>NC_058376.1:124707073-125307073 GCF_018350175.1 Felis catus
ATCACAAAGCCTTAAAGATAGAAGGACACTGAGAGATGTCTGTGCCATGGTGGGAATGTTCACATGAGGGTTTTGACTAAAATTAGAACTGCCAATTCAGACTCCTTCTGAATCTTTCTCGGGGGCTGTCTATGTTTGTTATATTAGACCTTAGTGCGTACCTTATCATCTTTCTGCTATCTCTTAATATCTAAGAAGTCTTTCACAGATGTTTTAGAGGCAAGATCATGGTTCCTTAGATGGACTAGGTAAGGTAGCCCAGACCTTGATTTTTTTTTTCTTAGACCTTGATTCTTTCAATGGGGTTTAAAAACTGCTGAAAACTTACGTGCCATACATATATGGGAAACAGCATCAGACTGGTCTAAGCAATGTAGGCCAGGGCCAAAACCTATTGTACATCCTGCTGGTGAGGCCTCTTTTAGTGTTTCAGGTCATCCCAGAAACGATTTTAAGCAGAATTATTTTTGTTTCTAAACAAACCTGAGAACAGAAAGCCAGGGAACGATCTGGCCCTCAGCCAGGACAGACGGGCTGATAGCCTATCATCTGAGTCAGCAGCCATACTACTGCTGTGGAGGTGGGGGCAAGGGTGCTGGTCCTTAAAGTACCGCTCAAATCAAGGCTTCAACGGGTGCCTAACTTTGACTCGCCTTTGATGTGATACTCACCGAGCAGCAGCCTTGAGCTGCAGTTATTTGGGGATTTGTCTACTTTGACTCACAGGATGGCAAACTTCAGGGAGGCAGGAGCCCCATCTGCTCTGTGTGCTCTAGAGTCTGGCACAGCCATTCACTTGAGGAGCAATTAGCAAGTGCCTTTTCCCTCGAGTGGAACAGACGAGCAAGCTGACAGCCACGACAGTGTGGTATATCCTATGGGTGTTATGGGAAGTCCTGGCAGACGGGGTCCCCTGACAAAGCATAGGGTGCAGAATGGATCAGGCAAGACCTTTTGGAGGAGGGGACAACCTGATACGAGTTTTCAAGGATAAATGGCCACTGTTGGGGCATTCTCTTCCCTTGCTTTCAGGATACCTTCTGTGCCTGGGTCTCTGTCTGCCTCACTGGTTGTTCCTTCATTTCCTTTGCTGGATCTTTTTCTTTTCCCCTAACTGTTCGAGGGCCCCACAGCATGGTTCTTATAGCCCTCCTACTGTCTTCCTCTCTCTTAGTCTCCTTAGGTGACTTCATCCAGCTTCAGTGCTTTATATACCATCCTAGTTTTTATCCTCAGCCCCATTACCTACCTATGTATTATTAGATAATCCACCACTATCTAGTTGCATCCAAAGTCTGGCATGTCCAAACAAGAATCCTCAATTCTCCCTACCCCAACCCACATTTCTCTTGTATTCCTCATTATCTTGGTAAATGGCAACACCCTATTTTGTTGTTCAGGCTAAAACCCTAGGCATTTTCCTTTCCTCTCTTTAACATCTTACATTAAATCCATGAGCAAATCCTGTTGTCTCTATCTTTAGATTAAATCCTGAATCTGACCACTTCTCAATACTTCTACCACTACCACCTCTCATCTCTTACCTACATGACAATAGCCTTGAACTGTTCTCCCTTCCCTGCTTGCCCAGGTGATTCTCTACGCAGCCACCAGAGTGATCTTGCACAAATTCAAGTCAGGTAAGGTCTCTTCTGCTCAAAACTCTCCAATGACTTTCTATCAAACTCTGATTAAAATCCAAAGTCCCTACTATGGCCTATAAGGCTTTTTGCTTGCTCCCTGCTGCCTCCCAGAGTCCACTTATTATCAGTCCAGCCCTCATTTATTTATCTGCAGTCCCACTGGTCTCCCTGTTGTTTCTTGAACATGTCAACCTCATTCCTGCCTCACAGCCTTGCACTCCCTGTCCCCTCCGTTAGAATACTATGCTTCTGAACATCTGCCTGGCAGACTATTTCATCCAGATCTTTGATCAAATGTCACATCCTCAGAGAGGACTTTACTGGCCCATCTATAGGAAAAGAAACTTTTTTATACTTCATTCCTTCACCTTGCTGTTTTTCTCATAGTACCTCTCACTACCTGCTATCATATTACATATTCATTTGTTTGTGGTGTCTTCTGTACTAGAATGTTAAGTTCCACAAAGGCAAGGACTTCATCAATTTTATTCACCATTATTATCTCCAAGGCCTAAAACAGTACCCAGTAGAGGTTACTATTGAAAAAAATTATCTGCCAAAGGAATGGGGAATTAGGCGGAGAGTGGACTGGGTAGCAAATTGGATGGAACAGAATGTGTAAATGCATGAAGATGTGATACTGTGACAGGGAAGGTGTGGCTGGAGTACAGGGCAGGGGGAGCACAGAGAATGAGAAAGGCAGAGTTAGGCCATGGAGCACTTGTGAGCCACGTCCAAGAGTGTGGAGAATGAACATGAGCAGCAGAGTGTATACAGCTAAGGAGAACATTTGCGGCTATTTTGACATTACACAGATCTCTGATTATGATTCTTGCTTCTCTGAGTATATTGCGAGGACAGCAAACCCTCAGTGGACACTGCTGTATTCCCAGCAGCCAGGCCAGGCTGACACAAGGCAGGTGCTCAATGAGGTTTTGAGGTAATGGATGTTTTTATTATTGGCCTTCCTTTCTATTTTTTTTTTTTTAATTTTTTTTTCAACGTTTATTTATTTTTGGGACAGAGAGAGACAGAGCATGAACGGGGGAGGGGCAGAGAGAGAGGGAGACACAGAATCGGAAACAGGCTCCAGGCTCTGAGCCATCAGCCCAGAGCCCGACGCGGGGCTCGAACTCACGGACCGCGAGATCGTGACCTGGCTGAAGTCGGACGCTTAACCGACTGTGCCACCCAGGCGCCCCGGCCTTCCTTTCTATTTTAATGTCAAGAGAATGACATTAAAGAGATTTCTGGATCCTCTCCAGATATCCACTAAGATGGCCCAGGCTCATGTTAACTCCCAATAAGATGAGAATCTTTAAAAAATTTGCTGATTATTAGTTTATCTTACTCAAAATTCCTACAGTGGCTCACAGTTAATGAAGGGAATTCAAGAATCTAAAAGATTTTAAGTTTGGCCATGTGAATTACTAAGCAAGCCAGACCCTTTCATAAAAGAATCCAGCATACCCCAAAGCAAGGCCCTTTTATTTTGATACTCACTTGTCACAAAGGTTTGAATCTGGTGACTGACTCAGTTTGTGTAGAATATCTACGATGCCCATGTCTCGTAATTTATCCTGGCGTTCTTGTGAACCTAAGAGATTAAAGCTAACAGGTTACTGGGAACACGACCCAGGCATCTGCTTTCCTTGATGTACAATCAACAATCTAGAGCCTTACCAGGGTCCTTTACTCCCCATCCTTCCATACCCCTGGTCCCCGGTGAAGTTATATCCCCTCATGCTTGGATGCTCAAAAACTGGTCTCCCTGCTCCTTGACCCTCCTTCCTGTGTCCATCCTGGATTCTGCTGATCGAGTAATGTCTCCAAGGACTATAGCATCAAGGTCAGATTCTTCAGCCTGGCACAAGGCCCTCTGCCATCGGGCCCCATCTTCGACTCTTTCTGGACATGTAAAGCCAGGCTCTTCCTAGTTCAAACAGGTCTTGTTTTCCCCCTTCTAATCTCTTTCACCCTGCTCTGACCTCCCAACACTTCCTGCAGTCTCCTGGTTAGCATGTGGCAGTTCCAACTTCGTACTGCACTGTCCTCCCTTTCAACTAGACTAGGACCTCCTTGAGGGCAGTTTTGTTTCCCTGGTGCTTGGTGTCTAGGCCTACATGTTGAATTCAATTTCTCTTCCTTCCACTTTGTTCTAGACACGGCTGCTGAGTAGAATACTCCTCCTGGAGTCTTTCCTCCCCATCAAGAGCCTGCAGTGACTCACTCATTCACTGACCTCCTCTATACCCAGTGAAGCAGAATCTCTTGGTGTATAGCCCAGAAATCTGCGTTTTAAAAAGTTCCCCAGGTGATTCTTATGCAGCCAACAGCATTGAGACTCACTGTTCTTCCACATCTGTCTGCCACCTTGGCTGGACATTGGAATCACCTGGAGAATTAAAATACTTATGCCTATCATCTGCCCCCCCCCCCCCATTAAATTGGTCTGGTGCAAAAATCCTCAGGTGACTCTAATATGCAGTCAAGGTGGAGAACCTCCAATCCACAGAGGCCACTTTCCAGACTGGCTGCTTCAGCACTCGTGTATTTCTCCTTTCTCACCAATGCACCCACTTCTCCATTAAGCTTATCTGCCTGGGGTCCTTACATGTGCCTCCTCTGCACACAATCAAAGACCCATCTGCCCACCTCTCATCTTCTTCAAGTACCTCCCACCAACCTCCTCCTCAGCCTTCTCAAGGGCATGGACCCCACTCATTTCTCTAGGGCTCCTCCACCCCCATCCTCTGTAATCCGCTACAGCGTTGACTCCAAGGTAGGGGCTCAGTGTTAGCTGTCCAGCTGACTCAGGCTAGTCCCATCGATTCTCATGCCAAGGTGACTCTGCTGGGTACTTGGAACCCACTGAAGGAGGCCTGCACCTAGGATCTCAGGGGCACCTGCTGCTTTCCCTCCCGTAATTTTCTTCAGAACAAATCTCACCAATCTCTTACCTTCCTCTTCATTCCATATGAGGTTTGATATACAAAACATAGCGGCAAGCTGCAGTTTGACATGTGAATGACCCTATTTGATGCAGAAAAAGAAAAAAACAATATGGAGGTAATCTTACTCGATGTACTTTTTTGTAACATACCACAGGCAATTCCAATAGGCTAAAAGTGTGAATTTGGGCTCTCAAACTCCAGTGGGTGAATGGGTTGGGCTTAAGACAACAGAGAATGGTAGGAAATCTGGTAAACTGGGGAGTGAAGAAGACTTGCCAAGAGACATTCACATTCAGATTTTAGAAACCCTCTGGTAAGCCAAACAAAACACCTCCAGGGCTCTATGGGTAGTTTACAATTTATCACTCTGTTTTTATCTACACTAGGAAACTTTCAGGTCTCCAGTGGTCAATAAATTGGATGAATGTGCCTTTTGTATTTGGCTACTGACAATCTAATTCAAATTACTTTTTTTTGTTTTAAAGTTTATTTTTGAGAGAGAAAGAGAGCATGAGCAGGGGAGGAGCAGAGAGAGAGGGAGGGAGAGAGAATCCCAAGTAGGCTCCACACTACCAGTGTGGAGCTGGATGTGGGGCATGAACTCACCAACTGTGAGATCATGGCCTGAGCCAAAATAAAGAGTTGGACACTCAACCACCTAAGCCACCCAGGTGCCCCAAATACTCTTATTCCTAAGAGTACTACTCTTACTCTTAAAAGTAAATTACTCTTATTTGTGGGGTGATGTCCCACAATACTTGATTGAGTCTTTACTTGCTTCATCTAATGTTTCTACTATTAAGGAGCTTCCTCATCTTTTGAAACACAATTCTTATTTTTCTTTATGTACTCAAAGTATAACCACTTTTGTTAAAGTTGGATCATTTACCCATATAGACTGCTTTCTCCTACATGACAGAGGACCCAATAGTAAAACAATCATTACAGATGATTTTCCTATTGATCAATTAAGAAAAAAGTCCCCAGTACATTTAAATAAAATGCGTATCTGGAAAATACCAGTGGCATAATATACTCAACAGTTTTTGAAGGCAGAGAGATTTATCTCATCATGTAGGACTGTATCTCAACAACGCAGAGACAGGAAGTGGACGTGGCTTTCTTCACTACAATTCTATGGCTGGTGATTCTTTTCCCTTTTTACCTGTCCAGGCTTTTAAATTGTACTCTCTCTCTCTCTCTTTTTTTCATGTTTGTTTTTGAGAAAAAGAGACAGATCATGAATGGGGGAGGGGCAGAGAGAGAGAGGAAGACACAGAACCTGAAGCAGGCTCCAGTCTCTGAGCTGTCAGAACACAGCCCAGCACAGAGCTCAAACTCACAAATTGTAAGATCATGATTTGAACTGAAGTCTGACACGTAACTGACTAAGCCACCCAGGCACCCCATTCCTGCCAAGACTTTGAAAGAGATACCCAGCTCAGGTTCCACAAAGACAAAACATAATAAAACTTATCATCTGCTTCCACCTGAATGGGTATTTGTTGAATAAATGAAATGATATACTGTACAAAAATACATGTTTACGATGTATAAGTTCATTCATTCAATACATATTTCTTGAGGAAACAAATTGTGACGGAGGAAACTACAGGGTGAAGGGGTGGGAATCTAATTTAGGTGGAGAGCACAGAAGAGATCTCTTTGAAGGAGGCAAGATTTTTGTTTTAAATGTTTATTTTGAGAGGAGAAAGCACAGGTGCGTGTTGAGTGGAGGAGGAGCAGAGAAAGGGGCAGAGAGAATCCCAAGTAGGCTCTGAGCTGGGCTCAGTCCCATGAATTGTGAGATCATGACCCGAGCGGAAATCAAGAGTCTAATGCTCAGCTGACTGAGCCACCCAGGCACCCTACAGGAGGCAACGTTTAAGCAGAGACTTAAGGGATAGAAAGGTACAAGTTGTGCCAAGAGCAAGGGCCTAGGGGCACCAAGAGGAAGGAAAAGTTCCTGAAAAGGTCTGAGGTAAGAAGGAGCTACGGAGCTTGTACATACTGAGAAGGCAAAGTGGAGCAACTTTCAGAGAAGTGGGCGTGGCTAAATTGTGGGCCCTTGTAGGCCAGAGAAAGGACTTCAGATTTCACTCTGAGTTGGGAGGAAGCTCCCGAAGGATTTAAGCAGTGGATGGTGAAGATCTGACCTGGGCTGAAGGGACTGGAGTGACCGTGCAGAGGTGTCCAGGAGGCTATTATAGTCAATCAGGCATGAGATGCTATGGCTTGGTCCAGAGTGAGGGCAGTGGTGACAGAAAGAAGCAAAAAGAATCCAATTCTGCTTTGGGGGAATGACTGACAGGACCTGCTGAAAAACTGGATTAATGAGGTGAAAGAGCTGGAGAAATCAAGACTGGCTCCCAGGTTTGAGCAGGGCAGAGCTACTATACTGAGATGGGAAAGACCAGGAGAGAGGAAACTTAGGTTTAGGGGAGATATTTAAGAATTCATTTCTAGGGCATCTGGGTGGCTCAGTTGGTTGGGCATCAGACTTCAGCTCAGGTCATGATCTCATGGTTTGTGGGTTCGAGCCCCATGTCGGGCTCTGTGCTGACAGCTCAGAGCGTGGAGCCTGCTTCAGATTCTGCGTCTCCCTCTCTCTGCCCCCCCTCGCTCACACTCTCTCTCTAAAATAAGAGTATTAAAAAAAAACACCCAATTTTTATTTTTTTTAATGTTTATTTTTTGAGAGAGAGAGAGAGAGAGAGAGAGAGGGAGGGAGGGAGGGAGGGGCAGAGAGAGAGGGACACAGAATCCAAAGCAGGCTCCAGGCTCTGAGCTGTCAGTACAGAGCCAGACACAGGGCTCGAACCCACAAACTGTGAGATGATGACCTGAGTCAATGTTGAATGCTTAGCCGACCAAGTCACCCAGGTGCCCCAAGAATTCATCTTTAAACATCACCTTCAGGAAGCATCAGACAGGCCCATGGAGATGTAGAGTAGGCAGGATATATGAGTCCAGAGTTCAGAAAACAAGTCTGGAGGTATATCCTCCATGAGACCCTCCTCTACGCCCTGCCCACATTAAGAAAAGAACAAGCGTTTGCAGAGCTGCAGGCACCATCAGGAAAGCTTGTTGTCATAGCTTTTGAAAGCCAGTAACCATTACTTTGTTTGTATTTTATATTGTTGGATACTATGGAAAATGTAAATACTATAAATGCCTATTCCGTTTATCAAGACTACTAGACCAGAGCCCAGAAACCAAAAAAAGCATAGAGAGGATGGTAAAAGCCATGGGAGTGGATGAGATCCCCCTAAACCAGGGGTTTTCAACCACAGCTATACATAAGAACCACCTGGGGAACTTTCAAAAACCCTGATGCCCAAGCCACAACCCAGACCTATTAAATCAGAAGCTTGAAAGGAAAGGGACAAGGCTACAATCTTTGAAAGCTCCCTAGGAAATGCCACTGTGTAATAGTGTAATAAAGACCACAGGTCTCAGGAGAGCATGTAGGAGAGAAAAGAAGAGTCCAGGGCTAAGCAAGGAGGGATACTGTCATGGAAAACATAAGAAAAGAATGTTTCCAAGAGGAAATGGTCAGCTGTGTTGAAGGCTGCTGTACGTGAGGTGAGATTAGGAGAGAAAACTCTGGATTTGGCATCATGGAGGTCATTGGTAACCTTAAGCAGAGCAGTTTTAGTTGAGTGATGAAGTAAAGGCCATATGAAGTAGTTAGAGTGAATTTTAGAGGTGAAGAAGGAGTTAGCGTGTATAGAAGATACTTTTACAAAGATGGCTATGAACAGGTATACCTCAGTGGATATGGGAAATCAAGAAAAACTTTGAAAAGATTAGAGATACTATGTGGATCTGGTATTGGAAAGATAAGGGAATTCCTGGTTGAAGCATTACTGCTTCATTCAACAAATATTTACTGAGCACATACTAAAGGCCAGGCATCGTCCAAGGTGACAGATACGAAAATGTACACAAAACTGACCTAGTTCTTGCCTTCATGGAGCTTAGGAGGGACACAAACACTTTATGTATCACTGTAATTCAGCTAAGTGCTCTGAAGGTAACAAAGTATAACCCACATGGATAAGAGCCCACAAGATGTGTCAGTTGAGCTCAGATCTGAGAGGTTAAAAGGCACACCAAAGAGTGTGAAGAAAAATGTTCCAGGCAGAGCAGAGCCAGCATGTGCAAACGTCCCAAGGTAGGAAGGAACATGCATGGCCTTTTTAAGGAACAGAAGGCGGTCAGTGTAATGAACAAAGCAAAGAGGGAAATGAGAGGAGTTGGGGATACGGATGAGTCGGATCATGCAGGACTTCACAGGCCATCACAAGGTGGGTATGGATGTTATTCAAGGTGTTAACAGGGAGCCACTAAGGGATTCTGGCCTCTATTCTCATAACAGAACAGAAGGTGAAGTCATCACTATGAGTGATGAGGGAGAGAAAAGGTGAGGTTTAAAGAACAAGAAGGTAAGAACCCATTTTGCATGAGAGGTGTCAGCTTGCTGGAGAATCACAGAGGGGTAGTAGACACTGCTGAGTACCCATGGTGGGGGTGGGGGTGGGGGTGGGTTGGTTGTAAACTGTGAAATTAACATGAAACCAATCAGCCTGGTTCTATGCCTTTCTCTGCAGCTGTGGACTCTGACAGGCAGGCAAAGAGAAGACAGGTTCACCCACAGTTAGGGTTTTGTTAGGAGACACTGACAGAATGAAAAGACTGTCAGATTTTGGCAACGGGCAGTTTCTGCTGATGACAAGATTCACGGGATGGCTATGGCAATAGGTGACCGACGTGTTTGGAAGTAGGTAGCAGATTGTGTTTGCAAGCAAACAGGTCAAAGAACAAGTGCCACGGGTGCTGGAGGCTTAAGAGCTCACACACATCAGACAGAAGCCTTGAGAGGTAAGACAGGGGTTTCGGGGCACTGAAGGAAATCCAAGAGCCCAAGTCTTCACTGAATAAGGAGGCAATCAGGAGACAACGAGGGTGGGGAGTGGGGTGATGGATGGGTGGTAATACTGCCAAACAGCACAAGCTTCAAGGCCTTCCAGTCTCTTTTTCTTCAGGATGAAAGAGAGCTCCTTAAATCTGTTACAGAGTAGTCTCTTCTTTTTTTTATAATCTCTGCACCATTTGTTTTGCACTAACAATGCTATAGTCCCTGCCTTCTGATGAAGCTACCGTGGAGCAGTGAAAGGGACAAAGGCCTACCATGTAATACTTGATTTTCTGCAGGATGTCATCATTGGTCATAATGAGTTCTTTTGCTGTTGTCCCATCTGCTATGTTGGCTAGGATGCACAGTGTCTGGAAAAGAACAAAGGGCTGGTGATCAGGAAAGCTCTGCAGTCCCAGAGGCAAGTTCTCAAGAGCCCAGGCAATTTCCCACCTGAAGTACACAGACGCTCACAGGTCCCACTCTGATCTCTTCTCTCCTGACACCATCGCCAATGAAGTAACCACACCTAAGGAAAGTCTACCTTAGGCAAAAGAGAACCCAAATATCTCATTAGTTTCTTTTGGGGCATAAGCCATCACTGGGCAAAGGCAGCCATGTCTTATAGTTCATGCTCTCATATAAAACTGTTATCATTTTCTTGAAAATTTCATTCCTAAAACAAACTCTTATTGCTAACCCAATGAGGTTTCTTCAAAAAAGTGGTCTCTTTGGTGGGAGCGTCAAAGGTGTTGCAACCTCCCTCCTGCCGGCCCGCTCCCAAGTGCTACCTGCTCCCAAGCTCCAAGCTACCTCACCTTCTGGGTGAGGGCCTGGATCCTGTCCACTAGACACATGCATTTAGGATCTCTTGACTTTTAAAAACCTGGCTAGAGGAACAGAAAGGTAAGGAAAATGTGCGAAGGAGCTTAGTCCAGGTTGGCCTAACGAGACTGGAGGGAGCCTGTGCCAGCTGGCAGGTCAGGGTAACCTGAGGATAATCACCACAATGGCAGTGGAGGAAGGGACTTTCTGTCAGCCGCTGGGAGTCTCACAGCCAGACCAGCAGGAGGCAAGGGTCAGGCAAAGGTGAGAGAACTGTGGAAAGGATACTGAGCCAGTCAGTGTCAGTATCTGCAATTCAACAAACATTTACTGAGCACCTACAATGGGCGTGCACTCTGCAGGGCATCAGGTAAGACAGGAGTAACACACTACCTGACTTTGAAGCCATCACACAATTACATTTCACTGTGATGTGACAGAGGAAAAATGGAACCGAGAAAGCATGACGTGCGCTTGCTTGATACTTCAATGGTCAGAGAAGGCTTCATGGAGGAAGTGACAGTAAGTCCTGGAGCACAGCGAAGAACCACTCAAACAAAGTGATGAGAAGTGCGAATAGGGTCTAAATTCAAATACTTTTCTCCAACTCTAACCTTTCTTCTGGCAGACTTAAGCTAATTAAGCTTGAAGATTACAGTTAATTGAGGAGACTGTTTTCTTACTATGGCCTAAAGCCTCAGCTATAAAGAGTGTATGATCTTATTCTTCTTAGATTAGGGAGTGAGTCCTGAGGTTTGAAAAAAAAAAAAAGGAAAAAAAAGTTTGCCTCTGGGATACAAGACACATAGAAAATGCAATTTATAATTCAAGGCTTGAGCAGGCACCGAGGTCTATTCCAGGGCACGAAAGCCATGATTGAGAGTATGCTGATATGCTCCAGAAGTATGTGAGATGCTCTGAGGAGGATGTCAGATTTTAAAGTGAGCTGGAACATGTGAGCCTGTCAACAATCTTGGCAGGCACAGTACCCTTGAATTTCTTGGGACTGAGGGGACAGGAAGGGGATAAATAGGTTTGGACTCTTAACCATGGATCACAATTTAAAAGGCTTCATGACCTAGGTATTCCCAGGAAGAGGAGGGAATGACAAACACCTTTAGCCTTATCTAGGCAACAACTACCTACCCCTCTCTTACCCACTAAGACAAATATAAGGGGGATTTCACGAAATATTTCTCAGAATAGACTAGTTCAGCAAGATAGGCAAGTGATTCCCCTTCTTGGAGTGCACGAATACACCCATGCATGCTCAGGCTTGGACAGCATGGCAGAGTGAGCTACAGGTCTGTTTTGAAGCCCACACAACCCTCACTGTAACAGTCTTAAAAGGATCAATTAGTTCTTGGGCCCAACAATTTAACCTGGAAGCTAGGGAGCAGAGAGGAAAGCTACACAGATGTCCGTGTGCACACGGCACACACACATACTCGTGTGAACAACGGGAGATTAATGATATGGAGCAGGGACTGGCAAATTATAGCCTGCCGGCCAAATCCAACCCACTCCCTGTTTGGCCAATAGAATGTTCTTGGAAAATAACCATGTCTACTTGCTTACATATTGTCTATAGCTGCTTTCAGGCTAGAACAGCACAGCTGACTGGATGACCTGCAAAATTTAAGATATCTACCCTGACCTTTGTAGAAAAAGTTTGCCAAAAAAAAAAAAAAAAAAAAAGTTTGCCAACCCCTGAAATAGAGAAAATAGAGGGGGAAAAAAAATCAATGAAATCAAAAGCTTCTTCTCTGAAAAGATCAATTAAGTTGATAAACCTCTAGCCAGACTGAACAGGAACAAAGGAATCACCAACTAAAAGAACAAAAGGGGAGACAAAATGCAAAGAATACTACAGACTTTAAAAAGATAAGAGAATATTATGAAATACTTTATGTTAATAAATTTGAAAAAGATGAAACGGACAAATTCTTGAAGGACGCAAAATACCAAAGCTCACTCAAGAAGAAATAGGTAACATGAATATTCCTCCTTCTGTAAAAGAAATAGAATTTAGCTAAACACGTTTCCACAAAAGAAATACAATGTTCCAGATGGCTTCACTGGTATATTCCACCAAAATTTAAGAAAGAAAGAATACCAATTCGTCACAAATTCCTTACAAAAACTGAGGAGGGAATGCCTTCACCTCATTCCCTGAGGCAAGCATTCCCCAATAATCAAATATCAATATCATCATCAGATAAAGACATCACAAGCTATACAGCATTATCTCTCGTGAATATAGATGTGAAGCATTTCTTACCAAATTTCAGTAAATTGAATCCAACAAAATATGTCAAGAATAAGACATAATGACATTTTAATATGGTGTACCTCTCCATTTATTTAGGTATTTAATTTTTTTCATTATCAGTGTTTTGAAGTTTTCAGCATAGAGATCCTGCACATATTTGGTGAGATTTATACATAAGTATATCATGGTTTCTGAGCTACTATAAATGGTACTGTTTTTAGAATTTCAAATTCTACTTGTTCACACCACTATATTAAAAATACAATAGCTTTTTGTAATCATCAAGGCAGTATGGTACTGGTACAAGAACAGACACTCAGATCAATGTAATAGAATAGAGAACCCAGAAATGGACCCACAAACGTATGGGCAACTAATCTTTGACAAAGCAGGAAACAATATCCAATGGAATAAAGACAGTCTCTTCAGCAAGTGGTGCTGGGAAAACTGGACAGCGACATGCAGGAGAATGAACCTGGACCACTTCCTTACACCATACACAAGAATAAACTCAAAGTGGGATGAAAGACCTCAATGTAAGACAGGAAGCCATCAAAATCCTCCAGGAGAAAGCAGGCAAAAACCTCTTTCATCTTGCCCGCAGCAATTTCTTACTCAACACGTTTCCGGAGGCAAGGGAAACAAAAGCAAAAATGAACTACTGGGACCTCATCAAAATAAAAAGCTTCTGCACAGCGAAGCAAACAATCAGCAAAACTAAAAGGCAACCAACAGAATGGGAGAAGATATTCGCAAATGACATATCAGATAAAGGGTTAGTATCCAAAATCTACAAAGAACTTATCAAACTCAACACCCAAAAAACAAATAATCCAGTGAAGATATGGGCAAAAGACATGAATAGACACTTCTCCAAAGAAGACATCCAGATGGCCAACAGACACATGAAAAAATGCTCCACATCACTCATCATCAGGGAAATACAAATCAAAACCACAATGAGATACCACCTCACACCTGTCAGAATGGCTAACATTAACAACTCAGGCAACAAAAGATGTTGGCAAGGATGCAGAGAAAGAGGATCTCTTTTGCACTGTTGGTGGGAATGCAAGCTGGTGCAGCCACTCTGGAAAACAGTATGGAGGTTCCTCAAAAAACTAAAAATAGAACTACACATGCACCCCCATGCTTAAAGCAGCACTATCAACAATAGTCAAATTATGGAAAGAGCCCAAATGTCCATCGATGGATGAATGGATAAAGAAGATGTGGTATGTGTATACACACACACACACACACACACACACACACACACACACACACACACACACTGGAGTATTACTCGGCAATCAAAAAGAATGAAATTTTGCCATTTGCAACTACGTGGATAGAACTGGAGGGTATTATGCTAAGCAAAATTAGTCAGAGAAAGACAAATATCATATGACTTTACTCATATGAGGACTTTAAGAGACAAAACAGATGAATATAAGGGAAGGTAAACAAAAATAATATAAAAACAGGGAGGGGGACAAAACAAAAGAGACTCATAAATATGGAGAACTGAGGGTTGTTGGAGGGGTTGTGGGAGGGGGGATGGGCTAAATGGGTAAGGGGCATTAAGGAATCTACTCCCAAAATCATTGTTTCACTATATGCTAACTAATTTGGATGTAAATTTTAAAAAGTAAAAAAATAAAATTAAAAAAAATACAATAGCTTTCTCTATCTCACAGCCTTGGCTAATTCATTGATTAGTTCTAACTTTTTTTGATGAGTCCATGGCATTTTCTATCAAGGCATTCATGTTGTCTGGGAATAGTTTTATTTCTTCCTTTCCAATCTACATGCCTTTTATTTCTTTTTCTTGCCTTATTGCACTTGGTAGCAACTCCAGAGGCTGCTGAATAAGACTGGGAAGAATGGACATACTTGTCTTGCTCCCAATAGAAGGACAGTGATAGATATGTTCACTACTTGTCTTGCTCCCAATAGAAGGACAGTGATAGATATGCTCACTATCTTGATTGTGGTGACCACTTCATGGTATATACCTATGTCAACATATCACAGTATACACTTCAAATATATGTAGCTTATTGGATGTCAATATACCTCAAGAAAGAAAAAGACATTATCAGATAATGTCGGAGAAGAATTAAACTTCCAGCTAACAACCAGTTTAAGCCTCCCATCATCACCTACCCACTCCCAGACCATCACCAAGATCTATATGAAGAGTATAATTTGAGTCCTGACAGAACACATTACTGTTATTGGTCTTTTTTTTTTTTTTTTTTTGGCCCTCATCCAAATCTTGCCTCAACTTTTTGCCTTGCTACACTTTTCAAGTTAAAGGAATTCTATCTAGGTGAGGCGTTTTTATAGACAAAATGGACACCTATGCTCTTCAGGTAGAATATTTTGAACAATGCATCTTCTTCACTGTTGTGTTCAATAGATCACATTCAACCTAATTTCAGTGATGCCTATGAGATTAGTTTTTCTGTGTTAAATTTTTATCAATAAACAAAGTTGTTTATTATTGAATTTTAAGAGAAATCAGCTACCATGTCCATCTTAAAATCACTTTGCCAAATATTTTTGCCTTTTTTGCTCACAAATTCAATCACAGCCCCCACATTCTACCACTCTTACTTCCTGGACTGTTCTGAAGCCTGAGGAATTACTCTCACTCAGGAACACAGAGAATGCGGAGCATGGGCCCTGCACTTAGACTCTAGGTTCAACTCTCCACTGATGACCTTGGGCAGGTTTCCTCCACACATGAAAGTGTACAGCTCAATGAATTCTGAAAGTGAACACACCATGTAGCCAACATCTATGTCAGAGAGTTGAACATTACCATTGCCTCAGATCTTATATTAGAAATTTAAGTTTGTAGGTGACCTTTCTTTTTATGACAAAACATATACTATGTTAAAGATCCTATAATAAATCCCAGGAAATACAGAAAAGTAATTCCCAAACTGTCCCCTGATGAATGCAGGGTCTCTGTATTTTTATGCCTACCCTAAACCTGCCGTACTGAAGCAAAACAGAAAGTAGAGGTATGGGATAGGAATAAAGAACAGGGATGTATTAGAGTTAAAAAAATGAAAAACAACTCCACCATAAGGGATTATTTTATCAGGGTGTCACAGGAGTTTCAGTTCAGTGCATGGTGGATATAGAAAGCTGGAAATGATGAGTCCTGGAGAGTGGATTCACTCTGGGATGATCAAAGGTGATATCCCTATATATACAGGGACAGTGGGCACAGTGCATGACACAGAGGGTGAAACTACAGACTCTGGTAATGTTTTCTTCTATTCTGGGAGGAAGAATTCTTGAAGACAGTTTCAGGGGTGATGGAGGATCTTTCTTCTCAAATCTTTCTGGTCTCTACAGCACCTCTGATCTCAGCAATCTATCTTTCGCAGATCTGAATATTCAGGAGACTCCTAATGAGGATCCTTCTTGATATTCACACGTGGAAGATTTTCCTCAGGGGAAAATAAAAGGCGGTGGGGGGACACATACCTGCTCTTTGACCTCAATGTTATGCTCTCCTTCCAGAATAAGGGTGACGGCTTGCATAATTTGCTTCCCATGTGTACTCATTATTTTATCTATATGCTGCAAAATAATGGAAAACCCATAATTATTATCTGGGGAACAGAGAAAAACACCATAGAAAAGAACAGAAAGCTTCTCAAAGTTAAACAATATAATACATAACTGCTTGAAAGAGCACTGCATACAGAACTAGATACCAACGGATGGTGTTTATCATAGTATAAAACTGCATTTTGCCTTCTCTCTCTCTCCCTCTCTCTCTATATATGTGTACACATATACATATAGAGATATACATTATGTACACACACATACATATATATTTTACATTTTTCTGGATGACTTGAAGATAAAGAGAACACAGACTTGGCCTGATAGAATACAGGACTGCAATCACTGGGGATCCTCAAGCCCAAAGATATTAAAGAAAAAGGAATTTTAAAAATGTATGGGGAAGGGGGAGAAGCCAGAGACATGGAAAATATGGCACAGATTTACTAACACCCTGGCGTACAAATGTACGAATAAGGCTCAGAAAACAAGCGAGGCACAAAGGAACCACCATGGTTCATCTACCTGAATGTC
This sequence comes from Felis catus, assembly GCF_018350175.1. Classification (NCBI taxonomy): domain Eukaryota; kingdom Metazoa; phylum Chordata; class Mammalia; order Carnivora; family Felidae; genus Felis; species Felis catus. The sequence goes on from NC_058376.1 coordinate 124,723,814, forward strand.
ACTGACACTGTTGTTCATGGGACATTAGAGAACAAGGAGAGGGACCCCACGAGGCTCAGCCTCTCCTGCTTTGACATACACCCACTGTTCCCCATGCTGACATCTTCAGAGGTCAATCCAGTAAATGTTGGCAGGGTGAGGAGCTATCTATGGAATAGCACTGAGAAGGATTCTTTAAAGGGAAAGAAGCAGAGGCCCCAGAGGTAAGTGATTTAGGCAGATGAGAAAACCCACTCTGGCCAGCAAACCAAGTAAGAATAAAGTGACATATCAAGGCCGGCTCACATCTAGCATGGAGTAAGGAGAGGGAGACAGGACAGGCAGTGGAGGAGTGCAGGGTCAGGTGGCTATATGGTAAAGCAGCTCCCAGAACACCTATGCAAGTGATATTGATACTAACTTCAAACTTCTTTGAAAGGGGCAGCATTTGAATCACTTCTGGGCAGATATCGATGGGAACAGTGAGGGTGGGCAACGTTTCGCACTGCACATGCAGGGGTAGTTCATCCGGAAACCTGGATGATTTTACTTACAGGCCGAGTAGAGAGGAGATTTCTAAGAAGTCCCAACGTCTTCATCAGCACATTCAAATCTGAATCTGATAATAACCGGAAGAGCTGTTCAGTACTCAAGCTTCGTAAAATATCTGCTTTTATTTTTTGTTCAGCCTGAAATGCCATATTCTGAAAGGATTAAAGAAGTTTCAAGAATCATGCATAATTTGCTTTATTAAATTATATTTTAATAGTAACTGATAATTTTCAAAGTAAAAATAAAAGCTGCAGAAATCCTTAAATTTAAGTCACATTATGTTTCTGAATCCTATTAATCACCTATTAATTATATCAAGAGAAAGATAACTATAACTCCTATATACCCTCCTGTATAAGGAATATGACCATTTCCTGATATGGGCATTTGAGTGTCTTAAGATTTGTCAAATAAATACAAAATCTGTTAGTTTTAAAAAATTATTTAATTTACTTAGACTAAAAAAGGAAAAAACCCCAAACAAAAAACCAGTTCACCCATTTCTCCCACCACTGCCTCTGGCAACCACCAATCTATTATCTGTATCTATGAGCTTGATTACTTTTGTTTTTTAATTTTTATTTTTTAAATTTATTTTTGAGAGAGAGAGTGCAAGTAGGGAAGGGGCAGAGAGAGGGGGACAGAGGATCTGAAGTGGGCTCTGCACTAACAGCAGAGAGAGCTTGATGTGAGGCTTAAACTCATGAACTGTGAGATCATGACCTGAGCCCAAGTCAGATTCTCAACTGACTGAGCCACCCAGGCACCCCTGAGCTTGGTTACTTTCAAGAAATCTTTCTGGTTATCAAATTGCCTTCTGTGCACTTCAATAACAAAATTACTGCTAATGACTATACTGTGCCACCCATTTTGAGAATAACTAAAAAGGACTTCCATATTATGGGTTCAAGTTAGTAGTGGATTTTGTGAACTTTACCAGTCCTGAAACACCTAGTATATTCACAGTACTATGCTAGGGTTGATATGGCTGGGCTATATTATATAGGAAGCTCTTCAAGGGGTAGGAGATGAATCCAAATTACTAGCAACTCCAGATGGCTGGTGTCTATTTTGCTCCTTTTTCTCTTTCCTGCACAAATTATGGCTTACCCCAGCTTAACCTGAAGCTATAAAAACATCTGAAGAAAATAAAAACACAGCAAATTCCAAGTAACTCGTAAATCAACTTCTGGTACAAAAATCTCTTGTAAACTACAGACTTATTATAATACGTGGTTATTGCCCTACAGGAACTTATTTTTAATTAAGGAGCTAAGACATGCGAAAGATGAAGTTACCTAATGACACAAGGTGGCATGGCAGAGTAAAAAGAGTACTGGGCTGTGTCACAAAGACCCAAGCCAGGGGCGCCTAGGTGGCTCAATCAGTTAAGCAACTGACTTCAGCTCAGGTCATGATTTCACGGTTCATGAGTTGAGCCTTGCATCAGACTCTGTGCCGACAGCTCAGAGCCTGGAGCCTGCTTTGGAATCTGTGTCTCACTCTCTCTCTGACCCTCCCCTGCTCACACTCTGTTTCTCCAAAAAAAAAAAAAAAAAGGAAAGACTCAAGCCAAATATGATTCCAGGATTTGATATTTGGTGGTCAGAGAAGAAAGCAGCAGCTGGACGATGACTAAGGAGAATAAGATAGTTAATATGGATGAGGAGTGGGGTAAGTTCAATTTTCAACAATAAATTGTACATGTCAGGGAGGCCACAAATGAAGGCTCACAGGCCACTTAAGTGACAGACCTGGAAAACAAGGGACAATTTTGTTTGGGTATATATATTTCAAAGTAACTTCTATTAGGGGGCGGTGAAATCATGAGAGTAGGTGAAGTCCCTGAAACTCAAGTGTAAAGGGAATTGGAACCTGGGTACTGAAACTGGGGAAACATTCCCTGAGAAAGAGGTTAAAAAGGTGGCTGGGAAGAAAGTGAGGTTAAAAAAAAAAAAAAAAAAAAAGCTAACTCCTGGGAAAGAGTCTCAAGAAAGAAGTGCTAACAGCTGATGCAAAGTTTGAGAGAAAAATACCCGAAACTACTGGATTCGGTGTTTGCTTAGAAGATGATTATTTCTATCACAAAGTTTGTCTGAAAAAACAGCAGATATACATGGAACAGGAAGAAGAATATGAGTCTGAAACAGGTTCAGAACCTTTTGTCATCACTTATTACTTGTGACAACCTGGATGATTCATTTACCCTCCAAGTCCCAGTTTCCCAATTATAAAGTGGATATAAACCAATATAACTCAAAACAAGAATTAGAGATAAAACACAGTGCTTAGTGTCTGATGCATAGTAACTAAGTTGTAACTACTATAATTATATTTGAAGAAATCCGGGGGCGCCTGGGTGGCTTGGTTGGTTAAGCGTCCGACTTCAGCTCAGGTCATGATCTCACGGTCCGTGAGTTCGAGCCCCGCGTCGGGCTCTGTGCTGACAGCTCAGAGCCTGGAGCCTGTTTCAGATTCTGTGTCTCCCTCTCTCTCTCTGCCCCTCCCCTGTTCATTCTCTGTCTCTCTCTGTCTCAAAAATAAATAAATGTTAAAAAAAAATTAAAAAAAAAAAAAAGAAAGAAATCCGTGTAGGATTTTCATTTTCAATTTCAACAAATTTTATTTTAGTAAATCTTAAGGAAAAATGGTTATTGACTTCATAGTTACAAAGTTTTATAATTTAGATTATCACAATTATACTAGAAGTTGTTAGATTATCACAATTATACTAGAAGTTGTTAAGAAATTATTAAGCACTTATGCATTGTTCTGTTACACTGGGCAAGTTACTTAATCACTCTGTGCTTGAGTTTACTTGTCTGTGAAATATGAATACTCCTGGCTTATCTTATTTCAGAGTTGTTATAAAGAGCAAAGGAGACATGAAAGGGCTTTGTAAAGCAGGTAGCTTAAGGCAGGTATCAATATATTCATGATAAGGAAAATTGGCTTTCTCCATGTTTGATGTCCAGTTTCAACATGTATCCACTTTCCTTAATAATAAAATGGGAGAACTGTGGCACCCAGTGGACGTGCAACTTGCTTATATTCAAATCTGAAAGTTGACTACTCAGTCTTCCAGGTCCTCGGTCATTAGAAAACTCGGCCAAAATAACATTTTTTAAAAAGCAGATTGCAGACATTTCAAATTACACCTTCTTTAGTTTTTACTTTGATAACAGCTCCATTCTCTTTGTAAATGATGACATATATAAAAGAACGAAACATACCATTAAAGCCCAAATTCCATTCACTCGCAAAGCGGGATTTTCACTTTGGGTTAATCCACAAAGTAGTTCCACAGCTCCGGATTCTAAAATTGGCTATGATTGGAAAGGAAAAATGCACAGTTTTAAAGTCAGGTTTGCGACTGAATGTATATATACCCTGGCACTCTGTCTTTGGTTTCTTTCCTACTCTCACCCAGCTCCAAGTGACTTTCACAAGGATACAAAAATTACCTTGAGAAGGGCAAGAACAGTTCTTCTCTTAATAATTCCAACACTAAAAATAGTCCCAGTCATTTCTCTTTTCTATGTAGTTCTGAAAGACTCGGAGTTGTCTTAATTTCTGTACATTCCACACATGACCTTATGATTCCACTATCTAATTCCACATTCTCATGCTCACCGTCATTTGAGATGCTCACTCCCTGCCTGCTGCACACGTGTATCCCACGTGTTCTTTACCTGCTGGGACTATGACAACATGGTGGCTTAGACGGAACTTACATAACCAAACTCTTCTTTCCAGATTGTCAATGTTATTCCAAACATGCCGCAGAACCCATCTTTTAGAACTACTGTCAGGACTACCTATGAATGGTACGAACAAAACTGCCGCATACTTTTATAATCATGCCACGTTTTACATCTAACATAGCATACTTTATTACTTAGGATCCTTGGCTGAAAACAGGTTTAATAATTTCTAAAAAAAAAAAAAAAAAAAATTCACACCTTAGAGGAAAGATCTACTGTCACCAAAGAATGCTTAAAAGGCTACCTTTCAAGTGGGTTCCAGAACTGTCTTAAGCAATTCAGACTTACACAGGGGAAAAAAAGGGCAGTGCTTTTCAAAAAATTTTGGAAAAGGGTACACACTCCTCCACTTGTACAAATTGGTTTTGTTCTTTTTGAAACCTTTTTTGAGTATGGTGGACACAAAATATTACATTGTTTCAGTTGTACAACAGTGATTCAACAAGTTTATATATACATCATGCTATGTGTACAGCCCATCACCATATGATGCTATTACAATACCTGTCACTCCTGAGACTTACTCGTTCCACAACTAGAAGCCTGTGTCTCCCAATTCCCTTTCATCCATTTTGCCCATCTCCCCACCTCCTGTTTTGTTTTTTATTTGGAAGTAACTTCAAACTCATAAAGCGGCAAGAATAGTATAAGGTCCTTCCACTTATTCTTTTCCCAGATTCAACAATTTTTAACATTTTGCTGTGTTTGCTGTATCATTATCTCTCTCCTTCTGTATGCCCATATCCACATTTACCTTTTTCCGAACAATTTGAAAGCAGAGCATATACCCCTCATACTTCAATATGTATTTCCTAAGTACGAAGATGTTCTCTTAGATAACTACAGAGCAGTTACCAAATTCAGAGAAATTAATGTTACAACAATACTTTTGTCAAATCTATAGTCTGTGTGTCAATTTTGTCAACTAGCCTAATAAATGCTTTTATAGCATTTCCTTCCCTTGCAGTTCAGGGTCCAGTTTATTTTTAATATTAAAAAAATGGGGGCACCTGAGAGGCTCAATCGTTAAGCATCTACTCTTGATTTTGGCTCAGGTCATGACCTCACGGTTCCTAAGTTCGTGCCCTGTTCCACAGTGATAGGGCGGAGCCTGAATGGGATTCCCTCGCTCCATCTTTCTCTGCCCCTCCCCCGCTTGTGCACATGTGTATGCATGCTCCTTTTCTCAAAATAAACTTAAAACTTTTCTTTAATTAAAAAAAAAATCAATCACATTAATGATCCTATGCCTGAGCTCATCTACCTCACTTCTAACCAGACCCTGACTATATATTTGGAAGGTAGATCTGAGGCAACAGAAGAGCTGTTTGGGATGATAAATGGTATTTACTGACTGCAATCAGATCATCATCACGCCAAGAACCCCAGGACCAGGGCAGAGAAAAACAGATGGAAACTATGGCATCCTGTCTAGACTTTCTCTTCCTTCAGAATAACTCCCAGTCTCTCCCCGTTTGTTCCAAGATTTCTGCTGGCTGAATAACTGTCTCTGAACCTCCACCTTGTTACTAAATGCCTTCCTAATTATAGTCAAAAGCCTACAGGTGTTGCAATGCCAAAAAGAAACTCAACAAAAATGGAACTAGTAAATAAAGGGTAGTGGCTAACCCTTGGCTCTCAACTGGGCAGACCAGAGATATTTTCACATAGTAAAACTAACTTTATAAGGCTCCTTCCCTCCTTTATTAAAGCTTATTGTAGTTTTCCCTAGTCTAAAAACAATACATACACATGTAATTTGTAAAATGTACAAAAGGGAAAAAATATTCCCACTTGCAATCCCTCCCCAAACAACTACCATTAACATTAAACATTAAAAAGATGATTTTCCAATGGCAGCAGTTATTTCCTTGAAAAGATTTCCAATCCTGGTTTATAATATTGAGTCTTCATTTATTCTTTAGTATACACAGTTTGAAAATAGTCTATTACTTTTGTAATTATTCCTTACATTTGCAGTTGTGGGCAGTTTAGGTTAACTGTAAGCTACAATATCTTTTAAATAAGCTTCATATGCCAGACAGAAAAGGGAGAATAGATCATTAAAACTGTATTTTGAAAAATGATTTAATTTGCATGCACACCCCTCATCAAACAATTCAGAAGTAGTTTTTAAACCCCAATCCTGCAATTTCAGTTAACTGCTGTGAAAATTATTTGACTAAGCTCTAGACTGGGTAAAGCCTAGGAAGAGAAATTGATACTAACCTCTTTGCTTGGAGAAAATTCAAGAAGAAGATTACATAGCATGGAAGATGCTACTACTAGGATTTCATCTGGTGCATTTTGTAAAACCTATGGAATTTAAAAAAGGGATGCTATTAATGGTTTGGAACAATGAAGTTGAGATCATAAGAACAAATGAGAACCAAACACAATTTATCTTGTAACGTGACTTTTCGTATCGGAGAAAGAGTTAGGAAAGATCCACTTGATACCGTGTCAAACCTTACCTGGTGCTCTAATTATGACTAAGACCCTTGCACCTATCTTGCAGGAGAAGCTACAGCCCCACTGCCAGGATGGCAGGTGTTGCACAGAAAGAGACAAACACAAGTCAGGGAGGGGGTGCTCTATACGACAAGTGTGAACACCACAGGATGGCTTTGGGACAAGTTACCTCCATTTACTCCATCACATCAGACCACTTATGAAACCACAAAGTTGCCCTAGGGCCTGAAACGTTCTGATGTATGTTGTCTCTAGAAGGACCTGTTTGACCAAGAGCATGGATGAGTCAAGCTACTACACAGCTAGGGCAATGTGGGGACTGGTTTTCAGCACTGGAATCACAGCCCTGGTCCCAACCCTAATCCACTTACTAGATGTGCTCAAGTTTACTTAAATATGCTCAAGTTTACTTAACCTCTCTGAGTCTCTGAACTGAGGAAAACTGCACTTCCTTCGTAGGACTTTTGAAGATTAAATGTGATACGGTGAATGTTAAGGGAAGCAACATGAGAATAAAGAACACAGACTTCCTGAATGCAAACTTCAGTTCCAACACTAAATAAGTATACTAATTCCTTGGCTGTAAAGTGGGGATAATGGTATTGTTGTGAGAATTAACATGTGAAAAAATTTTAGAACAGTAACTGGCACACAGAAATGCAAGTTTTTAAAGTTAATTTATTGTCATAACTGTTATCATCCACCTATAACAGGTATGAAGTAAACAAACTGCCATGGACTCCCACTCAACTCGGAAGACAGCAAAGCACAATGACAAGTGTTAGTCACCATTAGCTGTTATCAGAACCTGTGGTTTCTAGATTCTAAGAGAGAAGGCTTCAGAAACACCACCACTTATATGGAATATCCACTTCAACTAAATCCTCTGCACCAGTGATCAGATCAGGATTGGACTCATGATCCCAAAAGGAATTTTAGAAGATCTAGTTATACAAACTGGAAATGGATCATCGCAAAAAAAATATTCAGAGTTAAACGTGTTATCTGCTTTCTTTAGCTAAATCAAGTCTGAAGTTCCCAAGAATAAGCAAGAATTACAAAATAGAAATAGTTCTTTTAAGACACCGCATTTTAACTCTCCTGTGCACCGTTACCTAGTTGATGAAGATCAAATCTCATATACTATGCATCCTGATCTCTGTGTTTGCCACAACCCCCTCTGAGATTATGTATCTTCCCTTGCCATATCCTTCCCTTCCTATATCCCTCAGGTACACTCCCTACCCATTCTTTAAGCCCATCCCCATTCCACAAGCTCCCTTGAAGCCCTTCCAGTCAGAAGCTGTTCCATCTTCCTCTGAACACCTCCTGCCTTAGTTTCTGACCTTTCCTAGGACCCTTATTACAGCCCACTATTCAAATTCTTTGTGCAGCCATGCCAATCTCCTTTGCTATTAACAAGTTTAAGCTTCTTAAAGGACTAATCTATCTATGGTCTAATTTATCCTGGCCCCTATCAACTGAATGGCAGTGCACAAAAGGGGTGCTCAAAGAATGTGAATTAATAAAAACAGGGGTGCCTGGGTGGCTCAGTTGGTTGAGTGTCCGACTTTGGCTCAGGTCATGATCTCAAGGCTTGTGAGTTTGAGCCCCGTGTCGGGCTCTGTGCTGACAGCTCAGAGCCTGGAGTCTGCTTCGGATTCTGTGTCTCCCTCCCTCTCTGGCCCTCCCTCGCTCATGCTCTGTTTCTCTCTCAAGAATAAATAAAACATTTTTAAAAATTTAAAAAAAAGGAAAGCAATCATTTTACAAAAATTATACTACTTAGAATCATTGGTAGAAATAAGTGAGTGCCTACCAAGGCTTTAAAAAGTTGCTTTAATAATTGACTTTAAAAATACTATTCTTGTTATATAGAGATTAATGCACTTTTACCGAGTTTTATTTTCAAATGAGGTAACAATGATAAAAACAGGATAGATTCTATGAAAATTTTAAAAGCATTACTCAATGTAGTGTAAGATATAACACTGAAATTCAGAAGCAGACATCTAACACTGACCAAACAGAATTTCACCAAAAAAAGGACAAAAAATGACAACAAATAAAATTTTTAATTAAAATCAAATGCCTATTCTTCTATAGTTTGCTAACCAATAGTTGAAAACATAGCAAAGCAAAAGGGGAAAAAAATCAATAGCCATGCAAACAGCCTTTGAACAGAAACCTAAAAGTATCTGAAATAAATCAATGATTTACTTCCAAGCTTTTAGTATTACATTTTGTGCAACAAAGTAGTAGGTTGATACACTCACATGTACCCAAGTGAACGAAATCCTTCTACACCAAACCTTTGCCCAGGTAGAACTAGCTAGAAACAGCATGTTGTTCCACTTCTGATTCATATGAGCTGAGCAATTAGAGAAAATGGCTCCAGAGGAAATATTTGGGAATTATTTTGGGAAACAGGAGAGCATTAAAAAAAAAAAAAAAAAAAATCTTGAATGGACAGAATCAATGAATCCAGATTATGCTACTATGAAAAAGGTGCCATCTAAAAACAAGAGTGCCGATCGCAAAACAGCCTTCCTGAAGAGAGCACTGGTCCAACTCTTTCACCTGGTGCTAATACCCCACCCCTCTACCACAGTATGAAGACATCCTTATGCCTCCTACCTACATGGACCATACATAGTGTTTCTGCTCATGCTGTTCCTCCCTCTGGAAAATCCTCCCGCCTTCCTTTTTTCCCCTCAAAGCCCCACTTCGTATTTTTCCTGCCTGAAGCCTCCCCTATTTCTACCACAATGATGTCTCTACTGTAACCTGAAGCTTTAAGATGAGAGCAAGTGGTCTGTAGTGTGCCCAGAGATTTTCATAGTAGGTACTGAAAAACAAAAACCAAAAACTTAAATAAAAAAAATTCTGTCAATTAAATGCAAAGTGTATGATGACTTAAAAAAAAAAAAAAAATGGTGGACCAGAGACCAAGTTGACCTATGGTTCTGTAATGTATCGGGGGGGAGGGGGGGGGCGGCGGACATCAGCAGCCACCTGATGCCTAGTTGAAGTCTTGATTCAGACTTATTTGGCCTGAACGACTTTTTTGTTTTTGGCCCTCAAGGAAAGCTATAAGACCAAAGAAGTGATATTGGTGTAGAGAAGCAGAAGGTAACACTGTGGTAAAAAAAATAGCCAGGGATTCCCAAAAGACTAGGAACAAGTTATATCTCTAAATGGCTGATTTCTTTCCTTCTTATAATTAAAAATTACAAAGACTTTGGATCAAGTGTAAAGTGTAATAATACCAAACATACAAGGAGATAAGATGAAAAACTAAATTTTCGTTTAAGAAAAGATAACTAGGCACCTGCTTCCCTGTCACACTTGAGATGCTGACCCTGGGAACAGGTTCAGCAGACCTTGAGATGCTTACAACATCAGATTTGAGGAGATAAATATTCAAAATGTTTTAAACAAACATCAGCCATGCTCCTAGACCGGGAGGGCGGTCAGCTACCTCAACTCACGAAAGACTCTGTGGGAATGGGTGCTGCTTGCTGCTTGCTTCTTACCTTCATTAAAGGTTTCCACACAGCATGATCCTGGAAACTGGTTCGAAGCTGCTGCACAGATCTAGATAAACTGTGCAAACATCTACAAAGAACAATCAAAATTAGCTTCAAAAGAAGCTCAAACTTTTACTTTTCAAACACACTGCTTGGCATTTCACTAATTACTGATATGCACTTCAAGTATATCTATAGACATTGTTAACTCAACTACTTCAGGGCTTCACGGGCTTTTCAAGCTAGCTTCTCTGTTAAACGATGCTACACACTGTATGAGTTCACCTGAGAATACTTTTGAGTAACATTTGGATTCTGCGCTTACTCAGTGAAGGTCCGGAAAGGAAACAGGTTAAACACACGGCAAAGGGTTTTTATTCAGACCATTTAAAGCTCATACCTGACGGCAGCTAACCGCACCTTGACACTAGACTCAGACAAGCCAGTCACAATTCGGTCCATCATATTTTCAGTCTCAATGATCTGGAGAAAAAGGTTAATGCTGCATAAATAACAACATGAAGACGACAAATTTCACTGCTTGTAAATGCAAGTATGTTAATATCCATCAGACGTTTAATGTTGTTTTTAGCAAGAGTTTTGACCCCTGGAACGATCATTTTGTGGTGGGGGCAGGCAGCTAGCTCATCAGAAATATCTGATGAAATACCTTTCATCAGAAAGGTAGTACTACCCACTAAGGACCTGCCAGAATGCTAGGCATTAAGGGGGCAGGTTTTTTGTCTATTTTTTACAAACACTGAAAACAGTAGCTACATGGCATAAATATTGCAGAGGTGTTGTGTAAATAGTATTGAGAAAAAGTAAAAGATACAACTGAATTATCATTGGGCAGGTTCCTGCCAGAGTGAGATTCTAGAAAAATCGTAGTCCACACTCAGCCCTGTATGAAATCTGCAAGTTTCTGACAGAGCCAACCTGTGACTACTTTCTTACCAAGCAAATGGAAACTAAATATTTAGAAAAGTAACCCCTGCCATCTTTTTACTGTAACTCTATGGCCTGTTACTGCAGTCAGAAAGCTTTTTTTGCTTTTTAATTTAAAAACAAGATAGCTTACAATCTTCCTTCATTTAAGCAATGTATACATACAAAATAAATACTGTGTGGAAGAAATTAAACTTAACTTGTGTGGTCCTATGGACAAACCATATATTAGAAACAATACTAACACAATCCCAACAAAAATGTTAACAAAAAAACCTAATATTCGTTAAGTACGTCTATGTGCTAGGCATTGTGCTAATAAGCTTATTACATTATCTGATTTAACCCTTTTTCAGGCATTATTATGATTATTCTCATCAGCATATTGGGAAACTGAGGATTCTAGATGATATAGAGTTTGCCTGGGATTACAAAACTGAGAGGAACCCAGGCATCTGACTCCAGAGTCCTGATGCTTAGCCATGCTTGTGATATGGCTGTGGCTACAGAAGTGTGCCTGTGTTCACGAGGTTGTCCCCAACATGAGTGACACATTAATGGGAGTCCTCACTCCCACCTAGGAGAACACCTGGCTGGGAGAACACCTGGAAAGATCAACCTGGGGAGCTTAAAAAACAAAAACAAAAAACCTCAGGCCAATTAAATCAGATTCTGTGGAGTAGGGCTCAGGCACCTGTTGGCAGAGTCCAGTGCGTAGCCAAGGCTAAGGATCACTGAGCTAGACCAAAATGACAGGAGTTAGAAGGCTGACCTCAGAACAGGAGTGGGTGGGAAATCTCCAGATGTTCAAGCCAAATGGGAAGAGAAAACAGTGTTGAAATTAACAGTGGTGTGGTGGGGAGAAAAATACCAACTACTAAGAACATACAACCGTACTTTAGCTATGGAAGAGGAATAATTTTTTATGTATCAATTTGCAGGTTTCAAAGTGACAGAAGAAAATGTACATATTGATCTACTCCTCTCCCCAGACCAAATATAATCTCACCCTTACTTGTATGCACATCACCCTGTCCTGTTCCTTCTAGGCCCTCAGCTTCTATCTACTTTTGACCCTCACAGACCTTGCTCCCTGACCTGTATGCCCTGCTCAGACACACCACTTAGTAGGCAGATTCCCCGTTTCACTGTCCTTCCACCACTCATTCCTGCTTCATATCCCAGACCACTGATACTACAATGGAAGTCACCAAACCTGGCAGCCTGGTCTCAGTATATGCTATCCCACCTCAGCAGGACCTTCATTCCTGGGTCCATCAGTGCTGCACTGACCGGCAAGAGATTCCAATATCCCCTAGGATGGTTGCTTCCTATTTCAAATTCTTCCCACCTCCTCATGCCCTAACTCCTTCTGTGCCCACCTCATTTTTGCAGGGACCTTGCTTTCTTCCTGGGACACAACTTCCTACTTCCCACTAATATGTCTCCAATATTTCTCTTCACTCTTTGTTGAAGTGGGGTACTTCAAGCTCAAAGCCCTTCCACCCTGATCCAGCAACTACTTTCCACACCTCTTTCTTGCATCTTTATTCTGCCCCACCCCACTGGATCCTTCTCGGGCTACCCCACTGCCCATTTCCACTTTGACTTAAAAAAGACACAAGTGCCCAAACTTTAACCTCTTTAAGGTTAAAGATTCTTTATTCCAAGATTCTTTATTCCAAGAATAAAGTGGTGGTGCCAAGGGGTGGGAGCATATGATTACTCTCCAAGAGCTGATTATTTTTAAGATGGTACTTTGGAGATGGAGAACAGTTACTAGACTGTCTGCAGGTGCTTAGGAAACCTGATTAGGGGCAAGACTTGAAAGAAGCTTCTAGAGGCACTGGGGTGGCCCAGTCAGCTGGGCATCCAACTTCGGCTCAGGTCATGATCTCATGGTTCATGAGTTCGAGCCTCGTGTCAGGCTCTCTGCTGACAGCTCAGAGCCTCAAGCCTGCTTCAGACTCTGTCTCCTTCTCTCTGCCCCTTCCCCACTCACACTCTCTCTCAAAAATAAACATGAAAAAAAAAAAAAAAAAAGAGGCTCTAGATAATGTTTACTGGCCACATCCAGCCAAAGATGTAAATCTGCCAAGGGACAAGTGTAGCAATCATTAGGCATATAGATTTGCTCTATAATCTTGATCAACTCACTTGACCTCCCTGGGCCTTCAGTAAAATCAGGGAAGAGAGCAATGATTATTTGACTTCCACCCCCCCCAAAAAATCACGTTAGATGGGGCAAAATTATCACATTGTTCAGAAGTGACATGGGAAACAAGGTACGGTAGAAAAGACAAGATAGTACAGGTCTAGTTAGACAGGAGGTCAAAATCAGGGAGCGGGCAATTAAGAGCAAACAGGGCACAGCTCCTATTTACATGCCCACATTTACTTATTTAGTCAGTAAATACCTGAATGCTAGACATGGTTTTAAAACTTGAAGACAAAATGGTGAGGGAGAGAAAGCCCTTGTTCCCACCAGACTTACAATGTAGAATAAGCAAGTGCAATGAACTATTTAATGAGTGCTATGACACTCTATGGAATCTATGGAAACTATGTTAGCAAAAAGCACTTTAGGAATGACAGGGGCCATACGGTTTAAGGCAGACAGAGTGAAGTAAGCATCTACAAATGGTGAGAGGAAAAACATCCATTCTCAGACTAGGATGTTTTACTACTGGCTGGGAAATGGCCATCAATGACCTTACCCGAGAATATTGAGGCTTAGGCCAGCAGACAGTGGAGAACTATGTTAGCAAGGCAGTCATTATAACCATCAGAGCAGAGCCTCATGCTTTAAGTTTCCTGGGGGTGTGGTGAACGGTATTTTGGAGATGGAGAATAGCTATATTCTGGCTGCTAAACCTTTCCCCTGTGTTAGGATATAAAATAGTAGGACTATTTGGAGGTATCTTCTCTTTTATGTACAAGGTGACCCTTCTTAGGTTACAGTCTATCCAAATGTCTACAGGAGGAGGCCTGGATTTGTAACCAAACTTGTTGTGGAGAGACTTTAGTAACCCTGCTGAAGTTCTCGAAAGCCCACTATTTGAATGCCTGGTCTACTTTCTCCATCAAGGTATCAGTCTAGGAGCAAAATAATGCAAACTCAGAATGTGAACCTAGGATTCCGATCCACAAAGGTATTCTAAGAGCCTATGTGAATGAGCAACATGATCTAACTATGGTTTTGCATTCTTGAGGGTACTGAGGTCATCTGTGCAGGGATAAAAGGAGCATGATAGTGAATATACTGACCAAAATAAAGATAAAAATGTGATTATAAGGCAGAGAAAGGTTTGGAATCAAATTCAGAGACAAAATTTTCAGGTCACCTGGGAAGGAGTTGGCATTGGCTGTTGCCATAGCACTCTGACCCCCATGAAGGTCTAATAGAGTATCAGATAACTTTTCAGACCTGGGGTTAGAAAGCCAAGCACAATAAAACAGCTCTCCATGGTGCCTTTTAACAACTTCGGTACTGTGCTACAAAGCCTTGATAATGATGGAGAGCCAAGTCCCAGCCCCTGCAAAGGATTGGAGGTCTTTCCAGCCTATAAGAGCAATGCCAAGTAAAGCTTGAAATTGTTCTGCCTCATGATTCTTGCTGAAGATTCCCCAGCCACAGTTCAGCAAATATGCCCTACGGCACAGCTTGTGAATTTGCTTTAAAAAAAAAAAAAAGGGAAGGAAAGGAGGGAGAAGTGCCTCTGTTACACAGACACTGTGCCTGACCAGGAATATAAGTAGTGATGAACCTTCAGAGTGGAAGTGCCATTTTCCTTTCTTTGCTCTTCTCAGGGGCCTGGGTTATAAACTTAACTACAGAATTAACTCATAAAAGAATGCTGCATTCTAAATTGATCAAGTTTTAGGTCAATGGACCAGGTGCTATGCATTTCTCTGCTGGTGTCTTTAGTCTTCATGACTACATGCTTTTGCTAAGCTTTTTTTCTCTGTCATTGTGGCTCTTGCAGGGGTAGATGAGGATCTGACACTTCTGTTATTGGGACAGTAGAAACCTATGGCCTGTGGGAGTAAAGGGCAGTCAGCCTAGAAGGTGCATGGGGGAAATGCAGAACCCAGATAATCCTAAGGTTCCTGGAACACATGGGAATGTTAATAAGATGAAAATGGCCTTGGCTTATAAGGAAATTCCCTAGTCTTCAATGAGCTCTAGTGAACTCACATTTTAGTTGTGGCCAAGTCATATACCATCTTTTCCTCAGAGCATATGAAGAACTGGAAGAGTCAGAATTAAAAACAAGACCCAACAATTCTTCCAGCATGACCCTGGATGAAGCGTTTTCCAGTACTAGCAACTTCAGATTGGACTTTGAACTGTGATCGAAACAGGTCAAGCAGAGGATGCGAAAACCAGGCAGATTCTTAGTGGTGTCAAGAAACTTCTTAGACAGCTCAAAGTGGGTGGGTATGGAGTTAAGGGAGTTGGATGGTGAAGTGGGCATTTTCTTAACATCAATTATTTATGCTAATGTGCACAATGGCCAGGCAAATACAATTCAATTCCAGGTAGGCTAAATCCCAGAAAGTTTTAACAGAGGATGACAAGAGAGAACTGGTCAGAAAGAGTGAAGACTTGGAATCAAACTCTGTAAGTCAGAAGAGGCAGTTCTAAGATCTAAGCAGTATGTTATTAAATCCAGAAAGTCTAGTTAAAGCAGCAGGGACTAGCAGCCAAGCAGGATGCAGCACATGGAGGTCAGGAAGAAAGAGTAGGTCTGACAAGGAAAAAGGATCTACAATAGACACTGAACCTATTAGGTGTGGATGGCGACTCTTTCGTCTAATAAGCGTTGATGTAGAGGAGTCCCAGGGGCCACCATTTATGGTCTAGCCCCTCCTAAAACTTATTTTTCTAACGTCAGTGAAATCAAGAGACTCGTTTTAGAAACAGGGTATAGGCTGGAAGGATGGAGAGGGGCCATGAGATGACAAGATAGACCCTAAAGTGAGAGAAGCATGTACAACCAGCTCATTTGGTGGACTGAGTGGAATCAACAGGGGTCTGGAGAGGGATCCATTCCTAAAAATGGAAAACCAAACTTTCCCTAGGTTTTAGGAAGTGACCATACTGATTTTGCCAGAGAATACTTAACCAAAAGACATGATGCCACGCATATCATGGAAATGCACTTAATATTTCTAATTCTTGAGTACATCCTTCACCAATTCCTTTATTAAAACAAAAGAGCAAAACACACACATACCCCAACAGCACATGGCCTCCCATGAAACAAACAAGGGGCAGCTGCAACTCCTGCTCCTGAACAGGTTCAGCTGGGAAACCAATTCTCTGACTACACTCTTCTCAATGCCATTGAAAGTAGCAGACTTAACTATCTGAAAGAATTAAACACAGGTATGGTAATTTTTTGGTTGAAAAATGTTAAAATCTGAAGAGGATTTAGAAATAAATTCGTCCAACTTCTTTAGTTCATCAAAGAGGTCTCTGCAATTCAGGAAGATTAAGTCACTGGTCAAGGTTCTCTAGGCAAATGGGGACAGGGCTAGGGCTCCACTAGGTTTTCTTACTTCTAGTGTAAGGTCCATTCCACTTGTGCTTAAGGATGAGATTTTTGCTTAGCCTTAGTAACTAAATTGAGATCTGACTTGGTAAACCGGGGAAAAAAGAGAAGTTAAAAAGTTATCAGTGCTAAAAATAAATACATACACACATAAAGTTATCAGTGATATGGAAACTACAGTCTATATACCGACATCCAAGGCCAATAAAAATTAGTACACTATACAAAAGAGGTCATAGTTAATAAACTGAAGAGCCAAGGTGGGGGGGCGGGAACAGGTACAATTCACAGGGCCTCCAAGAAAGAAAATGACAAATCAATGATTTAGCTTGCCTGGGGGTAAAAATGCCAAAGGTTGAGAGAATGGAAGTCAATGGGGAAAAGATAAGCCAAAAAAAACACTGTGAAGAAACCACAAGAGTTGAGTTCCACTGACTTTTCCATTCAATTTCCTGATGATCTGATCTCCATTCTAGAATCAGGATCTAGCTTCCACAGATACTACCTAAATAGAACTAATACTCTACTGTTCTCAGACCAAAAGCTCCATTTGTTCTACATGAGAACAGTAGACTTCCCACCCACAGCCTATTCTCTGTGATATCTTTGCCACTGCTCCAATGTACAATTTTCTGACATTTTCCTCAAGCAAATATTTTTAAAATAAAGGGTAGTTTTTACCAAAGGCTCTTTTTTCCTACAAGAGCTTCTCTTAGGACAAATCACTGATCAACACATATTCTGGAGTCTCACTAAACATTTTACAAAGTATTTCTTCCATTCTCTCAGTCTTCCATCGCTCTCTACTCCCACATTTATACCAAATTTCTCTAACTTAATGATCTTAGGAGGTAGGGAGTGGCAGGAGATAGTTATCTTCTCTGAGGCAGAGAAGCGAAAGAAAGCATTCTAAGAGTTGATCCTCAGGGCCTCATTTTCTTCCTTCCTCTGGAAGGCAGTGAACTAAATTAACACCTAACCCCTCCTATAGGCCTAATGGGAACAACAGCACTTCACTTTAAGAGTGAGGTCAAGGTGGAAGGGGTTCTTAGGGTGGGCCCATTCTAAAGCTTCTATATTTCATTCTTGCTTTTAAGTCCCTTTAGGTAGTATTTTGTAATTTCTACCTCAGGACCTTTTTCTCTTAATAGCTGAGCAACTTTCACTTATGTTAAATGTTTAGAAGAAATACTCAAAATTCTTAACTTTTCTGTGCTTTGGAAAGAAGTGGGAGCTCTCTCTTGGCCCACCTTTTTCCCCTAAAACCAAACAGTGTGTCAGAAATACTTATGATGTCTAAAAATAGATCAACACTATGGAAAAATATTTCTCTCTATATAACAGTTTGATTTTTAAAGCTCAATCATCAACTTAATGGAAGGACATAAATAGCTGCTGACTTATATCAGTACATAAATAAAACCATTAAAAATTACTTCTCAAATAACAGAACTAGAAACTTCCTTTCCATCTTTTACTGTTTTCCATGGATCTGAATAATAGATTGCCAAGAACTGTGCAAACGATGGCTCTGCTCAGCCCCTACTCCTCTATATACACAGCCATGCATGCAACAGTGTTGATTATCCCATAGGTTGGCTGGCTGAATTTTAATGTCCAGACATACACAATTTATTCAATAAACACAAGCATAGCATCTACTATTTGCCAGGTAATGCTTCTATGGAGTTTATATTCTACTTACGAACATTATAGCTTAACAACGGATAACTATTAAAAGAAGATACAAGTTGCCTTAAGTTTAAATCTGTTCTATAAGAAAGCTATCTTGGGGCGCCTGAGTGGCTCAGACGGTTAAGCGTCCCGACTTTGGTTCAGCTCATGATCTCACGGTTAGTGAGTTCAAGCCCTGTGTCGGACTCTGGGCTGACAGCTCAGAGCCTGGAGCCTGCTTCAGATTGTGTCTCCCTCTGTCTGCCCCTCTGCTGCTTGCACTCTCTCACATTGTCTCCAAAATAAACAAACATTAAAAAAAAATTTTTAGGGGCGCCTGGGTGGCGCAGTCGGTTAAGCGTCCGACTTCAGCCAGGTCACGATCTCGCGGTCCGTGAGTTCGAGCCCCGCGTCAGGCTCTGGGCGGATGGCTCGGAGCCTGGAGCCTGTTTCTGATTCTGTGTCTCCCTCTCTCTCTGCCCCTCCCCCGTTCATGCTCTGTCTCTCTCTGTCCCAAAAATAAATAAAAAACGTTGAGAAAAAAAAAATTTTTTAAAAGTTTTTATAAGAAAGCTATCTACAAAATAAAAGCTGAAACAGTACCTGTCTGACATTAATTCTGGATGCTTCCTTTCTAGAACGCTAGTTTACAATGTGATCACATCTAGACAGTGCCCTTAGAAAAACATTTCCAAATGATGTAGAACAGAGATAGGAAGATCCTTCATTCTGTGGGTCACAACTTCTGAAAATGATTTTAATATTTTACAAGGGGAAGGTGAAGCTGCTTTCAAATAAACTTTTTTCCCCACAAATAAACCCTTATTTGAGATGGACTATTATATAAGAGATGGACTCTTCCAGATTCATTCATAATAGCTATTTTAATTACAGCTGTATCTTAATCATATCTGGCTGTACTGATCATGATAAAAATGGCTTTCAATGTAGACAATGCTTTTTATTGCACACATAAGGTACTGGAATTACTACATAGCAATTAGTGTCTCATCTTCTTAACTACTTTAGAGTGTAAGCTCCTAGGGGCACCTGGGTGGCTCAGTCACTTAAGTGTCTGACTTTGGTTCAGGTCATGAGCTCACGGTTCATGGGTCCAAGCCCTGCACTGGGCTCTGCACTGGTAACTCAGAGCCTGGAGCCTACTAGAGATTCTGTCTCCCCCTCTCTCTGCCCCTCCCCTGCTTGTACTATCTCTCTTTCAAAAAAACAAAAATACAAACAAAGAAAGCCAGATGAATAAATGGAAATAAAGCATCTCACTACACAGTTTGTACCAAAAACTATGTGAAAGAAAAGACACATTTTCTGAATCTGATGTTTTTAACCAGCTAATACCAGCTATTAAGTTCCCTCAACTGAAAGCATTTTCAACTATTTTAGACTATCACACATTCTCCTGTAAATTTTCTTGCCATTGTATACCACAATTTGGCTCTAGTAATGGTATTTAACTGTACATGAATAAAGTTATCGTTAACAGCATGGGCTTTGGAGTCAGAGACTGGGATAGGATATAGGTGCTATCACTTACAATCCAGGTGGCCTTGGTCACATTGCTGATTTCCTAATCTGCAACAGCTATCTCACAGGGTCGTAGGAGGTTTAAGGGTGATAACATGCCAATGCTTAGCACAGTGTCTAACACACAGTAAATGCTCAATAAATGGTAGCAGTTATGTTAAATTAGGTTTCCTAAATAGGTTATCACTTGATATAAGTATCTGAGTTATATAAGTTTTGTATGCCCCCATACTATGTAACATAATGCTTCATATGTTGTAAAGGCTGAATAGATGTTTGTTTAATACATGAACTGGATCTTTATCTTTCTCTTTGGGATGGTGAAAAATCTTACTCAGGCAACTTTGCTAACCAATATACAGAATCTAATAACATTTCCTACATAACTATTATCCAATTTGTCTGGGGTCCATTATATGCCAAAATCATTCAAACAAGGGAATCAACATGTAGAAAAGTATCCAGTAACAATATCCTATCATCAACACTTGATAATGCCTCTTTTGCAGGAAGTTAGACAACTGACCTCTCCCCCCTCCTGTGGCTTTGGTATGGTCCCATCTTTCTATCTAGTCCATTACAAAGAGGCAAATGGGAATCAGAGTTTTTCACCACACCGGTTTATGGTCATTTATATTTAGCTATGCATTACCAGCATAAGGTGAGCCAATTTTTTCTGTAAAGGGCCAGATAGCAGATATTTCAGGCTTTGTGGCCTTAATGATTGTGTCACTAAGTACTCAATCTGCCACTGTAGTGGAAAACAGCCATAGGCAACACAAACAAAGCAACATGGTTTTATTCTAATAATACTTTATGAATATTTTGTCAATTATATTTCGATAAAACTGAAAAAAAGAAAAAAAACCTTTATGGACACAAATTTGAATTTGACTTTTCAAATGTCAGGAAATATTCTTCTTTTGATTTTTTCCCCCCACCAACCATATAAAAATGCAAAAACCATTCTGAACTGGCAGGTTACAGAATTATTACATAGGTAATAAGTACCTACAGGCTATTGTTTGCCAAGCCCTATACTAGCATTTATAATTCTGGGGAAAAGTGTAGCAGCAATGGTCCTGGTTCCTTACCACAAACTTGACTTTCTTAAGGTCTACTACTCCACAAATATTGTATCATCCCATACATTTCATTCATTTCCAGGAAGAATGTTCTGAAAACCCAACTAAGTTAATAATTTTAGAGCTCTACAGATCTAATGAAGATATTTTAACGCATTTCTTGGTTTATAAGATATGCCTTAATTGTTAAGACTGTAAACAAAATAACCAACTTGTAGTTCATACTTTAAGAATAAGAACTGTAATTCATTGGTTAACGCAACTACAGTACCACAACTAATAACAGAACACTCAATTTTATGTCTCCATTTAATGAAACTCTGAAATAAAAATTCATTACTTCATTTTATAAATACCTCTATTATGTATATAGCATTATCACTCCCAGGTTTGCTTCTTTCAGTATGCTGAAGGCCAACGGTCTCAATTATGTGGGCAAGTGGCAAAACCTGGTGTACTGTCCCAGTTAACTCTTTAAAAATACTTACCATCATGAAAGAATGTTGTAGAGTTCGTTTAAAATTCTTTGGTAGATTAGCCTTAAGAAGATAACTAACAATTTAACCACAGATTAAGTCAAGGAATTCTGAATTCTGCATGAATTTTATTATTCAATAGCAGAGCCAAGTCCTGAAGAGTGCTACTTCTGTGGTACCGTCGAAAACCTTCAAAATGTTCAAGGCGTTTGCTTCAACACGCAGGCTAAGGCTCAGAAATAATTCCTTGCATCTGCCCAATTTCATGGCAGAGGCAAATACAGAAATTTGACACTGTGCCTTTTAAATGACCATTTAAAATTACTCAACTTTGCAAAAAATATTTAAAAATATAAATTCATGGTATAATCATACTGTTACCCAGAAGACAAACTAGCAATAAAATCAAGCTACAATAGATGATAAAAATATTCAAAAGTGAAATGCTCAGGCAAGTTTTTCACAGCAGAAAGATACTAAGAAAAACTG
The DNA here is from genome assembly GCF_018350175.1 of Felis catus. Classification (NCBI taxonomy): domain Eukaryota; kingdom Metazoa; phylum Chordata; class Mammalia; order Carnivora; family Felidae; genus Felis; species Felis catus. The sequence continues at coordinate 124,745,883 of NC_058376.1, forward strand.
ACCTCTATTTATAAATATGCTTTAAAATCTTGTAACTTTAAAATTACAGAAGAATTTACATTTGTTCAAAATTTGAACATTTGTATTTGGGTTAGGATTTTATACAAATGATGACCCTTTGGTGAAATGACATCTAAGGCAACCATGAACAGTAATACTTAGATAACCAAAGTTAGGTAGAATTTGGCCTCTTTACTCTTCTCAAGACATCTATTACCTATGATTTTGACCCATTATTGATTTATATTGTAACATACTATTTAACTCCAAGAAACAAATTATATTTGGTGCTTTGGAGAACATGCTACAGCTATACCAAAAAAAAGTTTTAAAAACCAGTATTTTAAAATCTAAGAGTAAAAAGACATCATTACAACTAAAGAAAAGGCTTATGCTTCTGAAATATATTCTTTTTACTAGAATGAGTAAGTTTTGGAAATTTACAGCATAAAATCACTACCTTCATTGTAAACTCTTAAAAATTTATGCCCCAATGCTGTTCAGCTTTTCTAATACACTTGGAAATGTTTATTTTTAATCTTCCAATGAAATCATTTAAGATATTCTAACAAACGCTTCCATTTATTGAGCACCTACAGGCACCATGCTAAATATTTTAAATACATTAGATATCATCCCCACAATGACCCTGCAGATACAACTTCCTTTGCTAGGAAAACGAGGGTAGAGAGAAATTTTTTGTTTTCCTTTTCTTATTTTTCTCTGCCTTTTCAAAAAAACAAAAAAACTCCACTGTTCAGTTTAAAAAGAAAAAACATCTCACCCTTGGCTACGTTCTTCACATGCAACATACAAACATCTGTGACTAGAGGATTTTTTTTTCCCCCCACAAGGAACAAAAACTTAAGATTTCATGTTTTCAATTCTTGAGAATATAAAAGGCATGTAGAAGAAATTAAAAATAATAAAAATATTAATTGCCAAATCGATTCCAAGATAGTTATATTGATATCACCATGTGCATTTTAATTGGTTCCCAATAATTCTTTCATCCCCTAGAAAATTCTTACTAGCCATTTCTTACTTTTCTCTGACGTACTGAGGTTTTATTATAAATGCTGAGCTTTAAGGCTATGTCTTACTGCTGTTAACCTCACATCTGCTTTCCCCTTCCCTCCACCCATTGGGTAATGTTTATACAATGTAGGCAGCTCAATCAATCCAGAAAGAATTAAAACTCTGACATTCATTAATAGGGGAGATATTTTACACAGATGTATAACACTGGTCCAGATTCATACTTGTGAATGCTATACATTTTTTAAACTCATACATGTAGACACAAAAAAACCCCTAAGAAATAATGGTGAAAATTATTTCAAAATTAAACTACTACACCATAAACATGTTCTCTTTGATCTATGTCAAAACGAGAAGATACACCCTTGGGATTGTCTGCCTATTAAAAAATGGGAATTTCTTGCATTTTCTCTGTGCTAAGTATAGTGAAACTCCTTGCCTATATGATCAGATATAGATTTCCTGTATTTTAAAGCTCATCTGTTCATATACCTGTGTAACTGCTAATATAGCTATGAAAATTCTTAATGCAGAGAGGCCATATATAATTGGATTAAGGGTGCTTAATGATGCAATTTTGCAATATGGTTTACTCATCCATCTGTCCATTTTTTTTGTCATCCATTCCTTCTTCAAGTATTTATTAAGTACAAACTACGCACCTGACAGTGTTGTAGATGCTGGGAATATGGTGATGAGCAAAACATAAAAAAAATCCCTGCCCTCATGGAGCTTACATTCTAGTTCCTCAAAAGGGATCTGCAACTAAGATAGAAGTACTCAAAATCCAAGAGGAAAACTTTCTGAAAAGCTCCCTTAGTCAGATACCTTAAAGGAGCAAAGGCTACAATAAGTACTGCATTTAACATTTGTAATGTGTCTTATTTTTATCAAAAATAAAAACCATATCTTATTAAGTTTATTAATTTCCTTGAATTTATATTTACTACTTATTTTCCTCAATTTACACCTTGTTTATGATAAATTCCTCTAGTTCCTTGAAGAGAGTCAAAGTGAGACAATCCTTTTAAATTTCAAAACTAACTGATGATCAGTAGGTATGAATCAAGTGAGAGTCTTCTTAAGAGCAATTTTTTATTATAAAGGATTTGGCTTCATAATTACAGGACTGTCTGCCAGCACTGCCTCTGCATGACTTAACTGCTGACTGGAGTTTTGACTGGGGATGCCAATACCTAAAATCATGTTAGGTATCTTCTTCCCTTTTTACTGTCCCATTAAATGAACATATGCTTCTTAGCATTAATATGCAGTAAAGGCTGTCATTAGAGACTAGATTTTGTCTGTCCATGGCAGAGATTACAGCTAATCTTTACCTGGCCCTGCTGTCAGTACACTTCCTGCTAATGTGCTCTGGACCCTTCTTCCACTGAGCTCTCAATTGCTGCCTCTGCCCTTGCTTTCTCTGACCAAAATCCTTGAATTACAATTCTAAGTTCATTATGGCCAGGCCTCATCTGTTGTCATGCTCAGTGGTCCTTCATCTTTTCTTGGGGCTTCTCCCTCTTCATATTACAGCCAACAGTAAGTAATGTTTTCCACTCTCACCAGCAGAACTTTTCCACCCTCCTTAACTTTCTAACAGGACACTGGGAAAACAGTAAACTTCAGTATGCCACAGAGTGATAATGAACGCAGAGCCAGGAATCAGAATACCAACTTTGCTCTGAACAGAAGGATACAGAAAGATCCAAGCATATTAAAGGAAATGCCACTCTGTCTATGGTTTCTGTATTTTCATTTCTATATTTATTCAGCAAATACTTATTGAGTGCGTATTAGGTTCCAAAGACTATCATACAGTTGATTTCTTTTAATGGAAATCCACCAATATTGCTCCCAAGCTGAAGTGGTAAATTTCTAACCTGTAGGTCATATTCAGTCTTTAGCTTAATTTGGCCTACCTCGGAAAGAAGGATCGAGAAACAGAAAAGCAGGCCTTTAGAAGTCTTTAGAAGCAATAAGATAGACTAACTCTACAAAGCAAGAAGGCCTGTATCTTTCTCCTTTATTGCTATGTATACCTCTCACTGTCTCTACCTCTTTGCTCTAGTTTTTTCTCTTCTTCATTCCACCTCATTTCTTTAACTGGCCGTTATATGGCAATGGGATATAGGTTATTTTCTGTATTTATTGAATTAAATTCCTATTTTTAATTTAAAAGGCATACCCAATTAACACTTCATATTTTTATCCTAAAACAGTCTTTTTGTTGCTTTTGTTTGGAGGAGTGGGGAGAACAGGGCTACAGTCCTCGAAATTTCTTTCACAGATTCTGTACTCAATTAACTCAGTAACTGAAATTCCACCTTGGCAAGCAAAAATATTGCATTAAAAGATAAAACAATAATAAACATTGTACTTCAAGAATCTACACAAAAAAAGGATACAAAGTTTATAAGGCATAAGTGTAAAAGGTAAATAACTATTTCATGAAGAAAGCAAATAAAAATCTACTCAGATAATTATTTCAACAAAAAAAAGGGATAGAAATAAATGCATTCAAAGGAAGAGTTATCATTTACCAATTTTTATACACTGAAAATAAGGATTCTCCACTCCTAAGAACCATTTTCATGCAGATTTTTATCACAAATTATATATTTTCCATTTGACAATTTCTCTCTTCAGTAGTTGCTATAAACTGTAAATTATTCCAACACTTAATTTCCCAGGATTAAATATCTTCCTAAAAACTCTATAATCCCCATCACATAAGAATGTCACAGTATCTTTTCTTTATCACACAAAAAAATTATAATAATTATAACTTATTCTTTATTTGTCATCTTTCTACAGAAATTATCAAGATTTAGCCTTGCCAGGAAATTATACACATTATGAATACAAGCTTTAATAGACTACTAATCAGACTATTGTATTCCAAGTATTTCTATAGAACATGATATCACAAATTAAGTCATTAATTCCAAAACAGTAGTTTATTAACAAAAAAGTACAAAGAAGTACAAATGGACATCCTACTTTCCCCCATTATGGTCCATCTATCTATCTCCCTTTCAGTCCATGGCACAGCCTTCTTGAGCTAAAAGAATAGGCAAAATACTTCTCTTTCCAATGGGCCTAATAACCATCCCCAAACAAATCATTACGTATTTAAGTTATACAGTCAATGTCAATTTTTAAAAAATGTTTTATCTATATGAGTTGCTATAAAAGCCTCTTCCCTTGCAATATATCATGTACCTAAACTGAATGAAACATATCAGCATCAACATTCATAAATCATGCTTAGATACAGGGAATATCAGATCATTAGCATATTTGCCTTGAAGTAACAGATGACGAATGAAAGCGTAGAAGTGTCAAAAGGGATTTTCATAGATATTTACTAAAACACTTCAAGTCAAAAACATCTTGTTAACTAAATTGAAGTACATGGAAAACATTCAGGTTAGTTGTGTTTTTTGCACTGATTTTTAAATCAAAGCTACTCACATATCTATTATTTCAATTTTTTTCGGCAATGGTTCCTTTTCAATTTATTTCAATAAACCTACAGTTATTCCATACTTCTCGTTCTACAAGCCCAAAGTACTTCTCTGAATCACAGTAAATTCCCAATACTTTTCGCTTTTTCTCACAGGGCTACAGATGGGAGATTTAGTGAACTGCCATGTTCAGTAAACAATGCTCAATTTGCTCTTTCGGCTATAATTCTTCAAGACAGAACATGTGGATTAATTTACTGATGTTCCTAAAAGCCATGTGTAAAATTTATCTTACATTTTTTTTGAATGGGAAGCTCCAGCCTTTTAGTTTGTGGAGGCAGCCAGGTCAGAGCTTACTACTACACTTTAGTCCCTGCCTATAACTAGTCTCATGAAGAACAGGAGTTCAGTGTTAGACTAGACTATAGTAACATAAGGTGCTATATCAGTGAAACATTTTTGGGGAACTGGAAAATTCAGATGACCACTCACTAAACATAAAATCATTATTCCACAAAGATTTTATTCACATCAAACTTGCACAGTAGCAAAAAAAAATCAAAACATAACTAAGCCACATATCAAAGAACAATATACAATAAGGATTTGAATTTCTCAATGGCATTGGGAAGTATTTCCATAAATAACATTTACAATTCTAGTGTTAGATCTTTCAAGGTGTCTGAAGCTTCACAGTGCTAGAATTGATTTTTATCAACACATGCAAAAATGTGCAACATAATAATTCATATTAATGACAGAAAAAAGCACGCCAGTTATTTGTCATTCCAGCACGGCCATGCCACTCTATGTTCTAAAAACAAACAACCCCCCAAATCCGGGTCCCATTCATTCTTCAATTATGCCTTTAGTCACTCTGCTTTATTATATTCAAACAGTCACTGTTAGTGCTCTTCACCACGACTTTCAGGCTGACGTCACTCCCTGCCTGCTGGCTGTCAGGACTGGGGGACGCCCCTCTCCCAGACTCACCTTCTTCCGGATGTCTTCATCGTTTGCTCCTAGAGAGGCATAGAGCTTGAATGCAGCCTGGCGGAGTTCATGAGCGTGTTTTAAGTCATGATCAAGCTATGGACGGGGAAACAAAAGGTATATTGCAACTCAGTCTACATATTTAATTTTCAATAAAGCTATCTGAGTTGGAAAAAAATTTTAACCACTAGTAAGATATTAGTGCTATCACTGAATTCCTGGTTATTTTGGGGTTCTGAGCCACTCCTGTATTTGTGCCAATATGACCTAGAATGCATGCAGTCTGCTTCTGTCTAAAAGTGGACACCACAACGTTTGACACTGGAATGGTATATGAAAGACCTTTGTGAAACTCTGACCCCTAAACAGCGTTCCTAGAGAGGAGTTTTAGTGGCACTGATGCTTGCTCACACCAGCTCTTTGAAATGCCCTCAAGAACAAGGCACATTCAGGCCTTTCTAGCCTCAGAATACAGCTGGTAAAACTTGAGTGCTGCTACAGTACTTTTAGAAGGTTTTCTTAAACATGAAGAACAGCGCTGGCCCGATTTCAGTATTTACTAAGATTTTAGAAAAGAGGGAAACTTTTGCGAAAATCCTTAATAAACAATACACCAAGGTAATGATTGCTATGTATCTATTACAATTACCTGAGATTTATATTCGGAGGCTTTTTTGATACATTTATTAAAATTACTTACTGGTATGAAAACAATTAATGCTAACTTTACACATATAAAGTTTTTAAATGATCAATTCTTCCATACACCTGTTTTGTCACTAAACCACCACAGATGTGAAATAGAAGCATGTTCTCACAACACTTTAAATGACTACAAATCGGTAAGTATATAAAGCTTATCAATAATGTACATAATTTTATAACTAATTCACCCAAATGACTACCACTCCAAATGAGTTGCCTTTGAAAGGTTCACCTTTATGCAATGATGTGTTATTTATAACATTCTAAGACCCTTCTTTGAAACTTCCTGAAGAGCTAAGTGGCATATTAGCTACAAAACCCTAACAATGATATATCTTCATCAAGTAAGAGTTTTAAGTTAATTGTTACTGACTGTGGTGTGTGAAGATGGGGAAATAAATCCAGCTGGGTAACATCATTTAGAGTAACAACAGTAGTTCTAAAAATATTTTGATCAAAGCAGGCACTGATGGATTATGGGAGGAACTCCTCAATGTACAACACTCATTTTGATGTATAAGTTCTGAAATATCTGAAGTCGTAAGTACTTTCTAGTCATAACATATAGTTAGAATATTGACTTGGATTAACATATACCATGAAAATCATGCACTTATTAACATGCAAGAATTTCCAACTATGGGTCTAGTGTATTTTTATGGTCAGAAACCACTGTATAATCCATCATCAAAAACAGAGGAATAATCTTCTCTATACCAGTTAAATGATTTACACATATATAGGCCACAAGTTCTTGTAACTATGTTTCCTCACTCTTCTGTCCATCAGAGTATCCCGTTTGCCTTGTCTGGACAGTCAACTGAGGGTGTTCATGAGGCCATAGTTAGGACTTGCTCATGTATCTTTATACCAGTGAAATACTGTGTCAGCGTGAGGAAGTCCACAAGGGAAAACAAACAAGGTAGCTGGTTCAATGTAACCCATTACCTGTGCTGCAAAAACAATACCACTAAAGGAAGAGCAGGCACTAACTTTAATACATAGTGTACACGACTAATACCAGTAACAGTGAAGGTTACTTTGGGCCCTTTCTGAGACAGAGAAAACATAAACCCTTAAGAGTTCATTTTATTTTCAATGTTAAATGCCAAATAAACAGTTGCCTGCCAAATGAAGTTTTGGGAAACTCAGGGGCATGAGAAAGGTCAAGAGGAAAGTTTTTAAAAATTTACCATTGGGACCACTGGCATCAAAAATACAGTCACATTCATGAAACAGTACTGGTTACTAATTAGGAGACAATCAATGCTTTTTCTACCATGATCTCCTAAAAAAAACCAAAAAAACAAAAAAACAAACTTTCTCTAATTGAATATTGTTCTCCTATGCTTAGAGAAATGGATATGACAAACAGGCTGAGAAGAACAAAGTCAAAAGACCTATCTAGCTATTCTAAGGAACTTACGGTTTGTGAAAAAGTTTGAGAAAAGCACAGTTTGGTTCTTTATGGTCTCAAACTCGAGGTTAAATAGTACTTTAGCTGACACTAGCAGGACCAAAACACAATATAACACTGAAGCAAGGAAAGAGAAGATGACAAAAGTTAGACAGTGAAAGAGAAAGACAATGGCAGAGAGTAAAATAAGGCCACTCAGTCACCTGTCACAGAAGAACACCCTTGACCTAAAGAATGAGAATACAGCAACATAGATGATTCTGGGAACTTAAACAGGATTAGATGATGTTGCTGTAATGTCAACACCCAGCTTAGATACACCATTATTCTTGGGTTTTAGTTGGGAATTAGGGACATAATTTTCTTCCTTCCTGATTTCCTGCTTAGTAAAAAAATTTCTGGTAATTACATGAAATAGACTGGATTCAAAAACCCATAAAACATCATCTTTGTTATCAAAGATTCCTTCATTTAAAGGAAGATTCCTTTATTTAAAAGGGCTCTGAACTGTAATTATCAATTGGTTCAAAGTTGTGAGCAGTAAGAAAACCTTTTAAAAAATCCCTTGGCTTGAGCTGCTGTAAAGGAAAACAGAACATACCCTTTTAATATCAGTGATGGCACTCACTGAGCTGGGATACTTGAAATAATCAGCAAGCATGGCAATGAGGTGATCAGTTATGCTAGCGATTCTCTGTAGCTCAACATCTGGTTCAATCAGATAGGCGAGTGTCTCAGCTCCTTCAACTCTCTCCTCTAGTAATCTCTCCTTACTGCACATTCGAACCAAACAAGGCAGTGTCTGGAAGGTAGTGAAATTAATTATTGGCTTTGTGGTAAAGGCAAAAGCTTGATGGAGAGCATAAAATAAGTGAATCAACTCAACGGTTTTTAGTGGCAGTCAGGTTTGTTATCAAATGTTTGAATAAGTACTTTCACAGAATAAAAAGGTTTTTTTTGGAATGTAAAAACAAAGTTCAGTGTATATTAATCATTTGCTCTGGCATACCCAATCTAATCATACAACAGAAGTGCATTAATACAAACTCCCATCAGGCCTTTGTGATGGATAAAATTGAAACTTTATTGTACAATCTACAAAAGACATTTAAGAATCTCTAATAAATCATGTGTGATGTTTCTGTTCCACCTATGTATTTATTTACTTAAAAGACATCGAGCAGTTTAATCAGGAACAACTTTGCCTTAGAAAAAGTATGCTATCTTTTCCTTAGCAAATAATATGGATGGGATGGCTTTTATTTTTTATTTGGGGATCAATACCTACAGTTGCAAAATCAAAATACAACTTTAAAAATTCAGTGATCTTACCATTACTCAGATTTCGTGAGTTTTCCTTTAAGTGAGTAAAATGCATCCATCACAGTTCCTAGGTTTTCCAAGTAACTCCCTAAAATGACTGTATCTACTAGTCCAATTTTACCTGAGGTCCTTCAAAAATCTTAGTGCTGGTCTTGGTAATTTATCTACATTAGGTCCTTGATAAGAAAAAAAAAATCCCATGTATTTATTATTTCTTCTTCTTTTTTAAATTTTGAACATGAGCAGGGGAGGGATAGAGGATCCGGAAGTGGGCTCTGCACAGACAGCAGCAAGCCTGATGGGGAGCTCGAACACACAAACTATGAGATCACGACCCGATCTGAAGTCGGACGCTCAACTGACTGAGCCACCCACGTGCCCCTATTTACTATTTCTAAGGCTGATGAACCCACTTTAAAGAATAAAGTTGAAGTGGAAACTGAAATGCTCTAATTATAGGAAGCTTTCCTCCATTATCGTAGTCAACTCAACTGTGCTTTGCTCCTTCCTAAATTTCTACTGTATCTTTATCATAGAGTGTAGCACTTTATTGTTCACTATTGATTTCCTATCAGGCTACTGTGTGCTTTATAATACAACCCCAGGCTTCCAAGAGGAAAGCCTTATTCTTATTTTCTTTTGAACAATTACTAACATTTATCAATTCATAAATTCACAGATTATTGAATTAACCACTCACAAATACTACACAAAGAAGATGCTATTAACCTAGTTTACCAATATGGAGGAAACAGAGGGGTAAAGCATTTGAATAAATAAACCAAGGTTACTTGCATGAAAGCCCTTAGAATTTTACACAGTGTTGCTTAGTTAGGGGGTCCTCAGATCTCATTAAAATAATTGAGTTGCTTCACCAAAGTCTAAACAAACATTAGTCTTAATGCTCTTTAATCCTTGGGTTCATTTTGCACACTGAAAATGAGAGATCTCGTATTCATAAAATGATATTTTATTTACATTGTTCTTTGTGGCTAATAAAACATTTAACATATTTAACATACTGTTATCTTCAAAATAACCCTGTGGAATAGACGAACAAAAATTATTGCTTCCATTTTCATGAGTCACCAAAAGAATAAGGGATGTGTCCAGGGTTACCCAAGCCAGTCGGTGGTAGGAGTGCTGAAATGAGACTCGAGGTCTTAGAACTTTTAGGGACAGTCTCTTATGTGGGTTTTTCTGAGTTCTAGTTGCTTTGGACATGTCACAATGATGTTGATGGTTTTCATGTGTTATTTACTTTTCTTTCTCATTATGTCTTTTGATAATCTGCTATGAAGGTGATAAAAAATCTTTATCTGCAGAGCTGGTGAACTGCTTGCCTATAAAACTATGTTGTAAATTTAATGAAAATCAAGGATTAAAACATATTTTCTATTTCACCTGAATTTTCAACATATTTTTACAATTTCTATATCCTTCTAATTTAACAAAAATGAAAAAGGTGACAGGAACGATTTCATTTTGACTCTTAAAACACATCTAAAACCAATTTTTGAAAATTACATGGCATCATATGGGGCACCTGGGTGGCTCAGTAGGTTAAATGTACGACTTTGGCTCAGGTCATGATCTCACGGTTCGTGAGTTTGAGCCCTGCGTCAGGCTCTGTGCTGACAGCTTAGAGCCTGGAGCCTGCTTTGGAGTCTGTGTCTCCCTCTCTCTCTCTCTCTCTGCTCCTCCCCTGCTCACACTGTCTCTCTCTCCCTCAAAAATAAGTAAATATTCTTTTTTAAAAAATTTAAAATTACATGGCATTTCATTAAAGAGAAAAGCGTTACGTTTTAATAATGTTATTTTATGCTATGCACACAAACCATGGTGATAAATGTATAAAAAGGAGAAAAAAAAGGGAATACCAATATTTATATTCAACACTTAGGACTGTGTAATGTTCACATGTGTTTAGAATTAATTAGCTCACCTTCAATACAATACAGTTGTCATCTGTCCGAATTGCTCCAGCTCTACACATGTAAGTTAAACTGGAATAAGATGGCAGAGAGTAAATTTCTGCTTGTGTTTTAAAGCTCTAAAAGAAAAACTCCCCACCTTTAAAATATTATGGGTAAAAAAAATAAGACAGCTATTCTTATTTATCTTGAGGGAGAAGGTTTTCACATTACCTTATATGAGGGTCTACCAATTCAAAAACAACTGATAGATCTAGACAGTAAGCCAGATATTTTTCAAAAATACACGCAAAATTGTTTTAAAAATAAAGGATAAGAGGATAAGCTTTGAAGCTAGGTGCTGGACACATTGGAGTTCCTTATACTTGTCTCTATACTGTTTTGTTAAAATTTTCCATAATATAAAGGGGAAAGAGTTAAAAGTAAATATAAAGTTAACACTATCTAAGATTAAATGAAGTTGGGATATTTTAACTCCAAGAAAGGTAGGGTAAGTATCACAGAAGAAGCACTTAACTTGTCACAGAGCTAGCTATCAGACATTAACTACTAACTCTTCAGAGCTTGCCAGCAATGGTTTTGAGAACTGGGTCAATGATTTGGTTCTACTGAAAAACAATTTACCTTCACCATTATATCTGGCTTTGAATAAGAATAAAATTACTTGGTCCTCCCTAAGCAGGTACTGAACACTGAGCACTTCAGAAACTTAAATTAATGAATTTCCTTTTTGAATTAGATTAGATTCCTTTAGTAAGCTGAGGGGGCAGGGGAAGGACTAAAACACTCAATATCCTGGCTTCTACAGCAAGCTATTAAAAAATAAAATAAAATTTTTACTTAGATTGTTGAGGACTGAATTGTTTATCTTAAGACTTGTTACCCACATTGTTTTTTGAAACCAGTTCCATGAGAGAATTCACCTTACAAATAAAGAGGCAAATGCTCAATTGCAAAGACAAAAAACACGCAAAAATACAAAATAGTATACTCATATTAAAAAAAAAAAAAAAACAAAAAATTCACGATCCATTAGTATTTTACTGAAAATTCCTTACTCTCACCAAAATACTAGAGAGCCACAAATTCTTAAATACTGGAACTAAACAATTAATTTAGCAAAGAATAGGTTCTCAACCTATTAACGTATTGATAATTACAGAACTGACATGTACTTAATATGAGCCAGGACATGTGCTAATAATAAGAACTTGACTATCTTATAAACTGTCACATCTCTATGAGAATTTTATGCTTTGTTTTTCTAAACTTGAGGAAGCCATATTTTATGAAATCATGCCTTGGTTATCAACCTCAACTAATTCTCACTCCATATTTTCACATCTTTATATTTTCTTGTCTTAATCCTTACCATAAATCTGTTAGTTAAATCTGATCTAATTCTGTCTTATTTCAACTGAAGTAAGGAGAATGAAACAAAGTAATTTGCTTGAATGAAACAAAGTAATTTTCTGTAGACAGTCTTAGCCATTAATTAAATGAGTGTTGCTGCTCTGCATGCTACTAGTAGTAAGCGGAGTAAAAAAATTCATGCCCATTTAATAAAATGTGAGACAATCCCATGACTTGCAAATTCTAAAATCCTGAAAGAAGATAGGGACTGGAAGTGAGCTAATTAGGCTGTTCAAAAATACTCTTAACATATTGATAAAGCACTGTCATTCTTCCCACACTATCTTGATTTTTTACCATTTTGCTGATGTGAGCTGCATCTCAATAGGTTTATCCCTCTGTAACATCTTCACAAAAATTTGTGGTAATAATTCTCCATCAACCAAAACTAGAAATAAAGCAAAGAACAAGAATTAAGGAATTCTTTAAATCTACAAAGTTCATAAATTAAATCATGTAGATGCCATTCAAAGTTCCAGCCTACCATTTACCAGCGTCATCGATACCTGGGGGTTTTCAAAAGCTAAAACTGAGAAGCATTTCAGTGCTTGCATTCGAACCTGTAACAATAAATAAACAAAAAAAAAAAAAATGCATTTATGCATTTTAAATGTCTCAGAATCTAAACTCTTCTGAAAAAACAAAATACTAAAAGAAGGCCTCAAGGGAATAAAAATAACACCTATATATCTGAAGAGTAGAGAAAGTTAAACTTAATTATAAAAAGCTGAAATTAATTTTGAATGAAAAGAACAGGAAAAAGTGGCAACTAAAATTCAGATAAATTCCTAGTCAAATTTAAAAGAACAATGTACCAAATCCAATGTTAGTAAGACAAAGAAAACTTAATAACAATTAATCACCAACTGCCTTTCAAGTAGGGTACTTCTTCCCAAACTACAAACCAGAGAACTGAAGACAAGAAACTAGGAACAAATGAAAAAAAGTGTGCTCTTACAGTCATATACGGGATGGGGTTGGGGCAAAGAGAACAGAAGGAGAGGAAACAAAATTACAGTAAAAATTTGAAAAGGACTAAACTAATTTCGTTTCTACAACACCCATGAATTGTGCTACTATTCCTCATAACTAGATTACTGAGACCAAACTCTTGACCACATACAGCATATTTTACAATTTGTAGGTGCTCCTATGAGAGCTATTATTTTTCACTCTTTCTGTTCAGTGTTCATCAGTCTCATCCTCACTTCCAAGCCTGAGTTCACATGTGATGTTTTTGTGTGCAACTCGAGATTGGCAGGCTGGGCAGCTGAAGTGTGGGGAAGCCCTGTCCCTCACTTTGGCAACGACCTGCTGCCCTAGCATGTGCACACCTAAAATGTGGGACATAAAATATGTCAGTGATACTGACAATGGAGCAAACGTTACAAAAAGCAATGTCACCAAAACCTTTTTCCTTCCACAACCCATAATCTGTTACAGTAAATAAGGAAGCTTGGTGCAGAAAAGAAGAGAAAGAAAAGGAGGGAGAATTGAAGGAGTTAAAGAAGACAAAGAGGAGGGGCAGTGAGTAGCCACCCCAGCAATCGTTTCTTCGTGTGCCAGTGCTGACTGCTTCCTGCTTCTATGTGGCACAGGGCAGAGGAAGCAGCTCTCCCCCGGCTCTGATTAATTTCAAGCCGGGTCCATTCCCCATTCCTATCCTTGTGAGTGCTTCACCAGGATCAAACTTTGGATCTCTCAAGTGGAAAGAACATAGGTAGTAGCAGGCTGCAATACAGCCAAGCACCAAAAAAAGAGCAGATCAGAATCAGTGCAAGAGGACAGAAGACAAAAAGGACTACTGCTCTCTCTGCTCTACAACAAACTCCTGGCATACCAGCACTAATGTGACACAATTAGGACAATGCCCCATTATTTGCTATAACTTACTAGTTGGATAACAATGAAGTGACACAAGTTTTAACATAATGTTTGATTATATAACGTGACGCTGTTTACCTATATATAAAAGAGAGTAAAGAAAATTTAATTAGCAAGTCTGAAAACCTTTGACTTTTTAACCTAAAATACAAAACGGAACACATTTTAAATGCTGATATATATATGTGGGTATACGCTGTAAGTTTCAGTCACTGTGGCTCAATCAAAGCGCTTTCTGACACAGCAAGCCACTGTTTCCACACACTTCAAGGCAACACCTCATGTGTGGCTTTGGCACCGACATCACAGCAGAGAAAACTGTAAAAATCAATAGCAAATCAAGTCACAACCATATTCTGAATAAAATGCAAAGGCAAGGGTGGCTTTTACAATTTTTTAAAGAGGATGCTGTAGTGTAACAATGCCCCATAACATTTTATAGATAAAATGTTATTCTTGGTCACAATATCTATCAAAGCACCAATAAAATAGACGGGCCTCCTAGATGAAGACTCTAGAAACCAAAAGTAAAGTATAAAAATCTGGCCATAATTTTTAACATCTTACTTTGTAAGATACTGAGGTTAGTAGGTGAGCAATATTCTGAACTGCACCATGGTTAAACAAAATTGTTTGATGATCTGGACCCTGTAAGAGAAGAGAATTAACAGTACATTAAAAAGAGTAATGATTCATTCCAACAAAACATTTACTTAAATGTAGAAAAGCACATCCGCTACAATCAGAATTCTCAACTACCCTTCTCTTGCATAAATCCATCCTAACAAGGCAGAGTAGACAAGGGGCTGCCATTTCTTATGTCATCCCAGTTCTGTAGAACTGCTGCTTCCTTACCCACCACCGCCCCCCCCACCCGCCACCCCAAATAATGAAGGGGACAAAGAAGCTAACCTGATAGGCACACGCTGTTTGCAGTTATTAAATAACACACTATCAGGGCAACAGAATCACTGTCAATTCTACATTTCATGTGCACAACCTTCCACTATGTCCACTGAAAACAGTGGTAATCATTCTTACAACTTTAGACTGATGAGCTCATCAGAGGAACTCTAAAACTAATTAAGTACATGGAGAACTGGACCAAGGCTTAACTCATCTCAATACATCAGGAAAGTTTGAGTAATGGATGGTGGAAAACTAAACACTCCATACTGAGAAGTGCAAGTGTTTTGGTTTCTGTTTCTATCTGATTTCTTTTTAAATTTTTTTAATGTTTATTTATTTTTGAGAGAGAGAGAGAGACGGAGAAAGAGGGAGACCCAGAATCCAAAGCAGGCTCAAGGCTCTGAGCTGTCAGCACAGAGCCTGACATGGGGCTCAAACCCACAAACCATGAGATCATGACCTGAGCCAAAGTCAGCCATTTAATCGACTGAGCCACCCAGGCGTCCCTATCTCATTTCTCTTCTTAAATCATCATTTCTTAGCACAGAAAGGTGAAGAAATGGGAAAATTTGGGGGTTTTATTTTTCATCAACAATCTTCTACCAAGCAGTTTACTGAAGATCTTCAAAGTGACAGAAGCTAAAGGTTTATGCAGGGCTTTGAGGTTGCCACAGTTCTTATGTGCTGATTTTAATTTTTTAATTTTTCGAAATTTATTTTATTATTATTTTTTAATGTTTATTTGAGAGACAGAGAAAGACTGAGCATGAGTGGGGGAGGGGCAGAGAGACAGAGGGAGACACAAACTCCGAAGCAGGCTCCAGGCTCTGAGCTGTCAGCACAGAGCCTGACGCGGGGCTCAAACCCACAAACCCTGAGATCATGACCTAAGCTGAAATAGGACACTTAACCGACTGAACCACCCAGGTGCCCCTAATTTATAATTTTTTTTAAGTTTAAGTAATCTCTATACCCAGTGTGGGGCTTGAACTTACAATCCAGAGCTCAAGAGTTACATGCTCTAACAACTGAGCCAGCCAGGCACCCCCTCCTATGCATTGATTTTATGTACCACTCACCCATTCAATAATGAAGTCAAAGCAAGGATAAGGATGCTACTTCATGCTTATCATTATTCAGAAAAGAAAAACACACCAGGGAAAGTTGGCTTTCCCTGGACTCACCAAAGGAAACCAGTTGCTAGTCCAGAAAAAAACTCTGAAGCCAATTTCTCCAACCCACTCTTTAGCCAAGTAACAACTATCCTGTAGATGCTCAGTCTTTCACGGACCAAAACATCCATCATATGAAGTGGGGAGATTAATATTCATTGTCCTAAATCACAAAACACCCATATTCTATTTTATAGGTAATAATTCTATTAAAAGAGCCCTTTAAAAAACAAAAAAACTTCAGTCATTTCTCTCTTAATTTCTGTACATTTTCTAACTTCTTCTAATTTCTGATTATTAATTGATACATAATGTCCACACTTTATTCAGGCAAACCCACATTACACATATTAGGTACTTTCTAATGTCTCACTATTAAAAACAATGCTTTATCGAACTTTTTTTCTAATGTTTATTCAGTTTTTGAGAGAGAGCAGGGGAGCGGCACAGAGGGAGGAGAAGCAGCTGTTGGCACAGAGCCCTACGCGGAGCTCAAACTCATGAACCATGAGATCATGACCTGACCTGAATTCAGAGGCTCAACTGACTAAGCCACCCAGGTGCCCCCATGCACATTCTTTCTAAGAGCTAGTTCATGTATGCAATATCTGTACTGATGAAGCCATATTATGAAAAAGATGAAGCACAATGCAATTTACTTAATATAACTGGTCCCTGCTGCCTACAAGACATAGTTTTTAAAATTCTTCAATTTCTTTGCCCCAAGGATAGCAGCAAATAATGATGACAAAAGCAGCTCTTCCTCCTCCGTGCTTGTACATAGGATTATGTAAAAATAATTACAAGGAAGCAATTAGTGACGGAACCAACTACAGACAGAGCTTTCATTTGTTTCCTATCAAGTCTCTCTTGATCAACCTGGGCTAGTGAGGCAACATCCACAGGGTGGGAAGCAAATAAGTCACTAAGTTTTTAAGCTCCAAAAGACAGGTCTCAGAAGTTTCGGAGTAACCTGTTTGAGAGCGGCAACAGTTTAGTTCCAATTCATTTTACTAGCTCTTTTTCGCTCCTTAATAAATCAGGGAGAGAATTTCAAAGATATAATTAGGATTAGCTTATAAGACAAATGCTTTAATAATCCCTTTTTCTGTCTCCCCCTCCCCCAAAGTATGTAAATGTATTTAATATTGAGACCAGTACAGCTGAACCGTGAACAGTGGATTTGAACTGTGCGGATCCACTTCTATGTGGATTTTTTCAATACACACAGCACAGTACCATAAATGTATTTTCTCTTCATGATTTTCCTAATAACATTTTATTTGTTCTAGCTTACTTTATTATAAGAATACAGTATATAATACATACAAAACACAAAATATTGTAAGAAAACAGTATATAGTACATATAACACAAAATACTCAACTGCTTATCAGAAAGTCTTCCAGTCAATAGTAGGCTATTAGCAAAGTTTTAGGAAGTCAAAGGGTATATGCCGATTTTTGACTGAGCAGGGTTTGGCACCTCTGACCCTTGCACTGTCTGTCCAAGGGTCAACTGTATATTCAAATTTGTAAGTCTTAAATCTATAAACTAAACAACACGAAAGTAAAAGGTCTTTATAGTTAATGACTATACAGAGATCATCAAATCAATTATTTTCAAAGATTCACATTACTAATCAGTAGAAAAATTAACATTTTATTTTGGGCTAATTATCACTGGGTTTATAAATGCTATTACGTTTTCTAAAGTCTAGTTGTATCTCAGAACACTTAAATTTGGTCCTTTAATTACAGTGGCAAATGCTAATTATTATTAGCATATCAGCTAAAAGAAAGCTGAGTTAAGGTGATTTTCTCTGACAACATCTTCAGTTCTGTCAGTGGCATGAGGATGCTGAGTGTAAGTTCTTTCCAGCAAAAGAACCAGTGATTTAATGGTATTCTTTCATCCACGATTTCAGCTAAAAAAGCACTGAGAAGTTTTAGATGAGCAAACCTAAAAGGACTTAAAAGTTTCTGGTGAGTCATTCTAAAAGCTATTGGAGGGGCGCCTGGGTAGCTCAGTTGGTTAAGCATCTGATTTTGGCTCAGGTCACAATCTCACAGTTCATGAGTTCGAGCCTGGCAGGGCAGAGCCTGCTTGGGATTCTCGCTCTCTCCTCTTTCTCTGCCCCTCTCCTACTTGCACTTTCTCTCCCTTTCTCTCTCATAAAATTAACGAGCATACTTAAAAAAAAATAAGATAAATAAAAGCTATTTGGGTAACTTCTGGAATGGGATTATTCAAACTTCTCATGAGGTAACAGTAATTTGACATGTAGTAGTTACACCCCCAGGTCCAACTTTCAGTGCCCCTTTGGGATTACTGTGGTTATAACTAGTAGATGCTGTGCTCTCAAGCACTCATAGCAGAAAGATTTTTAACAAGGCACAGGAGTTCTGGAGTATCCTTCTTTACCTATCTTCTCGGGCTGGGTAGAAGACTTCATTTCACTGTTGGAAAATTCTACACCTTGTTGAGTTCAGCTCCTTTTTAGCAAATGAATTGCAACAAAATTGTCATTTTTCTCAAAGGCTATCTTTGCTCACCTCAAGAGATTAAAGGAGTGTTTGATATCCCTGGTCCTACGAGTTAGCTTACACACTGTCAAATCAATCTGAAAAGTAAACTTCAAAGACTTTTGATAAAATTCTTAAATTCTAAATGTCTTAAATAGAACTGAATAAGCTGTGAAAGTCAGCTAAGATTTGGGGATGGGAAGTGGTTAAACAAACAATAATGATACTTTTTGTGGAACCAAGTGATTTAATTTTCATTTCTTTGGGAAACTGATCTAAAATAGCATAGATCCGTGATCTTCCTAATTTTATATGTTGGTGTTCACTTCTCTTTCCTATATTTCCTATAGTTTGCCAAACTCCTTACTTTGTCTTTGTATTATAAATATAGGTAGGTGAGTAATGCTGTCCTGAAAAACTTATAGAATCATCAGGCAACAAAAAATTATTTGTTTAGAAATTAGCAAATGTGTAGAAATTATGAAAGTTCTCAAATAGATAATCACCCATGGCTACCAAAAGAGTACACTCAGTATATAAACTAGTAAGCAAAATAAGTAGCACTTTATGACACTGTTAAGTTTAGGTTCAGGCCCTTTTAGGAACAGAAATTTCTCTCAACAATTAGCACAGAAGAATCTCCCACTTCTCCGCATAGGAAGGACATCACTTAAAACAATTTCCAACAATGAGAGTATGGGGAAATAGTCATGATCACATACTACTGGTAGGAGTATAAAATGGTACAACCTCAAAACAAGACAGTAAATATATGGTAAAATTACAAACGCACACCCTTTGACTCAGCAATTCCGGTTCTTATAAAATGCTTTACACAAGTTATTTTTGCAGCATTGTTTTGTGATAATGTAAGACTGGAAACAAGGCAAATGTCCAACAATAGATAACTGGTTAAACGAATTATTGTATATACTATATAGTGTATACAATATAATTATTGTACATAGTATATAGTATTTTACTATATTGGACATACTATATACAATACTATATATATACACACAGTATATATGTGTGTATATATATATATATATACACACACACACACACACAGTGTATATATATATACACACAGTATACTGTGTGTATATATATATATATAGTATTGTACACTATATATACACACTCTATATACATATATGTACATATATATACGCACTATATACATACATACATATACACACATATATATACATACATACATATATATACACACAGTATATATACATACATATATATACAGTATATATATACTATATATATACACTATATACATATATACTGTGTGTATATGTATATAGCGTGTATATATATATATATATATATATATATATACATAGTATTGTATACAGTGTATATTGTATATAGTAAAATACTACACTACCGTTGGAGAAAAAAATGAGGGAGCTCCTTATGTACTGACATGGGGTAAGTTATGAAAAATGCAAGGTGCAGAACAGTATGTATGCAATGCTACCATCTGTGTCCCAAAAGGGAAAGAAGAGATATATACATAGGTCTGCTTCTATATGTATGTTATCTCTGGGAGGATACACAAGGATGGCACGTCTTCTGAGACCATTTAAGATTTTACACTACAGAGAACATTTATTCTGGTTCTTACTTTACAGCAGTGTGAGAAGATCTGACAGATGTACTCCTGGGTGTAGCGGGACCTGCTGAGCAGTGCCATGAGATGTGGGATCACCGTGGCATCCTGCAGTCAAAGGAAAAGAAAGCACGGTAACAAGCAACTTAGGCATTGTGAATACACCTAACCAATTATTTCCATGAGCAGGTACATATGCAAGCTTCTCAGCTTAATCAGTCAATTAAGTCTCTTTAAGGAACACAGCAAAACAAAAACAACACAGTCCCCAAAACTGTTCAGGTAAAGGACAAGGAGAGGGGCTTCAATATTCATCCTCAACAACAAAATACAAGAATGGGAAATTCTCAATTTCTCTCCAATAAACAGCCTACATCCCCACAATAAAACAAAATCATTTCAAAAGACTTGACAGAAATCTGTTCTGAAACCAAAATGTGAATAAGATATACAATAATAAATAGCCTATAAGGAGGAAATATATAAAAATAACAAGTGACAGTTTTGATCTGAGATGTTGCAGTATCAGTAACTAGCAAGAATCAGTATCAGTAACTAGTAAGAATTATGATGACTGTAGTTAGCTAATTTCAATATTCACAAGACAATTTATAAAATATCAACTTCTCACTTAGAGCATGTTCTCTGCCTACTGCTGACACTTAGCAAGATACATGATGGAGCAGTGGAAGAGAGGAGAATCTGCCCAAACTGCTGCAGGGCTCTCCAAGAATCTCTTTTTTCTTAGGGTGCAAAGGCAATTAAAAGTTGAAAGGTATTTGGACTGAACCACAGATGGAAAAAGAGACTTAGCTCAAGCCTCCTAGTCAATGCTGTCATGAGTCCTGGAGCTATATATCCCAAACATGAATGTGCATGCAAAATCCCAGGGGATATTCAGTATGTGCAGATTCTGATTCTGTAGGTTTGGGGTAGCATCTAAGCTCTCAGATGCAGCTGATGTTGCTGGTCCATAGACCACACTTTGATAAAAGACAACAGAGGGCAAAGAAGGCAACTTAAGAGTACCATGCTGGGGGACACCTGGGTGGCTCAGTAGGTTAAGTGCCCGACTTTGGCTCAGGTCATGATCTCATGGTTCACGGGTTTCAGCCCCTCATCGGGCTCTGTGCTGACAGCTCAGAGCCTGAAGCCTACTTCAGATTCTGTGTTTCCCTCTCTCTCTGTCCCTCCCCCACTAGCACTCTCTCAAAAATGAGTAAAAACATTAAAAAAAAAAAAAAAACTTTTTTTTTAAAGAGTATGTTGGCATGTTGGGATGAAGAAGATTTGGGGTTTCCCTTAGAAAGAAAAAGAATGCCCAAGATATATAACAGCTAAGTAGGAAAATAGAAGGCTGCTGATTTCCTACAAGTAGAATCTTTCCCTTGGCTTGTTAGTATAATCCTCTATATTATCATAAGCAGTTTAAAAACAAAACGAAAAATTTAGAAAACTTCAAAGAAAAATCACAGAAAGAAAAGAGAGAAGATGAGAATGTCAAGCACATGTCTGTTTTTATGGGGGTGGGGGCAATGGTTACATTGATAGAAGACAGGGAAACAAGTAGCAGCTAAGAAAACAGGCAATTGAAAGGATGATACAAAAGCTTCTCTTAAGCTCCTGAAACTACTTCCACCTTTCTTTCCTCCATTGCTCGCTCATCCCGCAGTTTTCCTGTTACACCTGCCTCCTTTCTGCCAATTGTCTCACAGATCTGCAATTTATAGTTGATTAAACAAAGCAAAGAACAGTTGCATAATTTGCCCAAAGGCACTCATCTGACAAAAAGGATTTCAAACTAGACATCCTGTCCTCTTCTAAGTGGACTGCCTTGTTTTTCAGTCTACTGCCTGAGTTGCTATGCCTGCTAGCTCTATACAATCCAAATCACAGACACCAATAAATTAAACTAAAACACTGTCATTATCCTATGCAACACTTTTCACAGACTCACATTGTCTCTGAGGCATAAAACTGAGATGTTTCATAATTTAGACATTCTCACTGTGAAAGCCACTTAATGTCCCTGAGCCTAATTGTTCTTATGTAAAAGTTAAGTTGGTATAAACCAGTTTTCCAAATTATGTACCATGATCCATTAGTGGGTCATAAAATCATTTTGGAAAATGAGGAGGAAGGAGTTAAAACTGGTGGCCAGGATCAATTCCTCACTGTTACCGGGAATGTAGAGAAACTTATAGGGTAAAGACGACAAGTGATTGGTTTAATCTCTTTGTAAACATCAAAATAGGACCTTCAGGGAAACTGACATTTACTAGGAAGAGAGCTCTTCTCTGTATAAAGCTTTGTGGAGGATGTCCCCAATTTAGGACAGCTTAAAGCATAAATCATTAGTTCTCAAAGACTGGTCCATGGACCAGCAGCCTCTGAGCTACCTGGAAACTTGTTAGAAAAGCAAATTCTCAGGCCCTACCCCAGACTCACTGAATCAGAAAGTTGGGCAGTAGGTTCCAGCAATCTGTGCTTAATAAACCCACCAGGTAATCATGGTCTATGCTTGAGTCTAAGAACTGTTGTACTGAACAGTATCGATTTATGAAGAATAGCTCCCTGAAGAATACTGCACAAATTCCTGATGTGTAAAATTGAGATGTTGCATAATTTAGAGCTTCCCTGCTGTGTGAAGTGACCCACGAACCTCACTTACAGACCTTATGCATCATTATGGGCCAAAGGAGCATGTGTCCAATGTGGGGAGGATGGACTATAGAGACTCATGACATTCCATCCTCCCCCTGCTTGCTATGCCTATGCCTCGATTGCTTGTATTTTTGAAATATTCGTAAAATGTGATTCTAGATAAGAACAGGAATGTGTCCTATCTGACACTGATTCTTTGTGTTGGCTCAGAGAACACAACCAGTATATTTTTAAGAACAAGAAAGGTTAGAATAGAAACCAGAGGGCATCACATTTATAGAATTGTTTTGTGAAGACTGTCACAGGAATATTCTTTCTGTCTTCACCTCCCCCCCCACCGTCCTGCATCCCCTTTCTCTCCCTCTCCCTGTCTGTCTGTCTGTCTCTCTCTCTCTCTCTCTCTCTCTCTCTCTCTCTCTCTCTCTCTCACACACACACACACACACACACACACACACACACACACACACACACACACACACAGGGTGGCAATAGAAAATGCATTTCTTATCATGGACTATAGGTCAGAGAGTTTGAAAAATATTGGCCTGGATAATGTTCATTAAGAAGTCTCATGTAATCGATAAATAAACGCCCCCTAATAATCCCTGAGGTTTTTGAAATCTGTTGAATGACTCTAAAGATCTCCAGATTATCTCACACATGTTCTGATTCTAGCCTGGCAAACAAGCCTCCTATAGGCTGGTTCTGGGTCACCTCTCCAGTTGAAACTAACACTGATGACTTTCCCACATTAGACTACTCTGCCCACCGCCCTGCATATTCTTACACAGATCTTTCCTAGAATGGCCTCTTTCCTCTCCACTTCTCTAAATCTTATCCATTATTCAAGATCCAGGTCAAATTCTCTGTAAAGCTGACTCTGCTGGATTTAACCTAAAGTACATTAAATATATTGTCTTTAATTTGGTATTAAGAGATCAAAATGGGTTTTTTAAACAGCTTATAAATTCCTCAAGGTCTGATGTATCTTCCACTGCTTTAAAAGATCTAGAACATCTGATATCTGCCTATTAGCAAACACTGACATACTTGAGATTTTCCTATAACATAGTTATGATGACTTTTGAGATGCCGAGTAAAGCAGAAGTAGGTTGTTAGTGAAAGCTAACTGATGATTCAAACACTTCTACAACTCACTGTATACAGTAGCTCCTCTGGAGTGACGGGACTGGTGAAGATGGTGCGCAGGCACCGGAGGCAAGCTTCAATGAACTTCAGGTCTGGAGACAGTAGTCCTGTCAATAGAAAAGAGATGTGAGACTCCTCCTTTCAATCCATATTTTAAACACTGCAAATTGATTCTAATTTTTACTTGTACAAAAATGACTTCCTTACATACCTTGCAGTAAGGCAGGGATAATATGGCAATCTAGAAGAGACTTGACGTTGTTTTCAGTACCCATAGCAAGACTCCCCAATACCACTGCACATTCAGTTTTCAGCTCTGTGCTTGAGGTTTCTTGCTGAAGCAAGTACAATAATCTAAAAAGAAGGAATTTGATAAACAGAGGAGACTAAAAAAAATTAAACACAAGTAAATTAGCTAAAAGTAATGTAACAGAAAAATGCTACCAATACATCCCACATACTAAAAGTATGGTTGGTGAGCTTATAGAAGGCTAGGAAATGGTCATTTGTTTATATCAATTACTAACTTAATAAAGGAATATTTGGGTAAAAAATCAAGAAGAGAGTTTATTCATTTTGAGCCAAAGAACTATTACATACAATCTTAGAATTTATCAGGACTATTATTCTGAAATTTGTCCACAAGTAGACAGAGCAGCACCACAGTCCATGTTATCTTCCACTCCAGGATATGAAGACTCCAGATAGTCAAAGCCAAGTGCTGTCAGATCTTAAATTCAGACTAGAAAGGGACCTGGACTATCCAGAGGTATAGTTCAGAGATCACAGAGGTTTAGCCTACAAGAAATAATCAGACTCCTTGTGCAACTCTTCAAGCAAGGAAAACTCTTCTTTCCCCAGTTCTCCCACTTGGGGAACCAGGAGATCCTCTCATTTCTACCCCAGCAATATTCCCTAAACTCTAATCATCTCTAGCAAATATTCCCTAAACTCTAATCATCCACCACTTACGACTATCTCCTTTATGTTCTACAGTAAAACACACACATTCCTTAAAGTATATTTACATACACTGAACACTAATCCCCTAAGAAAGGCTGCTGAGAGTTTTATGGTTACCACAGTATATATTTGAGGTCAGTTATGATAAAAACAATAAAGCCATCAATCCTGCATCAAAAGACAGATATGAAGAAAAGAAAAAAACAAAGTATTAAAAATTCTGAATAAAAATCTTATATCAACTGTACATAAAACTTAGTTCTGCGTACCAAAGGCAAAGAGAAAGTTATACAGTTATCACTGTCTGCCAAAAAGAAGCTTATTTAGTTCATCAGAAAAAAGATCAAACTTTCTAAGTTAAAAAAGAGCAAATTCTAAAAATTAGAAATTAAAAAAAAAGCAGGATTAAAAATCAAGCAGGAATTTTTGTCAATTTATTTTAAAAAGGTTTTGAGAATTATAAGAAATTATTATCCAATCATATAAAACTGCCAAAGCTCTGAGGAGATACAGAAGAATCAGGCTGGTATATATTGTCTATCTACCCAACACATCTTTATTATAGGGTCAATGATCTTCCTGAATTTCCAAACAGTATTAATATATTTGCTTCATATTCCATTCTCTGGTATTTAAAAATTCCTAAAGATATGCTTCATATATTTCAAAACATTTATTTTAAAAATTAAGAAGCTTTTAAAACAAGATAGACAACATAGAAAAAAGATGGGTCTTACAGAGGAGAATGAGAAATACATCAGAAACTTAGTATGAATAGCAGAAAAGGGGCTGATAGCAAACATACCTTGGAACAGCTCCTAAAACAATGAGATTGGCTTTCTGCTTGTTGTTTCCAATTACAGCATTTTTCATGTCTCTGAATTCAGGGGAAGAGAAAAGGGCAAGGGATGTTGAGACCTCACAGAAACATCAATGATCAATTCCTTGCACTTTATCTTTACTATGCAACATCTTGGATTGACAAGTATAAATATCAGTGACAAAGTGAAACCCCGATCCTTTTTCACCTGGAGTACCAAAGGAAAGAACAGAGATAGGTACTGAGTGAACCTGAGGGCTGTAATACAGGAGAGTAGGGAAGTGGGGGAAGTGGGAGATACCCTGAGCACTCATAAAAGACTTCCAATACAAAGAATGTTGAGTTCTTCAGAAAAGGCCCACACATTATATCAAACGTTGCTTCAGGGATCATGATTTTGTTCCTTTCTTTCCTATTTTTCTGACTTCTTTGGGCTGATTGTTTCTTATGGTTCCATTTTATCTCCTTTTATTGTCTTATTAGCTGTGCTTCTTTGAGTTTTGTTTTGCTTTTCAGTGGTTGTCTTACAATTTACAGTATGTATGTTTTAACTTATCACAGTCAGTCTTCAAGGAATATTATCTTATTTCGTTTGTGTTCTAAGAGCCTTGCAGGCATATACTTCCATTTTTCCATCCATTCTTTGTGCTATTACTGTCATACGTATTTTTTTTAATTGGTTAGAAATAACAATATATTGTTACTATTTTTTTAGTTAAGCAGCCTATTACCTTTCAAAGAGATTAAAAAATAAGAAAAAAAACTTTTATTTCCCACATATTCACCCATATTTTTTATTGTAGCTACACTCAGATCTTTACTTCCTCAGGAGTAAAACTCTATTCCACAAGAATAGTATCTCTATGAATGACCAATTGGTTCACAAACACTGGTCCCAAATGACAGGTTGAGAAAAAATAGCTCCAAGTAAACAGAGTACTACTAATAAGATGATTAATAAAAAATACCCTCATCAGTCAGTAGTGCTCTCTTAATATAAAACACTAGAATGCTAAGTGATTCTACACAGCAGTGGTTCTCAAAGTGGGGAAGAGAGGATTAAAGCCCCATAGGGGCATTTTGGAAGTTAATGAGGGTGTCTGGAAATTTCTGGCCATAGTTTTACAATCAGACAGTGTTTTTTGTATACTTTTAAAGAAAATGGAATTTTTCAGTATTGCATTTGTCCTGTAAATAAAAGAAGATTATACTTTTTATTATAAGTTATTTCATTTTGGGAAATCACCAGCACAGTGTCCACTCACAGTACTAGAGTTATCAATACCATACATCAGTCCACATTTTCAGCTCTTGCACTCACACTGCTGAAGTTTTCTAATGTATTCATGACTAAATGTTTACATATGGAAACATTATAAATTATCTTAAAATTTTTTTCACTTATACTATAAGCAGAGAAGGCATTATATTATTTTTGGAGTTATATATGTGAGGAGTTTTATTATTACTAATTTAATTTCAGGGTAGCACAGGCATCATTAACAAATATTTATGGGGGGGGGGATCACGTCTGACAGTGTTAAGACCATCAGTATAGAGCCTCAAAGTTCTTAGCTCACCAATTTCTTTCATATCCCCAATAAGTTCCTCTACATTGCCACACAGTGTCTCTTTTGACTCTTTCTAGGCAACAGAACTCTAACATATACAGAAATGTTTTGTCAACTTTGAAACTTAGAATCCTAAAAAATTCTATAATTGCTAAACCACGATTTTGTAGAAAAACAGTGGAAAACAGGGAGAAAAAGCTACTGTAAAAAATCAACAAATGTTACAGTCAGCATGTGTTTCCAATACCAACCAAAATCATCAGCATTAAAAACTCTGATAATAATTATAATGCCTTTTCTCCTTAATTACCTTCTTCAATTATGGCAGAAAAATACTGCTATGATGCAGTGATGTGCTGAAAGCGGATTCTTGCCACAAGTTTTTGAATGGCATTTTCCCAAGTTTGGAGCCAACCACTGTTGGCCTAGTCTTCCTCCCAGTAGCTCAGTGCCTGAAGGTAGGTCTATTTTTTCTCAGGGCCTTATCTGTTTCTCTCTATAAACCATCATTCAGATCTTCTACATGGTTCACAGGGGAAAAGTAAGAGTATTTTTTCATTTATGGGGACTAAGCTGAATGAAGCTTACTAGGGTTTCAACCAAGTTCTGATAGACAATTATAAAATCATGGGATATCAAAGCCTCACAGAACAAAGCATAGGCTTCTACCTCCTTATGGAGATTTACTTTTCAATCATCAACTTATAGACCCTAACTTAGCAGTTTACCATTTACTTTCGTCTTCTTGCCTTCTCTTAATGTGTTCTGTCTATACTAATGTAGCACATCCATTTGTCCAGCAGATATCTCTTGAGAGCCTATTTTTTGCCAGGTACCATTCTCTATTCTGGAATTCCCAACAGGAACATTTCCCCAGATTTCTCTCCACTCTTCCTAAACTAAGCAGAAATGAGGTGTACTTACATTACCTTATAAATGTGTTCCAAGTAACTGAAACCTCACAAAAGTAAATGTTTTTATAGACAAAAGCAAACAAAACCCCCTCCAAAACCAATTTTCCAGTTCTCTTAATAGTTCACAAAAAAGACATGAAGGAGGTAGCTGGTAGTTACAGAGTAAATACAGACTGAAGAGAATACAATTATTAAAATGGACCAAGGTCTAAAGAAAATAATTCTTGCTGTGGCTTTCGTAAGTAAAATATATCTATGGTACATAATGAAGAGACCTTAACACCCAGCAAATAAATTCTCGTCAGGTGTTAACTATAAAGGGATACTAGAAGATCATTTCTATGAAATAGTTACAACCAAAAGAAATAATCATTAGCATATATACTTATCTGTAGCAGATCTAAATATGGTATAAGATTAAATCTCAGAGCCAGCCAGAGTGTAGCTATTTTCTCTCTCTTCTCCTTATCCCCTCCCTCACACCTTCCTGTGGCTAACTTTACTCATCTTTCAGGTCTGATCATAGATATTCATGTCACTTCTTCCAGGAAGCTTGCCCTGACAACTCCCAGGTCTGGGTTAGGTGTCCCTGCTAGCTACCCTCTATCATAGCACATTCATTATTTTGTTAGGATAGAGGTCTATTTCCTCTTGGGAGGCAAGAAAGCCAGTATGACCTGAAAATATCAGAGAGGTTACTATCAATGGATCACAAAATGCACCATAGAGAAATCCAGATTTCTGTAAAATGCAAACTCACAACTATCATCCAAGATGGGGGCACAAAAAAATTATGCAAAACTTATATACTGCCTTGAAGTTTACAAAGGCAGTTTACAAAGGCATATCTATTATTTAATCTTCATCGCAATCTTGAGTAATATTAACCCCATTTTACTGATGAGGAAGCTAAGAATCAGGTTTGGGGCTTTTCTCAGAGCTCCACATTAAATGATAGAGCCAGTCTCAATCCATGTCTTTTATGTCAAGTGTTTTTTCCATTACCTCCAGCATATCAGGCAATCAGAACAAACTGATCAAAAAGAAGTCAGCTAATGTATTTCCTTTTTCCTCCCGTGTTTCAATTTTACATTTTATACAAGATAAAAGCATTTCTCATTTGAAAGATATCCTTTTGCCAGTAGATGAAAGGAATAGATCTCATATATAACAACTTTTTAAAAAATGTTTATTTTTGAGAGAGAAAGAGAGAGTGTGTGCATGCCCAAGCAGTGGAGGAACACAGAGAGAGGGAGATAGAGAATCCCAAGCAAGCTCTGTGCTGATAGCACAGAGGGGGCGCGAACTCATGAACTGTGAGATCATGACCTGAGCTGAAATCAAGAGTCGGACGCTTAACTGAGCCACCCAGGCGGCTCTCATTATCTACCAACTTTTAATACTCAAAGGAAAAAATGCCCTACTTATATACTACTGAAATTCAACAATTAAATTTTGAGCTCAGCACTGTGTTAGGCTCTATGAAGAATACGAAAGCATCACATAATGGGATGTTTGAAGAGTTTACAATCTTCTTGGGGAGATAAAAATAACACTAACAATGTAAAGCAGTGCTATATTATAAATCAAGTATTTATAGGCCTGAGATAAATAGATGATCAGACAAGCTTACCAGGTATTTAGGCAATGGCAGGAACTAAATGAACTTCAGAAAACGGCCAGGATTTAGATAGTGAATGGGAAGGGCAAATGGAAAAGCCATTCATAGAAGACCATATTGGAAATGAACACATCTTATTTCTAGGGCAGGACCAGGAGCCTAGATTAAAAAGAAGTATCCCTTTAAAGTGGGAATACTAAGCAGAACATAAAGAAAAGTGACAGGGAGAAGAGACAAACTAAAGAGGGACAGATTAAGGAGCAATCAAGTTTCCATCAGAAAAAGCGTATCAAGGAAGCAGTGACTAATGAAGGTAAGCTGAATGTGGATTGGATGGGAATGCAGATAATACTAGAGTCAAGAAAGGGAACTAAACGGCTGATGCCCTTCCTCTGTGGTCCCATAACTACTACCCTGTACTTATGATTACCACAGCATTCACTAACCAAACTATAGTGGACTATTTAGCTATCTGACTCCTTCACTAGACTTCTGGATCTTCCAGAGCAATGACTTTATTATTTATTTGTACACACTCTCACCCTATCACAATGCCTAGCACACGGTAGGCACTCAGTAAACGTTTGCTGAAGGAATTACACAATCCTTCCAGATATCAGGTTATGTGAGACTAAGATGGCAGCCACGAGAATCATTAATACAGAGCACATTCTGAAGAAGCAGTTAATAAGATGATTTGATGGGTACAGGAAATCGGATATATATGTTGAGTGACTACTTCAAGTCTGAGTTCCTGGATGCAGAGAACAGTAGGAAGCTTGGAAAATAAGTCCCTTAACAAGACAAAGATCTATCTTGATTTTGGACACAATGAATTATCTTTGAGGTGAGATAAAAAATATCCAGGTAGAAAGCTAAAAGGTAAGCCCTGGGAATATCCCACTCTTTGAAGATGGGAGAAGAAGCCAATATTAAGATGTTACAAAAATGCATCTGTTAGGGTATGTTCTTAGCTAAAATCTACCTAGAATCTTTTATTTGCCCGCTAATAAATGGACTCAAGAAGCATCTACTTTTACGTGGAGGTTAACCTTTCTACTTCCTTTCTTTAGTCTGAAAGAGATTAATTTTCAGTGTGGAATAGAAAAAGGTTTAAATATTAAACCAACATGTACAGTGCCTACCAGAACTTGTCTATATTAGAATATTAGGATAGTGATCAAAACCAAGAGAGAAAGTAAACACTGCACTTTGCAGTTAAACAATAAGAAAAAATTTTTAAAAGAACTGGGATCTAGACCTGCTGGGGAAAGTTTTCGTCAATCGGTCAAAACAGTGTAACAGCCAAAACAGCATAAATTTTAAATGAAAACCTAATACCTAAAAACAGAAAATTATCTTTAAAATCATTGAAGGCTGAAACCACAAGCTAAGGATCAAGTATATCATTTTCATTTTGAACCAGTATTACTTTTCACTTACCTGAAGAAGCTCCTGTTTGGTATATTGTACACTCAATTCTTGGTCTAACTGGTATGAAGTAGCCAAAAAAATACACTGGATACTGAAAACTACAAACTGATATAAACTTTGACCTCCTTCTGAAAACTTCCTGGTCATAAAGACAAAATCACATTTGTGGGTAGCTAGACTAAGGTGACATGGTGAACAACTTAACAAAATTATTTGGATTTGCAAAATTATAAACATACTCACTCCCCTGTCCCTGTAATTATAATTATGATGTACTTTTTGGAGAATATAACATGCAAACACCCAAGTATAATAAGCTTTCCATTATCAAGGATGGTTAGGGAGTGAGATATGCTCATATTCTAATTAAAGTTACCAGTGCCACATGTGAACTGCCAATTGTAGAAGAATTAGATAACGGGACATTAGATAATATCCAAATTGAAATTATTTTTAACGTAAGGGTTTGATCCAGGAGGCACTTGAGAAATTTACAGTGAACTTCCCATTTTAAGTCAACTGAGGCATTTATTGTGTACCTGCTATACATACAAATCGAACAGAATTGAAAATGGACAGTACTTTAGGTCTTTTTTTTTTTTTAATAAATTATCCTGTTGTGTAGATTTTTTGGAATGTACATGGCATTAGATACAGATCTAACTCACTAGCTCAGAAATTAGAAGTTAACATATTTAACTCTTCGTTTTATCAGTGTGTAGTTACAAATCACCCTACATTCTCTAAAAATGAAGAGTGCAATGTAATAACTGCATTAAAATAAATGCCAGATTTTAGAGCGTAATAAATCTTTTTAACACATGTAATCACTCCAAAGAACATCAAAAATGTTAGAACATTATAATATGGCAGCAGTAAGTTAAATGTTCTACAAATATGACAAGATATATATACACATATGTATACAAATATACAGCTATTCTTGATATTCAAAATTAACAACACATATATAAACAGCTTACCTATCTGTGCATAAAACTGTATCATCTGATTTAATAATTTCTGGAAAAACTTGCCAACCTTTTAAATAGACTGAATGGTCTCAAAATACATAGGTTTAAACAAGTAAGACTTACAGTCATTCCATTTCATTTGGTATATGGTCATTTTTTTTTGTCTATAACACTTTTAAAAGTAACTAACAGAACTATTTCTTTTGAATTATCCTAAAACTTATATTTTAATTAAAAACTTCTCAAAATCCAAAGCCTTGATTTTATGAAAGCTCATATCTTTAGCTCATGCAAGGAAAATGGGACATATCTATATTCTACTAAACCAAAGGTACATAATTTCCTGGAACCAGAAAATCAAGTAATCATTACTAAAACAAACTTATATCATCAGCACATTAAAATATGTTGTAAAATAGGGGCTCCTGGATGGCTCAGTTGGTTGAGCATCCAACTCTTGATTTCGGCTCAGATCATGATCTCACAGTTTGTGGGACTGAACCTGTTTGGGCTCTGTGGTGACAGCACAAAGTCTGCTTGAGATTCTCTCTCCCCCACCTCTCTGCCCTCCCCCCTGCTCATGTTCTCTCTCTCAAAATAAATAAACATTAAAAAATAATTTTAAAAAGTGGGGGGGGGGGGCACCTGAGTGGCTCAGTCAGTTAAGTGTCCAACTTCAGCTCAGGTCATGATCTCACAGTCCGTGAGTTCGAGCCCCACATCGGGCTCTGTGCTGACAGCTCAGAGCCTGAAGCCTGCTTCTGATTCTGTGTCTCCCTCTCTCTCTGCCCCTCCCCTGCTCATGCTCTGTCTCTGTCTCAAAAATAAATAAAAACATTTAAAAAATAATAATGATAATAAATAAAATGCCTCAGAAAATAATTTTTAGAAGTGAATACTTGGTGAAAACCTCCCAACAATTCCACAGTACCCTCAACTGAGTTTAACAAGACATCCAGTCTAGTTTCCCCATTCTATTCAACTTGGAAACTACAAAGCCAGCCAAATTTGCTTATATCATTTTTTGCCTGTCAACACAGGGCCAAGTAGGGATATCTGCCGATCTTTTCCTGGAGATTCACTACTTACTCTAAAATCCAGACGAGGTGATCTTATTTATGAAGTTTTTTTTTTTTTTAAAAGACCAGTGTTAAGCAGCTTTGACAACCTACATAAAGAGTTGAACAGTTATTCTTCTTCAACTATGAGATTTAATTAACGTAGCTGACCTAAT
Source organism: Felis catus (assembly GCF_018350175.1). Taxonomy (NCBI): domain Eukaryota; kingdom Metazoa; phylum Chordata; class Mammalia; order Carnivora; family Felidae; genus Felis; species Felis catus. The sequence goes on from NC_058376.1 coordinate 124,779,649, forward strand.
ACACTAAAATATCCTTTAACTGTTTTTTAAAGTCATAAACAGATCTCCACACTAGAGGAAACTCAGAACTTGCAACCCAGTATAGTTTATTTGATGTAGCTACTCTGTTGTAGTTGCAGAGGCTACTATTTATGACATATATAACTGACCTCCCTGCTTTCTCTACTCATATCTTACTCCTACCTAATGATCTTCTATTCAGTTAGGCATTTCAAACTTTGCTCTTTTAAGGTTTGCTTCTGTATTCAAACCTTTAATACGATAGGATCATTTAAAATTATGCTAAATATTGTACTACTAACAAAACAGTTATTTCTAGAGAACTCTTCATTTTTCAACAATTAAAACTAAGCACTTCTGTTGCTTAATACTATTTTTCAGAAAGGACATATTCACTATGTAAAATGGTCCTTTATGACGTGGGTTTTCTGCAAAGAAGATCCCTGTATGTATGGTAGGACTATGGCTCTAACACAGCTGAGTCGATTAGTTATACACCATGATGAAAAGTCCTCATTGGCCTTTAATTTCTTCAATTTTCTTTTTCCAGCTCGTATGTTTTATATCTTCACAGTTCTTCTTAAGAAAAATCAAATTTAAAGCTGGAAAAATAAAACTCTGGTTGTCCTATCACTAAAGCTAGTTGTCAATTTTTGAATGTCTTTCCAACTGGTTATTTTGGACGCAAATCTGATTACTTCAGCTTCTATCTTCTCCTTCCCTAAAATTAGGCTACCTTTGATTATTTACACTCTGTGGCTACCTCTCTGCTACCCATCTATTTTGGTCTAGTAATGGTCTCTGTATGACTCAATTATGGCTGTGTAATGTGTCTAAAAAGGAAAAAATCGGTCCTCTCTCTTCCTAAACATCATTTTGGCTCCCCTTTTCTTCTATCAATATTGTACTATTCTGGTATTAAGGTTACTTAATAAAATGTTAAAAATAGTTCACATTTTATTCTCTTAAGTACAATTAATTTTCAGACAGTGACAAAGTTTAGGACAGAACTGAGTCAGAAAGCATAAATTTTCTCTCTGGAGACAAGGACAGGTTATCAAATCACCCTACACATATCTGTATAAGGCCAGCTCTATTCTGACATAAAGTGAAAAGATTTGGGGTAATCTATGCCTTTCAAATTTTAAACAGATTTTACTATTGTTAAGAAGCAATCGCGTATACTGGAATGTTACCACTTGCATTCTCTTGTCCTAGCTCCTCTCCCTCTTCTGTTAGTTTGAATTGTTTTTATGTTTGTATTTTTATTTTTCTTTCTCTTCTTTGAAAAGAATCATCCTATTTTTGAAGTTGTTTTATATTAGAGTCAATAATGACTAAGCACTTAAGTGCCAATTTGTGGGTATCTACAATATACCAGGCACTGGATTTTTTACCTCTGACTTAATTCTTACATCTTGGCAAAACAGGCATGTTACACTCCCTTTACAGATGATGAAGTTGAGGCTCAAGGAAATTATGTAACTTGCCCAAGCACAGAGCTAGGAAAGACCTCCACTAGGAAATGTCAAGAATTCAACCTCCTGTTGTCCAACTCCAAAGACCATACTCTTTGCACTCCACGATCCCTCCACAAAAACCTTTCTCATCTATTTCAGCTAACAGCTTAGTCTTCAAGACTTGATAACTTTAAGAGGCACTATGGCCATCAAGCTTCACCTAAGGTGGTTCATTATAATATGCTCTTCCCACAGTATCTGATGCCTTATTTATCAACTTTCAAGAAGCTATAGTGTTCTTTGATAAATGAGAAATTTCTCAAAGTAACAAGTAACACCTAAATTAGCTACTCATTATCAGATACAAGTCAAGATAAAAGTCACACAGAAATCTTGAATGACAAGATTAGCTTTTCTCCTAAATAACCACTGTAGCAATCATAATAAAAATGATAATAACGTCATCTTCTATCATTCACAGAATACTTAATTGGTCTGATATTTTCAGCTAAACTACTTACTGAACAACCCTAAATAATATCTAGGATTACTAATATACAGAAACTATCTGCCTAAAGAGGAGTATTAATCAAACCTATCCTCACAACTAATCTCTGTGTGTAGGTACAACCCAAACTGATTTATTTAACAAATGGATTTAATACCATTTTTCCTGGCAATAATCAAATTAGTTTACAAAGGGGCTGATTAAATCATTACAAAGTCTCCTAGTTAAGGGGACAAAAGCAAAGTCAACATAATGAGAAAACAAGAACTATAATCTCCTGTTTCTGTAAACTGAGAAAACGTGAAGATAAAGTGTCAAGTATGCCAGGTGGGTCTACATCCAGCTTCTCACCTTTTCCAGCTCATTTTGAACAGTCAAGCAGCCTTACTCACTTTTATCTTGCCCCCACTTTACAAATCCACATCCCAAGATATGCTTTATACAACGCCCTTTTTGTTGGGGTCAGGGTGGGATGAGGTAGGGGGAGAATTACAATCTGTAGAGATTTTCATAAACAAAGCATCCTAGTCTTTCCATGACTGAGCAAAAGTTAAACTGAAAGTACTATTTGGCTGATAACACTAACAGGGTAAGAGGAGAATAAAGTGATTCATGTGTACTATCCCAAATGTCCTGACCTGTTTTTCTTTTCTCCTTCCCCTGGCCACAGTTCAGGCCTGTGGGCGCTCCATATCTGCCAACCCTAAAAGGAGTCTTAGGCTAGACTTTCTTCTTTAGAAGTCATGTGTTAAGAGCATAATTATCTGCTCTTGGGATAGAAAATTCATCTTTCAATCACTTGCAATCTTATCACACTTGTCTGACTTAACTTTTTGTTTAAGTATTAAAACCTTGGGTATGTTGCTTAAAAATGTTTTCTCGGGGCGCCTGGATGGCACAGTCGGTTAAGCGTCCGACTTCAGCCAGGTCACGATCTCACGGTCCGTGAGTTCGAGCCCCGCGTCAGGCTCTGGGCTGATGGCTCAGAGCCTGGAGCCTGTTTCCGATTCTGTGTCTCCCTCTCTCTCTCTGCCCCTCCCCCGTTCATGCTCTGTTTCTCTCTGTCCCAAAAATAAATAAACGTTGAAAAAAAATTAAAAAAAAAAAATGTTTTCTCTCATTAAACACTAGGGAATTTTGGAGAAAAGAAGGGCATCTTATCAAGAATTTATTTAACTTTTCTAATGACTGCTTTCTAAATTCTGAGATTTAAAACATCAGGAGAGTCAAGCCTTACAATCAATGAGTTAACCAAAAACAAAACAAAAAACCCTACTGACATTCTTCCAGCCCTTTCCAATTATAAAAGATCATCAATTTTATTCCCTTGCTTTTGCTGTATATTAAAGTCACAAAAGCATTCTCCAAAAAAAAAAAAAAAACAAACATGTTTTAAAATGGTAAAACAGGTATTCCATAAAAAAGTTAACCATGTCAGTTAACAACTATCAGACAACTCTTTACAGTACAATATTAAAGTTATGAATACCAAGGGATCTTTCCAAAATGGAAGAAAAAAGTTCTAATCCTGCATTTTCAGAATTATAATATTTGGCAAATTCAAACACAAAAACAAACAAGACTTTTTGATAGACTCTTAAATACATACTACTTACATGACACCTTGTAGAACTTTCTGGGGATCAGGGTCAAATAGCCTGTCAACATAGTGGCGACTGCTAGCTGTTACTTCCTAGAAAGTGGGGGGAAAAATTATGACATCTGAAGCCATGCAAATCACAAATTCACAGCATCACCCACATCAAACAGCTATTTAATTTAAGGCAGATGCATTAGAATTTCTATAAAAATACTTACTATATTAATCATTCTCAGAAAAGCTTGTGACAAGATAAATAAGATGGGGAAGAGAGAAGATACCTAGTTCTCACTAAAACCGTAATTAGACAGTGAGATCTTTGTGGCGATCCCTGCCAGCTTTGCCAACAGAACTGAGCATAAGTATTAAGAAGCAAGGTAAGTTTCTTAATCAACTGTTGTATGTCACCTTCATATGAAAAACAGATAGGAGTATTGCTTCTGTTCAGTACCCACTAAAGGGAGAGAAAATCTGCCTCTCAGCAAGGAAAAAAGGGGAAGCACTTGATAAACAGTCCAAGAAGGGTAGTTCACAGGCAAGAGGAAGACATCCAGTCTGATGCAGAGAAGCTACAATGATAGGAAGCAGACATATGTAAAATCAAAAACAAAGGTAAACGAGTTGTCACACTTTCTGTGAGGGATTTATCAAGTCCAACAGAGTTATCTAGTCTGAGATGGCTGAGGCTATGTAGAAAGGGGGGAGTTAAACATAAAGACCAAGCAGAGACACTTACCTCTTTTTATTTGTACTGTGGAATTTCCTCTATTATATTATTTTCTGTAATACTTTGGGGGGGGGCAATATTTTTTATATTTAATTTTCATTACTTAACTTTTTAAGATTTTCTTTAAGTAATCTCTACACCCAACAAGGGGTTCAAACTCACAACCCCAAGATGAAGAGCAGCATGTTCTACTGACTGAGCCAACCAGGCACCCCATTTTTTTTTTAAAAAAAGAACATACGTTTAAGAACTAGAGAAAAAGGATTTTTGTCCCTTCTGTTTCTTTCTGATGGCTGCTGAAATATGCCCCTGTACTGCCACCCATTCACAATGAATTAGCATGGAGAGGAAGAAATACCGCTCCATTTTACCCAGAACCCCTAATCAGAAACAGCTAATTGACAAGACACAGTGCCAGCTTAAACCTCTGAGTCACCAAAAATATCTCTGGAGAAAAACTGCATAAACTCCGATTTCCTGATAGTAGAATTAATTCAAAATCAAAACATTTTTTTCCTATTATGAGCTTGCTACCAAAATATCCTCATAAGCAACCCAAATGCCTACTTTTAGTATGCACTCCATTTATAAAGAACAAACAGTGGCAGCAAACAAGCAAAACTGATAGAAATACTTGTGCCCGACAGATACCATTAAAGTACCTGCTAACAGGATTTGGTTTACTGAAAATAACAGAATCAGAGAGTTAGAAGGATTCTTAATAAGTATTTGTTCCAATCCCTTAGCTAACAAATGAGGGATGGATCTTTACTCTGATGTGAGATTACCAAAGTTTAAGTAGGGATGCAAACAACAGTACAAATACATCAAAAAATAATATATCAAGAGCAAAATCCAGAGTAAAACTCAAAATAGTATTCCTATAATATAAACAATGAGTTTTGTCACTCCACTTCAACATATGTGCTTCCCTGGGTTTCCAACATTTTAAGTCCTTCTGAGTACCTCAGACCCTTAGTTTCCCTTCTATCCAGGGGCTGATCTTCAGCTTTACTGTTCTTCTTCACGTTCTCTCTCACAGCTCTGGATCTCTTGCCTCTCAATGTGGTTTGGAAAAGGTTCTTGGGTTTAAGACTTGTATCTTAAAAAACTTAAGTTCCACCCACGAACAGCAACTCTCTTTACTACTCTGTACCTGGTTCATTCAATTTTATAAGCACTGAATACCTGCTACATGCAAGGCACTGAGGAAGGCATTAAAGATTTTAAATTTAGCACGGCATGGTTCCTGCCCTCAAGAATTAATTCTCTACTGCAATTGTGTTTACACCTTTATATTCCCTACTAGAATATAAAACAGAAGTATAAACATATATAGGCAGCACTGAGGAGGGAGTTAGTAAACTAGGAGAATCTGTGATGAAGGCTTCTTAGAGGAGTTAGTTTTGTCAAACAAATAAGGGAAAAAAGAATCAGAGTCCCAACATAGCCATAGTGCATATGAAGCCAACACATATATACCATTAGAAAGTACATACCAGTTGCTGGCAGTGAGAAAGAAGGGAGGATAGATGACATCAAGAATGTAAAACACAAAAGGCTAACCAACAGGTGGCCCACAATTGGAGTACAGATTGTCTTTTGGTCACAGTTCTATGCTAGGTGCCAAAGAAGACACAAAAGGATGTTACAGCAGAACCTTGCATTTAAGGGGCTTGTAATCTAGAAGGGTGTCAGGCATGTACACACACACACACACACACAAAACAATCCTCTGAGCTAACTAGGTAGCAGTGAGCTAAGGGGATATAGTCACAAATTCAATTTTACTCTGTGCTTTTGCCTAACATATTCATTGATTTGTCTGTATGGGACAGTTCTTTTATTTTACTGCTTCCCTTTATAGACTAGGCACCTCTCCCCTTTCAGCCCTCTTCTCTTTCAAAAAGCAACCTGGAAATTTAAGAATTTGGGAAAGAAGGCAATTGATAAAGATAGTAAACAAACTGGCCAGGGAAAGCTTCTCTAAGAAGGTGATATTTGAGCAAAGACCTGAAGAAGATGAAGGAGTAAGTCATGTAGCCACCCAGGGGTGAAGCTGTTCAGGCAGAGAATGCCAAATGCAAAGGCTCTGAAATTGGAAGTATCTTCTGTGATCAAACAACAAGACGCCATTATAGGTTGGCGCAGAATGAGTGAAGGAGAAAGCCACACAAAATAAGTTCAGAGAAGAGGGGCCAGATGGTAAAGAGCTACACTGTCCAATATGATGGCCACTGGCCTCATGTGGCTATTGAACATCTGAAATTTGGCTAAGAACTGAACTTTAAATTTCTTTTTCTGGCGGGGGGGGCGGGGAGGAGGGGCAGAGAGAGAGAGAGAGAGAGAGAGAGAGAGAGAGAGAGAGAGAGGGAGGGAATCTTAAGTGTGCTCCGTGCTCAGCAAGGAGCCCAATGTGGGGCTCAATCCCACAACACTGGGATCATGACCTGAGCCAAAATCGAGTTGGATGCTGAGCCATTCAGGTACCCTGAATTTTAAATTTTTTAACTTTAATTAATTAATATGTAAAATTTTAAAACCAAGACTGGATTCGGTTATTAGGAAACTTTTAAGAATGTCTGGAACTACTTGGGTATGTATATCTACTTGTTTAACTGTAAACTGTATGAAACCGAAATGCCAATCAAGTATTTCCAATCAAAATTTGGCATCCAAACTGTATAAAATACACACCAGATTTTGAAGACTTGAGATAAAAAAGTAAAATAATTAATAATTCCTTATGTTGTGTTTTGAAATAAAATTTTAATACATTGGTTTAAGTTAGATATATTAAGATTAATTTTTTCTTTTTACTTCTAGAGCATGGCTGCTAAAAACTTTAAAATTATATGTGTAGCTTAAATTAGTTTTCCACTGGATAGGGCTGGGATAGAGCCCTGTTAGTCATTGTAAGGATTTTGCTTTTTATGGTTTGAATTGGGACGCCATTAGAGTTTCGGGAAAAGAGAGACATGAACTGACTTGTTTTAAAAGGATCACTCTGGGGGTGTCTGAGTGGCTTAGTCAGTTAAGCCTCTGACTTCGGCTCAGGTCATGATCTTGCGGTTCATGGGTTCGAGCTCCACATCGGGCTCTGTGCTGACAGCTCAAAGCCTGGAGTCTGCTTCAGATTCTGTGTCTCCTTCTCTCTCTGCCCCTCCCCCACTCACACTCTGTCTCTGTCCTTCTCTCAAAAATAAACATTAAAAAATAATAATAAACAAAAAAATAAGTAAATGGATCACTCTGGTTGCAATCTTAGAAACAGACAAATGCATGGAAGGGGATGGAGGACAAAAGCAGGGAGACGAGTGGGAGGCTGTTTCAGTATCAGAAATGCTGTTATTTCAGAGAGATGATGGTAGCCTGGACTAGGACAAGAGTTTTGAAGGTAGTAAAGTTCACTCAGATTCCAGATAAATGTTGAAGTTGAAATGACTATCAAATTGGATATGCTGTCAGAATAGATATGGGCTATGAAAGAAGAGAGGAGCCAAGAGTAACATTTAAGGTTTTTTGCCAGAGTATCCAGAAAGATTTGAGGTGTCAATTAATGAGCTAAGTACGACTGTGAGTGATGCAGATTTGAGAAAACCAAAAATTCAGTTTTGAATATGTTAGGTTTGAGAATTTTATTAGCCATCCAAATGAGAATGTCAAGTTGGCAGCTGGATACAGGAATCTAGAATTTAGGAGAGAGTAGTGGGCTAGAGATACAAATCAGGGAAGTGCCAGCATGTTAATGGGATGAGTTCACTAAGGGAGTTCACTTTACCATGGATAAAGCAAGGTCAGAAGAGTGAATGCTGGAGCACCTGGATCAAGAAGAATTCCCCAAATGAGAGAATGTTTCAAGGAGAAAGTAATCAAATATCCCACATATGAATAAAGTACAGCATAAGATGATGACTAGGGCCTGATACAAAAATATGGAAGTCATCAGCAACCTTGATAAGAGCAGTAGAGGCAGACTGGTGAAGCCAATGACCACTTGAAGAGGGCATAAAGGAAAACAGGAAAAGAGGAATTAGAGAAAATACAACTCTTTCAAGGAGTTTCATTTTGCAAAGGAGAGTGAAGAAACAGACTAGTAGCTAGAGGGAGAAGTGGAGTCAGGAGACCATTTTTTTTAAAGATGGAATTAATTAGAGCATAGTTATTCACTGATGAAAAATCTTTTTTAATTTAAACATTTTTAATGTTTATTTTTGAGGAAGAGAGACAGAGCATCAGCCAGGGTGGGGCACCGAGAGAAGGAGACAGAGAATCCAAAGCAGGCTCCAGGCCCTGAGCTGTCTGCATAGAGCCCAATGTGGGGCTCAACCCCACGAACTGTGAGATCATGACCTGAGCTGAATGAAGTAGGACACTCAACCAACTGAACCACTCAGGCGTCCCTGGAAACTTTTTTAATAGAGAAAAAATATGCTGCAATGAGGCAGCAGGAGAACTTTTGGAGCAATGTTCATGAATAATTGAGAGGGAACAAGATTTACTGACCAAGTAGAACATGGAACGTATAATAACTAGAGAGAATTAAGAAGATGGATATGGCAGTGAGCGCTTGTGGACATGGTCTCTAATTACTCCTATTTTTTGAGAGTAAAAAATGGTGAGAGTGGGTGGGGACGTGGGTGGTTTGAAGAAAGGAGGAATAAGAAACCGAATGGGCCAGGAAAATGTACCAGGATTGCCAGGCAGCACTAGCCTTCTTGAGGTTCATAATTATGAATTTAAAGTATGACCAGTCAGCATGGCTCTTTTTTCCCCAGCAACATTAAAATGTACAGAAGTAGGCATAAAAAATAGGGCTGAATTTAACCAGGGTTGGAATTTCATCACACAAGGATGACAAAGCTAGGGGAAGGGGTCAGCTGAGTTGAAGATATATACAAAGTTGTGATTGTAATGATGGATCTACTGAAGGCCAGTGAAAGAGTGGTAGGGCTAACAGACTCTAGATAACAAATGGACTCAAGGATTGTTGACAATGGAGCAGTGGAAGGAGTGGCTTGGAAGGACAGAAGGTGGTGGCTAGGATACCTGAAATTGAGGTTATGGACGAACTTTAGTTATCAAGTCAAGGTCTAGGAAATGACCATGGGAACAAGTACCTCAAGGCAGGATGGAGGATATGGTCATTGGGGAAGCCTACAGCTTAAGAAAAATTATCTACATAGGCAATGAAATTTCCATATTTCCATAAATCATCACACAAGTAGTTCTAGAGAAAGTGACCGTGAGCTACGAGCTAAATCTTAAAGAAATGAAGGAGAATGAGCCTATAGATGCACAACAAGGTAGAGTCAGAGAAGATACAGATCAGGACTATTTAGAGAAAAGGGAAAGACAGGGGTCTGAAAAGAGCAATGAGGAGCAAGTCTATTTCCATCTCTAGAGATAGAGGGATATCAAAGACATGGAAGGAAAAACAGCCACCAGCTGAAGAAGTTTACAAAAGAAAGCTGGGAAAAAGTGTCACCAGGTCAGTCTAAACAAAAAAGATCAAAGAAATGTGCAGAGAAGCAGCAGGAGAAAGACCAAGGGATGTGGATAGAAAACTAAAAAGACAGTTATATGGGCATACGGAATGACCCTAGACACCTGGACTTTTTGTGGTAGTTAATGTAAACAGATATAAAGAGCTTAATCCTGATGATCTCAAGGGAAAAAGAAGTGTGCCTATGATACTGGGGAGGAGTGGAAAGAGCTTTGGGGCTCTTCTTCATTCTTGCCAACAACAGTGCAGGGAGGGACAGTTTGATCTGGGCAATCCTTATTTACTCCAGAAATAGGAGAAGCACTGGGGTTCCTTCTTCCCTCCTGCCCATAGAGATAAGAGGATTAGGAGGGTTTCTGATGTCCTGTCCTTTCAAGATGTGACTTCACTTTCAATTCAAAACACCAATGCCCTTTTAAATTGCTTCCTGTAACTTCCGGTAGCTAAACACATGGTGAATCTTCCATTCCTCCAACTGACCGAGTGAATGTGCCAAGCAGCCAACTAAAGCTCAGGATACAGTCTGTGCCCATAAAGGAGAGCAAAGCTAGCCAGGGTCAGACTGTGACCTCCGCGATTTGGCACAAGGCTTCCAACAAATGACCTAACAAGTCTTTAAAAGCTGGATCTGAACTCATTTTATGCATTCAAAGCTGCAGTAAAGCTACTACAAATGTATATATAAAACCCCTGTTGCATTTTATACTTACTAGCACTCCCTGAAATTATATTACATGAAAAGGTACATGGGTACCTTTAGCAGAAAGTTTGTAGATACCAAATTTGTGAATCAGAGTTAATTCTAAGAAGAGTTGAATCCACCGTGTGTACAAACAGGTATTAATCATTAAAAAGAAAGAGAAGCCTGAAGCAAATTTCTTTTTGTAGGAAAACAAAAACAGAAACAGGTAATAAGTTGCATTCCATTATGGAGAAGTACTAAGGAAAGCAATTTCCCTTTTATTAGGGTGACCAACTATGACAGACAGCCTCTAAGATGGCCCCCAATGATACCTACCTCCTGGTATTCAAACCCTGTGAAATGTGTTCCCTTGAGTGAAGACTGGACTTAGTAACTTGATTCTAGCAAACAGAATGCAATGGAGGTGACGAGATGTCATTTCAGAGTTGGGGGTGTGTACGTGTGTGTGTGTGTGTGTGTGTGTGTGTGTGTGTGTGTGTAAGGCCAGCTGCCATGCTGTGCTATGGAGAAGCTCACGTGGAATGGAACTGCAGGAAGCCCCTAGCCGTCGGCCAGCAAGGAACTGCAACTGCCCACATGGAACTAAATCCTGCCAATAACCATGTGAGTGAGCTTGGAAATAGATCCTCCCTCAGTTGAGCCTTCAGGTAAAACATGGTTCCTCCTAACACCCTGACTGCAACCTCTCAAGAAACTTTAGGGCAGAGGTACTGACTAAGCCACACCTGAATTCCTGACCTACAGAAATTGTGAGATAATGAATATAAGTTTTAAGCAGCTGAGTTTCAGGGTAATTTGTTACACAATACAATAAATAACTAATACACCTTCAATTTTTTCATCCAAAATAGGATAATTTTAAACAGTGAACGAGAGCACTATTAGTCGTTATCACAAAGTAACAAACATAAATGAAGAGGGCTAGAAACAAAGTAGGCTGTACGATCATCCTACTTTTAATCCTTCTTTAGTAGTACCTAAGAGGAAAAACTTAGAGATACCTCAGAAAACTGGCCAGACAATCCTGAAAAGGCAAACTAAAACAGTCTCTAATTACCCTTCTGAATAAGACACAGACAAGGCACTTTCTCACAGCACTGCTGAAGCCTACGGGTAATCACAGAAGACATTTTTCTGCTGCCTCTCTGAAGCCTTTGAGTCTGCCCCACCCAGCTGCCACACTCTCCAGCTGCCTTGCTGAAGCCAGCGGACACACAATCCACACAAGGAACATCTCGATTGCCTGGCCCTGATGACCAAGAAGGGTGGCTTTCCAGAGCTGCACAGGACTATACAACTGGATAGAGAGTTCCTGGCAGGCCACCACCCCCAGGACACTGCAGAGACAGAAAGAAGACTGAAATACAACACTCTTGATGTGAAAAAAGCCTATTTGCTTGGCATAGAGCTTCAGCCTGAAGGCCAGGCATCAGATTTCCCACACACTAGAGGCTAAAAAGGCACTCCCAGGGAGACAACATACTTGTCCACCACCTGGGCCTTGGGCTCAGCAAAACTCCCCAGTAATGAGTTTATACACTTGTCTGGAGCCCAGACTTTTGTAACTGTTGCCCTAGGGACACCTCTAGATCCTATGGTTTGGAGGTCCACAGGAACTAGCCCCACAGGACTGCATATATTTGCACAGTTGAAAAACTGCTGCCTGAAGGTCTGGCTTCCAATCAGCCTGAAACTAGGTGCTAAAAGAGATTCCTTCTCTTGGATTGCTCACAGGTCTTGGCACATCCTCAATAACAGGGGCTTATCAAGAATAAATCAGGCAGTTTAAACAATCACAAAAGTACAAGAGACAACCAAGAGCTAGTCAAGGTTGAAGGATAAGGATCAGAACCTACATAAAACCACTCCTTCAAGACTGAGAAAGGTAGCTGTTTTGCCTGACAGAAACAAGTGCAGATAATCAAACAAAATGAGGAAACAGAGAAATATGTTCCCAACATAAGACGACAAAACCTCAGAACAAGACCTTAATGATATGGAGACAAGGAATCCACCTGGATAAGGAATTCAAAATAATGGTCATAAAAATGTTCATGGAACTTGGAAGAATGGATGAACATAGAACTTCAACAAAGCCAAAGCACCAAAGAAAAGTCACAGGGCTAAAGAACACAATAACTGAACTGAAAAACACACTGGAGAGGTGCAAACAGCAGACAGGATGAAGTAGAAGTACACACCAGTGAGCTGGAAGATAAATCAATGGAACTCACCCAAACAGAGCAGCCAAAAGAAAAATAATCTTAAAAAATGAAAACAAAGGATCTCTGGAACAACATCAAGTAGAATAACATTTGCATTATAGGAAGTCCAAGAAGAAGAAAATACAGATAAAGACACAGAAAACTTACTTGAAGAAATAATGGCTGAAAATTCCCCTAAAGAAGGAAACAGACATCCAGGTCCAGAAAGTCTAGAGAGTTCCAAAGAAAATGAACCCAAAGACAGCCACACTAAGACATATTATAATTAAAATATCAGAAGTTAGAAATAAAGAATCTTTTTTCCTTTTTGTTTTTGAGACAGAAGGAGCATGAGCAGGGGAAGGCGAGAGAGAGAAACTCGAAGTAGGGTCCATGCCCAGCTCTCAGCCCAGAGTGGGGCTTGATCCCACAATGTGAGATCGTGACCTGAGCCAAAATCAAGAGTTGATCAACCGAATGAGCCACAGAAGTGTCCCAAAAGAGAATCTTAAAAGCAGCAGGAGAAAAACAAATTGCTATGTTCAAGAGAAATCCCATAGGCTATCAGATTTCACAGCAGAAACTTTGTAAGCCAAAAGGGAGTGGCTTGATATATTCAAAGGGCTGAAAGGATAAAAACCTCCAACCAAGAATACCCAGCAAGATTACCATTCACATTTGAAGGACAGTTTTCCAAACAAACAAAAGCAAAAAGAGTTTATCACTATTAAACCATCCTTACAAGAAATTAAAGAGACTTCTTTAAGCTAAGAAACAATGACACTAATAACAAGAAAACATACAAAAGTAAAAATTCTTACTGAAAAATGTAAATAAATATATAGTAACAGTAGTGGATTAATCACTTATAAAACTAAGATGGTTAAGATAAAAATTGGTAAAATTAACTAAAACTACAATAATCTTAGTCAAGAGATACTAAAATAAAAAGATGTAAAAAGGGGCATAAAATGTAGGGTGGGAGAAAATAAAATTATAGTTTTGTAATGTATTCAAATTTAAGTTGCTATTAACTTAAAATAGACTATTACATCCCCAAGATAATATGTGTGAATTTCACGGTAACCACAAAGCAAAAAACTTACAGTAAACACACAAAAGGAGGGGGCACCTGGGTGGCTTAGGTGAGTATATGGCTTTGACTCAGGTTGTGATCTTGCAGTTTGTGCGTTTGGGCCAGTATTGGGCTCTCTACTGTTCAGTGCAGAGCCTGCTTTAGATCCTCTCTCTCACTCTTTATCTGACCCTACCCCAATTGTGTTCCCTCTCCCTCTCTCAAAAATAAATAAAACATTAAAAAAAAATTTTAATGCACAAAATAAGAAATCTAAACACTAAAGAAAGTCATCAAACCACAAGGGAAAAGAGAAAAAGAAACAAGGACAGAGAAGAACTAAAACACAGCCAGAAAACAATGAACAAAATGGCAAAAAGTACATACCTATCAATAATTACTTTAAATGTAAATGGACTAAATTCTCCAACCAAAAGACATAGAGTGGCTATATAGATTTTTTTTTTTAAAGGACACATCCATACCTTGCCAACAAAAGACTCAATCCAGAAGGACAAAAACACACAGAGACTGAAAGTGAAGGAATGGAAAAAGATATTCCATGCAAATAGAAAAAGAAAACCAGTGTAGTGATTCTCTTATTAGACAAAATAGACTTCAAAACAAAGACTGTAATAAGGGACAAAAAGAGGCACTACAAAATAATAAAGAGGTCAATCCAACAAGAAGATACACCATTTATAAATATATATTCACCCAACAGAGAAGCTCCAAAATACATACAAATATAAATAAACATAAAAGGAGAAAAAGGTAGCAAAACAATACAAATAGGGGATTTTAACCCCCCCCTTGCCTTAAATCAATGCATTGATCATCCAGAGAATCAGTAAGAAAACACTGGTCCTGAATGACATATTAGACCAGATGGACTTAATAGACATATACAGAATATTCCATCCCAAAACAGCAGAATATACATTCAAGTGCACATGAACATACTTCAAGATAGCTCACGTTAGGCTACAATACAAGACTCAATTTCAGGAAGACTGAAATTATATGTAAAGCATCTTTCTGACCACAATGGTATGAAACTAGAAATCAATTAGAAGAAAAAAACTGGAAGAACTACAAATACATAGAGATTAAACATGTCACTGAACAACTATTGGCTCATAGAAGTAATAAAAAATACCTACAGACAAATGTAAACAGAAATACAACATATCAAAATCAATCAGATGCAGCAAAAGAGGTTCTAAGAGGGAAGTTCATAACAATACAGGTCCACCTCAAGAAACAAGAGAATCTCAAATAAATAACTTTATACTAAAGGAACTAGAAAAAGAACAAAGCCCAAAGTTAGCAGAAGGAAGGAAATAATAAAGATCAGAGTGGAAATGAATGAAACAAAGACTAAAAGACAATAGAAAAGGTATACAAAATTAAGAAACAGGTCTTCAAAATGATAAACAAAATGGACACACTTTTAGTTGGACACACTAAGAAAAAATGAGAGAAATTCAAATGAAATTAGAAATGAAAAGAAGCCAAGTTACAACTGATATCACAGAAACACAAAATCATGGGACTACTATGAACAATTATATGCCAACAAATTAAACACAGAAGAAATGGATAAACTTCTAGAAATTTAAAATATTCCAAGACTGAATCATGAAGAAATAGAAAAGCAGAATAGACTGATTACTAATAAGAACATTCAATTAATAATCAAAAACCTCCCAACAAACAAAAGTCCATGACCAGAGAGCTTTACTGGTGAATTTGAGAAGATTTAACTCAAAGATTTAATATGATTCTTCTCAAACTCTTCCAAAAAACTCAAGAGAAGGAAAAGCTTCCAAACCCATTTTATGAGACATTACCCTGATACCAAATCTGGATAAGGACACCCCAAAAAAAGAAAATTACAGGCCCAACATCCCTGATGAACACAGATTCAATAATCCTCAACAAAATATTACCCAACCAAACTCTACAATATATTAAAAGGATTATACATCATGATCAAATGGGATTTACTCCAGAGATGCAAGAATGGTTCAACATCCAATAATTAATGTCATACATATTAAAATTAAAGATAAAAATTACATGACCATCTCAATATATGCAAAAAAAATTTTGACAAAATCCAACATCCATTTATTTAAAAAAAAAAAAAAAACAAAACCTCTAATATTGGTTATATAGGAAACATGCTTCAAAAATACTAAAGGCGATACATGACAAACCCACAGCTAAGATCATACTCAGTGGTGAAAAGCTGAAAGCTTTTCCACTAAGATCAGGAACAGAACAAACAGCCCATTCTTTCCACTTGTATTCAACATTGTACTGGAAGTCTTAGTCACAGCAATTAGGCAAGAAACAGAAATAAAAGGCATAATATTAGAAAGAAAAAATCAAAATTGTCACTACTTGCAGGCAATATGATACTATATATAGAAAATCCATAGATTCCACCAATAAACTATTAAATGAATTCAGTGAACTTGTGGGATAAAAGTAATAAAAATAATGAACTATCAGAAAGAAAACAATCCCAATCATAATTGCATCAAAAAAGAATGAAAACTTTAAGGCACAGATGAAAGAAACTGAAGACACAAACAAGTATTCTGTGCTCATCAAGTGGAAAAATCAATATTGTTAAAATATCCATACTACCCAAAGCAATCTACAGGTTCAATTCAATCTCTCAAAATTCCAAGGATATTTTTCATAGAACTAGAACAAATAATTCTAAATTTTGTATGGAACCACAGAAGACCCCAAAGAGCCAAAACAACCTGGGGTGGCGGGGAGGGAAACTAAGAGTTATCATGTTCCCTGGTTTCAAATTATACGACAAAGCTTTAGTAATCAACACAGTACGGTAACAGCACAAAAACAGACACATGTATCAACAGAAAAGAGCCCAGAAATAAACCCAATTCTATGTGGTCAATTAACTTCTAACGAAGAGTCAAGAACATACAGTGGGAAAGGACAGTCTCTTCAACAAATCATGTTGGGAAAACTGAACAGCTACAATACAAAATAATAAAAATGGACCACTATTAAAAAAAATGGAACACTATTTTACTGTATACATAAAAACAACTCCAAATAGATTAAAAACTCAAATGTACAACCTAAAACCATTAAACTCCTAGAAGAAAACATAGGTGGTTAAGCTCCTTGACAATGGTCTTAGCAATATTTTTTATATCTGACTCCAAAGGCAAAAATCAACAATAAACATATATGAATACATCATCCTAAAAAGCTTCTACACAGCAAAGGAAACAAAAAGGCAACCTACTAAATGAGAGAAGATATTTGCAAATCATATATTCTATCAAAGGTGAACAGCCAATACATACAAAGAACTCATACAATCCCGTAACAAAAAAAATCCAATTAAAAAATGAGCAGAGAATCTGAATCGATATTTTTCTAAGAATACACACGATGGACAACAGGCATTATGAAAAGATACTCAAAATCATTAATCATCAAGGAACGGCAAATCAAAACTAAAATGAGGTATCACCTTACAGCTATCAGAATGGCTAGAATAAAAAACAAGAAATAACCAGTGTTGGCAAGGATGTGGAGAGAGGGAATCCTTGTGTACAGATGGGAATGTAAATTGGTGCATCCACAATGGAAAACAGTATAAAGGTTCCTCAAAAAACTAAAATTAGAACTACCACATAATACAGCAATTCCACTACTGGGTATCTAGCTGAAGAAAATATAAACACTAATTCAGAAAGATATGTGCACCCCTATGTTCACTGCACCATTATTTACAATAGCCAAGGTATGAAAAAAAACTAAGTGTCCATTAATGTACGAATGGATAAAGAAGATGCAGTATATATAAATGACCCTTAAACAACAAAGGTTTAAACTTCATAGGTCTGCTTATGTGCAGATTTAAGGTACTATAAATGTATTTTCTTCCTTATGATTTTAATATTTTTTTCAAGCTTACTTTATTATAAGAATACAGTATATAATATATACAATACATGTGATATTTGGCTGTTGATGTTATCAGTAAGTCTTCTGGTCAAAACTATACTAGTAGTAATTAAGTCTGTGGGGAGTCAAAAGTTATATGTGGATTTTTGACTGCATGGGAGTTGTGTCCCAACCCTCATGTTGTTCAAGGGTCAACTATATATACTATGGAATATTACTCAGCCATAAATGAGAATGAAATCATGGCATTTGTGACAACATGGATGGACCTTGAAGGTATTATGCTAAGTGAGAAAAGTCAGAGAAAGGCAAATACTGCATGTTTTCACTTATATGTGAAATCTAAAAAATGAAACAAAACAAAATAAAACCAAGACTCATAGATACAGAGCATAGATTAATGGCGGGGGGGGGGGGGGAGGAGGCAGGGGACCACATGGCTAAGGGGAATCAATAAATACACAGTTTCAGTAATAAAACATATGTCATGGGATGTAATGTACAGTACAGATCATGGGAAATAGAGTCAATAACACTGTATTAATTTTGTTAGGTGACAGATGGTAACTAGACACATTGTAGTGACCATTTCACAATGCACAGAAATGTCAAAACGCTATGTTGTACACCAAAAAGTAATATTAATACTGTATGCAATTATGCCTTAATAAATAAATATAAATCCCCGCCACTTGGAAAAAAAAATTCTTAAGGAAGGGTTTTGAATGTCGAATTACTAAATTCCAGACTTACCACATACGGGATTTAACTCAAAAATTAAGAGAAATAAAATTGTTCAACTGCTGTTTTACAACTTGAAGTAAAACAAGGAGTTTATTAAACAATGAAGACTAACAGTGTTAATAAGAAAATATCAAGCTATTTTATTTTGTTCATTAAAGTCTTGCTGTATGTACATTTCATTAAAATATAATGTTCTTTATTTCTAACATACTCAAGCATTGTGTGGCAGGAAGAACAAATGATCTGGCATTTGAAGACTTGGCTTTGAGTCCTCATTCTACTACTTACTAGCCTTGTGACTTGGGCAAAAATAAAAATTTGAGACCATTTCTTCAATTATAAAATGGTGACATTACCACATAGCTCAGAGTGTGAAACAAATGTAAAAGTACCACACAAATAAGATTTCAGGAAAATTCTATTTTCATATAAAAAATATAATTGCTTTAACAAGTATACTAATGATTCTCTTGATTATTTATCTTCATGATTAAAGTCTAACTATCCAAAGATACCGTTTTTCTTTTCTTTTCAAACATCTTTTTTTACCTGATGCCTTTTTCCCAGAGCATGCTAAGTACTCAGCAAGAAATAGGCATCTCAGTGCTACACTTAAAAATCTAAACTTTCATTATCTGAGATTTTTAAAAACCATTAAAATGTATAAAAGTAATAATTTGTGCATTTCTATAACTTCCATGATAACTTTAAGTGTTATGATGGACTCAGAGAAAATATAACAGTTAAGAAAACCAATATATAGTTCAAGAAGTAATCAATTTACAGTGTTCTTTCTCCCATACAACCAACCCAGAAGAAAAAGGGAAATAAATATTTTATAATACCTGCTATTTGTTTATGTTAGTTTACAAAACATTTCATATCTATTTTCTCATTTAAATCACGTGATCTTTAGAAATTAAAACGTAACGATTCTCAATGGGAAATTCTGATCCCTAACATATGAATGTTTAAACTAGTAATTGCCAACAAAACAAAACAAAACAAAACCCTAGTAACTGCCAACCAAATTTAACATCTCAATTATCCCACAAACTACCAGGAACTTCAAGATAAAATTGCTTTCATAATCTTCATTCAGCACTGTAAGGATAAATCTTGGTTTGGGGGAGAGATCAAAGAAACACAACTAAAAATACAGGATGTTTGAATTCCATAAAGATTCCATTTAAAACCTATTTCAGGCTGAAATCCAATATATGAAATATTCAATTTACCCTTGCATTATGCTAGGTGCTGGTAATAGATAAAACAGAGTCCCTTACCCAAAAGGCATTCACAGTACAGAAAAGAAACATATATGTAACTTACGAGTGTAACTTATAGGATCAGTGCAATAAGTGGATACAAGATAAAGTTGAAGATATAATTAACTGAAGTACTGAAGTTAGGGGTGGAATGGGAGGTGATGTCTAAGCAGTGAGGATGATTAATCTGAAAAACTAGTCTTTTTTCCCTCCCTTTTCACCTAGCAAAATAATACAAGAACTCTAGGTGGAGAGCACAACACACGCACAAGAGAACATGGTGTGTTCGAAAAATGCAATTTAGTATTATGATATAGTATACACTTGGGAATCCAAAACAAAGCTGAAATTGCACCCTTTAATTCAGTCAACAAATATTTAAACAACTATGCAGGCACTTTTCTTCTGGGCAATAAACAAAGACACACCTCCCCAAACTCACCTTTGCAGAGCTTCAGCAAGGGGAGAAAGATAAAAAGCAAAGAATGTAATAAATAAGTGATACAGATTAGAGGACTATACACAATATGGGGGAAATGTTTAATAGCACATTTTATTTCCATGTCCTTATACTATACACTCTCACAAGCAGGTGGGAGGAAAAAGGGCAGGAGAAAAAGAGGGAGATACACACACCACTCAAAAAGTCCCATGTTCTCTGCAGTTCTAAACAGGAACAGCACTATTCCCTAAGATACATTTTATAAATCCATGTAAGTGATTTTGGCTGTCAAAATGACAACAGGTGTCACTGATATCTAGTAGGCAAGGACTCAAGATGCTGGCTGGCTGTTCTGCAATGCGTAGGGCAATGGGCCCACATCAAAAAGACTTTCCACTGTGCAGTCATGTAGGCAAAACAAAATTTTAAAAATTAATTATCTGAGGGGCCCCTGGGTGTCTCAGTCAGTTAAGCGGCCGACTCTTGATTTCAGCTCAGTTCATGATCTCACAGTTCAAGAGTTCCAGACCCATGTTGGGCTCTATGCTGACAGCATGGAGCCTGCTTCGGATTCTCTCTTCCTGTCTGCCTCTCCACTGTTCTCTCACTCTATCAAAATAAATAAATCAGCTTTAAAAAAAATCTGAGTCTAGAATCTAACTCAATTTTGCATATAAACACAAAATATGTTCTGTATTTTACAGTACAATCATTTTCCCAAAAATGCAACTCTCACATGAATAAGGAAAAGGTTGTACTTTGTTTTGTTAGGAACTTTACCAAAAAAGGATCATTGCAGAAAGTCACATTAAAAAAAAATAGACAATTCTTTCCTAATTTTGAGAGCAAAATATCTGTCCATCTGGGCCAATACCAAAAAAAAAAAAAAAAAGAAGAAGAAGAAAATGCCCAAGTACTATTTAAAAAGATTTTGGTGTTTTGTTGTTTTCTTTTAATTTTTGAATTCTGGTAAACCTCTGGCCCCATTAGAACTCAATGAGATTCTCATCCAAATTCTTTCACACCTGTCATATAGTATTTTTGCAACTATTTTATTTTATTTATTTTTTTAAATCATGGGATTCATACTTTGGTGTTTCTAGAGGTTCGCAGCATTTCTCTCCCCCCAGATGAGAAATCTAGTTTGGCTGGGTCCTATCTGTGCAGAACGTAACATAATTATGACAACTGAGACTCCTAGAATACAATCTGCTTTAATTTCACAAACTCAATCATGAAAATACTTAAATACTTCATTCTTAACTTAATCTACTTGGATAAGAGGCAACCCTCAACTCTCAATAATTAAGACTCAAAATAGGACTTTACGTGTTAAGAAAACACTTTAAGATAAATAGTAAATAAGTCCATGCCCAGAGTTTGAAAATAAAATTTTAAAATGTGTAAGACTGTACAGTTTTTTTCTGTCTTAAATTGGGTGTTTGGAAATTTGGCTCTGACACTTTATATAAGAGCATATGACAGTGAACAGTCTGCCTCTCTAGTTCTCAGTTTCCCCAATTAAAAAAAAAATGGTAAGAATGAACTAAAGATTATCTACAGATTTCTTCCACAAAGACTGTAATTTTACACTCACACAAAGAGGGATTTTTTTTCATAATTCAAAAACCAGAGCACAGTTATATTAAAAGGGATATGAAAAGTAGTCTTTATTTTTTCTGTGGTGAGTTTTTAATGTAATAAAATATTATTATAGCTCTTGTATAATATCAACAATTGCTATAAACATGCTTTGGTGGTCAAAAGAAATGGAAGCAATTTAGCATTCATGCTTCTTTCTAATCAGGTACTGCAGAGTTTATCCTTTTAAAGTATGGTCAAATCACAAGGACTTATTTGGGTCTGGATGATCTTTAAGGTTCCTTCTAACTATTAAATTCTATTCGTTTACTCTTCAAAGTAGATGGGAATGTCTGAAGACCGGGAGCCAAGAGGAGACCCTTCCAGAGAGAGTAAAGGAACTAAGTAAAGATCTATGGTACGAACAGCCTAATCTGGAAGTCCAAGGAAGCAAAACCATCTCTGGGGCATAGGAATGACAAAGGTTGTGAGGGGTTTTACAAAGACTGAGATACTCTGGGTTGGCTGAGGTTCATTTAGATGCCTCCCAAGATGATAAAATAGCCCAGGAAATCCACTAGGATTTATTAAAATGCTTCTCAATCTTGACATAACAGAGTAAGGCTATTCAGTCATGGTTGCAGTGTCCTGGACCATAAGAATATTGTAAGTTGTTATTCAAGACTGAAATAATATAATGGCTTAGAGATCCTGGGTAACCATCTTTCATGGTACACCTTGTAAGCAAGTGTTACTGTCCACACAGGCTGTCTCCTGATTTTTAAAAACGGCTTATTTGCTTTAGAGTTTTAGAGACAGAACACCAGTGCCTCGGAGCTATCCATGGTGCTTGACTCAGATGCAGCCCACCACTTACAACAATTGGTGCATTAGCCTTCCTACTAAATAGTACCATTAAGGATCTGTCTGACCCATCATCCACACAGTGGCCTGTGACAATCAGGCCAGTATCATGGGCCACTTGTAATCTCTGTCTATTCCACTTTGCCTGTGCCCAGACCACCAAGTGCCTTACTTTGTCCTAGCATGGATCTCCAGCTAGCCTACCCTTTTCTCCCAGGCCTGCTACTTCATCTGCTATACAAAACCCATCCTGTGGAGATGGTGTACTTATAGAAGATCACTGGCATACTCTGGGCAAAAGATTATGGTTCTTCCAAGCCAAGTCCCCACATGCCACATGATACTTTATATGAGTTTTAAAACCTTACTATTATTACAATTTTTACCATTCAAAAACGAACATAAATGACCTTTAAATTTTGCTATGTATGTTTGTGATGGACTTTGGGATCAGTAAAAAAGAAAAAAAAGGAAATATTACAAGATTGATGTGTGAGTTAGTTTCAGGGAATCATAAACCACTTGAAATTATGTGCTTCTTGAGGCAGATGCAGGTTTTCCTGGGGAAGAGGGTGTTGATTCTCCTATCCTTAAAAGGTTAAGAACCACTGATCAATATGGTAATGACTCCCAAATAATGATCACCCCAGGTTTAAGCACTAGATTTTTATGTTTGTGATGTAACAAATATATTTGGTCTTTGCCCCAGTTCCTGGCACAAAGCTACTAAAATCCTTGGGATTCCTTAAGTGGTAAGAGTGTCTGTGGTTATTCATAAGGATCCCCCTTTGAGCACACCTGAGTTTATGCTAATGAACAATTAGGCTAGGGCCCCAAGAGAGCCTCAGGATGAGACTGGTAACCAGAGAGACCATATGATTACAGGGCTGGAACTTCTAGTCCTACCCAGCAACCTCTGGGAAGGGGGAAAATGGTGGTGGTGGTGGAGTGGCAGGGGGTGGCAGTCGGGGTGGGGGTGCTGGAGATTAAAGTTCTATAAAAACACTTGAATAAAATGTGATGAGCTTCTGGGCTGGGGAATGCATCCATGTGCCAGGAAAGTGGCATACCCCAATTACATGGGGACAGAAGTTACTGCATTTGGGACACATCTGGATCTTGCCCTACGTGCCTCATCATCTGGCTGTTCACCTGTATCCTTTATAATAAACTGGCAAACAAAAGTTAGTATTTTCCTGAGCTTTGTGAACCATTCTAAAACCAAGGAGGGTTGAGGTGCCTGGGTGGCTCAGTAGGTTATGTGTCTGACTTTGGCTCAGGTCATGATCTGGTTCGTGGGTTCGAGCCCAATGTTGGGCTCTGTGCTGACAGCTCAGAGCCTGAAGCCTGCTTCAGATTCTGTCTCCCTCCCTCTCTGCCCCTCCCCCACTCACACTCTGTCTTTCTCAACAATGAATAAACGTTAATTTTTTTTTTTTTTTTTTTTTTTTTTTAAGGAGGGTGTTGTAAGAACATCAGATTTATAGCTGGTTGGTCAGAGGCACAAAAAAACCTGGACTTGCAACTGGTGTCTCAGGTGGGGCAGTCTTGTAAGACTGAGCCTTTTACCTGCGGGATCTGACACTATTTTTAGGTAGGTAGTGTCAGAATTCAGTTAAATTGTACAACACCCAGCTGGTGTCCTTGGAGAACTGGAGAATTGCCTAGTGGTATAGAAAACACTCCAGAATATCCAACTGCCTATTGCACACCTCTAAAGAGATGTCCAGAAAATACAGCAAACTCAGCAGATCTAAAATGAAACTTATTTTTCCTCCATACTCCCCTAACATGTTCCTCTCCTAATCCTCAGTAGATGATACCACCTAATTGTAAAGGTAAAAGTCCTGTCAATCATGTTTGATTATAATCATGACTCTTTTCCTCACTTCCCTTATCATTCACCAACAACTTTTTGGAAGCCTAATAAATTCTTAAAATACTCCTGAAGCAAAAGAATCATGTGTTCTATAATAATTTTGCAGGTGGTAATGACCACGAAATATTAGTAGACCCTATATGCTGTAAACTCTTCCTACTGCCTCCACAACTTTTCATTTTCATGAGGCAGCATAATACTCTTATCCTTCCCCCTCCTCCAATAACTGTATTATGAAGATACTGGAGAATGTAGCTAACTCGTTATTCTTCTAATTTTATAGAAGGAAGTCAAAACAGTTTTTCCTTTATCAAAGTGACAACTGGAGGCTGTTTCTACAAAACAACTCTTATTTGGAATTCCTTTCACTCCCATCTAAATAGTCCCAGGGATCACAGCACCACTGCTTAGTGAAGACTGCTGTTCTCTGGTTTCCAAAAGCTAACAAGACTTTTCCTTTGTCAATAACTCCCTATCTTTACCCAGAAGCCAATATGACAGATGGTACGGCAAAACAATCGCCAAATCAGAAATAAAAAAGATACAAGTCAAAACCACTGAAATTCCTGGCTCTTGGCACTATTTTAAAACTCTTAATGAAAATGGGAGGAAACAGGAAGGCTGGATCTCCAAGTGAAATAGAAAGACCCTACACAAAGGTGTTCTAACTCTTGGTTAAGTTCAAAAGACTTCTTGAGCACTCACTGAATTCAGGTGGCAATCTTTCCTTAAAGATACAAGATGCCCAGAAACATACAAATGAGCATCTGCATTCTTCATATATTGCCACTAAAGATTTAGAAGTTCATCCTGTTAAATTCCTTTTGGGACTGACCACCTTCTGACATACCCTGAGCTTTCTGGTGCTTTGTGGAGTGAATTAATGGCAAACTTCAAAATGTGCTGACCAGATTTTACTTTGCATTTATTACTAAAAACCAAGAGAGGCCAAATTCATGCCTATAGTATAGCCAGGCTTACCTTCACATAAAAATCTTTCCTATTGTCAGTTGTCCATGTAAGAGAGCAAATCAATTGTTTATAATTATCAAGAACAGAACCAAATCAAGGAATACTCAGACTTGGGCTACCCTGTACACTTCTACCAGCCGTTGGTCAAAAAGGCATAATGGCACTAGGAAAACATTGTGAAGAAGACAACTAAAATAGATGCCTTAGCTGTCTATAGCAGCCTACAATGTTATTCAATGGCATTTTATTATCTTTCCTCTCAAATCATTACGAAGTGACCAAAATAAAATGCAATCATCCTCTTAACAGAGTCTTTCACAAAGCATAAATTTTCATTTCGGTTAAGTCCAATTACTAATTGGACTCAATTTTTAATTAAAAAAATTTTAAACAGGTCATGTGTTTTTTGTTAGATCTAAAACTTCTTCACCAAGCCCAAGGTTCTGCAGATTTTCTCTTGTTTATTCTAAAAGTTTCATTTTATGTTTTACAATTAATGGGAAGTATGTTTTATTTTAAAACAAAATTAATTATGTTTTACAATCTATGATCCATTTTGAATTAATTTCTGTATAAGGTGTGAAGTTGAGATCAAAGTTCATTTTTTAACCTATGGTTAAGAGGATGAAAAGATAGGGGCGCCTGGGTGGCTTATTAAGTTAGGCATCTGACTTGTTAAGCTCAGGTCACGATCTCCATGGTTCATGAGTTTAAGCCCCGTATCGGGCTCTGTACAAACAGTGCAGAGCCTGTTTCAGATTCTTTCTCTCTGTTCCTCCCTAGCTCGTATGCGCACACACCTGCTCCCTCTTTCTCAAAATCAATAAACATTAAAAAAAAAAAAAAGAGGAAAATGAAAAGATAAACTACAGACTTGGGAGAAAATATCTGCAAAGCACCTATTTGACAAAGGACTTATATCTAGAATCTATAAAGAGCTTTCTAAACTCACCAGTCAAAAACCAGCCTGATTAAGAAGTGGGCAAAAAGGACATGAAGAAATATTTCACTAAAATATTTCTTCATATTTCAATAGAATATGGATGACACATAATGAAAATATTTTTGACACTATTTGTCATTACACAAAAGCAAATTAAGACCATGACGAATTATCACTAGACATCTATTTAGAACAGCTAAAACAAAAAATAACAATACCAAATGCTAGTAAGGGTGCAAAGAGTCTCTCGTACATTACTGATGGGAATGTAAAATTATACATCCACTCTAGAAAAGTGTCAGTTTCTTTGAGAACATATATTTACTATACAACTTAGCAATTGCACTCCTGGGCATTAATCTCAGAGATACAAAAAGTTATGTCCACATAAAAACCTGAACATTGGGGCGCCTGGGTGGCTCAGTCGGTTGAGCGTCCGACTTCAGCTCAGGTCATGATCTCACAGTTTGTGAGTTCGAGAGCCCCATGTCGGGCTCTGTGCTGACCGCTCAGAGCCTGGAGCCTGCTTCGGATTCTGTGTCTCCTCTCTCTGCCCCTCCCCAACTTGTGCTCTCTCTACGTCTCTCAAAAAATAAATAAATGTAAAAAACTAAATAAGTAAAAACCTGAACATGATTGTTCACTGCAGATTATAATAGCCCAAAACTGGAAATAACCAAAACGTCGAATAGGTTAGTAGCTAAACTGTGACATCCATACCATGGAATACTACTTAGCAGTAAAAAGGAACAAACTACTGTCACAACTTAGATGGATCTCAAGGGCATTATGTTGTATGACAAAAGCCAATTATTATAGAACATGACAAAATCACAGATATGGAAATTAATGGTCACCAGAGGTTAGAGATAGCAGGCAGGGGGTGTGGGTAGGTGTGAGGTAGCAAAAGGGAGATTTTTGTGATGATAGACTAGTTCTGTATCTTGACTGTGGTAATGGCTACACTATATACATATGATAAAATGATACAGAACTAAACATATATCAGTATCAACTTCCTGGTTTTGATACTGTACTACAGTTATATAAAATGTAAACAATAGGGGAAACTGGCTAAAGTGTACACAGCGTACTATCTCTGCAACTTCCGTGAATCTATAATTACGTCAGAATTAAAAGTTTTAAACAATCCAATCAATGTAAAACCATCCAAGAGTTTGGGAAACATGGGAGAATTTATAAATTTGTTGAAAAGGGTGATGTTGTAATGCTAAGTGCAAACCAAAGATGGATAGGGATGATCATGGTGCACCCTAGAAAGACAACTGAAGAGTTTGTTCAATTTCCCGAAACATAGTTCTACCATTTACTGAAAGCCTATTATATGCAAGACATAGTGCTATAAATAGGAGTGGGCTTAAGAAAAAGAAAAGGTCAAGCATTTACCTCTGAATTAATTTACTAAGAAGATAAGATAGAACAATTGTTAAAAGCCCCAGGGCCTTTGCCCGGAACTTGCTCTTTTGTTTTTCTAGTTCGTTCTTAACCATCCTTGAACTTTTAGTTCATTGTCACTTCTTCAGAGAAATCCTCCCTACCTCTCCTCGATGTCCTCTACAATAGATCAGGTTCCCCTACCACATGCCCATACAGCACCCTATGTTTTTCATTCATAACACTAATCACCATTCACTATCAAAGAACTGTGTAATGATTTGGCATCTATTTTCCCCATTAGGGTAAATTTTCCTAAGGGCAGAGACAGGTCTGCAGCTCACCACTGCATTCCCAAACCCAATGCCATACCTAGCAAATGACAGAAGCTCGGAATATATTACATGAATAAAAGCATACTATGCTATAATTCACATGTACAAACAACCAGGAAGACATTAAGGGTTACTGGGTTTGGAAGAACCCAAGATCACTTTAATTTGAAAAAGCCAGTTTATATGGGACAGAAGGTTCATGCAGAGGATATGGAATCTTACATTTAAAGCTGAATAGGATTATCAGCCTTTCGGCAATAGGAACCCACTAAACAACTGAAACAGGAAAGCAGTGTGTCCAATGTCTTCTATAGGAAAATTACTGTGGAGAATGGATTTGAACTGAAAGGGTAAAGCATAAGAGGCAGTAAGAATGGTTTTGAGGACATTGTGGTAATGCAGGCACAAAATGATATGAGAGGGTGGCCATGGGAACAGACAGATGTGTGAAACACTAAGAGCCAAAAGACCTTAAGGACTGATTAGATATACGGACATGGAAGGGGAAGGGCCAAAGATGATTCAAAAGGTTTAACGGTGAGTGATGAAATAAAGTATCATGAACAGAAATGCAAAGTGATAATTAAATTCTCTTAGAAGGGAATGTGCTTTGTTAGAAATCTTAGGTAACATCCACACAATTGAAGATGTGACAACAGGTGGAGAAAAGTCAAGGTTGGCAATGTAATATGTGAGTTGATTACAGTTAAGGTTTTAAGAGTGAATGAGATCTCTCATAGAGAAGAAGGTATATAGGGCCTTGAATGAAACCCTTAAAGCCATTGAACTGCCCTTGCTTGAATTACGTTTATCAAGCCACGGAGTCATTTGGACCATGAGATCCCTGAGGGCATATCTGATCTCATCCTTGCATTCTCTAGACATATACACTACAGAGTGTTGTACATAACTGGTGCACAGTAAGCAGCCTATGAAAGAAATAAATTATTTTCAAGATAATTAGTGATTAGTATTTCCTGTTCCACCTGCACTATTTCAAAAGGTGGTGCCATAATGGGGTCTGATTTCCCAAGGCTCTATAACTGATGAACTGACAGACAAGACTTTGGAAATGGTGAAAAACTTTAAAAATAAATAAGCCCTTAATGAGATTAGAACTAAAGCAAATCCCCACTATGAGTAGGGAATACTCTTCAAGAAGTTTCTGCATAGGGGCGCCAAGGTGGCTCAGTTGAGCATCCGACTTCAGCTCAGGTCATGATCTCACAGTTGATGGGTTTCAGGCCTGAGACAGGCTCTGCCCTTACAGCGTGGAGCCTGCTTGGAATTCTGTTTCCCTCTCTCTCTCTGCCCCTCCCCCACGCATGCTATCTCTGTCTCAAAAATAAACAAACATTTTTAAAAAACTAAACAGGAAATACTCTTAACTGAGGGAGTGAAACAAATGAAAATTTTCCCCTGTATGCACTACACAAGTTGACAATGCACAAAAAGTAAAGAAGCTTCAGGTGAAATGAAGGCTAGAAAAGATAATTAAAGGGAATTAAGGGCAGTTGAGAGGCATACTTCAAAAAAAAGAAAAAAACATAATGAGGGAGGGGCGCCTGGGTGGCTCAGTGGGTTAGGCTTCCAGCTCTTAATTTCAGCTCAGATCTCACCATTAGTTGGCTTGAGCCCCTCGGCCAGCTCTGCACTGACAGCGTGGAGCCTGCTCAGGATTCCCTCTACCTGCCTCGCCTCTGCTTGAGTGTGCATTCTCTCTTTCAAAATAAATAAATAAAATTTTTTTTCAAGTTTATTTATTTTTGAGACAGATAGCAGGGAAGGGGCAGAAAGAGACAGAGACAGAGGATCTGAAGTGGGCTCACTGACAGAAGAGAGTCTGACCGGGGCTTGAACTCACCAACTATGAGATCATAACCTGAGCCAACATCAGATGCTTAACCAACTGAGCCACACAGGTGCCACAAATAATGAATACGTAAAAAAGAAAAAAACATAATTAGGGAAAAGTCATTCACCTGCTCTCCCACACAACATTCCTGGGTATTAGAGGTAGAATAACAGGCTAATCTTATTCAATGCTTAGATGAACAGTGTTTCCCCAAACTGCAGTATGAAATAAGGAAAAAGACTGCTAAAATTAGTCAAGGGACAAATTTGGTGACAGCCCTCCACCAAATTATCTAGGTTGCAGTATGCCACAAGGTTCTAACCCTCAATCATAGCAAATATCCTAAGTGCTTCCAGATAGGCCAGTGTCTCTGAGAGAGAAGTCAGAGAAGAATAAAGAAACCAGTTGGGGTCACAGATTCTAGGAACCTGACAAGCCAAGTAATCTGTAATTCAACCACCCTCTCAATATCAGCTTCCACAAGTCTAAAAGATAGCCAACCATTCTTTGCCTATTTCCAACAGCAGCAAATGGACCATTGGTAAAGTGACTATTCTGAGTTGGACAGCTCTAAATTGTAAAACCCTTTGAAGTTATCCCTCAGCAACTTTCACTCCCGGTCCTGGTTCTCAAGAGAAACACAGTGAAAGGTGAAAGTTGTATTTTGGATTTTAACTTGAACAAAACAAACAAACAAAAAAAAACCCACAAAAAACCCCCTAACAACTAGGTATTACTTCCTGGCGGATCAATACGTTTCCTTCTTCCAATAGTATGAAAGTTTTATTACCCCCCCCCCCAATGTTTGACTCCCCTTTAAGGAAAAAGTAATGCCAGGCACAGGTTCCTCTACACCCTGAGATGCGACCTCCAAAGCAAAGCGGAGAAAAGGGGCTTAGGCAACTACATAAGCTAGAATATGTTGCAGCTGGTATGAAATCCCCGTTGCCAAGAAGCAAGCAGCTCTAGCCCGTGCCGGGACGCGACAGAAGCCAAACAGACCTGGCCTGGCCGTTCTCAGGCTATGGGGGCCAAGGTGCCTGCACCTCCTCTAGCCAAAGCCACGGGGGGGCTGAATGGGCGCTTGTTCCCAGGCCAGCGGCAAGCCGGGCGCCTCACAGGGTAGAGCGCTCGGCCCCGGAGAAGCGGCAAGCTGAGAGGAAGGCTCAGTGAAGCACCTGGCAAAGACCAAGCCGCGCCACCGGGCCAGCTGCCCGTACGCCCAACCACCCTGTCCGCCAGAGGCCACCTGAGAAACGGCACCGGTGGGAGCTCCCGGAGTTGGAGACGTTTCTGGCTTGGTCGGGGTCCGGTCTATTCCGCCCGCCCACCCTCTCTCTCCGCGGCCCAAAGATAAGCCGGGAAGCCACCCCAAGGGGTGGTGTCCAGGAGGCACTCCGCGTTTGGGGTGAATGCTGCGGGCCGGCCCGAGCTCTCGAGCTGGCGGGCAGCTGCGGCGGTCACTCACCGAGAGGACGCTCATGCGGATTGGGGTCTCCAACAGGCACGCCATCTTGAGCCTTCCCACCCGGCTGCGGCCGGTGCCGGCGCGGGGGCCGGCACTTTCGACAGGGAACTATTAGGCCAACGACAGGCGCCTTCTGCAGAAAGTCAGGTAGGTAGACGAGAACGTACCACGCTCTAGGCACAGCTAAAGTACAGCCAGGGCCTGCGGAAGGGAGAGGCAAAGAAAACCGCGCCAGGGGCCTCCCCTCGAATCGTCCTCTCAGAAACAGCAGCTACTCTCAGCCTGGGTTAGAGGTGGGAGCGGGCAGCAGTTTCCGCATGCGCAAAGAAGATCTGCCAGCCCCACCTGCCGCTCGCGGTGGGAGGAGCCACAGGGGCGGGGCCTCGCTCTGGCGCTGCAAACTTCGCGGTTGATTCGTTACAACGCGGGAGCTCTCGTATTCATATTCTGATAAACTACTTTGTGTAGTCACGTACGTAATTTGAAGTTCACATTCACATTCATTATCTCACTCCTTTGCACCAGACTTCTAGCGTTGTTATTATCGCCATTTTACACATGGAGGGACTGTGGTCTCAGAACCAGGTCTTCGGCGTAATCTACCCGACCCGTTCATTCTGGTGTGATGTTAAAAGATACTCTAGAACCAGAACGCCTGGGTTTAATCTTTGCTATTTATCATCTGCATTATCTCCAGCAAGTTACTTAACCTCCCTATGCTTCAGCTTTCTCTTCTGTAAAATAAGAGTTATGAGGTCGGAGAACTAAAGCTTTTTACAACATGCCTTCAATGTAGAAAGTGTTATATATGTGTTAGTATTTCCCCAGCCTCTGAGTCAAATAGAAAAAAAAAAAAAATGGGGACAAATATCTGAAGAATTAACACTAAAATTCTTCAAATAAAAATAAAAAATTCTCCAAATAAAAATATGCTTCTAATTATATTTTCTGATTAGTTCAGTTTTCCCACTCTGCTCGTGTGTGTGTGTGTGTGTGTGTGTGTGTGTGTGTGTGTATGTCTACAAAACTGCCCTCGACTTGACAGGTTTCACCTTCCTGCTGCCTGTAACCAGTAAGGTTTTCATAGAATGGTTGCAATGAGCCTTTTTCATTACTTTTCTTTTTTCCATTTTTATAGCCACTCCCTCATTCAGGCTGTTACTACCTCTCCCCTGGACTAGAGCAATAGCCTTCTGACTGATCTTGTAGCCTCTAGCCTTTTCACTTTGCTCCTCGCTGCTTTCCTATCTTCTTCCTGTTTAGGTATCCCCCTTTTTTAGAAAGTTCCCCTTAAGCCAGAGTTCCCCTTTGCTTTCAGAAAAACCCTACATTAGAACCTACTTTTGCTAACCAAAGAAATCCAAAGAGGATGTTCACTTTTATGAAAAAAGGTAGTAAGTAAAAATAGAAGTCAGAGTTTGTTTTTGCAGGGCCCTAATAAATGCAGCCCTCAACCCCAGAGAGCAGGGGAGAGTGGCATCCCCAAGCTCCTTCCCCCAGGAACTACACTGAATATCTCAGTATCAAAGCCCATAATTTTGAACTGTGTCTGTGAGCATTTGTGCTTTATCTGCATTAGTTTTGTGCATCTGTTAGCAAGATAGGCACCTTCTGCAGAAAGGCTAACAGAAGCCAAACAGACGTGGCCTGGCACTCTCAGGCTGTGGGGGCCTGAGAAAGGTATCAGAAATGCCTAAGAGAGGTTGTTTTTCAGGTCTGGGAATGCTCAAAAATGTTTCCATATAAATTAATGTTAATTGCTTCTTTATGCCATTTTGACTTAGAAAGTTTTAATAAGAACACTTTAATTTTGGATAGAGGGGGAAATCTGTATTTGGTTTCCCAATTTATTGTAGCCCTAATCATCCTTGTTCATGGCTTTGTGTTTCCAAAGAAACTGTTGAGTTTCTGGAAAGCAGGAATTTCATTTTAGACTTTTCCTTTTGTAATATTTCCCAAACTTCAGTAATCAGTATACCACCCATGCAATCTTTGTCAATCTGCACCAAGACGTTATTATTCACTCAATATTTTTCTTTAAGGTCAGTTTCAATTCATTAAATAGTTTTAGCTTCATCCTAAACCATAATACTCTGTAAAATCAAATTTTTGTGCTACTTATTTTATTCTAGTCCTTATTAACATAATAACTACAAAAAAGTATAAATGTCCATCCACCACCTAAAACCATGTCATATACTACATACCACAGCAGAGCAGAGAATAACCCTTGCACAGAGCATACAAAAGTATCAATTGAATTTTCAGCTGATATTTGTATCATATACAGTTGTGATAGCTGTATTTTATTCATGCTTCATCCATTAACTTAAGTAATATATCCTCCAGGAAGCCCCTTCCCCAGGTATAAGTTAAGTGACCCCTCCCCCATGCTTTTATGCATCACTGTTCTTGCCACTAACATAGCATCTCCAACAATATATTGTAATTTTTTGTGATTGTTTACTTATTTGTCTCCCCATTATGCACTTCGGGCAGGTATTAGAAATTTTATCTACTAGGTCTTTTATCTCACTACCTAGCATAGAATAGTCACTTAGTAAATGCTTAGTGAATGAATTTTTACTTAGTTTGAACACTAAGGACAAATCCTGGGACAGTGATTTGGGTACAGGTAGTTTATTCAGGAAGTGTTTCCAGAGAACAGGATTGATGGGTCAGGGAGAGTAAGAAGAGAAAGAAGAAAAAGTCAATATAAGGATCCATTATTGAAGTCGCTGCTTACTCCTTGAGCACTTCTGAAAAACATCCAGGGAATGCTCCCCTGGATTTCCCTCTTGAGGTTGGAGCATTTATCCACCACTTCCCATCCTGTATTGGTTGAGGGCTTCCCTGGGCTGTTAACTGTCCTGGATTTCACAGAACAGTGAGGTCTTCCTTAACCTGGTATAGAAAAGCAGAATCTGTGGGCTTACTTTTGGGGTGAGATACAAACAGTATTAATCTGAGCTTGCAGCAAAACCATCATTACAACTGTGGCTGAAATCAAAGTGGAGAGAAGCTAGGGAATGTGATTCAAACATGCAACACCTTTGCTACTCGAGCTTTCCTATTGTTTTCCAGAAGACTGGCGTGGCCAATTTATGGGAAGGAAGTGTTGATTAGCAAACCTGTAAGCTTGAGGACCAGGAATCTCATTTCTAGTTCAAATTTTGCTGCTAAATAACCTTAGGTACACTCGTCAAAGCCAATTAATGAGTAGAAACTGAGGGGTAATAAGAAATTTCGATTTAGCTTCCACATAACAGCAACAACAAAACAGGTAGCTTGGGCACTGTGGTGAGGAGAGGGAAATATCCACACTGACTTACCTACAAACAGGAATGAAATTTTCCTCATTCTCCCATAGCTCTTATCTCAGAGAAGAATTAATTTTGGAAAAAATAATGACAACAAAGTGTGAATTTAATAAAGAAAAATAGAAATACAAAATAAAAAGTAACCAGAAGGAAATCTGAAAAGGATTTATAAATATCTAAGTACAACTGTCAGGATAGAGAAAGACATGTTTTTGAAAGTAGAAGCAAACCTATGCAACAAGAGGAAAGCATTAAGTATAGCAAGATAGATGTAAAACAAAAAGTGGCCTCAAAAGGAATTTAGAAGAACCTTTAAGAAAGATTTGAAAACAGAGGAGATTCTTTAATTGGAGATTCTTTAATTGGATCAAAAAGAGAAGATGTATTGGGGCTCTGGGTGACTCAGTCAGTTGAGGGTCCGACTTGGGCTCAGGTCCTAATCTTACAGGTTGTGGGTTCAAGCCCTGTGTGGAGCTCTATGCTGACTACTCAGCCTGGAGCCTGCTTTGGATTCGGATTCCCTCTTTCTCTGCCCCTCCCCCGCTCGTGTGTGTGCACACACTCGCTTGCTGTCTCTCAAAAATAAGTAAATAATGTGAAAAAAGAGACAGAAAATATGCCAATGGTGGTGCAGTTTAACAGTCACTAACCTATGGGTTTACTTGTGCACACATTGTCGTAGGGGATTCAAAGTCAAGACACGGTTCCTGCCTTGAAGCAGACAGGAATAAAAGTGAGACTCTGAGAGGTTCAATGATTTGCTTAAGATTGCTCAGGGAGTAAGAGACTTAATCAATTTGGGCCCAGACTTCTCTGTTTCAAGATCCTTACAGAGCTCTCACAGTCTCCTGGGACCTGACAGGCCTCTCCTACATAGGACTACTAAGCCTCACCTAAGCAACCAGCTAATTAAGTAAAGTATACAAGGACTTTGCAATGAGAAATAAAGCAACAGAAATTTATCAGGTGTTTGGAGGGGGTAAAATGTGCCTATGCATAAAGCAGCAGTAGTAAGACGTTGAAAGTCTTTTATTAGAAACTACAGTAAAAAAATAAAATGTTCTGGGGCGCCTGGGTGGCGCAGTCGGTTAAGCGTCCGACTTCAGCCAGGTCACGATCTCGCGGTCCGTGAGTTCGAGCCCCGCATCAGGCTCTGGGCTGATGGCTCGGAGCCTGGAGCCTGTTTCTGATTCTGTGTCTCCCTCTCTCTCTCTGCCCCTCCCCTGTTCATGCTCTGTCTCTCTCTGTCTCAAAAATAAATAAACATTAAAAAAAAAAGACAAAGAAAAGCTAAATAATTGTTCTAGATTAAAGAAAAGTAAAGTGACATGACAACCAAATGCAATTTGTGATCTGGAATTAAATTCTGGATGAGGAAAAAAACCCAAAACACGTTTCCCCCTCTTGCTACAAAGGATATCAATGGGAAATTCGGCAAGATTTGAACAAAATCTGTAGATGACGTATCATTGCTAACGTTCTGACTTTGAGTATTGTACTTTTGTTACAAAGTGAATGCCCTTGTTCTCAGGAAATAAATACACAGTGAGGAATTTAAATGTAAAAAATTGAGTAGCTATGGATTAAGCAATTATTTTTCTTTAACAATGAAAAAGGACCTCATTTAGAGAATAATGTTTTTAAATGTATTTATTTTGGGGGCACCTGTGTGGCTTGGTCCGTTGGGCATCCAACTCTTGACTTTGGATAGGGTCATGATCTCACAGTTCGTGAGATTGAGCCCCGAGTAGGGCTCTGTGCTGACAGCACAGAACCTGCTTGGGATTCTCTCACTCCCCCTTCCCTGCTCGTGTACTCTCTCTCTCCCTCAAAAATAAAAAAATAAATACCGGTAACAAAAAGACACCTCCACCCTGAACGATGGCGACCATGTTGGGCAGATGTGTTTGAAAATGTAAGTCTGATCTTTTTACAATTTACAATACAGGAATGGAAACTGGAAGTTATCCAAACTTGTAAACAAGAGATATTACTTAGTGTTTTGTTTTTTTTTTAATGAAATCAGGAAGTCCAATGAAGTGTATGACAAATTTAAGATTTAGAGGCTAGAAACACCACAGAACTTTTATTCTTTTGTGATGTTTGTGTCTCTTCAGTTTAGTTTTACCACCACAGACCTGCTCCCTTCTTAGTTTTCTAATTGAGTGTGCTGCCACCAGGTGGTGGTAAATGCCATAATCATCTAGTTCAATTACAAGGTAGAGATAGGGAGGATGGATGTTTTTCTTGATGTTTGTCATGTTTTATTTATAAACAGACTTGAGGGGCACCTGGTGGCTCATTCAATTAAGTGTCTGACTTTGTCTCAGGTCATGATCTTGCTATTCGTGGGTTCGAGCCCCATGTTGGGCTCTGGGCTGACAGCTCAGAGCCTGGAGCCTGCTTTGGATTGTGTGTCTCCCTCTCTGCCCCTCCCTTGCTCACACTCTGTCTCTGTCTCTGTTTCAAAAATAAACATTAAAAAAATTATAAACAGATTTGAGAACTCATTGCCCAGATATCTCCATAGCTCACTCCCTTACATCACAAAGTCTTCTACTCCATGTTCCCCTATCAACATGGTCTTCTAGAACCACACTATATTCACGAAGTACCCTACTCCCCACCTCAGCATTTCCTATCCCCTCAAGCTGCTGTATTTTTAATCATCCATCATTTAAACATGGTTCTTCCTGTGTTCTTTATTTTTATCCAACTCATTTGTCTGGATTTCATTTTCAAATAATTTTTTTTTTCTTCAAAAGGGGCCCCCATGGTATTGTTTCCTTGGAGTTCTTTTATGGTTGAAAACATCTGTTTGTTGCCTTTCACTTGAATGACACCTTGGCTGGTATAACACATAGGAAAATAGAACCGATTCTAGGTCTTTTAAGCAAAAAGATCACAACGTTTTTGGAAGGGCTAAAAATGCACGGGGGGTGGGGGAGGAAACATATCTTACTTCAGATCAGGAACAGTAGGAAGTTCACTAGCACTGAAGGAGCTTGAGGTGCTGAGCTACCACTGCCATGGCTAGAGCCAGAAGACAATAGAAAGAGTTTTTACTTTTCTTCACCCTTCTAATTTCACTCAAATGTTCTCATTTGCAAAATGGAATCCAGACCTCAGCTGGCAAAGGAGTCTAAGAAATATAGTTTCTTAGTTCTAGCCCCTGCAATACGTGGATGGGTAGAAACTAAAGATACACAGAGAGGGGCGCCTGGATGGTGCAGTCGGTTAAGCGTCCGACTTCAGCCAGGTCACGATCTCGCGGTCCGTGAGTTCGAGCCCCGCGTCAGGCTCTGGGCTGATGGCTCGGAGCCTGGAGCCTGTTTCTGATTCTGTGTCTCCCTCTCTCTCTGCCCCTCCCCCGTTCATGCTCTGTCTCTCTCTGTCCCAAAAATAAATAAACGTTGAAAAAAAATTAAAAAAATAAAATAAAGATACACAGAGAGCAGGGAAAGTGCATATATATATATATATATATATATATATATATATAATATACCTATCATATACAATATATGTTATACATATGAGTAAGTAGCAGAAATGATGTTCCTTTATTCCTAAATATATCTATATCTGTATCCATATCTCTAACTATGATATGTAAGTTTCCTAAAAACAAAGAATTCCCTTATACAGCCACAGTAAAATTATCAAAACCAGGAAATTAATTCTGATGCAAGACTATTGAATTTACAGACCGTATTTATATTTTGCCAATTGACCTGCTAATATGTTTTATAGCACCATATTTATGAATTCAGTCTTTAATTTTTAAATTTTTTTTTTCAACGTTTATTTATTTTTGGGACAGAGAGAGACAGAGCATGAACGGGGGAGGGGCAGAGAGAGAGGGAGACACAGAATCAGAAACAGGCTCCAGGCTCCGAGTCATCAGCCCAGAGCCCGAAGCGGGGCTCGAACTCAGGGACCGCGAGATCGTGACCTGGCTGAAGCCGGACGCTTAACCGACTGTGCCACCCAGGCGCCCCCAGTCTTTAATTTTTAATCTCTCTCAGTTTGTCCTTTATTTCATGAGCATATTTTTTAAAAAGACAAACCAGTTATTTTTCAATTGTCTTTCTCAATTTCAATTTGTCTGCTATTTTTATTTTTTAATTATTTTTTTAATGTTTATTTTTGAAAGAGAGACAGCGTGAGCGGGGAAGGGGCAGAGAGAGAGGGAGACCCAGAATCTGAAGCAAGCTCCAGGCTCCAAGCTGTTACCACAGAGCCTGATGCAGGGCTTGAACCCACGAACCATGAGATTTGACCTGAGCCAAAGTTGGACGCTTAACCGACTGAGCCACCCACGTGCCCCTGTCCGCTATTTTTCAAGATTAGATTCAGGTTATGCATTTTTAGCAGGAATATCACAGAAATAATATATGTCCTATCAGGAGGCACTTGTTGTAGATTGGTTCATTCCTAATGAGATTAACTTTGATCATTCTGTTAAAGTGGCGTCTGCCAGATTTCTCTAGTGTAAAATTCTTATTTTTGTTTGTATTATAATAAGTATGTTTTGGAAAGATACTTTGAGACTATATAAGTAGTCTCAAATAATAGATACATTGAAACTATGTAAGTATCCCATTACTCTCTAAAGTTTTACCCAGTGGTTTTAGCATCCATTGAAGATTCTTGCTTGAAAAGATAATAATGAGGATAATGTAATGCTTTCTTATGTAAAATCCCTATTTCCCCAATTACTTATTTATATTGATATAGAATACAGTTGACCCTTGAACGACACAGGTTTGAATTGTGGGTCCACTTACACATGGATTTTTTTCACAGTACAGTACTGTAAATATGTTTTCTCTTCCTTATGATTTTCTTAATGTTTTCTTTTCTCTAGTCTACTTTATTGTAAGAATATATTATGCAATACATGTAAAACACAAAATATGTGTTAATTAACTGTTTATGTTATCAGTAAGTCTTCCAGTCAACAGTAGGCTCTTAGCAGTTAACGTTTAGGGGGATCAAAAGTTATACATGGGTTTTTCACTGTGCAGGAGTCTCTGCCCCTAACCCCCACATTGTTCAAGGGTCAACTGTAATAGATTCCTACTTTATTCAGTGGCCTATAGTCTGTTACTATGATTTTGCATTTTCATGCTGACATTGTTTCAGATTTGGCCCGTGGCAAAACTTCAATTGGTGTCTCGTGATATCTGAGATTCTTTGAACACATCCTTGCTTTCTTGCACAAGATTCTCATTTTGTACCTTTTTTGCCTTGGAATCAACGACTTCAACAAGCAGACTTGATTTCTTTTAGAGGAGAATGCTTTTTAGAAACCAAGGTCTAGGGTCGCCTGGGTGGCTCAGTTGGTTAAGCATCGGACTTGAGCTCAGGTCATGATCTTGAGGTCTGTGAGTTCAAGCCTTGCGTCCAGCTCTGTGCTGACAGCTCAGAGCCTGGAGCCTGCTTCAGATTCTGTGTCTCCCTCTCCCTGCCCCTCCCCCACTCATCTCTGTCTCTCTCTCTCTCTCTCTCTCGTAAATAAACATTAAAAAACCTAAAAAAGAAACCAAGATCTGGTTGCCCCTAAGAAGTTTAAATGAATACATGCTGAGCCTCACCCCAAGTTATGCTCTTTTTAGCATGTTTCCATTGTCGACATGTGGTGTCTCTTTTCATCTTGCTCATTGCTGGGTGCTTCTATCTAGATGCTGTCTTTGCTCTGATAGAACCAAGGAATTTCTTTCCCAGCAAATCTGAGACCAACCTGTCTGTTTTCCTCATGGGACTACACACACATTTTGAGGGTACCTGTCTGTTCAATGAGTGGCCTTTCACATTTGCAAAAAGAATTATCTTCATTGTTCACCCCATCCATTTTTCTCTAACAATGTTCCTGTTTTTCCTCATTTAAAATGGGGAGGGGAGGTGAGAATTTCTCTTAAATTTGATTCTCTCTGCATTTAAGAAAGTCAGTGAGAATTCTAAAGTTTGGTGACTCACTGGTATGGCCTCTAGAAATGGGGTGTGGGTTGGAAACATGAGCTGAGCCACAATACACTTTTCATCCTTATTCATTATCTTCTATTTCTTTCTTTGACCACTAGTGTTTGAATGTTATGGCATTAAGTTATTGTTTCCTATTGGTCACAAAAGAAGAAAATTCAAATTGACTGATACATTAAAATTTTCTTGTAAACTCTGCATGGCACTTATAAGGAGATACCATTGTATGCCTAACAAAATGGCTAAAATGTAACAGACAGACAATACCAAGGCTGTTGAGCATATGGGATTGGAATGGTCTTATATTACTCAGGAAAGTGTAAACTGGCATATCCATTTTGGAAACTGACCTATTAAATCTAAACATATCTAGTCTATACCCAGAAATTATATTCCTGGAAATAATCCAAGAGAAAGCAGTGCTATGTCCACCAAAAGACTTTTACAAGAATGTGCGTGGTGGTTTTACTTACAATAGCTCCAAATTAGAAACAACCTAATTGTCTTTCAGCAGGAAAATAGGTAAGTAAATGATGGTGTGTTCACAATGGAATACTACACAGCAATAAGAAACAGCATGCTATTGTAAATCTATAATATAGATTTATGGATGAATCACACAGACCTTAAATTAAGTGCATATAGAGAGAGAGACATTTGTATGAAGTTTGAAAACAAAGCAAAGGTAAAACAGATGATGAGGATTAAGAGTACACTTATGATGGAGGAACCTCGATGGCTCCGACTCTTGATTTCAGTTCAGGTCATGATCTCTTGACCTGCTTGGGATTCTCTCCGTCCCTCTCTCTCTGCCCCTCCCCCACTCCTGTGCATGTGCTCCCTCTGTCTCTCTCAAAAATAAATAAACATTAAAAAAAGAGTACACATATGATGAGCACTGAATAATGTATAGAATTATTGAATCATTATATTGTACACTTGAAAGTGTTATAACACTATGTTAACTATACTGGAATTAGAAAAAAAAAAACCAACAAGCAAAGCTGATCTATGTTGATAGAAGTTAGAATAGTGCTTTTCTTTTGGGGATAGGGGCTTGTGAGGAAGTACAAGGGAGCCTTTCTGAGTACTGGAAATATTTTATATCTTGATATGGGTGGTGGTTATATGGGTAATTACACATGTAAAAACGCATGTTCATGCAATTTGTTCATGTTACTTTATTTAGACCTCAATTAAAATAAAATATTTTAAATGCAAGAAAAGAATATCCAGAAAAAGACAATTCCTGTAGCTTAAAAATAATGGAAAAGGGTGCCTGCATGGCTCAGTAGGTTAAACATCTGATTTAGGCTCAGGTGGGATTGGGCTTCATACAGACTATGTGGAGACTGCTTGGGATTCTCTCTGTCTCCCTCTCTGCCCCCCCCCCCCACTTTCTCTCTCTCTTTCTCTCAAAGATAAATAAACTTAAAAAAATAAAGATAAATGGAAAAAGTTAAACTTTGCAGTACTGCAAAAGCATCTCTTCTTATGTATTTCAAAAATCCAAATCAGAAGGAAGACAAAATATTAAAAAAAACAATTAGAAATACTAGATTTCCATGATTTTCTTCTCTCTTGATCAGTTTATTTTTTTTATTTTATTAAAAAAATTTTTTTTTCCCCAACGTTTATTTATTTTTGGGACAGAGAAAGACAGAGCATGAACGGGGGAGGGGCAGAGAGAGAAGGAGACACAGAATCGGTAACAGGCTCCAGGCTCTGAGCCATCAGCCCAGAGCCTGACGCGTGGCTCGAACCCACGGACCGCGAGATCGTGACCTGGCTGAAGTCGGACGCCTAACCGACTGCGCCACCCAGGCGCCCCTCTTGATCAGTTTAAATATCATGAAAGTTATATCTTGTAAATTTGAAAGAAATTGCCTGTAACTCACTCTG
Source organism: Felis catus (assembly GCF_018350175.1). Lineage (NCBI taxonomy): Eukaryota > Metazoa > Chordata > Mammalia > Carnivora > Felidae > Felis > Felis catus. The sequence goes on from NC_058376.1 coordinate 124,822,348, forward strand.
AGTACAATGTCCTTCAATGGATTTAAATTTTCCAGTATTATTATCATGGTTCTGTTTACATCATCTGCTTAATTTTTAATTAATTCTGGTGTCCTTGTTCCTAAAATGTTATTTTATGCAATTTTTTTAAAATGAGAGTTGGATTTGTCACTGTTATCTTTTTAAAAAAAATTATTTTTATTTATTTATTTATTTATTTATTTATTTATTTGGTGCCCTCTCTGAGGCAAAAAATATTTTATTTTTAAGACCCCACCTGGGTCTAGAACTCACAACGTCAAGATCAAAAGTCGTGCTCCAACTGCTGAACTAGCCAGGCGCCCCACTCTTTGTATTATCTTGATTAGATTACTTGTTAAATTTGCCAGACGTGTTTGGTGTTACTGATTTGCTTGTTTCTGTCTTGGCCACTCATTTTTCAACTGTCAGTTTCGTTCTTTTCCCTCCTGGATGTTTTCGAGACATCCTTCTGCTTTCATTGAGCTCGCAGTCTAGTTATGCAAACACCTATTTGGTAGGAAAATAAAGAGTCTCCTGCTCCTTTAAAAAAAAAAAAAACTGTTTATTTTAGAAACCCTTCGGTGGGATAATTTTAAAATATTCAGTAAGTTTTGAAGTTTTATTTAAAAGTTATTTTCAGTTTGATGTGTGTTGTTTGTTTTTTTTTCCAAAAATCTTTTAATTTCTAATTTGCTCTTAGGCAATTATCTTTGCGTTCGTCGTAGGAATTAGCCAATCGCACCGGCTCACTTTTTTAGTTTGGCTTAATTTCATCAAACTAAACTACTACTTCTGTGTTGAAAAACAAAACAAAACTATTCTGGTTTTGATTTTTATCATCTGTCAGACTGCTAAAACTGAAAGACCCAAAAAGACAGAGCTCGAGTCAATTAGAAAGCTGTCTCAAATCCTGGAATTCTTGCCCTGCTCCATCCTCTCTCGCGAGATTTGGAAGCCGGAAGTGGGTTCTATTTCAGGCATCTCTGCGAGGCGTGTGCTCAGTTAGTGTTGGCGGGAGCTGAGCGATCGGTCTGCTGCTTGCTCGCCGGCCTAGGCTGGGTCTGGTCTAGGGGCTTGCGGGCAGCGCTCCCCGTCTCCGGCCGGCAGGATGCGGGTGGCTGTGGCCGGCTGCTGCCACGGCGAGCTGGACAAGATCTATGAGACGCTGGCGCTGGCGGAGAAGCGCGGCCCCGGGCCGATAGACCTTTTGCTGTGCTGCGGCGACTTCCAGGCGGTGCGCAACGAGGCCGACCTGCGTTGCATGGCCGTGCCGCCCAAGTACCGCCACATGCAGACCTTCTACAGGTGAGCAGCGAGGTCCGGGCCTCAGACCCAGCGGTGCGAGGCGTGACTAGCCGGCAGTGAGTGAGTGGGAGAGAACCCGGACTGGATTCGAATTCCCCCTGCCACTGACTCACTGTCTCCCTTACTTACCTTCTTTGTTCACGCTGTGTCTAGGAACTGGTGCTTCGTAAATGTCACTTTTCTCTTTTCCTTTCACCTGTCTTATCTGTTTCGGAAGGGATCGAAGCCTGAGGGGAAAACCTGGAGGAAGAAGCTGACAGGGTAATCTACCTTGCACTTGATAGGACTCTGGGACTAGTCTATTTACTGATGCAAGAGTTTTTATTGGACGCCTGCTCTGTGCTCGTCCGCGTTCTAGAAGCTAACTGACAAAGTTCATTGAGCGTACACTGGCTTTAAACCCAAGGTGGCAGACCTTCATTCTTAAGAACAAGTACAGGCAATTCACTTAGAAAGAGCTTTTTAATGTTTTATAATGAGCTCAAATATCTCCTTTGGGCCTTATTTTGCTTTTCTGCTATGCCCGATTGCATGGGCATGCCTAATTGCTTTTCTCCATGCTTGATTTCTGCTATGCCAACTGACAACTTTACTCTTGTGTTCTAGGTATTACTCCGGTGAAAAAAAGGCCCCAGTTCTCACAATTTTCATTGGGGGAAACCATGAAGCCTCAAATCATTTGCAAGAGTTACCCTATGGTGGCTGGGTAGCGCCAAACATTTATTATTTAGGTATGTGTTCTGGGTAATTTCTTGCTTTGTTTGTAATGGAAGCGCCTGTCAGGATTTGTATAACAGGCAGCATCTTGAGATATATGGTGTTTGCGAAATGTCTCTTAATTTAAATAGTTAATCATGAAACTTTAATTAGAATGGTTAATTTAGGTAATTATGAAAATATGTCCATGCTTCTAGTATTTTAAGCAATATAGATAATAAAACATAGTAAAAAATGCAAAGGCCTTATGTACTGTTCGCAATGCCTTTATTTTTTCTTACTCTTTCTGTTGATTGAGAAAACTCAAACTTATTATGGTGGAAATTGTTAAACATACCGAAGAATAGAGAATGGTATAATGAATCTGTGTACGTGTTAACCAGTTTCAACAACTATTATTCTGCTATCCTTATTTCAACCCCACTCCCCTCTAAACTTTTACTTAAGTAACTGTAATTCCTCATTATTTATTGCTTAGTTCATGTTCAGATTTCTGTGATTATCACAAAGATGTTTGTTTTACTTTGTTTGACTTGTTCAAATAGAATCCAAATGAGGCCTGCACATTTCATTTGCTTGTCATGATTCTGAAGTCTCTTAGGCTGTAAGTGTCCCTTTTCTCCCCTACCCATGCTTGTTATTTGTTGAAGAAAATGGGAACTTTTTCTTGTAGAATTTCCTGTGTTCTGGATTTAGCTGATTGGAATTTCTTATATTGTTTAACGTGTTCCTTTTATCCTCTGCATTACCTGTAATCTGTGTTTAGATTTACAACCGGATTAGATTCAGGTTCAATTTTAGTCCTGTTAGACTATTTAGTCCATTCTTTTCTTCGCTTAAATGTTTTCAGCTCTAATGATGACATGATAACTTCAGAAATATAATTTATCTACTTCATTACTGATTGTTCTTTTGACAACTGTAATATTGTGAAAAGATGTTTGAAGATGATCAATCAGAAATAAAATATAGAAACTGCAGGTTATTGATACTTTATACCTGTTGACTTTCAGATGTATAACCTATAAATCCATCATAGGACACTTTTCCTTATTTCCCTGCCAGCCCACTGTAATATTTGACTAAGTACCAAATTATGTCTATTTTTCTCTTAACATACCTAATCTCATTGGCCCTTCGTTTCTGCTTAGTATCTTCCCTGATCTGCTTCTAGGCCTTTCATCCCTAGTCTGCCTCTTATATTGTTGGCATATTGCTATGTGAAATAGTAACTTCATCTTGATATTTTAATTTTCAAATAATTTTAGGACTGCATGGAGTTCTACGCCTTTAAACTGTTCTTTTAGTTAGTAAAGAGATTGCTTCTGCCTATGGTAATTTTATTTAACTGCGTACTTTTTCAGGTTTGGCTGGTGTAGTAAAATACCGAGGTGTAAGGATTGGTGGAATCTCTGGTATCTTTAAATCTCATGACTATCGAAAAGGTATTGTTCTGAGAATTGTTTTTAAATTTTAGAACTTGCATCTGTCAGACTAACTTAAGCATAATATATAGTTTGACCTTTTCATGGAATTGTTTCTCTGAACTGACTACTTAAAAAAAAAATTGTTTTTAATGTATGTTTATTTTTGAGACAGACAGAGTGTGAGTTGGGGAGTGGCAGAGAGAGAGGGAGACACAGAATCTGAAGCAGCCTCCAGGTTCTGAGCTGTCAGTACAGAGTCCGACGTGGGGCTTGAACCCATGGACTGCGAGATCATGACCTGTGCTGACTGAAGTCGGATGCTTAACCGACTGAGCCAAGTCACCCCTGAACTGACTACTTTATTTTATACATATGAAAAGTTTGAGAGTACTAGAACAAATTATCTCTGTATCCACCATCTAGTTTTTTCAAGTCTTAGTGTTTCGCCACTTTTAGTTACGATTTTATTTTGTTTCATTTATTTTTTGAGAGAGCGAGAGAATGTGTGAGCAGGGGTGGAGCAGAGGGAGAGGGAGAGAGAGAATCTCAAGCAGGATCCATGTGGGGCTCGATCTCACAACCATGAGATCACGACCTGAACTAAAATCAAGAGTCTGACGCTTAACGGACTGAGCCACCCAGGTACCCCAGTCAGGATTTTAAAGAAATAGTACAGATTCAGTCAGAGCTCATAGTTTATCTGTTCTCAGTCCTGTTCTCCTTTTATCCTTCCCTTTCCTTACCGCGAGTCACTCTTCTGAATTTGGTGTTTGTTATTTGCTTAATTATGTCATTACCAGATAGGTAACAGCTTTAAACAGTGTACAACGTAGCATGTTTTAAATTTCATATGAATGTATCATTTTGCGTGTATATTTGTGCAACTTGTTTCATTGTTTAATGTGTTTTTGAAATCCATGTTGATACATTCATTTTAATTTGTGAATAGTATTCTATTATAGAAGCATATTGCAGTGTACTCATTTATTTCATTGTATCTGAAAAAATTGATCTTAAAGGAATAGCTTGAGTTCACATTGATTTCAAAATTTTATGAATTAAGTTGGCAGCTAAAACTTACATCCTCTGTAACTGTTAAATCACAGATCTGTTCCCTGCTGCCCTGCTCCCTATGATTCTAAACTATTGGCAGGGGAGCACAAAAATAGGTTGTCTCCTTCACGGCAGGTGTGAGTGCAAACTGTCCTCCACTCTTTGGAGGACAGCTGGTAATCTGTGGAAATTATAAAAGTACTCTGAACCAGGAGTTCTACTTCAGGAATTTAATGTACAGATATATTCCACACATGCAAGATGATGTGTACACATTTATTATTTCAGCCTTGTTTGTAATGGCAAAAGGTACGAAGTAATTAACTCTAACATAACTCTATCATGATAAAACTATACAATGCAATGCTATGAAGCTAATTTTTTAAAAAAGTAGAAGAAAGCAACTCTGTGTAACTGATACACAAAGAACTCCAAGTTAAGTGAAAAAAAAAGGCATAGAACATGTTTCAACTATGCTGCTATTTGTGTAAAAAAAAAAGAGAGGATAAAGAAGTTTGTGTATTAAATGCATAGATGATGTCCCTGGAATAAAATACTAAAACCTGATTAACTTGAGTTGCCTCTAGGTAGTGTTAGTAGTTAGTAGGAATAGGAGGATCCCTGCCTCCCATTGTTTTATCAGCTTTGTTGAGGTAAAACTTACATACTGTTGTAAGTATACAATGTCGTGATTTTGGTAAATTTATGTAGGGTTGTGCAACCATCCAGATTTAAAACATTTCTAGTATTCCCAAAAGTTTTGTAGTTAATCCCTGCTCCCACCCCAGCCCTGGGCATCACTGGTTACTTTTTATTCCTTTCTGATGATAGCTCTTAAATTTTAAACTATATGAATAAACAATGTATTCCAAATGATAATTTAATTTAAAAAATCATAAGCCCCTCAATTATTTAGATTTATAGTTAGTGATCACTCATTAGTAGAAAACACCAACATTTTTTTTTTTTTTAATACCAGCCTTTTAAGAGCAGTGTTTTCATAGAATTTTTAAGAACCAAAACGGTAATGACAGACCTCCGTTTTGGAAAAGTGTGTGTATGTTATTTGTATTTGCCGTATTTAAGGGAGTTGAATATAGCTTATTTCTCTTCTTTAATTCAAGGTCATTTTGAGTGCCCCCCTTATAATCCAGCTACAATAAGGAGTATATACCATGTGAGAAATATTGAAGTCTATAAATTAAAACAGGTATGTAAAAATTACATTGCAGCATACTTGAAAAAATTAAAGTCATTCTGTACCAAAATGTGTTTTGATCATTTTGGTATACCACTTCCAAGAAATATTTCAGTATAGAATACTTCAGTATTTCTAAAGTTTGGATCTTGAGTTGCTTTTAGGAGGTTCACAGATGAACATTTTTTTTTTATTCTAATGTTATGCATTTATTTTAGGAAGTAATAATAAAATAGAACATTTAATCTATGACTGTGTATATTACTACTTAGAATAAGGCTAAAGAATATATGTTGGAATAAAGTGATACTTTAAAGAAAATATTAGAATATTTTATTTTATTTTTTTAATTTTTTTATTAAAATTTTTTTTTTCTTAATGTTTTTATTTATTTTGAGACAGAGAGAGACAGAGCATGAACAGGGGAGGGGCAGAGAGAGAGGGAGACACAGAATCCAAAGCAGGCTCCAGGCTCTGAGCCATCAGCACAGAGCCCGATGCAGGGCTCGAACTCACAGACTGTGAGATCATGACCTGAGCCGAAGTCGGACACTCAACCGACTGAGCCACCCAGGCGCCCTAGAATATTTCATTTTAAATAATGGTATTAAGTAGGGAATAAATAATGGTAAGGAAGATAGAGAATGTGGTAAAATTGTGAAAGTGGTATTGGAACACTGGCTTAACTAGAGAGTAGCTGACACTAGGTTTTTGTTTGAGAACCCATTAAATGCCTGACACTGGGCTAAGCAGTTATCACCCATGACATTTCATGTAATCGCCACACAATTCTGTGCAGTAAGTATTACTCTAACTTTGTCACGTTAAGGATGAGAGATCAAGGCTCAGATAGGTAAGCAGCCTTCCAGGGAATTCCCTAGGAGTTAGGTGGTGGAGTCGCCTGAAGCTGTCAGACCCTTCCCACCATGCCCTACAGCCTCTGCAGGAGCTTAAGGATGCTCGTGGGCGTTTCTTGAATGTCCTACTCATAACAGGTCCCTACCTTGAATCCTTTTTCCCTTTCACCCATCTCAGTCCTACCAGTGTTTGACGACCCAGCTTAGATATCAGTTTTCTAGTTTAAAGCCATCACTCTTCTCTGAATTTTCATCACACTTACTGCCCGAATCGGTTATTCAGCGATTATTTGTATCCTTTATCTTGTATTGTCTTCAACACATAAATTATTTTAATTTAGTTTTCCAAGTTTTGTTGCCAATTACTTGAAGGTGCTGGGGATGTGTAATGTATGGAGTATATTTTGTAGCCTCCCCATGAAGACACCAGCTACCTTGAATACCTCTAGTATAATTTATGTAGCAAACAGCATTTTTTACGTGTATGCTCTATGAGTCCATTAGAAAAAAAGAAGGGATTTATCTTTGGGTTTTACTATATTATTTACATTAGAGATCTCATGAAATCTGTGTCTCTCTGTATCTTAAAACAGTTCCTTTACTAAAAGTGACAAGAATAATGGTTATTGTATATTTCAGAAACCCTATATTAAAGACCATGGCTAGTTGGCAGTTAGATCAAAGTATGTCTCTGTTGACCTGCCTTGCCATGGAATATAAGGATGATTTGTGAGGTAGAGAGAAAGCTGTTTCTCCTTGCTTACATGAGTGAGGAGTTTAGCATTTCTTAGTATTTCTGTGACCTTCTTAAATAAAGTTTGCTTAGAATGAATTACATAGAAATCTAAAGATCTAAGCGGTTAAACAATTGTGTGGTGGTGGAGAGAAAGTGTAGGGGATTGCTTTTGGCTAATCTGTTTTTGGGTTTTCTTTCTTTTTCTATTAAAGCTGAAGCAACCTATGGACATATTCTTATCTCACGATTGGCCAAGAAGCATATATCATTATGGAGATAAGAAGCAACTTCTCAAGACTAAATCTTTTTTCCGACAAGAAGTGGAAAATAACACATTGGGAAGTCCTGCTGCCTCCGAGCTTCTAGAGCACTTAAAACCTACCTACTGGTTTTCCGCACACCTTCATGTGAAGTTTGCAGCCTTGATGCAGCATCAGGTAGAAACCAGAACATTCTTTGATTTGACAAACACTTAGCAAATATCTGTAGGCTAAGGCACTGTTGGCACAGTTGTAAATTTAGAGAAAGAACTCAAAGATAACTTTGCTTTTGCGAGTAACTCCATATCCATGGGGCAGGGAAGAGACAAGCAGGCAATAAGTATTATTATTAGTGATTAATGATAGTAATAAGTTTGTGATGAAAAGTGCCATGATGCTGTGGAAGTGCCTACACCAGACTCTGGTGAATTGGGGATGTAGACACAGAGATGAAGAGATTGAGAAGGTTTTCCAAAGGAATTGGTTGTGCCAGGAAGCAGTAGAATATGAGGGCCGTGTAGGTAGGGAGCCCAGTGTGTGCCAAGGCTAGAGGTCTGAATGCGTGGCGCGCTGGGGGCTGCAGCAGTCCCTGTAGCTGAGGCGAAGGGAGAGATGAGGCTGGAAGGACATCCTAACTGCCTGCTGGGCCATGTTCTGGAGTTTGGGTTTTAACCAGAAGGTAATGGGGAAAGTTGGGGAGTAGTGAAACCAGACTTTGATTTTAGAAAGATTAGTTTGGTAGCATTTTTGTGTATGGATCATAGTAATGTAAAATGGGAGGCAGAGAGGCTATTTAAGCATAAGATGAGGTTCTAGCCTGTGGCAGGGAGGGAACACAGAGAACGCGATCTCCAGAGAGATTTTGGAGGCAGAATCATCAGGATTTGGTGACAGAGGGGGACTTCCAGAATTTTCCTTGGGTAGCTGCATGGGTGATAGTGCTTGATGAAAGGTAGAGAATAAATGGACTTCAACTTAGGCTTTTATGGAGATCAGTTGTTTATTCTTTTCCCCTCCCATTCTGACTGACTTTCCACCTAAAGTATTCCATAGGGAAAACATTTAGAAAACGCTGGGTTAACAAGGTTAGAAATTCCTTCTCGAAGTCTTCTATAGAATTCCTGAGAGTCTTTAATGTGCTGATGGGCGTTGTCTTTCTCCAAGAGTGAGTGGAGTGTGGGGTGCAGTGCTGCTTGAACTTGACCATACTCTTTTCTGTGGTGGAAGTGCACTTTAATGATGTTCTTCAAGTACAGTTTGGAAAATTCTGTTTGGAAACATTCCTGTGGGCCCTTTCTGTTGTGGGCTTATCCTCACTCCCCAGTTTCATTGGGAGAAAGAGGCAAGGTTACTCCTTTTCTCTTCCTTTGGACCACTGCCAAGGTGATCATCCTCTTTAAATGTCCAGGTTATCCATTCAGATCAGTCACCTTTTCTACATCTTTGTTATTCTCTCCCATCTCCTAGGGCTCATGACATGCCCTAGGGCTCATGACACGCTCAAAATCCTAGGGCCTGGATTTTTACTGAACCATCGGCTTTGGTTCTTTTCCCCCATTCCATCTTGGGTTGTCAGCCTCAGGGAGTTCTATCTCTGAATGAATATGTTCAGTCCCTTTTAATTAGCTCCTCAACCTCGACTGCCTTTGCCAGTGGTCTCTTTCAGCCCCTTTACCAACACCAAAGATCACCTTTTCTCTCAGAACTGCCCCACTGCCAAGATCTGCCTGCACTCTCTGTGCCTTCACCTCTCAGTCCATCACCACCATTGGGCTGAAACCTGGCCTACAGCAGGGTGTCCCATAGCTGCTTCCTGTCCTTTTTCCTCCGTGGGCCTTACTGTTCTCAGTGAGTCACTTTTGTACTTCATCCAATATGACCTTCATGTTGTGGTCCATCACCCCCTGCCCATGTTTCTTTTCTGCAATTCAGTTTTTACAAAATAGCTTACTTGGAATATAATTTACATGTCATAAAATTCATCTATTTAAATGTACAATTCAGTGAGTTTTAGCATATATCCAGAGTTCCAGAGGTTTCCAGAGCAAACAGCACAGAGCCCAGTTGTAGAACATTTCCAGCACCCCAAAAGATGTCTTGTGCCTGTTTGCTGTGCTGTTTGCTGTCAGTCCTTGTTCCCGCTCTCAGCCCCAGGCACTAATCTGCTCTGTGTCTCTGTGGATTTGCCCTCTTTGAAATTTATATAAGTGGGATCAAAGTCTATGCTCATTGGCACGTGGTTTCTTTTGTTTGTGTGTTTTTGAGGTTCACTCATGTAGCAAGTATTAGTATTTCTTTCATTTTTATTGTTGAATAATATTTCATTCTGTGAATGTATCCCGTCACTTTTGGTGTTGTATCTAAGAAATCTTTGCCTAACCCAAGTTTATAAAGATTTTTCCTTATAATTTCTTTTAAAAGTTATATAGTTTTAGCTCTGCCAGATTACTTTTCAGCTCTTCTGTTATCTTAGCCTTTGTGTTATATACTTTGATTTAGCACTGGCATTATCATCAGCATTAGTGTCTGCTTTGACTTTTGTAAGGAAGTTGAAGCCCAGAGAGTTTAAGGGCATTGCCCGTTATTACACAAGTGGTTGCAGAACTAACTTATTTTGGAAAAGTGACAGTTGTTGCTTTGACACATAACTTAGGGGTATGTTTAATAAAGATTGTTTTCCATCCTATTCTGTGTATGAATTACTGTGATGATTTAACATTCTTTCTGGGGCTGCCTGGGTGGCTCAGTCAGTTAAGTGGCCAACTTTGGCTCAGGTCATGATCTCATGGCTCGCGGGTTCGAGCCCTGTGTAGGGTTCTGTGCTGTCAGCTCATAGCCTGGAGCCTGCTTTGGATTATGTGTCTCCCTCTCTCTCTGCTCCTTATCTGCTCATACTCTGTCTGTCTCTCTCTCAAAAATAAGTAAACATTAAAAAAAAATTTTTAACATTCTTTTTAAAATTATGGTTCATATTTGTAGGCCAAGGATAAAGAACAGACGGCCAAAGCAACAAAATTTTTAGCCTTGGACAAATGCTTACCACATAGAGACTTTCTTCAGGTAAAAAGAAAATGAAATAACTTTGCAATATAGTTTTGCTCTTCCAATGATTAAAAAAAAATTAATTTTCCCTTCAGAATTTATTTGTGCTCTTTATAATTTATGTATTGTGAGAATTTTGGAATACGTTACATTAGTGTTTTTAAGCTACTAAATTAAATTCCTTTTAAATTTTATTGTTATACTGAAATTCTTAGCATATTAAAAATAGAAATGTTTTTCTTAAAATTATCAATTTCTTCCTATAGGTAATAGAAATAGACCATGACCCCAGTGCTTCTGAGTACTTAGAGTATGATATTGAGTGGCTCACTGTTCTAAGGGCTACTGATGATCTTATTAATGTGACGGGGCGCCTATGGAATATGCCTGAAAATAACGGCCTGCATACAAGGTAAGTCTGACATTTGGGGTTTGCTCTCTCTGGTGCATGCACGATTTTTTGTTCCCTCCACCTTTTTTTTTTTTTTTCTTAAATCAAGGGAATTATTGTTAAATGAGTGTCAGAATAATTCAAGGGTTACTGACTGGTATGGAAAACTACAAATTTTCCATCTAAGGGATGTAAGAAAATGGGCTATTGAGTACCAACCCAAATTAGCACATAAAGCGTGTGTAAAACTATAATGTGGTGATGATTTGGTTCACACATTAAAGTAACTAATGCTTATTTTAGAGTGTGAGTTAAGAACAGCTTTTTCTTTTTTCTTTTTTTAAAATTTTATTTATTTATTTTGAGAGAGAGAGAGAGAGAGAGACTGCAAGTGAGAATGGGGTAGGGGCAGAGAGAAGAAGAGTGAGAGAATCCCAAGCTGTCAGCACAGAGCCCGATGACATGGGACTCGAACTCATGAACCATGAGATTGTGACTGGAGCTAAAACCAAGATTTGGATGCTTAACCAACTAAGCCACCCAGGCACCCCAAGAAGAGCTTTTTCTAAGAATTGTTTTTATTTCAAAATGGTCCTTTGGTAAATTAACTGTAATTTTATTAAACGGAATTTTTATATGTGGTTTAGATTTTATCCTTACACCTGAAGTCCACAGTTAGATCTTACCATTTGTTGTCTGAGGCTGATAAAATGTAAAAAGCTATTGTTTTGGACTTTTGTAGGTGGGATTATAGTGCAACAGAAGAAGCTATGAACAAAGTATTGGAAATACTGAATCATGACCTCAGAGTTCCATGTAACTTCAGCGTAACAGCTGCTTGTTATGACCCTAGCAGGCCACAGACACAAATGCAGTTGGTGCATAGGATCAATCCTCAAACTACTGAATTTTGTGCCCAGCTTGGCATCACTGACATAAACGTCAGGCTGCAGAAGGCCAAGGAAGAACATCACTTGTGTGGTGAATATGAAGAACAGGAGGACCTGGAGAGTAATGACTCTGGTGAAGACCGTAGTGAATATAACACAGACACGTCTGCCCTGTCCTCTATTAATCCAGATGAAATAATGCTAGATGAAGAAGAGGAGGATGAGGATAGTATCGTAAGTACACACAGTGACATGAACACACCGTCTGTAGAGCCTTCTTCTGATCAAGCTTCTGACTTCTCTGCAAGCTTCTCTGATGTCAGGATCTTGCCAGGTTCCATGACTGTATCTTCTGATGATACATTGGGTTCCCCAGATGGCAGAGAGGGGAAGCCTGGTGAGGCTCTGGAGTCGGAGGATGGAAAGGACTTAACCGAGTTGCCCCTGAAGAGGCTGAGTGACGAACATGAACCTGAACAAAGAAAGAAAATTAAGAGGAGGAATCAAGCCATCTATGCTGCAGTGGATGATGACGATGCAGCATAAGACAATTTACTTAGTATTATATGTAGATATGTGATTTTTAAGACCATATTTTTAGAGTTGGATTTTTGACACTCAAGACTTAACTTTGTAATAATGAAGTTACATGAGAGAATTTTAGTTAGGTATTGACTTTGTCTTTAGTCCTTTGTATATTTCAGATAAAAATATTAAAATTTTATATATTTACTTGATTGAGTACCTTTTTTTTTTTTGAAGACGTATACCATTCACTTTCATTATTTTCAGGAAACACTCACGGGATACCTACTCTGTACCAGGCACTTTTCTGTAAAATGGCACTATAAAGATGAGTAAGACCGGAATTTCTACCTTTGAGGAGTTACTACCACTGTGAATATTTTTGTGTATAAAATATGGCATCTTTATATTTTGTTTTGCAAAGTCATTGTTGCATGTACGATTTTGTATGCTTTCATTTTATTGATTATAAATATTTTCCCTGGTCTGCTCTTAATGTCTGTCAAATATAATTGAAATTGAAGGTGGTAGGTAAGGTTTCAGGAAATAAATTACTTTAAATACTAAACATTGGTAAATATAAAGTTTTACATTTAATTGCTGAGATGAATATAACCTTGTTGATTTTGGCATAGTTTAGCTTTAATTTTAAGGTGACTATAGTAACTGTACAGGTCATTTTTGACACAGTTCGTCTTAGTATTAATTACTATCAGGGATTGAATTGCACAAATGCTGCCCCTCGTGCTGTATCATGTGGCTTGTTAGTAGTAGAGTATTTTATTTTTAATGTTTATTTATTCTGAGAGAGAGAGCGAGCGAGCACATGCATGCAAGCAGAGGAGAGGCAAAAAGAAAGAGAGAGAATCCCAAGCAGGCTCTGTGCTGTGAGTGCAGAGCCCTAAGTGGAGCTCTGTCTCATGAACTGTTGAGATCATGACCTGAGCTGAAACCACGAGTCGGACACTTGAATGACTGAGCCACCTGGGCACCCTAGTACTAAAGTATTGTTAAAGATCCACATGGAAAAACTATCCTTCCATCCTGTCTCTGGTTAAAAATGTCTGGATCACCTGAGGAGATGGTTACCCTGCACTTTGGATGAGGAGTCATGAATCCAAAAACTATTCTGGGATGTCATCCCACAGCAGTCCAAATCCAGGGGTCATTAACCTAGGAGAATGCTGTAGCAACTGGCTTCCATCTTGTCAGCATCTGACTTGAAGAACGTGGAGCAATTTCTGTTTATTGCCATCCATTTTCTTTCCCTTTTTAAGTTGAATAGTTATTTTAGTTTTCATTTAGTTTCAAAAGGATTTTCCTCATCACTGATTTAATGGAATCCCATAGTTCTGACATTTAGGTTTTTTCCCCCCAGAAATTATTATTTTTTTAATATAATTTATTGTCAAATTGGTTTCCATACAACACCTGGTGCTCATCCCAACAGGTGCCCTCCTCAATGCCCATCACCCACTTTCCCCTCTCCCCTACCCTCCATCCACCCTCAGTTTGTTCTCAGTATTTAAGTCTCTTATGGTTTGCCTCCCTCCCTCTCTAACTATTTTCCCCCTTCCCGTCCCATCTTCTGTTAAGTTTCTCAGGATCCACATATGAGTGAAAACATATGGTATCGGCCTTTCTCTGCCTGACTTAATTCACTTAGCATAATACCCCCAGTTCCATCCACATTGCTGCAAATTGCCAGATTTCATTCTTTCTCGTTGCCAAGTAGAATTCCATTGTATATGTAAACCACATCTTCTTTATCCATTCGTCAGTGGATGGACATTTAGGCTCTTTTCATAATTTGGCTATTGTTGAAAGTGCTGCTATAAACATTGGGGTACAAGTGCCCCTATGCATCGGCACTCCTGTATCCCTTGGGTAAATTCTCAGCAGTGCTATTGCTGGGTCATAGGGTAGATCTATTTTTAATTTTTTGAGGGACCTCCACACTGTTTTCCAGAGCAGCTGCACCAGTTTGCATTCCCACCAACAGTGCAAGAGGGTTCCTGTTTCTCCACATCCTCTCCAGCGTCTATTGTCTCCTGATTTGTTCATTTTAGCCACTCTGACTGGCGTGAGGTGGCATCTCAATGTGGTTTTAATTTGTTTTTCCCTGATGAGGAGTGATGTTGAGCATCTTTTCATGTGTCTATTGGCCATCTGGATGTCTTCGGTAGAAAAGCATCCATTCTTTTCTTCCCATTTCTTCACTGGATTATTTGTTTTTCGGGTGTGGAGTTTGGTGAGTTCATTATAGATTTTGGATACTAGCCCTTTGTCCAATGTGCCACTTGCAAATACCTTTTCCCATGCCGTTGGTTGCCTTTTAGTTTTTGTTAATTGTTTGCCGTGCAGAAGCTTTTTATCTTGATGAGGTCCCAATAGTTCATTTTTTTCTTCTAATTCCCTTGCCTTTGGAGATGTGTCAAGTAAGAAATTGCTGCGGCTGAAGTCAGAGGTTTTTTTTCCCTGCTTTCTCCTCTAGGGTTTTGATGGTTTCCTGACTCACGTTCAGGTCCTTTATCCATTTTGAGTTTATTTTTTTAAATAGTGTTAGAAAGTGGTCTAGTTTCATTCTTCTGCATGTTGCTGTCCAGTTCTCCCAGCACCATTTGTTAAAGAGACTGTCTTTTTTCCATTGGATATTCTTTCCTGCTTTGTCAAAGATTAGTTGGCCATACATTTGTGGGTCCAATTCTGGGTTCTCTATTCTATTCCATTGGTCTATGTGTCTGTTATATGCCAATACCATGCTGTCTTGTTGATTACAGCTTTGTAGTACAGGCTAAAGCCTGGGATTGTGATGCTTCCCTCTAGTTTTCTTCTTCAATATTACTTTGGCTATTTGGAGTCTTTTGTGGTTCCATACAAATTTTAGGATTGTTTGTTCTAGCTTTGAGAAGAATGCTGGTGCAATTTTGATTGGGATTGCATTGAATGTGTAGATTGCTTTGCATAGTATTGACATTTTAACAATATTTATTCTTCCAATCCGTGAGCATGGAATGTTTTTCCATTTCTTTGTGTCTTCTTCAATTTCCTTCATGAACTTTCTATAGTTTTCAGCATGAAGATCTTTTACATCTTTGGTTGGGTTTATTCCTAGCTATTTTATGGTTCTTGGTGCAATTGTGAATGGGATCCATTTCTTTATTTCTCTTTCTGTTGCTTCATTATTGGTGTATAAAAATGCAACTGATTTCTGTACATTGATTTTGTACCCTGCGACTGTGCTGAATTCATGTATCAGTTCTAGCAGACTTTGGTGGAGTCTGTCACATTTTCCATGTAGAGTATCATGTCATCTGCAAAAAGTGAAAGTTTGACTTCATCTTTGCCAATTTTGATGCCTTTGATTTCATTTTGTTGTCTGATTGCTGATGCTAGGACTTCCAACACTATGTTAAACAACAGCGGTGAGAGTGGACATCCCTGTTGTGTTCCTGATCTCAGGGGGAAAGCTGTCAGTGTTTCCCCATTGAGGATGATATTAGCTGTTGGCTTTTCATAAATGGCTTTTATGATGTTTAAGTATGTTCCTTCTATCCCAACTTTCTTGAGGGTTTTTATTAAGAAACGATCCTGTATTTTGTCAAATGCTTTTTCTGCATCTATTGACAGGATCATATGGTTCTTTTCTTTTATTAATGTGATGTATCACATTGATTACTTTGTGAATATTGAACCAACCCTGCAGCCCAGGAATGAATCCCACTTGATCATGGTGAATTATTCTTTTTATATGCTGTTGAATTTGATCTGCTAGAGATTGTTTAATAAAGATAAAAGCAGAAAGTAATTATGTATAAAATAACAGAGTTCATTAATGATGGTTCTCAAAGTAAATAATAATAAAAAAAAGTCCTCTAGTACAAATGCCAAAAAAATAAAAGAGATAAGTAACCAGTAAAACAGGGTATTCAAGTAAATATGGGGTTACTCTCATAACTGGGTACAGACAAATTTGATAAATGATTACTTTCCTAGGAAAATAGAATTTACTGAAATTCATCCTATTAGAGGTAGAAAGTGAAAAAAAAATTCCACAGAAGGAATAAAGTTCTCAAAGGATCAACTCCCATGAAAAAGCAGTTGGCTCAGATGGTCTCAGGAGGAAAGTACCAAATCTTCTAAAGGCCAGATAATCCCTAATGGTAGGTAAACTTCCAAAATGTAGAAAAATAAAGGGAAGTTTAGTTTTCTTTTTATGAAGCAAGTATGGCGATGATACCTAAATCTGATAATTTGCAAAAAAAACACCCCACATATGACTATTGCTGCCGAAGTCCTAAACAAAACATTAGCAAACAATTTATAGCGCATTTTAAGCATGACTGATACAAAAATGGTTCAGTATTAGGAAATGTGTTGATATAACTCACACAGTGATAGCTCTAAGAACAAACATCATGATTATCTCCATTGATGATGAAAAGGCCTTTGGCAAAATTCTACACCCATTTCTGATTTTGTGAAAAGTAAAATCTAGCATCTTGTTTCATGGGGAAACACTGTAAGTGTTCTCATCAAGGGAAACTAAGCAGAAGATCAAGGAAAAAGACAGGATCCCTACTACCTCCATTACATTTTAACATTGTGTTGGTGTAAAGAGCAAAACAATTAGACCAAAGGGGCACCTGGGTGGCTCAGTCGGTTAAGTGCCTGACTTGATCTCAGCTCAGGTCACGACTTCCTGGTTCATGAGCACTTTCAGGCTCTTTGCTGACAGCAAGAAGCCGGCTTGGGGTTCTCTCTCTCCCTTTCTCTCTGCCCCTCCCCGGCTTGTGTGCAAGCTCTCTCTGTCAAAATAAATACAAATTTACAAAAAACAAAACAAAACAAAAACAAAACAGATGAAAGAGAACAGTGAGGGAAATCAAGATTGCAAAGGAAGAGACAGCTATATAGAGATGAACTGAACATTTAGGTGGAAAACAGGAAAATCAAAATTAAAACTAATACAGCAAAGTAATAAGATAAAAATTGACCTACAAAGCAATAGGTTTCACATACACAATTACCATTGACTGGTGCAATACAAACAATATCAAAAAGAAATAATAACAAATGTACAAAACCTGTAATGAGGAAAACCTTAAAATACACACAAAAATGCAAAATTAGACTTGAACTAACGGAAACCTCTCTCATTCTTCAATAGGTAAACCCAACATTTTAAAGATGCCAATCCTTCCTAAGTTAATACATAAATTTAACATGACCCCAATCAAAATATCAGCACATGCTTTTATTTTTTGTTTCTTTTCCTAGAGCTAGGCAAGTTACTTTTAAAGTTCATGTGGATAAATAATTTAGAACAGACAGGAATATCCCCCAAAAGAGCAATAGATTTTGCTAGCCATATGAGCTGTTAAAACATAATATAAAACCTCTATAATTAAAGCAATGTGTATTGGTTAATGAATGGACAGACCACTGGTCTGGAAAGTAGAAAGACTGGAAGTAGGCCCAAACATGAAATGTTAGTATATGATTTCAGTGGCATCTCTAATCACTGAGGAAAAAGATGATGTTTTAAATAAATAGAGTTGGATCTCTGGATATCCATTTGGAAGCAAAACACCCCTTTTTTATATTTATATATACACATACACATATATACATATATATTATAAATATAAATATATAATATATAAACTATAAATATATATAAACTATATAAAAGTATATATTATTTTATATATAATATAAAAATCCCTTGTTATATATATTATATAATAATATATGATATATAAATGTTTTATAATATTTACATATATTTATGTAATATATGTTATATACTATATATATAAACTCCAAATAGACCAAAGATATAAATGTGCAGAATGAAAACATATAAATACCATATGAAAACCTGGGTAAATGTTCTCATAATCTGGAATTGAGGAAAGCCTTTGTAACTGTATCTCAAAATCCAGACACGGTAAAAAGGAAAGACTGATACATTTTGACTCTATACAAAAATAGATAACTTTTGCATGGCAAACAAAACACCAAAAACAATGTTAAAAGACAAATGACAAACTGGAAGAACATATTTGCAACTCATAACACAGACAAGGGGCATATTTTCACAAAATATAAAGAACTCTTTATAGAGACCTAGTTATGCCACTTTTTTAAATTAATTTTTTTTTTAATTTTTATTTTTAGAGAGAGAAAGCATAAGCGAGGGAGAGGGGCAGAAGGGAAGAGTAAGCCGATTCCACACTCAGCATAGGGCCAAACATAGGGCTCACTCGTTCCCATGACCCTGGGATCATGACCTGAGCCAAAATCCAAAGTCAGATGCTTAACTTGCTGAGCCACCCAGGCACCCCTTGATCAAAGAGATAAAAAGATGAAAATCGTTGGTGCTCGTTAGTTCCAGCAGTGGCACTCTGACAGAACTGTTGAGTAGTTTCTATTATCTATTTTACACCCTCAGAGTTGCTCTTTTCGAAGCATAGGGTTTCAGGATTCCTTTCATCTTCTAATCCCCATCACCTTATCTCCTTACGGTAAATTCCCCTCTTGTTTAATTCAGCCAGCCAGAGTTTTGGTGCTTGCAACCAAAATACCCTGACTGATACATATGCTCCTGACTGTTAATGAGCTTGTAATTGGAATAGGGGAGGAAAAGGCAAGATAAGAAAATTATGGCCCTTATCTATTATGATTTCCTTTAATTCTTATTTATCAGCTTAGGCCATTCAGTTATTCATTCAAGAAATATTTATTGAGATAAATGCATCCCAGGCACTATGCCAGGGAAACAATGGTGAGAAAAATCAGGTATAATTCCAGCTTTCATGGAGTTTATAGTACAATGAGGGAAATTAATATTAATAAAATAATACCTCAATAATTAAGAAATCCCAACTATTACAGTGTGATAAACGAGAGGAATATAGTACTATAGGAGCAAATCAAGGGGACATTTGATTCACAGCTATTGTTTAATATAATACTGGAGGCCTTGGTCAAAGCTATAAAATAAGAAAATAAGAGATATCAAGAGTGGAAAGGAAACATCATTATTTGCAGGCCATCCACATGTAGATCACTCATATAAAAAGGGAAAAAGCAAAATAAAAAGATTCATAGACATAAACAAGGTCAACGAAAGTTTGCCAGATACAAAGAGAACCTTAAAAATCAGTAGCATTTTTCTAAAATAGCAATAACCAGTAAGAAAAATATAATACAGAACAACAATGCAACAACAAAAATAAAAATGTTTCTGTAAATTAATTTATCAAAAAATGCACAGACTTCAATAAAGGGAAAATTAAAACTGTATTAAGGGAAAGAATTTAGTATTTAAATAAATGAGAAAACAGTCCAGGATTCTGGATGTGATAGCTTAACATTGTAAAGGTGGTGATTGTTGCCCATCAGCTAGTACCAGTGACCACAAACCACCGAGGAGAAAACATGAACCCCAATCCTGGTAATTTAATAAATCTGGAAAGTTAAATTTTAATATAAATTATAGTAGTGATATGATGAAGAAGATTCGAAATCAGTCCCTGAAAGTATATTAAAGTATGGTAACAAGAAAAAGCATTGTGAAATATTGATGTGCTCTCTATCTTTATTTTTAATATCTCAACGCATATCTCAAAGAATTCCAAAACATTTCCGTTGCTTTCCTTTGTCGAACTTTGGACTTGTCTGTGGATCAACTTATTGACTCCAAAGTGTGAAGTTCCTAGTGATTTCACAAATTCCTCATTAATGTATTAAACTTCTGAACTCTCTTCATAAATCTGTGTTCATCAGTCATTGTTGGGGTACACAATTGTTCTTCCTTAAATTTAATTTTTTGGGAATTGGTTACATATTCACATGGTACAGAATTCCAATAACACAAGATACATCCAATAACATGAAGATCTCCGTCCTGTCTCTGTCTGCCATTTAGCCAGTTCCCCTCCCTAGGGTCAACCAACGTTATCAGTTGAATTTCTTTTTCTCCTCTTTTTTCAGAAAGATAGTGGCAATCCACACATTCTCTTATTCACTGTTTTTTCCCCCCACTTAATATATATCTTGGAGATGATTCCATGTCCATATATAAAAATCTTCCTTGTTTTTTATTAATGCATATTGTTTCACTGTATACAAATATATTCTTTGATTTTTTTTTAAATTTTATTTTTTATTTTTTAAAATTTACATCGAAATTAGTTAGCATATAGTGAAACCATGATTTCAGGAGTAGATTCCTTAATGCCCCTTACCCATTTAGCCCATCCCCCCTCGAGGCCACAACCCCTCCAGTAACCCTCATTTTGTTCTCCATATTTATGAGTCTCTTTTGTTTTGTCCCCCTCCCTGTTTTTATATTATTTTTGTTTCCCTTCCCTTATGTTCATCTGTTTTGTCTCCTAAAGTCCTCATATGAGTGAAGTCATATGATTTTTGTCTTTCTCTGACTAATTTCACTTAGCATAATACTCTCCAGTTTTATCCATGTAGTTGCAAATGGCAAGATTTCATTCTTTTTGATTGCTGAGTAATACTCCATTGTGTGTATATACCACATTTTCTTTATCCATTCATCCATCGATGGGCATTTGGGCTCTTTCCATACTTTGGCTATTGTTGATAGTGCTGCTATAAACATGGGGGTGCATGTGTCCCTTTGAAACAGCACACCTGTATCCCGTGGATAAATGCCTAGTACTTCAATTGCTGGGTCGTAGGGTAGTTCTATTTTTAGTTTTTTGAGGAAACTCCATACTGTTTTCCAGAATGGCTGCACCAGCTTGCATTCCAAAAAAATATCTTTAAAAAAATTTTTTAATGTTTATTTATTCTTTGAGAAAGAGAGAGAGAGCACGAGCAGGGGAGGGGCAGAAAGAGGGAGCCACAAAATCTGAAGCAGGCTCCAGGCTCTGAGCTGTCAGCACAGAGCCCGACGCGGGACTTGAACTCACGAACTGGGAGATCATGACCTGAACCTAAGTCAGACACTTAACCGACTAAGCCACCCAGGTGCCCTTAAAAATATCTTAATTTGTTAAACCAATCCCTTCTGATGAACATTAGGTTGTTTATGATCCTTTGATCCAGGATCACCTAGGTTGTTAGAAAGTTGCCATTTACCCCATAAAGTCCATTTATATGCCCCATTCTGATCTTCACGCTCTCTCTTCCTCCAAAAGTATCCATTATCCTGTCTTTTATAGCAATCACTTTTCTTGTGTTTCATTATAGCTTTTCACTTGTGGGCAATCCTAGACACTATAGTTTAGTCTTATCCTTTAAAAAAAATTACAATGTCTTTAAAGGATCTTTTAATCTTCAGGATGCCCCTCCTGAAGGGCATTTATTTTCTTTTCTTTACACCTTTTTAGATTATGACCTCAGGACTTTTGATATGCGCTTTCCACAGTTTAGATTTTGCTTTTGGTGAAAGAGTTGAACACATTCCTCTATCCTCTGTATTTCCTGCAAACTGGCAGCTGGAGCCAGATGCTTTATCAGACTTAGATAAAATCCCTCTGAAAAGACTATAGGTGGTGCTATGTTCCTTCATCAGGAGCCACACGATGTCTAGTTTTCTTTCTTTTTGTAATATTAGCAGCTTTTGATGCCCAGGGTCTAGAACGATTAGTTTACTGAGAGTTGCAAAATAATGATATTCTTTTCATTTTAAGTTTTTTATTTATTTTGAGGAGGGGGTGTATGAGCAGGGAGGGGGCAGAGAGAAATAAAGAAAGAGAGAATCCCAAGCAGGCTTCGTTCCATCAGCGTACGGAACCCGACGTGGGGCTCAGTCTCATGAACTGTGAGATCATGACCTGAGCTAAAATCAATAGTCAGATGCTCAACTGACTGAGCCAACCCAGGCACCCCCAAAATAATGATATTCTAATTCAATAACTCATTTTTCATTTATTATTTGAGATACTGTATATACACTTGTAAGATGGAGTATTTTTATAAGAATTCTGTTTTTATAGTCAATAACCAATAGTGCAATTTTATGTGGAAAATATAGGATAAATATTTGATTCTTTCTCTTGCAAGTTTTCAGACAGTGAATTGAATCCCTATTACAATCCAAAACTGGCTAATCAGTTTTTATTTTTATTATTATTTTTTTATTAAAAAAATTTTTTTTTCAACGTTTATTTAATTTTGGGACAGAGAGAGACAGAGCATGAACGGGGGAGGGGCAGAGACAGAGGGAGACACAGAATCGGAAACAGGCTCCAGGCTCCGAGCCATCAGCCCAGAGCCTGACGCGGGGCTCGAACTCACGGACCGCGAGATCGTGACCTGGCTGAAGTCCGACGCTTAACCGGCTGTGCCACCCAGGCGCCCCAGTTTTTATTTTTTTAAATAATTAGCAACCTATGGATTTAAACATATTTGAAGAGTTTCAATCAGTCCCACTTTGGCCTTTTAAAGCTAACAGTGTTCTATTTTGTTCAGTAGAAACCCCTTCACATTGGTTTCTGAATAATTTTCACACGACCCTAGTAGCTTCCTTTATCTGGTGTGAGAATATATTCTTGATTGTACTTTTTTTTCTGCCCCGGCATGGAATGAAGCATTTCCCCCCAAAAGTCCTTGTTTCTCTTAGTGAGACATGATATTTCAAAACCACAACCTGGGTACAAGGACTGCTAATTGCTGCTGGATTGGTCATTGTTTCTAGACTCCTTCAGTGGACAGAGTTAGGAAAAATATACACACACAGACACGTAAACACCCCCCCCCAACACACACACACCCCAAAATACTTCATGAGTTCATACTGAAATTTCCAATTAAAATGCAGGACTACAGGCTGTTTTACCCAACCTCTTCTATTTTACATTGATATCTCCTATCTTTTATACTGGAAATTTTGATTTCAAGGACCTAAGGTACAGTAGAATTATAATCTCCTATAATCACTCATTTTCTTTGATCTCTAATACACACATACCTCAGAGTAATACAAGTACTTAGAATAGTCAGTTTTTTGCATATATGTGATTTTCTTCCCATTTTGGTTTTTGACTATTGATGTGGTGAATTTTAAGTCTCTCCTCTTACAATTTTTCTCTATTTCTCCCATCTGTATTTTGTCCCCCTTTTCTTCCTTTTCTGGTTTCTTTTAGATGAATTGAATATTTTTAATGATTTGATTTTAACTCCTCGGTTGGGTTATTAGCCATCAACTTTGTTGTGTTATTTTAGTGGATGCTTTAGGGTTTCTAGTATACATCTTTGTTGGGGAAGGTCATCGAAAAGACCTGACCGCCAGTTGACCTGTGAGCTGGACCCAGGTGATTGGAAGTGCCTCACCTCCTCCTGTGTCCTTGGAATGTGGGTTTGCTTGCTTTTCCCACACCCAGTGGCTGCTCCAAGGACATAGATTTGAGATAATGATATGGTGTTGAGAATACCTGTACAGTATAAGTGACTATATCCAGGGAAGGCCTCCCTCCATATAAATTTTTAATACGTGGCAGGCAGATTCCGGGATCCCCTGGCCTTGCAGCAGTCCAAGGTAAGCCTTATACGTAAGTTCCCTTTGCTTATCAAAACTGCCACATAACAACCTGGAATGGCCTCTTCCTTTGCTCTCTCCCTGCCCTCTGCATTTGGGGGCCAATTTCAGGTTACACCTGGAATGCTCCCCAGAGGGTTGTGAACCAACAATCTTTTAAGTTTTGACAGCATACCTTCAGGTGGTAGTATACCACTGCACGTATAGTGTAAGAACCATACAATCATATACTCACATGGCTTCCTCTTCAGCCTTCATGCCATTTCACCATATGTTTTATTTTTGTGTGTTACAAACTCCACAGTATATTATTTTGATTTTTATTTAAACAGTGACTTATATTTTAAAGGGGTCGAAATAATCAGAAGAGTACTTGTATATTTATCCATGTCATTACCATGTTTAAAATACATTTATGTATTTTTTTTTAAATTTTTTTAACGTTTATTTATTTTTGAGACAGAGAGAGACAGAGCATGAATGGGGGAGGGTCAGAGAGAGAGGGAGACACAGAATCTGAAACAGGCTCCAGGCTCTGAGCGGTCAGCACAGAGCCCGACGCGGGGCTTGAACTCATGGACCGTGAGATCATGAACTGAGCTGAAGTTGGAGGCCTAATCGACTGAGCCACCCAGGCACCCCTATTTTTTAAAGTTTATTTATTGTTTTAGTAATCTCTGTGCCCAATGTAGGCCTTGAACTCAAGTCTCTGAGATCAAGAGTTACACGCTATTCAGGGTGAGTCAGCCAGGGGCCCCCTGTTGTTACTATTTTTGATATTCTTTCTTCCCTTGTACCGGATTTCCTGGTATAGCTTTCTTCTGCCTCAAGGACCTCATTTAACATTTCTTGTAGTGCAGGTCCTAGGAGGTAATTAATTCTTTCAGCTTTTGTGTAGCCAACACACACACACACACACACACACACACACACACACACACAACTTTATTTTGCTTTCAATATTGAGAGATATTTTCACTGGGGATAGAATTCTAGGCTTAAAGGTGTTTGTTTTTGTTTTTATTTTGTGCTTGAGTACTTTATTTTTATTTATTTATTTTTAATTCTTTTTTTTCAATTTTTATTTATTTTGAGAGAGAGACAGGCAGAGAGAGAGAGAGAGAGAGGGAGAGAGCAAGAGAGAATCCCAAGCAGGCTCTGCACCGGCAGCACGGATCCCAATGTGGGGCTTGACCTCATGAACCATGATATCATGACTTGAGCCGAAACCAAGATTCAGATGCTTCACTGACTGAGCTACCCAGGCGCCCCTGTGGTTGAGTACTTTAACACGTTACTTTACTGTTTCTTTTTCCCATTGTTTCTGACAAGAAATTGGGATCATTCTTATCTTGGTTCTTCTATGTAATGAGTTTTTTGTTTTTGTTTTTTTTTCTCTGACTGCCTTTAGTATTTTCTCCTTCTCCTGGATCTGAGCAATTTGGTTATGATGGGCCTAGGGGTAGTTTTCTTCTTGTTTCTGTTCCTGGGGTTAGCTGAGCTTTTGAATCTGTGGCTTTATAATTTCCATCAAATTTGGAAACATTTTGGCTATTATTATTTTTCCAACTATTTTCTCTGTCTCCATTATCTGTCCTCTGGGGGACTTCAATTACCAATATATTAGGCACTTGAAGTTATTGCATAACTCGCTTGATACTCTGTTCATTTTTAAAGATTCTTTTTTTCCTCTGTGCTTCACTTCGGCTAGTTTCTGTCATTATGTCTTCAACATTTCTATTAGTATGTCAAGGACATTCTTTTCTTGTGCAATGCCGCATCTGTCACTAATCCCATCAATAAATTTTTCATCTCTGATATTGTAGTTTCATCCCTAGAAGTTTCACTGGGGTCTCTTTTGTCCTTCCACGTCTCTTCTTAACTGTCTTGAACATACATAGTCTTTTAAAAGTAACTGTTTTAATATCTTTGTTTGCTAATTCTAACACATGTCAGTTCTGGGTTGGTTTTAATTGATTGAGTTTTCTTTTCCTTTTCATTATTGGTTATCTTTTTGCTCCTTTGCATGCTTGGTAATTTTCAATCAGATGTGAGACATTGTGAATTTTACTTTATTGGGTGCTGGATATTTTTGTTTTCCTATAAATATTCTTGGACTTTGTTTTGGGACTCAGCTAAGTTACTTGATGCTTTTAGGTCTTGCTTTCAAGATTTGTTAGGCAGTATCAGAGATGTGTTAGTGTAAGGGCTAATTTTTTTCTCCCAATACTGAGACAAGAGCCTTCTGAGTTCTCTACTCAATATCCTATGAAAAACCTATGAGGTTTTTCAGCCTGACTGGTGGGAACAGGCACTATGTCTGGTCCTGTGTGACCCCAGGTATACTTCCTCTAATTCCTGCCAGTGCTTTTTTCTCTAACCTCAGATTATTTTCTCACACATTTGCTCTGATTATTTCTCTGCTGAATTCTCAAGGGTGACTCTGTAGGTCTTCAGAGTTTTTACTCTGTGAAGCTCTCTCCTCTCCAGCACTCTGCTTACCTCAATCTACCTAGAATCTCAGCTTGTCTTTTCAGTGCAAGAAGTCTGGGTTCTGCCTGGCCTCCTCGTTTCCTACACTGAGGCCTTGAAATTCTCCTGCGACAGGAAGCTGTGGCAACCAGAGGGCTCACCTTGCCTGTTTCCCATCTTTCAGGGATTATTGTGCATTGCTTGATGCACAGTATCCTGAAAACCATTGTTTCATATATTTTGTCTATTTTTGTTTATGTATTTTTGTGCATTTTGTGTATTTTTTGGCTATGTTTTTGTTTGTGTATTTTTTGTTTCAGCTAAGAAACAGGTATTCTGGTACTCTGCCTTTCTTAAAGTGGAATTCTTTACTCGTACAATTTTGTTTCCATTCCTCTTGGTATCTCCTCAGTGTGAGGCTCTGTGTTGGAGAGGAAGTCTGGTTGTTCAATTTCCAGAGCTCACAGAGGCTCAGGCTATTCCAGGCCCTTTGGGTTTTACTATGGGTTCCTTGCCCTCACCCACTACTACACTGGATGAAGCCCTCCCAGTCTTGGTGCTGCTGCACATCCCAGCAAATATCTGGTGGATACTTTGAGTTTCTCCCGCTCTCGGACCTGGTTGCTTCTCTCTGCTTTCTCCAGCACAAAAACTGAGACCGTGGAGTTCTTGGGGCTGTTGGTGGATTGTTGCCATCCACTTATATTTTGAGATTTATGGGGATACCTTCTCACCTAGTTGTGTTGTAAATGTTACATGTGGGATTTTGGTTTAACAATTTAGTTGTTCCTTCTGCTTTTATGTGGGGATTTGAGAGATTCAAAAATTATGCTGCTGTTGCCATTTTTCCAGAGTCCTGCTGAAATTTCTTGAGACATTTATGTTCTTACCACATCATGGATTTCTTTTAGACTATCATTTCCACTAATAGTTTGTCTTTTTTCCTCCTATATAATTTAAATTCTTCTTCAGTTTTTCCCCTGGAAAGCTGTGGCTGTATCTTTCTTTTTCTCCATCTCCTCTTCCTTCTCTTCCTTTTCCTTTAAAAATTTTCCCAAGAATATGTGCCATCCAGCCACTTTTGACCTGTTTTTTATCTTTCCATTTCTATCGTACCGTTCTAGGGACAAGCATTTAATCATCGCTTCTCTGGTCATTCTCTCCTGTCAGTGCAACTGCTCCAAAGGCATGTGGGAAAATCAGAGAAGGGAGTGGGTCCTTCAATACCTACCACAGATTAAGACCTACCTAAAAAGCCAATGGAATTTAAGAAGTACAGATATCCCTGGGGCGCCGGGGTGGCTCAGTCGGTTAAGCGGCCGACTTCGGCTCAGGTCATGATCTCGCGGTCCGTGAGTTCGAGCCCCGCGTCGGGCTCTGTGCTGACAGCTCAGAGCCTGGAGCCTGTTTCAGATTCTGTGTCTCCCTCTCTCTGACCCTCCCCCGTTCATGCTCTGTCTCTCTCTGTCTCAAAAATAAATAAACGTTAAAAAAATTAAAAAAAAAAAAAGAAGTACAGATACAGGAACAGAACAATAGACCACTGGAACAAAAGAGAAAACTCAGAGACAGAAATATGGGGGCATCCATATGGTAACTTGCTATATGATAGTGTTGATATGACAACACCATGACAAAAGCATGAACAATGTTGCAGATGATGTTGGGGAAACTGGTTCACTACAAGGAGAAAAAGAAAAATCATTCTTCACATCTCACCATGAACAAAGAAATGGATGAATAAACTTAATGTGAGCTATGAAATTCTAAGGAGAAAGAGAAAAAAGATGTAGGAGAATATCTTTGTGACTAAGGAATGAGGAGAGTCTTCCTCAATAGGATCTCCCAAACACAAATCATTCAACAGAAGAACTGTTGTATTTATTGCATCAAACCCAAGAATATTTGTTAGACAGAAGATACCAAAGACAAAATAATCCAGATGACATATTGGGAAAAGAAAGTTGCAGTGTTTAAAACCAACATGAGACTAATATTTAGATTCTATAAGGAATTTATAGATTTTACAAGAAAAAGGCAGAGAACCCAACAGTAAAATGAGCAAAGCACATGAAAAAGCAACTTACAGAAGAGGAAAACAAACAGCTAACATATGTGAAGAAATTCTCAACTCATCAGTTATCAGAGAAGTGCAAACTAAAGCAACAGTGAGATACCCCACAGGAACACTGGTGAACTGCTGACAGTCTAGTGATTGGTCACTAGCCCAATACTGGCATGCTAGGCACATGAATGAAATGACTATGGTGGCAAACATAGAGGTCCTGTATTGGTCCAACGGCATTGACCCCCACTTCCCAAGACTGATCTAGCTACTGCTGTCTCTGTTTGTTCAACTTGTCAGCAACAGAGATCAACACTGAGTCCTTGATATGGCACTATTTCTTGAGGAGACCAACTGGCTGTTTGGTGCCCAGTTAGTTGATTATATCAGGCCCCTCGCATTGGACAAGCCAATGGTTCGTCCCCACAGGAATGACTATTCCAGATAGGAGTTTGCCTTTCTTGCCTGAAAATCTTCAGTTATAGCACTATCTGGGGTTATGGAATGCCTCATCCACAAGCATGGAATCTCACACACCACAGCTTTTGACCAGGGGACTCACTTTACAGTGAAGGAGGTGTCGGAGTTGGTCCATCACCATAGGATCTATTGGTTGTATCACATATTGCACCATCCTGAGGGAGATTTGTGGAACAGTCTTCCAAAGGCACAGATGAAATGCTAGTTTGGAAAAACACGGAGAGAATGAGGTGCCATCCTTCAAAACACAGTATAATTATATCAGTCAGAGACCAGTATATGGTGCTCTGTTCTGGAGAGGAAGAGTCCATGGATCTACGAATCAAGAGGTGTATATAGGAGTGGCTCCACTGGTCACCATTCCTAATGACCTGTCAGAGGGTTTTGTGCTGTCATTGCAACTTTGGGCTCTTCAATGTTGGAGGTTCTGATCCCAGATAGGACAGGTCCTTTCCAGGTGATACTGCAAGGGTGTCATTGAATTACAGACTGCTGCAAGGTGCTGGGCTTCCTGTGCCCAGGGACCAGCAACTTAAAAGGAACAGTTATGTTGGTGGAGATAATTGACCCTGACCAGCAGGAGGAAGTCAGGCTGCTTTTACACACGAGCAGCAGGATGGAATATGGTATGTATGGAAAGTAAGAGATCCGCTTTGGGGCCTCCTGGTCCTCTTTTGCCCCATTGTAACTGTGAACAGACATGTGCTGCAACCTTGAACTGAGAAAGGATATGACTCTCAAGGATTCAGGCACTACAGAATCATGAGTTGCCCAACAAGCTAAGTTACCAAGATGTGACAAGATGATGTTTGAGGGTGAAGGGAATTCAGAATGGATGTTGGAGGAGGGAGTGGACAAGTTGTAGCCCTGAGGTCAACTACAGTGACAGGGGCTGTAGCTCATCTCTCTAACCTCTTTGTTATTAGTTCCTTCCCACCCCCAGGAAGAGAGGCCTGTGGGAACCATGGAAGCACTGCTCCCCAAAACTATGTGGAGAAGTAGATCTGTGCAGCTCATGGGGTGCACTGTGGCAGCCATGAGGATGTGCCTCTCAGACCTCCAACCAGAGGAAGTATAACTGACCAAAGGCCCAGCTATTGCTCTGTGAAATGCACTGCTGAGTTGTGTCCAGGCCACTTTTCCCATGGGCTTCCAGTGACTGATGTCACAAGAATCCTGAAGTAGACCCATTCCTGGGAGACATAGCTCTCCTCTAATGGCTGAGTGCTCTGAGGATTCCCTGATGACACTAGTGAACCTGCCAAAGACAAGGACAGCCATCAGCCTAGCACACTTCCACCCAAGCTTTTCAGACTCCTACTGGGATTTTTCCAGCTTTCCAGCCTCACACAGTTCCCTTCCTATTTTCTCTCACACAGACACATACACTAATAACTTCTTGTACAATTAATCTTGTCCTGGTATCTGCTCCTTGGAGGACTTACATAGCTTGTACAAGAGAGGGTAAGCAAGGGAAGAGTTAAGAATGTCTCCTTGCTTTCCTAACTTGAGTACTGGTCACATGGTGGTACTGTTAGGCACTGAGAAAAGGGAAACCAGGGGGTCTCCATTTAAAGACAGAAGGTATATCAAGAGGACAAACAAGAGGTATGTGGGGGTGCCTGGGTGGCTCAGTTGGTTAAGTGTCTGATTCTTGATTTTGGCTCAGATCATGATCTCATGGTTCCTGGGATCGAGCTCCATGCCATGCTACTTGGAATTCTCTCTCTCCCTCTCCTGCTGTCCTTCCCCACTCATGCTCTCTTTTTCTCTCTCTCTCTCTCAAAATAAATAAGTAAACATTAAAAAAAAAAACAAACAGAAGAGCTGTGTGGAAGGACAAAAGGAAGGGAAAGCAGAGTGGTCTCAGGCAAGGAGGACAATTTCACCCATTATGGGTTTCTGTTGCAAATGAAGTTGTCCTTTCCCCATTGGAGGCCTGGTTTCAATTCTTCAAATCTTAAGAGAAGTTCCAACCTCACTTGTGGCTCAAAAACAGATTCTCATGAAAATATACGGAAGGGAATCAGAGAGAAGCTTACTCTGAGGTTTCTGTCTCAGTTAAGCTGCTGTAACAAAATACTGTGCACTGGTAACCTAATCAGAAGACTTTTACTGTTCGCAGTTCTGGACACTGCGAAATCCAAGATCAAGGTGCAGGTTAGGTTCCTGGTGAGGATCCTCCTTCTGGTTTATATATATCCTGCCTTCTTGCCATGTCCTCATATGGTTTTTCCTTGGTGCAAGCTCATGGAGAGAGAGAGAGAGAGAGAGAGAGAGAGATCTCATCTTCCTCTCTTAAAGGATGCCAACTTCTTAACCTCATTTAAACCTAATTCCCTCTGAAAGGCCCCACCTCCAAGTACCATCACAGGGGGAGTAAGACTGTATCATATGAATTTTAGTGGTGGTGGGTGGGGGCACAAACATTCAGTCCAGAACAGTTTCTTTCAGCCATATTGGGAAATGCTGATTCTCATGGCCACTCAGTCTTCATAGAGTTCCCGTGCCATGTGAACACTGGGCATAGATGGCTCCCAAGTCATTACAGGAAGAAGAAACAAAATACTGACTTAGAGAGTGTAATATCAAAATGCCTTCAGTCCTCCACTCTCAGACTGGTCCACTGTTTTCTGCAGGCTTCTTGCAGACTCAGACTCTTTAGCCTGAACAATTATTTTCTCTCCTTTCCCTGCCTTTATTCCTACCCTTTCTTTTAATTGCAAATAAGTTTTAAAAGGGGGGAAATTACATGTGCAAATACAGTAATTTCCTGAAGGAGCCCAGAAACACATTCTTGATGGCCAAGTAAGGTTTTGTAAACAGAAGCATGTTTAATTAGTACGACTGAGTAGAGAACAAAAAGCATTATCTCCAGAAACACAAAGCTAGAACAATTTTCTTAAAAAATGCAGAATGGTTTAAAATATCGCGATGAGACAAAGGGAACTTCTCTGGCACAGACTCACTGATTTTTTAATAAAAAAATTTGTTTTCAAGACTTAATATTGATAATATCACTCCTTAATGTGCTTCGGTTGTTCTCCCATGGGTTCCCAAGAGGTGGGCTATGGATTATTTCTCTCTCTGCTGTGCACTGGCTCTGTCCAGCTATCTCCTCACTATTCATGTAAACCCAACACTCCAGTCTTTGTTCCAGTCTCACAACAGTGGTGAAAGGAATTAGCACTGTTGATAAGATAGGACTGTGTGTATTAGTTTTGTCCTCTTGAGAACTGAATGCTTTAACACATTTATCAGTCTCCCTTGCTTAACAAATAAGTTAAAAACCGGAACTGTGGTCTCCAAAGTTCCAAAGTAAATAGGACAAGTATTGTGGGCTTGAGTATTTCCTTCTTACAGTAAATCAGAGTTGAAAGAAGCTACAGAATTGAGAAGTGTGCTTTTCACGTGTAATTCAATTCAACAAACATTGATTGTTAAAAATTCCTTTAACTTTTCCTTCTCAATACAGTGAGTCCTTTATGGCAGAGGGAGTTTAGGCCCAAACATTGAACTATTTACAGTTGAAGTTATCAGAAGTTATCCATAAGGCTAGAAGGTTGGGGAAAGTTCTGCTACAGTTCTGTGGTTTTTTTTCCTTGTACTACATTTTATTTTATTTTATTTTTTGGTGCTAGTTCCGAACATCCAAAGAACAGCATTGTAAAATGCAAAGAACTCTGGATTCAGAGTCCCCCCCACCCCCCATCCTGCTCATTTATTTGGGTCTACACCAATCCACATTTCCTAAGGTCTTATTACTTAGCAGCAAATACCAAGCTTCATAGCCCATGGGACTGACCAAGTCTGGCTTACATTGTAACGGAGAAAATGAAAGCATCTCTCACAAGTGGTGGAAACTCCTAGGAAAGTAGACGCTGTCTGGAAACACATGTGGCTGTCACCTGTGTGTTCAGACCCATCCACTCTTCAAAGATAAATAGCTCTTTGTACATGTCTATTCAGATATCTATACTGGGGTCCCCAGGGGCTGCTTGGCTGGCTGGAGAAGGCCTGAGATTGTGTGGTGAAGATATTTGGAGGGATTTTGAACTGAGGTAATGTCACAGAGGGTCAAAGAGCAGAGACATGTAGGTGACTTGCAGGAGAAGCTATGGATAAGTAGCATCCAGAGTAAAGCTACTGATATGAGTTATGGCCCCAGGCTTCAGGGGTTCCTGAAGTCCGTCCTTGGAGCCTCTAGGGATCTGTGGAGTCTGGTTGGGACCTGCAGCTGGGGCACCTGACCACAAACACAGAAGGTTAGTGTGGCACAGGTCAGACACGGCAGAAAGGGCAACAGGAGGAAGGAAAGGCAGTTCTGCTCAAAAAGGAAGAGAGAAGACTGAAGGGAAGGATATGGGGGCTCTGGGAGGTTTCTGGTAGAGTGACTCAGGTGACAGGAGGCCTCCTCAGAAAGACTTAGAAAGGACCTCAGGCTGTGGCTCTAAAAGGCCCCAGGTCCCAGTGACTGACTGCTGGTTTCTGCATGTGCTTTCTCCCCCTCACATGGGCTGAGGCTTTCCTTCTTAAATGTTTACTGGGAAATAGATTTCATTCATCTGCAACCAACAACTTAATATTTGTCATCAGGGAGTCCAAATACCATCCACAGTAATAGTGTTCTATTTTTCCCTTCTTTACCATAGTGGAAAGTGCAAGTTGCTTCTTTGCCTTACAGAGAGCCCTTTCATCCTCACCCTGAGCCTGAGGTCATTTATTTTCCACACCGCACAAGAGAGATGAGGCTCCAGGCAGAGCTGGGACTTCCTGATGCACTAAGCCTGGGGCAGGTAGAGGCATGACTCTACCTCAGTGCTCTGTCCATCATAACCTCTACTCGGTTCTTGGTCAGACAGGTCCTACTTTTCATGCTTAGGATTTCAGTGCATCACCAAGGCTCACTTTCATCTTTGTGACAAAGACTACCAGCTACTTCCTGCTCTCTGCCTCAACCAGTTGTTCAGTGATTTTGGTCACTGTGCAAGCAGTCAGAAGGCACTCGGGTATGTGAGTACCTGAGATACAGACACTAGAAATGTATCACTCCCCCCAAATGGAGCCCTCTATTCACTCCAGAGTGGGGAGCAGGAGCTCTGCTCTGCCCTGCCTTTTGTAAGGAAAGAAAACCAATCTATCCAATGCTAGGGAACCCTGGAAACAGGCCAAGCCACCCTGAACCAAGAATTGATGAGGTCTGGAGAATAAACTCAGTTCCAAAGGAAGAAGGTGTGCATGGAGACCTAGAAAGTTGTCCTAGGGAGCTGGGGGCACACAGAAAACCAGAAGCCATAGACGAGTGGGACAGCTTTACCTTCCTGGATGTAGGACCTGAGTCAGAATCCAAAGCCTGCTCTGGAGGGACCTCTTTGTTCACACTAGAGCATCCAGGGGGAACTGAGGATACCTGTTGATGGGTGAGAGAAGGTTCTGAGCTGAGGATACGTGACTCCCTCAGCAGAGGATGCCTCCAAAAAGGATTACTAGGTGCTCATGCCAGGGGCGTTGGGAAGCAGACAGCAGGAGAGGGACGGGATCATGGAAGATGTGGGGACTGCCGCATCCATGGAGGGTGATAAAGCTGATCTCCTGAGACTGCCAGAAGTTCACATACCACAAGGGGAACCTCAGGGCAAAAGCATCCTTCCTGAACTGACTTAACTGAAACTGGGAATCAATTCCCATTCCAGATCACCAGGTCCTTGGACTACTGGGATTTGTCCATTGCTTATTTGTGGTGATGGCTTTCCTTTTCTTTTAATCAAACCTTGTGTTTGCAAGGTTAGAATCAGTTTACAGGGGTGTCTAGTGAAGAAACCTTCCCAAGTCTCTGCCCATGATTTCGATTGAAGCAGACTGCCCAGGCACATGCTCTGCCAGTTCCAGGGTTGTGCTGTATGTTTCTTCCAGGTGAAATGCTTGCCTTACAACCCTCCTGATAGATCCATAAGTAGGCAGGATTAGTGTGTGGGTCACCTGATAGATTGCAAAAACCCCTTATGTTCCCCAAGTCTCTGCATTTGGGGGAACTTAGTAAAGGGATGAGCTTCTGGAAGTTTTGTGTTTGGTGTTGATCTTCTGCCAATGATTTACTTCCCCGTTGTTGAATTGGTTGAGGAGGTGGTGATTTATCAGAAAGCATAGCAGGAAAAATTTATTGTCATTGCTAAGACCTCAGGTGTTGGCTTATTGCAAGTTCCTGGGTTAAAGGTAATAAAATAAAGGAAATTTTCAGCTTTTAATGTTTGTAGGTCCTGCTCCTGGGCTCCCAGGGAAGCTATACTTTAACATTTACTAAGGTCAAAATGACTTGGCAAAATCTCAGGGTATGGGCTTCATTTCTGCTCTGAGCACACATTGTACATCTGATTTGTTTAAAAATAATCAAAAAGGAGCATTCCAAACATAAAGAAAAGAAAAAAACCCCTCCCTGGTTCCCATAAGATTAAAGTCATACAGCCCTGCATATGCTAGAAGGTTAGAATATGGTCTGCAACTTTCTGAAATGTCTTTTGTCTAATGATTTGTAACTTTTTAATGTAGAAGATGTACATGATCCTGTCCCAAATGTGCCTGTGCCAGAGCACTATCTTCTTTGTGAAGATTGTATATCCTGGGCAGCTGTCCTAACCTGGGCTCAAATAAAACTCTTTCTCTTCTTTTAGAAATTCTAAAAGGTTTGTTCAATATGCATCAACATTTTTTGGCGTAGTCAGCAGGATATCAGAGCAACTCTTGTGAGATCACCTGGAGGTCCCCTGGAACTCGGCCCTCTACCAGCACGGGCCCTTTGTTCCTCTCCAAGTTCTCAGCACCTCGCATGTGTATTGGGTGAGTTATGGTATCCGGACCTCCGCAACTGGAGTTAGTGGTCCTGAATTTTATTTGAGCTGTTTGTTTGAGATGTTGAGCTAATGTTGTCCAGGCAGAAGTAACCTAGAGGGGTCAGAGTCGATGGGTTGGTTATTTTAATTTGGCAGTATACTACTTGATGTTATTAATATAAGGCTTGAGTAAATTTTTCTGGCTAGAAATATGAGAGACTGAATCACTCAGCTCCAAAGAGAAGGGAACCCTTGCTTTTTCAGGCCAAATGGTGCTTTCAGGTGGTTGCAAGCCTAGCAGAGGTGTCTGATGACCCTTCTATGTACAACATGCATGGAGCCTCTACTGGCAAGTGCTTACTTAAAATATGGACAATTTTAACTAAGGATAACCTGAGTCTCAGATGACCCAAATGGGATTCTTTGGACATGTCTGAATTAGTTTTCTTGGGCACACAGTTAGAGAAAGCCGGTTGGAAGACTAAACAACCAGAAGCTAGAAAGCCATTTGGTTCAATCAGTGAAGCCCCCAATTTTGTGAGGAATCAATGATCATAGAGGTACTCTGGGCTTCATTTGGTTTAGTTATTGCTGCTGCTTTGGGTATATTTGGACAAAACTGGCTGTGTTCTAATTGGCAAATGGAAAATGACTAATTAATGCCACCTTGTGATTAGATTTGTTTTATAAAAGAGGACTAAGAGACTTAGTTTTCACTGGAGACTGAAGGTTTTAAGAATTAAAATTCTTGGGGCGCCTGGGTGGCGGTGTCGGTTAAGCGTCCGACTTCAGCCAGGTCACGATCTCGCGGTCCGTGAGTTCGAGCCCCGCGGCAGGCTCTGGGCTGATGGCTCAGAGCCTGGAGCCTGTTTCTGATTCTGTGTCTCCCTCTCTCTCTGCCCCTCCCCCGTTCATGCTCTGTCTCTCTCTGTCCCAAAAATAAATAAACGTTGAAAAAAAAATTTTTTTAAAAGAATTAAAATTCTGATAAATGTGATTGAGACTTGAAAATGATACAAAAGTAACTCTGAATGTAGGAAAATGGGAGATTTATAAGAAAGGTATAAGGAATGAAGATACATTTTTGTTGAGGGAAAAAAACTAATTTTGCTCTGAAATGAGGCCGGTTATTTAGAGGGAAAACTTAGGACAAATCAAAATGAAAAAAAGAAAATTATAAAAGGTTTGTGAAGGAGAATCTTCGGAAAAGAATTTTACATGTGGTCAGGACCACATGGAATGAATGAATTTTAAAAGTACACTAGCATAAACAAATAAATACATAAATAAATAAATACATACTAGTACAAGATTGGAATTTGGTTTTTCTCTCTGTTAAAAAGACTTAAGTTTTCTTGGATTGGTGGCCTGTTCTTGATAAGAAATTATCAGCAAAGTTTTTTCTCTTTATCTGCCCAGAAAAAACAAAGTTCTATGTTCTGTCTTCATTAGTTTTTTTTTAATTTTTGACTAAGAAATTTAAAACTTCTCAATATTAAAAGAGCTAAATTTTGATAACAACTATGTAATCTGTATTTGCTTTTAGAATCTCTTATGGCCACTTATGTTAAACAGATTAATTAAGGTTTAAGTTTTGTAATGATCTCTAATCCTGTTTAAGAAAATGCTTTAGAACCTTCTGAGGTTTTTAACAAACTTTCCCCCAAATACAAATTCTAAATGAAGTCTTTTTGACTAGTTAGGCTTATTTGGTTTGTTAAGTTACATGGGAAGTATTGTCAAATGATGATAGACCTTCTTAGGTTATATCGTGTGCATAAATGCTGTTGCATTATATAAAATTCCTAAAGTTAAAAACATTTTTTTTATGTTTTTATTTTATTTTTGAGAGAGAGACAGAGTGTGAGCTGGGGAGGGGCAGAGAGAGAGGGAGATGGAATCTGAAGCAGGCTCCAGGCTCTGAGCTGTCAGTGTAGAGCCGGATGCGGGGCTTGAACTCACAGACTGAGATCATGACCTGAGCTGAAGTTGGATGCCCAACCGACTAAGCCACCTAAAATTCCTAAAGTTTTACTATGTCCTGGTATAATGTCATCATTTGATATTTTACTGATTTAAATGTTGTGTGTCACAAAAATAACCACTTTCCTTGTCAACTACATTTTAGGGGACTGTTGTCAGACTTTTAACCGTGGCCATTTTTTGAGTCTTTTGTCATTGCAGTTGTTATCCTGATGCTCTTGCAACTGTGTTTTAGTTTCAAGGAGATTCACAAAAAGGACTTTTGATGAGCACAGGATTCCGATATCTTTAAGATCATAAAACTAAACTGGGTAAGAATTTTCAGAACTAATGGAAAAACTGCATTCAGACAACAAGAATTAATAACATGAGACAAAGTGAATTGAAAAAGATGATTATAGTTCTTATGACTCTTGTTTAAAATACTCTCTAATGTTCTCTAATGTTTGCTCTTCCAGATTTAAGAAAACCTTTTCTCTTAAGATCTATGGCTTAATAGAATTTGATAAAATATTCCTTTGTAAGCAAATAGAAACATTTGTCTTTTCTCCCTATCTGAACCCTCCAGAATTCAGAAACTCTAAATGAGAATTCTTTCTCACTTGGCAATTATAGTCATTTACATACATCCAATGAGAATCTGTTTTCCTTGTAACAGGACACCACTGAAAACATTGGCTACATTACCAAGTCTTTAACTAGAATGTCATATTTGAGAGACACCTGCATAGATTCAGATATGACCAGACAGGTTTAAGGAACTAAGATTAACTTTATGAAGCCAGTAAAGTCCCTTGGAAATGTTAGCCTGATACCTTGCTTATAGAGTTCCCAAGAGCCTTACCAGGTAAGTAAAGAATATCACTTCAGGTGCAGGAACCTCAGGATATTTTGGGGACCGCAGGAGAAGAGAAATTCACCCAAATCTACAGGCATTGCAGGTGAGTCTGATGGCAAGTATTTGGCTGGGCTTCAGGCCTTGAGAGGCTATTAAAAGTTCAAAGTGCTGCAGCCGCTCTGGAAAACAGTGTGGAAGTTCCTCAAAAAATTAAAAATAGATCTACCCTGTGACCCAGCAGTAGCACTGCTAGGAATTTACCCAAGGGATACAGGAGTGCTGATGCATAGGGGCACTTGCACCCCAATTTTATGGCAGCACTTTCAACAATAGCCAAATTATGGGAAGAGTCTAAATGTCCATCAGTTGATGAATGGATAAAGAAGATGTGGTTTACATACACAATGGAATACTACTGGGCAATGAGAAAGAATGAAATCTGGCCATTTGCAACAGCGTGAATGAACTGGAGGGTATCGTGCTACGTGAAATAAGTCAGGCAGAGAAAGACAGATGCCATTTGTCTTCACTCTTATGTGGATCCTGAGAAACTTAACAGAAGACCATGGGGGAGGGGAAAGGGGGGGAAAGAAGATACAGAGAGGGAGGGAGGCAAACCATAAGAGACTTAAATACTGAGAACAAACTGAGGGTGGATGGAGGGTGGGGGAGAGGGGAAAGTGGGTGATGGGCATTGAGGAGGCACCTGTTGGGATGAGCCCTGGGTGTCGTATGGAAACCAATCTGACAGTAAATTATATTTAATATAGAAAAATAAAAGTTCAATGTGAAATTCCTTATAAAAACCTTGAGCAAAGCACATTTTTAAAAACAGATGGTCAATCACTATTCTTGCTATGTTTATGTAAATAAGTAGGACAAATTTGTTAAAAAATGGACTTATTTTACAAATGAATTAATTTTAATTTTGCTACCTTCAACAGAAACGAGGGTGCTTTTAGGGACAAAAATTGAGTTTCAACAACACACCCTTCATAGATGTTAGATTCTAGTTCGGAATCTGAATGTTTGTTTGCCGATAAAATCAGGCTGGATCCTGAATTCTTCTGGTTTCCTCAAATGCCTGGCTATGACTCTCCAAATGAAGGTTCCCAGTTTGCTCCCATTCTCTTGACCTGGAATCACTGAGAACTAAAACTGCCCCTTTTTCTGAAGGCCTGCAAACTGAAACTAGACAACTTGAGGTAAACTTCAGAGAAATTTCTTTCTTTCCTTTTTATTTTATACATTTTTTATTGTTTATTTATATTTGAGAGAGAGAAGGGGGAGCGGGAGCAGTAGAGAGAGACGGAGACAGAATCTGAAGCAGGCTCCAGGCTCCCAGCTGTCAGCACAGAGCCTGATGCAGGGCTTGAACCCATGAGCCGTGAGATCATGACCTGAGTTGAAGTTGGATGCTTAACCAACTGAGCCACCCAGGCGCCCCCAGAGAAATTTCTACAATAGCTCATGTATAGATGCTCTTCATGCCTGTTGCTCTATGGGCCACTCAAAAGAATGAATTATTATTTCCCTGTTTCTTTTTTTTTCCCAATATATGAAATTTATTGTCAAATTGGTTTCCATACAACACCCAGTCCTCATCCCAACAGGTGCCCTCCTCAATACCCGTCACCCACCCTCCCCTCCCTCCCACCCCCATCAACCCTCAATTTGTTCTCAGTTTTTAAGAGTCTCTTATACTTTGGCTCTATCCCACTCTAATCTCTTTTTTTTTTCCTTCCCCTCCCCCATGGGTTTCTGTTAAGTTTCTCAGGATCCACATAAGAGTGAAAACATATGGTATCTGTCTTTCTCTGTATGACTTATTTCACTTAGCATAACACTCTCCATTTCCATCCATGTTGCTACAAAGGGCCATATTTCATTCTTTCCCATTGCCACGTAGTACTCCATTGTGTATATAAACCACAATTTCTTTATCCATTCATCAGTTGATGGACATTTAGGCTCTTTCCATAATTTAGCTATTGTTGAGAGTGCTGCTATAAACATTGGTGTACAAGTGCCCCTATGCATCAGTACTCCTGCATCCCTTGGGTAAATTCCTAGCAGTGCTACTGCTGGGTCTTAGGGTACATCTATTTTTAATTTTTTGAGGAACCTCCACACTGTTTTCCAGAGTGGCTGTACCAGTTTGCATTCCCACCAACAGTGCAAGAGGGTTCCCGTTTCTCCACATCCTCTCCAGCATCTAT
Organism: Felis catus; assembly: GCF_018350175.1. NCBI lineage: Eukaryota > Metazoa > Chordata > Mammalia > Carnivora > Felidae > Felis > Felis catus. The sequence continues at coordinate 124,863,157 of NC_058376.1, forward strand.
AGTCTCCTGATTTGTTCATTTTGGCCACTCTGACTGGTGTGAGGTGATATCTGAGTGTGGTTTTGATTTGTATTTCCCTGATGAGTAGTGACGTTGAGCATCTTTTCATGTGCCTGTTGGCCATCCGGATGTCTTCTTTAGAGAAGTGTCTATTCATGTTTTCTGCCCATTTCTTCACTGGGTTATTTGTTTTTTGGGTGTGGAGTTTAGTGAGCTCTTTATAGATTTTGGATACTAGCCCTTTGTCCGATATGTCATTTGCAAATATCTTTTCCCATTCCGTTGGTTGCCTTTTAGTTTTGTTGATTGTGTCCTTTGCTGTGCAGAAGCTTTTTATCTTCATGAGGTCCCAGTAGTTCATTTTTGCTTTTAATTCCCTTGCCTTTGGGGATGCGTCAAGGAAGAAATTGCTACGGCTGAGGTCAGAGAGGTCTTTTCCTGCTTTCTCCTCTAGGGTTTTGATGGTTTCCTGTCTCACATTCAGGTTCTTTATCCATTTTGAGTTTATTTTTGTGAATGGTGTGAGAAAGTGGTCTAGTTTCAACCTTCTGCGTGTTGCTGTCCAGTTCTCCCAGCACCATTTGTTAAAGAGACTGTCTTTTTTCCATTGGATATTCTTTCCTGCTTTGTCAAAGATTAGTTGGCCATACTTTTGTGAGTCTAGTTCTGGGGTTTCTATTCTATTCCATTGGTCTATATGTCTGTTTTTGTGCCAATACCATGCTGTCTTGATGATCACAGCTTTGTAGTGGAGGCTAAAGTCTGGGATTGTGATGCCTCCTGCTTTGGTCTTCTTCTTCAAAATTACTTTGGCTATTCGGGGCCTTTTGTGGTTCCATATGAATTTTAGGATTGCTTGTTCTAGCTTCGAGAAGAATGCTGGTGCAATTTTGATTGGGATTGCATTGAATGGGTAGATAGCTTTGGGTAGTATTGACATTTTGACAATATTTATTCTTCCAATCCATGAGCATAGAATGTTTTTCCATTTCTTTATATATTCTTCAATTTCCTTCATAAGATTTCTATAGTTTTCAGCATACAGGTCTTTTACATCTTTGGTTAGATTTATCCCTAGGTATTTTATGCTTCTTGATGCAATTGTGAAGGGGATCAGTTTCTTTATTTGTCTTTCTGTTGCTTCATTATTAGTGTATAAGAATGCAACTGATTTCTGTACATTGATTTTGTATCCTGCAACTTTGCTAAATTCATGTATCAGTTGTAGCAGACTTTTGGTGGAGTCTATCGGATTTTCCATGTATAATATCATCTGCAAAAGTGTCATCTGCAAAAAGTGAAAGCTTAACTTCATCTTTGCCGATTTTGATGCCTTTGATTTCCTTTTGTTGTCTGATTGTTGATGCTAGAACTTCCAACACTATGTTAAACAACAGCGGTGAGAGTGGACATCCCTGTCGTGTTCCTGATCTCAGGGAAAAAGCTCTCAGATTTTCCCCATTGAGGATGATGTTAGCTGTGGGCTTTTCATAAATGGCTTTTATGATGTTTAAGTATGTTCCTTCTATCCTGACTTTCTCGAGGGTTTTTATTAAGAAAGGATGCTGAATTTTGTCAAATGCTTTTTCTGCATCGATTGACAGGATCACATGGTTCTTATCTTTTCTTTAATTAATGTGATGTATCACGTTGATGGATTTGTGAATGTTGAACCAGCCCTGCAGCCCAGGAATGAATCCCACTTGATCATGGTGAATCATTCTTTTTATATGCTCTTGAATTCGATTTGCTAGTATCTTATTGAGAATTTTTGCATCCATATTCATCAGGGATATTGGCCTGTAGTTCTCTTTTTTTACTGGGTCTCTGTCTGGTTTAGGAATCAAAGTAATACTGGCTTCATAGAATGAGTCTGGAAGTTTTCCTTCCCTTTCTATTTTTTGGAATAGCTTGAGAAGGATAGGTATTATCTCTGCTTTAAACGTCTGGTAGAACTCCCCTGGGAAGCCATCTGGTCCTGGACTCTTATTTGTTGGGAGATTTTTGATAACCGACTCAATTTCTTCACTGGTTATGGGTCTGTTCAAGCTTCCTATTTCTTTCTGATTGAGTTTTGGATGTGTGTGGGTGTTTAGGAATTTGTCTATTTCTTCCAGGTTGTCCAATTTGTTGGCATATAATTTTTCATAGTATTCCCTGATAATTGCTTGTATTTCTGAGGGATTGGTTGTAATAATTCCATTTTCATTCATGATTTTATTTATTTGGGTCATCTCCCTTTTCTTTTTGAGAAGCATGGCTAGAGGTTTATCAATTTTGTTTATTTTTTCAAAAAACCAACTCTTGGTTTCATTGATCTGCTCTACAGTTTTTTTAGATTCTATATTGTTTATTTCTGTTCTGATCTTTATTATTTCTCTTCTTCTGCTGGGTTTAGGCTGTCTTTGCTGTTCTACTTCTATTTCCTTTAGGTGTGCTGTTAGATTTTGTATTTGGGATTTTTCTTGTTTCTTGAGATAGGCCTGGATTGCAATGTATTTTCCTCTCAGGACTGCCTTCGCTGCATCCCAAAGCGTTTGGATTGTTGTATTTTCATTTTCGTTTGTTTCCATATATTTTTAAATTTCTTCTCTAATTGCCTGGTTGACCCATTCATTCTTTAGTAGGGTGTTCTTTAACCTCCATGCTTTTGGAGGTTTTCCAGACTTTTTCCTATGGTTGATTTCAAGCTTCATAGCACTGTGGTCTGAAAGTATGCATGGTATTATCTCAATTCTTGTATACTTATGAAGGGCTGTTTTGTGACCCAGTATGTGATCTATCTTGGAGAATGTTCCATGTGCACTCGAGAAGAAAGAATATTCTGTTGCTTTGGGATGCAGAGTTCTAAATATATCTGTCAAGTCCATCTGATCCAATGTATCATTCAGGGCCCTTGTTTCTTTATTGACCGTGTGTCTAGATGATCTATCCATTTCTGTAAGTGGAGTGTTAAAGTTCCCTACAATTACCACATTCTTATCAATAAGGTTGCTTATGTTTGTAATTGTTTTATATATTTGGGGGCTCCTGTATTCAGTGCATAGACATTTATAATTGTTAGCTCTTCCTGATGGATAGACCCTGTAATTATTATATAATGCCCTTCTTCATCTCTTGTTACAGCCTTTAATTTAAAGTCTAGTTTGTCTGATATAAGTATGGCTATTCCAGCTTTCTTTTGACTTCCAGTAGCATGATAAATAGTTCTCCATCCCCTCAATTTCAATCTGAAGGTGTCCTCAGGTCTAAAATGAGTCTCTTGTAGACAGCAAATAGATGGGTCTTGTGTTTTTATCCATTCTGATACCCTATGTCTTTTGGTTGGCGAATTTAGTCCATTTACATTCAGTGTTATTATAGAAAGATACGGGTTTAGAGTCATTGTGATGTCCTTAGGTTTCATGCTTGTAGCGATTTCTCTGGTACTTTGTCTCACAGGATCCCCCTTAGGATCTCTTGTAGGGCTGGTTTAGTGGTGACGAATTCCCTCAGTTTTTGTTTGTTTGGGAAGACCTTTATCTCTCCTTCTATTCTAAATGACAGACTTGTTGGATAAAGGATTCTCGGTTGCATATTTTTTTCTGTTCATCACATTGAAGATTTCCTGCCATTGCTTTCTGGCCTGCCAAGTTTCAGTACAGAGATTGGTCACGAGTCTTATCAGTCTCCCTTCATATGTTAGAGCACGTTTATCCCTAGCTGCTTGCAGAATTTTCTCTTTATCCTTGTATTTTTCCAGTTTCACTATGATATGTCGTGCAGAAGATCGATTCAAGTTACGTCTGAAGGGAGTTCTCTGTGCCTCTTGGATTTCAATGCCTTTTTCCTTCCCCAGATCAGGGAATTTCTCAGCTATTATTTCTTCAAGTACACCTTCAGCACCTTTCCCTCTCTCTTCCTCCTCTGGAATACCAATTATGCGTAGATTATTTCTCTTTAGTGCATCACTTAGTTCTCTAATTTTCCCCTCATACTCCTGGATTTTTTTATCTCTCTTTTTCTCAGCTTCCTCTTTTTCCATCATTTTATCTTCTAGTTCACCTATTCTCTCCTCTGCGTCTTCAATCCGAGCCATGGTTGTCTCCATTTTATTTTACAGTTCATTTTTTTTAAACTTTTAATGTTTATTTATTTTTGAGACAGAGAGAGACAGAGCATGAATGGGGGAGGGTCAGAGAGAGGGAAACACAGAATCTGAAACAGGCTCCAGGCTCTGAGCTGTCAGCAGAGAGCCTGACGCGGGGCTCGAACTCACGGACCGTGAGATCATGACCTGAGCCAAAGTCAGACGCTCAACCGACTGAGCCACCCAGGTGCCCCTGCAGTTCATTTATAGCATTTTTTTTTAGCTCCTCCTGACTGTTCCTTAGTCCCTTGATCTCTGTAGCAATAGATTCTCTGCTGTCCTCTATACTGTTTTCAAGCCCAGCGATTAATTTTATGACTATTATTCTAAATTCACTTTCTGTTATATTGTTTAAATCCTTTTTGATCAGTTCATTAGCTGTCATTATTTCCTGGAAGTTTTTTTGAGGGGAATTCTTCCGTTTCGTCATTTTGGATAGACCCTGGAGTGGTGCGGAACTGCAAGGCACTTCCCCTGTGCTGTCTTGAATAACTTGCGTTGGTGGGCGGGGCTGCAGTCAGACCTCATGTCTGACCCCAGCCTACCGCTGGGGCCACAGTCAGACTGGTGTGTACCTTCTCTTCCCCTCTCCTAGGGGCGGGATTCACTGTGGGGTGGCATGGCCCGTCTGGGCTACTTGCACACTGCCAGGCTCCTGGTGTTGGGATCTGGCATATTAGCTGGGGTGGATTGGCAACGTGCACAGGGGCGGGAGGGGCAGGCTTAGCTTGCTTTTCCTTCGGTGATCCACTTTGGGAGGGGCCCTGCAGCACTGGGAGGGAGTCAGACCCGCGGAGGGAGGGATGGATCCGCAGAAGCACAGTGTTGGGTGTTTGCGTGGTGCAAGCAAGTTCCTTGGCAGGAACTGGTTTCTTTGGGATTTTGGCTGGGGGATGGGTGAGAAAGATGGCGCTGGTGAGCACCTTTGTTCCCTGCCAAGCTGAGCTCTGTTGTCTAGGCCTCAACAACTCTCTCTCCCGTTGCCCTCCAGCCTTCCCGCTCTCCAAGCAGAGCTGTTAACTTATAACCTTCCAGATGTTAAGTACTGCTTGCTGTCAGAACACACTCCGTCCAGCCCCTCTGCTTTTGCCAGCCAGACTCGGGGGCTCTGCTTGGCTGGCGGGCTGCCCCTCCCCCCGGCTCCCTCCCGCCGGTCCGTGGAGCGCGCACCGCCTCTCCGCCCTTCCTACCCTCTTCCGTGGACCTCTCGTCTATGCTTGGCTCCAGAGAATCCGTTCTGCTAGTCTTCTGGCGGTTTTCTGGGTTATTTAGGCAGGTGTAGGTGGAATGTAAGTGATCAGCAGGACGCGGTGAGCTCAGCGTCCTCCTACGCCGCCATCTTCCCACCTGTATCTACCTTATTTTCCTGTTTCGAATCGTCCTCAAATTCCTCCGATAAACCCTAGTGACTGCATTTTTCTCGTTAATATTATTGTACCTGATTTGATCATATTTCATTGAGGATTTAAACAATCAAATCTTAGAAGTGATATTCATGCATCATTTTCTTATGTGCTCTCTTGATCAGGTTTGGAGAATGTATTTTTGTAATTAGCCGTGTGGATTTAAAGGAGCAGGCAGGAGAGAGGAGTAGACATGCTGAAGGAGCTCCAGTTCTTCCTGTCGGCCATCCTGCTGCTTGCCTGTGTCTTCTTCTACCAGCTCAGCCTGAAGTCCAGCTGTCTCTTCTCTTGCCTTCCTCCCCAAAAGGCCCAGCAAGACCCGGAAGCCCTCCTGGGCCATGGGCATGGCATTGTGTTCATAGAGACCTCAGAGAGAATGGAGCCAACGCCTCTGGTCTCTTGTGCTGTGGAATCTGCTGCCAAGACTTACCCAGAGAAGCCCGTGGTGTTCTTCATGAAGGGTCTCAACACCACCACACGGCTGCCCTCAAACTCCACTTACCCAGCCTTTTCCCTCCTCTCAGCCATAGACAATGTTTTCCTCTTCCCTTTGGATATGAAAAGGCTGTTTGAAGACACACCATTGCGTTCATGGTACACTCACGTAAGTGTTCAGAGAATCTTAGAATGTCAGTATTGGGAGGTACCACAAAAAATGAGTCCAATCTCCTCATATTTTGAATAGGTAAACTGAGCATAAGGACTCAGTGTCAGAGATGGGACCAGAACCCAGACCCTGGTCTTCTTTGTACAGGGTTGAGTCCTGATTTAAACAAACAGGAGAGACTTCAGTCAGGTTTATCTCTAGCCTGGTGTCTTTTGCTTCCAGCCTTATTTCTTAGGAACTATGCTTCTCTTGAGACCATTCTTAATGAATGAGTTTTGGTAACTTTTATGGGGGTATAATCACTTATTTTTCACTTATTTAAACCCATCTGTGTTAAACTGTTTTTTTTTTTTGCATTTGAATGGGAAATGAGGCAATATTTAACTTGAAGATGATGTAAATAGTGAACTCATGAGAAATCAGATGGGGTGCTGCTATATGAGATTGGGTTATATTGAGATATAACCAAGACATGCCAGGAGCTCTTGGGAATTTTGTAATCTTCATCTTAGCAACATAGTATAATAAGGAAATAACATTTCAATTAAATATTTCTCTCACAGAGGGCCCACAATCAGATAACGCTTAAGTAAATTATAGTACAACCACTCAATGATTCCACTATGCAGGCTTTAGCCATGACATCTTATGAAGACTACAACACAATATGGAATAAATACACTTGTATTAGAATGTAATTGTAATTATTTTACCTATGTACCACCCTTCCCCCCAACCACATGGAAGAAAAAATCCTGAAGAAAATACACAACACACAGTAATAATAGGTGTGTTAGTGTGATTGGATTGGGAGTGCATTTAGTGATGAGAATAAGTTAATTTTATAAATAAAATTATTATTATTATTATTTTTTAATATATGAAATTTACTGTCAAATTGGTTTCCATACAACACCCAATGCTCATCCCAACAGGTGCCCTCCTCAATGCCCATCACCCACCCTCCCCTCCCTCCCACCCCCCATCAGCCCTCAGTTTGTTCTCAGTTTTTAAGAGTCTCCTATGCTTTGGCTCTCTCCCGCTCTAACCTCTCTTTTTTTTTTTTCCCCTCCCCCATGGGTTCCTGTTAAGTTTCTCGGGATCCACGTAAGAGTGAACACATATGGTATCTGTCTTTCTCTGTATGACTTTAATTATTTTAAAAACAAAAAAGTAATTTAAAAATTGGCATCAAAATTATACTATTTGCTTATCCTGTAAAGTCCTTTCTAAGTTCTAATCATAGGCTAGACCAAATGTCAGATGGTAAATACTTTGTAAAGGGGCCAGACAGTGAATACTTAAGGCTTTGCAGGCCAAGAGGCAATATTGAGGCCATTATGGCGGTACTTGTGTTAGTTTCCTATGGCTGCTGTATCAAATGACCACAAACTTGGTGATCTAAACCAACAGAGATGTGTTCTTTTTTGGTGATGGAGGCCAAAAGTGCCAAATCCATTTCACCGAATGGAAATCAGGTGCTGGCAGGGCCCCAGTTCCCAAGGAAGCTCTTAGGAAAAACCCTTCCAGGGGAGATCTGCACATGTCCTTTTCCTCTGTGTGTGTGAACTTTCCCCCTACATCTATCTATCTTTCTTTCTTTCTTTCTTTCTTTCTTTCTTTCTTTCTTTCTTTCACCACTTTAGTGACGAATGACTGACATATGAAAAGCTGGACAACTTGGTGAGTTTAAGATGCGGCTGTTTTTTTGTTTTGTTTTGTTTTCTTAATTTTTTTTTTTTTTTTTACATCTGTCTTTAAAGGATACTTGTGATAGCATTTAGGGCCCAAATCAGGACAACCCAGGATAATCTCCCCATCTGAAGATCCTTCATGTGATCACATCTGCAAAGACCCTTTTCTGAAATGCGGTAACATTTACAGGTTCTGGGATGTAGGACCTGGGGTCTTTGAGTGGCCATTATTCAGTCCACTACAGTATTTATATATAAAAAATGAAAACTCCTGTCATGACCTGCCTCATTCACCTGGGGACTGAGTGTGCTTTCCTGGGTGGAGGACATATTTGAGCCTACTTACTGTCATCTGGAGACACTTACTGGACTAAGCAACCGGCATGTGAGGGAAGTGGCCAGTTTTACTTTTGACTCCATGTGACTTCCATAACCAGGGTGCCCATCTCTTGTCCTGAAGAGCCTGCAAGTCTCAAATTCAGACTCATCAGGAGGTGATGAAGCAGCTCATCAGACAGATTTTACCGGCAGCTGCCAGCACAGGGGTCCTAACAAATAGTTGGTGACAAGCGCAGGCCCCTCGGAAGGAGCAGGACAGGCCACAGGCTGGGAAGGCAGGCCCTGGCAGCAGAGAGGGTCCCTGGAGGGGACATGTTGGCTAGGTCCCTGTCACTCTCAGGGCTAGCCTGCTAGAGGGTGTTCCAGGAGATCTAAACAAGAACAGCAGTCTGTTGGCCTACTTTCCCCACAGCTGGGCTAGACTAACGTTACCTAAACTGTGTTACGCTCCTTACACAAATAAATTTCTGCCCAAATTGTTTTGGAAGGTGAGATGCTGCATTCTACACTGTAAAAAAAATTTTCCCTCATGGACTAATCATGTACATGAAGAGATTAAAGCCTCTGTACTTCTGAACTAAAGAAACAGTAATTTGATTCAACCAGAATCTTCCAAACTTATCTGAGCATGAACACCTCTTTCAGTAGGACATAAATGTTTTCTTAGAGCTGATGTTTCATAGAGCACAGCCTGGGTCTTCTGAGCTGTACCTCAATTTTACAAGGTTGAATTTTAGGAACAAGGTGGGCCCTGGGACACAGAACCCTTAAGCATCTGCCCCATCTGAGCCCGCAGGGTACTGCACTAAGCCATGCATCCGCAGTGATCACACCATGATAATTTTGGGGTGCTGGTCTGTGGCATGTTCTGCTCCATTGTGGATGACCTAATGTGCCATCACTTGCTGGTTTGCTGCACTGATTTGGCAACTGTAGCCTTTAAAGATGTCTGGGGTTGCGTACTGTGGGGTAGGAAGGGGATGAGCAGTCAGAATCCTAATCCCCTTCCTGTGGGAGCTTTTGTGTTTTAGGTAGATTTAGTCTAATGCCCACAAAAAGGCAGGCTTCTTCCTCCTGTGATTTCGTGTGGCTTTTGATATCCTATGTATCTGTTCACTAACACTCACCAATTTACCAAATAATCAATTTTACTTATTTTTACCAAAACCTTATTTTTTTTTGGAATGAGTGGATCTCTGGAGCCAGACTGGCTGGGTTCAAATTCAGCCTCTGCCTCTCTCACCTTGGACAAATTACTGAATTTCTTATTTCTTTTATCTCTTAACTTGAAAAATGGGAATAATCATAATATCAGTCTTTGAGCATTTGTGTAGATTATAAAGAGCTTGGAACAGTTTTTGATAAATTTTGGCTGTTATTATTTATGAGGTTTTCAGCAATTGTATACAATTTTGTGATGTTAACAATTTGTGTAAAGATTCCTGCAAAGTATTAATTGTCTTGCCTTCATTTGGCTTTATAGCAATGATTTTTTTTAATTAAAAAATTTTTTTGTTTAATGTTTATTTTTGAGAGAGAGAGAGAGAGGGAGACAGAGTGTGAGTGGGGAAGGGACAGAGACAGAGAGGGAGACACAGAATCTGAAGCAGGCTCCAGGCTCTGAGCTGTCAGCCCAGAGCTGGATGTGGGGCTCAAACTCATGAACTGTGAGATCATGACCTGAGCCAAAGTCGGATGCTTATCCAACTGAGCCACCCAGGTGCCCCTATAGCAGAGTTTTTTTTTAAGTGTTTTTTTTTTAATGTTTATTTATTTTTGAGAGAGAGAGAGAGAGAGATAGAGTATGAGTGGGGTGGGGCAGACACACACACACACACACACACACACACACACACACACAATCTGAAGCAGGCTCTAGGCTCTGAGCTGTCAGCACAGAGCCTGACTCGGGGCTCAAACTCACCAACTGTGAGATCATGACCTGAGTCGAAGTTGGATGCTTAACCAACGAGCAATCCAGGTGCCTCCCTTTAGCAGAGTTTTTTTTTTTTTTTAATTTTTTTTCAACATTTTTTATTTATTTTTGGGACAGAGAGAGACAGAGCATGAACGGGGGAGGGGCAGAGAGAGAGGGAGACACAGAATCAGAAACAGGCTCCAGGCTCCGAGCCATCCGCCCAGAGCCGGACGCGGGGCTCGAACTCACGGACCGCGAGATCGTGACCTGGCTGAAGTCGGACGCTTAACCGACTGCGCCACCCAGGTGCGCCAAGCAGAGTTTTAAAGAATGTTTATTAAAAAATAAATAAGTAGATAAATAAATAAATAATAAATAAATAAATAATGTTTATTTTGTCAGGGCACCTGGGTGACTCAGTTAAGCGTCTGACTCGTGTTTTCGGCTCAGGTCATAATCTCCTGGTTCATGCCCACGTTGGGCTTTGTCCTGACAGTGTAGTGCAAAGCCTGCTTGAGATTCTCTCTCTTTCCCTCTCTCTATGCCCCTTACCCAGGCACACTCTCTCCTTCTCTTTCTAAATAAATAAATAAACTTAAAAAAAAGAATGTTTACCTTGTCAAATGCCAAATGTTTATGTTCAATCTTTCTTTACTTTTAATTCATTTATTGGGGCACCTGGGTGGCTTAGTCAGTTGAGCGTCTGACTTCAGCTTAGGTCATGATCTGATGGTTCATTGGTTTGAGCCCCACATGGTGCTCACTGCTGTCAGCGTGGAGCCCACTTTAGATCCTCTGTCCCCCTCTCTCTCTGCCCTTCCCTTGCTACTGTTTCTCTTTCTCTCTCAAAATTCATTTAAAAAAATTATTTATTTATTTATTTATTTATTTATTTATTTATTTATTTATTTATTTAAGTAGGCTCCATGCCCTGTGTGGAGCCCAGCGTGGGGCTTGAACTCACAACCCTGAGATGAAGACTTGAGCTGAGATCAAGTGTTAGGATCATCCATTTGTCTCTATTTCAATCTTTTAATCAATATGTTTCAATCCAGAAAAATCTATTTTGTTTTCTCTATTCAAACTTTTAGCATTCCATTTGAGAAGGTTGCTGTCTATAGTGATTAGTTTCTATTGCCATTTATAAAGATTGTTTTTTATTCTTTTTAGAGTCACTTACTGCTTTGCTCCCTTTTTTAGCATTTGCAGTCATCCTCGACTCCTCTCTCCCCCTCCACATCCAATCCATCCACACCCTGACCCTCTTCATCTTTACCGTGTGCCTAGGATCTGAACATTTCATCTGCCTTCCTAACTTGCCTCTGCGTTTCTGCCCTTGCTGCCTCCCAAGCCTTGCCCCTGTCTGTTTTCCACAGAGGACCCTTTCAAGACTGAGTCAGGTCACATCACTCCTTTCTTCTAAACCTTCAAGTAATTTCAGTCTTCAGATAACTCCAGTCTACATGATCCATCCTCCCTCTCCACCCACCCCTCTCTGCTCTCATCTCCTACCCCTCCTTCACTGCCCTGCTTTGGCCACACTACTCTGTTCTCTGTTTCTGCACACAGTGATTGTATTCCTACCTAAGGGCCCTTGAGCTCACTGAAACCCAAGGTAAGATAGTGTTCCACCCTGCCCCCTTCATATCCTCCTCACCCAGCTGTTTTTCCTTCATAGTCCTTGTGAACACCTGACATATTATATATTGATTTATTTATCATCTATCTCCTCCAGGTAGGGATTTTTGTCTGTCTGTTCATTGCTCTCTCCCTAGCAGCTATAACAGAGCTTGGCACATTGAAAGTAGGCCCTCAATGGGGTGCCTGGGTGGCTCTGTCGGTTAAGCGTCCGACTTTGGCTCAGGTCATGATCTCACACTTCGTGGGCCTGAGCCCCGCGTTGAGCTCTGTGCTGACAACTCAGAGCCTGGAGCCTGCTTCCGATTTTGGCTCTCTCTCTCTCTACCCCTCCCCCACTTGTGCTCTCTCTCTGGCTCTCAAAAATAACTAAATGTTAAAAAAAATTTTTTTTAAAGGAAATTAGGGCCTCAATGAATATCATTAAAGGAAATAATTAGTGAAAGAAGGCATGCATGCATTTTAAGATTCTATTACCAATTTCTCAAGAAGCATACATATTGATCTATTCTATAGTTTCCTAGTTTACTTTATTAGTTTTTAGCATTTCTAGGACTCAAAAAATTCCTGCTTCACAGTTTCATATTTGTGCTGAAAATGGCTCATATGGTTTATTGTGAAATCCCTTCAGGGTTTCTTCTTTACCATTCTACTGCTTTAATTAAAAACAAAAACCAAATTCATGAATTCTTTAAAAGCTTGCAAAGTCTGCCCATTGACACTGGTTGCTGTAAACTTTTCACTTACAGGCAACTTTTGGGGTGGAGGTAAGTTTGGTCAATTTGTAAAATTGGGTTTTTGTAAGCAGATTTTCGAGAAGCTGGCTTGCTTCCTTCTCCTCAGCTACCGTGGGCTGGCCTCACATTGTGACACCCTTCCTTTTTCTCCTGCTGCTGTGGCTGATTTGCACGTGTTCCTGCAGATCAACGCCAGTGTGGAGAGCAACTGGCTCCACGTCAGCTCAGATGCGTCCCGCCTGGCCATCATCTGGAAATATGGCGGCATCTACATGGACACCGATGTCATCTCCATCCGGCCCATCCCTGAGGAGAACTTTCTGGCTGCACAGTCTTCTCAGTACTCTAGTAACGGGGTGTTTGGATTCCTCCCCCACCACCCCTTCCTGTGGGAGTGCATGGAAAACTTTGTCGAACACTACAATTCAGACATTTGGGGCAACCAGGGTCCCAGTTTGATGACAAGGATGTTGAGACTGTGGTGCAAACTTAGAGACTTCCAGGAGGTGAGTGATTTCAGGTGTTTGAACCTGTCCTTCCTACACCCTCAGAGATTTTACCCCATCTCCTATCCAGAGTGGAGGCGCTACTATGAAGTCTGGGACAAAGACCTGAGCTTCAATGACTCCTACGCCCTGCATCTGTGGAACTACATGAACAACGAAGGAAGGACTGTGGTTAGAGGGAGCAACACGCTGGTGGAAAATCTCTGCCGTAAGCACTGTCCCAGGACTTACAGGGACCTGATTCAAAGCCCAGAGGGGTCAGTGACTGGGGAGGTGGGTCCAGGTAACAAATAGAGCCCACACTGGCTCTATGTTATAGAACTGGTTCCTGGAGTGCCAGCGTGCAGCTCATGTCCACGTTCCCCAGGGGTGGGGGCGTTTACCCACGTATCGCTTAGGCTCAGCTTTCTCTGTCTATAATACAAAAATCCCAAAGACCATTGGTGTATAAAATATAGAAGCTTATTTCTCTCTCATGTAAAAGAGGTCTGAAGGCAGGTGATTCAGGGGGGGGTGTGGTCACTGTGGTCATTGGGGACCCAGGTTTCTTGCATCTCTCTTGTTTGTTATCCTTAGCATCCATAGACCCTGGTCTATATGGCTGCTTGGTATCCAGCCCTTTATGTCTGCATTTCAGGCAGCAGGATGAAGGAAGGAGGAATGTACCCCTCCTTTATTTTATGAAAACTTCCTATAAGTACTGTGTAACACTTGCCTTTACATCTCACTCACTCACTGCAAGAGATGCTGAAAAATTTAAGGAGGAAGAGAAGAAAATGGGTGTTAGGAGAGGCAGCTAACGGTTTCACTACCTGTTAAATTTACTTCTGTAAGATTAATTTCAGCAGAATGGACTAGGGACAAAGAGTCTTGATTTCTGATCCTGACTTTGATATTCATTAGTGAATTCAGTCAATGAATATTAACCAAGCCCCTTCTGTGTGCCAAGCACTGATTTAGTTGCTGAAAATATTGCTGGATCAAGCAGACATGGTTCCGTCTTAGTCAGTTTGGGCTGCAGTAACAAAGTACCACAGACTAGGTGGTTTATAAGCAACAGAAATTTATTTTTCACAGTTCTGGAGGCTGGTAGTCCAAGATTAGGGTGCCAGCACAGTCAGGTTCTAGTAAGGATCCTCTTCTGGTGGCAGAGGGCACTTTTCTTGTAGAATTCTCGTATAGGGGAAGGGGTCAAGGGAGCTCTCTGGGGTCCTTTTTATAGAGAAACTAATCCCACTCATGAGGGCTTCACCCGCATGACCTAATTACCTCCTAAAGGCCCCACTTTCTAATATCATCACATTGAGGGTTAGGATTTCAACATATGAATGTTTTTTAACATTTATTCATTTTTGAGAGAGAGAGAGAGAGACAGAGACAGAGACAGAGACAGAGACAGAGAGAGAATTAGTGGGGGAGGGAGACACATAATCTGAAGCAGGCTCCAGACTCTGAGCTGTCAGCACAGAGCCCAACATGGGGCTCGAACCCATGAACCGTGAGATCATGACCTGAGCTGAAGTCGGATGGTTAGCCAACTGAGCCACCCAGGAACCCCAATCTATTTATTTTTGAGAGAGAGAAAGGCAGGGGAGGAGCAGAGAGAGAGGGAGACACAGAATCTGAAGCAGACTCCAGGCTCTGAGCTGTCAGCCCAGAGTCCGACCCAGGGCTCGAACCCACGAACTGTGAGATCATGATCTGAGCCAAAGTTGGACGCTTAACCTACTGAGCCACCCAGGCACCCCTTTCTATTTCTTATTGATTTATAACCACCCTTTGTATATTAAGGACACAAACATTTTTATTATTTTAGTGTAATTTTTTTCAGTTTCTCCCAGCTTGCCATGCCTTGGGTTTGTTTCTAGACGCACAGAGGGTCCTGGTTAGACTGATGCTGCATTTTTCCTTTTGCAGGAAAGAACAATTTTTTTTTCTTGAGACAGGCAATCTCTTTTGTAAGTGCATCTATCACCTTTAAGGTGATTTTTTCAGGGAATGTGCTAGAGTATAATTTGTGCCCAAGGAAAAGGTTTGAAGCCCAAGCTTCAGCCAGTTCTTGACATGTCAGAGTGCAGGCCACTTGTTGCAAGGTCCTCAGATTTTTCAAGAGAAATCAGCAAACCAGATTTTTATGTAAAATCTCATTTTGACTATATACCTGTCAATCCATCCATCACCACTGTGAAAACCCAACAACATACTTTTGACCTACGATTACCTCAGTTAGCATTTGCGGCCAGCATCCGGGCATTGGGAGATCTGTCCCATACACCTCAGATGCCCTTCTGGAAGCTAGAGCTGGCTCTGGAGCTGGCTTCTGAGGTGTGATGCCAACAGTTGACAGCAGAGAGCACTCCCATGGTGGGCTGCCTAGGGTCTAAAGTCCACCTTCAGTCAGCAGTCGGTCCCACTGCCTCCTGTCACATCCCTAAATGTAGGAAGGAGACCAGTTGTGATGGTGTCTGTGCTGAGTCAGAGAGCGGGTGTCTGTCACTGGCCTGAGGAAGGGGTGAGAGGCTATGGGGCCAGATGAGAACCGCAGGTATTCAGGACCCACCCTCTTGGTATTCTTCGGAACCTAAAATAGAGCACATAGGAGGCACTCACTAACTCTTGGCTGTATCGAATGTTGAAATGTGGCCCAGTAGGGGAAGGATGTGAAGGTTCCATGCGTGGGAAGTCTTGGTCAGACGAAGACAGAGTTTTAGCTTTTGGAATTACTGACAAGGTAGATGAGGCTGTATGTCAAGTTCACTTTCTCACAACAACCCTGCAAATGAGGGTACCCCAGTTACACAAAGGGGAATTGAGGCTGGTGTAAATGACACATACAAACACACATGGGTACCACCAGAGCTCCTTTCTGCATACTTCAGGGATCCAGTGGGAAGAGAACTGAGAAACAAATTTTCCAAGCCCCCACAGATTTCACATTTGTATGAACTCTAGAGGGCACATCACTGACTGCAAGGCCCTGGGCTAAGCCTAGAGATGGCTTAGCTAATTTGGTTCTCATAATGACCCTGCTAGACAGAGTTTATTTTTCCCATTTTACAGAAGGGTTAAGTGACTTTTCCAGGGTTACATAGTTTGGGAATGTGGAAATGTAAATACATCATTTAAAATGTTTAATTCCAGTATAGTTAACACACAATGTTATATTAGTTTCAGGTGTACAATATAGTGATCCAAAAATTCCATACATCACCCAGTGCTCATCACAAGTGAGTTCCCTAATCCCCATCACCTATTTCACCCATCCCCTATCCTCTCCTCTCTGGTAACCATCAGTTTGTTCTATATAGTTAACAGTCTGTTTCTTGGTTTGCCTTTCTCTCTCTCTCTTTTTTCCTTTGCTTATTTGTTTTGTTTCTCATTTTTTACAGGGTGTCCTATGCTTATCTTTTTAATGTTTCTTTCTTTTTTGAGAGAGAGAGAGAGAGAGAGAGAGAGAGAGAGAGAGAGAGAGCATGAGCAGGGGGAGGGGCAGAGAGAGGGGGGGACAGAGGATCCAAAGCAGGCTCCATGCTGATAGCAGTGAGCCTGACATGGGGCTCAAACTCACGAACCGTGAGATCATGACCTGAGACGAAGTTAGAAGTATGACGCTTAACCAAGAGACACCCAGGTGCCCCAGTTTGTTTTGTTTCTTAAATTCCACATATGAGTGAAATCATACGGTATTTTTCTTTCTCTGACTTATTTTGCTTGTCATTATTCTCCCTAGCTCAATCCTTGTTGTTGTAAATGGCAAGATTTCATTCGTTTTTAATAGCTCAGTGATATTCCATTGCGTGTGTGTGTGTGTGTGCGTGTGTGTGTGTGTGTGTGTGTGTGTATTTGTGTGTATTTGCGTGTGTCCATCACTTCTTCTCTATCCATTCATCTGTTGATGGTATTTGGGCTGCTTCCATAATTTGGCTTTTGTAAATAATGCTGCAATAAACACAGAGGTGCATAAATCCCTTTGAATTAGTGTTTTTGTATTTTTTTTGGGTAAATACCCAGTAGTGTGATTACTGGATCATAGGGTAGTTCTACTTCTAACTTTTTGAAGAAACTCCATACGGTTTTCCAGAGTGGCTGTACCAGTTTGCATTCCCACCAACAGTGCACAAGGGTTCCTTTTTTCTCCATATCCTTACCAATACTTGTTTCTTGTGTGTTTGATTTTAGTCATTTAGACAGGTGTGAAATGGTATCTCTTTGTAGTTTTGCTTTGCATTTCCCTGATGGTAAGTGACATTAAGCATCTTTTGATGTGTCTGTTGGCTATCTGTATGTCTTCTTTGGAGAAATGTCTGTTGATGTTTTCTGCCCATTTTTTAAAAGAATTGTTATGCCACCTGTTGGTTTTTATATTTTTATGATTTTTAAAAAATTTTTAAACGTTTATTTATTTTTGAGAGAGAGAGACAATGCGGGCAAGGGGCAGAGAGAGAGGGAGACAGAGGATCTAAAGTGGGCTGTGCACTGGCAGCGGAGAGCTGGATGCAGGGCTTGAACTCCCGAACCGTGAGATCATGACCTGAGCCAAAGTTGGACACTCAACAGACTGAGCCACCCTGTTGTCCCCTGCCCACTTTTTAATTGGATGATTTATTTGTCTGTGTGTTGAGTTTTATCAGCTCTTTATGTATTGTGGATACTAACTCTTTATTGAATACATCATTTGCAAATATCTTCTATTCGGTAGGTTGCCTTTTAGTTTTGTTGATTGTTTCTCTCACTGTGAAGATTTTTATTTTGACATAGTCCCAATAGTTTATTTTTTCTTTTGTTTCCCTTGCCACAGGAGACATACCTAGAAAATGCTGCTACAGCTGATGTCAGAGAAATTATTGCCTGTGCTTTCTTCTAGGATGTTGTTGTGTCTTTGACCCTAAAGCCTGTGTCTTTGTCTCCCCTCTAGTAGGTGGCAGGAACTCCTGGAGTGAAAAGTGTGCCCTGGCCAAGAGGAAGAGGAGGAACAAGATTCCCCATCAGAGTAGATGGCTTACAGACATCCCTACTGGGTCCTGGTCCTGGCCGGCCAGTTCTTTTTTTTCCATTTAAAAAATTGTGGTAAAATATATAGATGCCATAAAATCTACCCTTTTAACCATTTTCAAATGTACAATTCAGTGGCGTTAAGTACCTTCAACCAACCCCACCATCCATCTCTAGAACTTCTCCATCATTCCAAATTGAAACTGTACCCGTTAAACAACAACTCCCTATTCCCTACAACCCCCGCCCCAGCCCCTGGTAACCACTATTCTACTTTCTGGAATAGCTCTATGAATTTGACTATTCTAGTTACCTTGTATAAGTGGAATTATATAACATTTCTCCTTTTGCATCTGGTTTATCTCTCCTACCATAGTATTTCCAAGGTTTATTCATAGTGGGGCATGTATCAGTCCTTCATTATGTTTTAAGACTGAATAACAGTTCATCGTATGTATGTACTACATTTTGTTCATCCATTTATATGTTAACGGAGACTTGAGTTGTTTACACCTTTCGGCTGTTGTGAGTAATGCTGTTATGAACAGGAACGTACAAGTATCTGTTTTAGTCCCTGTTTTAATTCTTTTGAGTATTTACCCAGAAATGGAATCGTCAGATCCTATGCTAATTTTATTTTCAATTCTTTGAGGACTCACCATTCTCTTTTTCACAGCAGCTGTACCATTTTATATTCCCACCAGCAATGAAAGGAGGGGTAGGGGCTCCAATTTCTCACATCCTTGCCAACACTTGTTGCCATACACGTTTGCAGATTGAGACTGGAACGGGAGGAAGACCTTTAAAAAAAAAAAGCCAGAAATCCGAGTCTCAGTAAAGCAATGACTGGCTAGGGATCGGGGACCATATCAGGGGAGAAAGAGTTCTTGGGTCCTGGGTTTCAGAGGCAGATCCACAGGACAAGCTAGAAGGTTGGGGGTTGTGGGTTGCTCACCATATGGACTAGCTCTGCAACTGCTCCGGCTTTTCAGCAGAACAGCCTTTGTTGCTGTTGTTGTTGTTGGTGGTGGTGGTGGTGGTGTGTGTGTGTGGGTGGCTGGCTGTGTAGACCGGAGCACGTCCAGCCTCCCTGGGCTCCACGCGGCCGCCCTCTCAGTAAGGCCTGGGAGCCATTCTCTTGGATCCTGGATTTTCGCAACGGATTAAACGTGGCATTCCCTCCTTCCCTTCTCCGTAACAACCTAAAAATAGCTCGTCCCGGGGGGAGGGGGATGGGAGAAGCTCCACCCCTGTCTGGGTGGGGTGGGGAGGCTGTCTCGAGAGCGCGAGGCGTCGGAGACCCGGTGGCCTCCGGCTGCTGGTGCGGAAGGCTCTGTCGCCCGCGGGCCCCCAGGTCGGCTGCACGGGGGTGGGCGGCCGGTTCGGTGCCTGCCGGGGAGGGCGTCCGGGCTCCACGACGCTGGGGGAGCATCCCCGGCCAGCGCGGCGGCGAGCGTTCCGGGAACGGCCCCCGGGAGGTCGGGGCGGTGGAGCGAGCCGGGAGGCGGGGCCGGGGCCGGGGCCGAGCTGGGGAGCCCGCACCTCCGGACCTCTGCCGGCTCCGCCGGCTCCGGCGGCCCCCAGGAGAGCGGGGCTGCGTGGGAAAACTATGGCAGGAATTCGGCTCGGGAGGGGTGCGGGTGGGGAGCGCCCTCGCCGTCCGAGCTGTGGATGCCGCGGGCTGCCGGAGGTTAAACATTAGCGACGCCCCGCAGGGGACCAGCCGGCGGAGCTGGGGCTCTGGACCGCCGCTTCCTGCGCCCCGCGTGGGCCCCCAAATCCAGCTCTCTCGGCCTGCCCTGGACCGAGGTACCCCGGGAGGGAAGCAGGAGTGACTGCACCCCCAGGATTGGGCTTCCCTGGGTGGACAGACTTGGATGCTTACTTTTTGAAAAAAGTAAAATGGTTTGGGGGGCTTGATGCTCTGAGTTGTGCAGGTAAAAGGGGATCTTTTGATAATGAGGTGATTTAAAAACAAACACATTGGCATCTTGGTTTGTCCCTCTTGCGCTCTGGGGCTGGAGTTTAGCAGGAGGCAGCACAATGGTATTTTCCTTTTGAAGTCGATGCAGATGAAGTCCAGGGGAGACTTGCTTTGTACAGGACGGAATGAGGATCCAGAAGGGGGTCTGGAGGGCTTGGACAAGGGCTGGCCTTCAGCCAGCACCCTAAGGGCCCGGCCCCTACCTGCCCCTCCGTTGTTCACGGAATTTGATTTCTAACAGCACAGCACTTGGAAGAGAAGCCTGGTGAATGAGGTGCTTTCACTGTGGCCTCTCACACTTTTCATCTGCAGACAGAGTGGGTGGTCTCCCTCCTCCGTCAGGGTCCCTCATCACTTCCTTCTGTCCCCCTGGAGCTGAGGACTGGCCAGTGAGAACAACCACTTACAGAAGGCCAGTCCTACAGTCAAGTGGTTGATAAACAGTCTTTTTTTTTCCTGTCTCTGTCAGCACCAGGGGTCTAGAGACATCTTCCTCATGTGGAGATACTTTTGGATACTGTCCAACTTGATAAAATGGTCCCACAGAGGTATATGCTTCAGGTTGGGAACAGAAGCCTGAATTCCTTTGTGGAATATAACTGGCTTCTGCCACAGAGCTGGGGTTTGGTCAAAAGGCCTGTGGCACAGTGGACACTGACAGGAGCAGGGAAGGGGGCAACTTGGTGGGCTGTTCCGAAACCCCTGGCAGGCCCCTTTCGTAAACCGCCAGTCCTGGTTAGCAGGGTGACTACCTGCAATGCCAGCTGTACCTAGGCCTTGCGCCTCTAGGGGGGTTTCTGTGGGGGCTCCATGGGAAAGAAAGCGTCAGTATATTCTACACTGGTATTCTTTTAGATGTGAAAAGCAGTAGTGAGTTTTGACAATTCTGTACCTAGGAAGATAGGTCATGTCGGTTTGTAGTCTTCCTCCCTAAAATACTCCTAAGCAAGGCCAGTCAAAGCCCTTCCCCCAATTTTTATTTTATTAAAAATTTTTTCATGTTTATTTATTTGAGAGAGAGAGAGAGAGAGAGAGAGAGAGAGAGCGGGGTAGAGGCAGAGAGAAAGGGAGACACGGAATCCAAAGCAGGCTCCAGGCTCTGAGCTGTCAGCAGAGAGCCTGATGCGGGGCTGGAACTCATGAACCTCGAGATCATGACCTGAGCCTAAGTCCGACAGTTAAGTGACTGAGCCACCCATGTTTTTGACAAAACTATTGGTGCCGTTTTTTAAAAATGCCTCCTTAGAGGGAAATACAGGCTTCCAGTTATGGAGTAAGTCAACAGAATAAAAAGCAGAGCATAAGGGATACAGTCAGTGATACTGTAGTAGATGGAATGGGACAGGTAGTAGCTACTATGTTTGTATGTAGCTACTATGTATGCTATGTTTGTGAACATAGCATAATGGATAAACTTGTCAAATCACTAGGTTGTACACCTGAAACTAATGTAACATTGTGTGTCAACTACACTAAAGAATAAAGATAGAAAACTACCTCCTTAAAGTTCCTGGGAATGGAAGCCAGCTGTAAGGGAGAGAGCGGTTCGCTACTTGTTGGTTCTGGGAGTGGGTGCAGACCCCAGGAAGGGCAAGAGGGAGTGGGAAAGGTACACCTTTCTTTAGAAAACAACAGAATCAGGTAATAAGGCTAAGATCTGTAATGATAGTGTTCCAGAAGAGCTCTTGAGTCACTCTCTTCTCCTTTGGGATCCTCAGGGCTCCCTCGTCTTTGGTGTGAGCATAGCTTGTTTGCAAACTGTGTGAGGGTTTCCTTGGCAGCCATAACAGTGAGCACTAATGACATGCCTGGGCTTCCCAGGGCATGTACTGCTGAAGGTGGCTCAGGAGCCAGGGCACCTTGACTCTAACAGCTGCTCTTGGCTGCGTTCTTGAAGGAGCAGAAGAGACAGTAAGGTGGCAGAGGCAGTGGTATAGTCTAGCTGTCAATTTGTATTAGAATCAGCCATTTGATTGATTTTGTGCAAGTTATCTTTGACAGATTATAGGTGGGCAGGTTTCAGAAGAACCGTAAAGTCTTCAGGAGTTGTTCCTCCGTGGGATGGCTGCCTCGTGAGGTGGTGAGCACCTCATCACAGTGGGTGT
This sequence comes from Felis catus, assembly GCF_018350175.1. NCBI lineage: Eukaryota > Metazoa > Chordata > Mammalia > Carnivora > Felidae > Felis > Felis catus. Next base: position 124,885,209 of record NC_058376.1, read on the forward strand.
GCAAGGCAAGAAAGCTTTCTTTCTTGGTTGTGGGATTGCCCCAGGTAGAAACCATCTCTTCAGTAATGAAGCAACCTTGGAATGTTAGCATAAATAGCATTCTTTGGGGTCCACTAATGCATGGCATTGATCTAGGATTGGAAGTTTCCTGGGACTCCATCAAAACATCTAGAGATGGTTAACATGGCTTCAGATTTCGTAATGACAGCAAGTCATTTCTGCCTTGTGTTTCTATTTCCAGATGTGGGGAAAGCTGTCTGCTGATAACTCAGTCTGGAGAAAGCACTGTGTTCCTGCCTGTGGGGGGTGTGTGGTTTCCAGGTAACCCGCAGCAGTCTTATTTGGCTTTGTCTCCTTCCATCCCAATCTGGACGCAAGCTGTGGAGTTGAGTCGTGTTCAGCTACGCTCTGTGGAGATAGAGAGAAAATTTCGAGTCTCCAGCACTGGTCCTCTTGTGATTTCCTGTAAAATCTTTCCGTTCTCGGAGATTGGACAAGAGATCTCAGGTACTATCATTTCCATGATGGGAAGTAATCTACGTGCCATCATCATCATCATCATTGGGAGGTAGTTTGGCATAACTCCAAAGCCTTGGAGTCAGAATCTGATTCGAATTTTGGCTTCAGATTTTAGCAGTTGAGTGAGTTGGGGCAGGTCTCTTAGCTTTTCTGAGCCTTGGTTTCTACATTTGTCAGATGAGGCAGATCAGAGCTACGTACAAGGTTGTATGATGGGTATAAATAGCAAGGCTGGCACAGTGCCTGGTACACAGAAACTTTGACAGTTCTGTTCAGGTGAATAGCAAGCTGGAGTACAAGTAATATGCTAGGGGTTAGAATACAACAGATATGAATAAGCCCTGGGGGACCTTATAGCTGGGGGAGAAGGGGGGAAGAAGGGAGACAGGAATGTCCTGGTATGGCCTCTCCTTGGTACACCCACTGCACCCTGTCCTAGCTCCTACCCTGGCACTTACCAGTCTGTAGGGTAATTTTTGTGTATTTTTCTGTCATTCTAGAGAACTCTGGAGCCAGACACCGTCATTTACTAGTTGTATGAGTGTGGGAAAGTCGTTTGCCCTCTTGGGTTACCTCTGAGTTTCTTCATTTGTACCCTGGGTTGTAGTGAGAACTAAGTGGGATAGTGCATGGCAAGCCTTATAACTGTGTGGAGCACACACTTCCAGAACTGCTAACTGGTTTCATTAACAACGGAGGGACTGTTGCCTGGGTCGCCATCAATTCTGAATGCCAGTCATGGTGCCTGGCACTTAATAGGGGCTCAGGAGTCATTTGTTGATGACAGATTTGCACAGCCACACCAGTACAGACCGGAGCGTGGCCAGGTGCCCAAAGGAGTGTACACCCTGCTCTGGGAGCCCAGGGGAGGGGCAGGGAGTTCTGACTGTGAGCCTGGGAGGGATTTATGGTGGCTGTCAGGTGTGAGGAAAGCCTTGAAGCGTGCGTTCATTCACGGGCAGTGGGAGCAGGAGGATGTGGTGCAGGTCCATCTCTGCCAATAGGCAGCATGATAGTGGCTAAGAGGTCAGACTCCGTAACCAGGCTGCATAGGTCTGGATCTTGCCTCTTGCATCTGGGGCAAACTTCTTTACTTCTTTGTGGTTTGGATAATATTAGTACCCCTTGAGGGCTTGTCCTGAGAATTACAGGGGTTATTCTTTTTTAAATGCTTGTTTATTTATTTTGAGAGAGAGAGAGCGCACATATGCAAGCACAGGCGGGGGAGGGGCAGGGAGAGAGGGAGAGAGAATCCCAAGCAGGCTCTGCGTTGTTAGCGCAGAGCCTGTCGTGGGGCTCGATCTCACGAACTGTGAAATCATGACCTGAGCCAAAATTAAGAGCCGGATGCTTAACCAACTGAGCCACCCAGGCGCCCCTACATGAGTTATTCTTTATAAAGCACTTAAAAACAGGGCCTATAAATAAATATGCCAGAGATATGAATGTGTGGACAGTAAGTAATATTGTAAGTGGGAGATGCAGCTAGAAAGCTGGTTTGAAAACAGTTCATAAAGGTCTTTGAATATCTTTTTAGGTACTAGAATTTAGAATTAGCCAATGAGGGACACATAAATCCATTCCCATATGGCTGAAGCCCAGTGATGGCTGCCCAATTTAAGATTTTACTTTATTATTATTTTTTATTTTAGAGAGAGAGAGAGCACAAGTGGGGATGGGGGGTGGAGAGACAGACAGAGAGAGAGAGAGAGAGAGAGAGAGAGAAAGAATCTCAAGCAGACTCCATGCTCAGCATAGAGCTTGGTGTGGGGTTCAATCTGATGACCTTGGGATCATGGCCTGAGCTGAAATCAAGAGTTGGTTGCTCACCCCACTGAACCACCAGGCGAGCTGCCCCTTTTAAACAGGGTGTGCACTCCTCATTTTGCCACAATCACCAACACTTCCTAGTACAGTCGTTCTGAATCAATAAATCTGGGGGTTTGCATTTCTAACAAGTTCCCAGCTGCTGCTGCTAGTAGGGACCAGTTTGAGAACCACTGCCTAATTGTATCTTGGACACTCAAGTAGGGAATCATTTGTCATATTTCCTGCATTTAATGCTACCTTCCTGGCCCTAGGGGAGTTTGGATTTGCAATTTCTGGTATATCAGTATTAGAAGGCTGGATCTAAAGGTCCCAAGAGAGAGATGGGCCAGCAAGAAAGAGATTTGGGAGTGGCTGAGGCTCAGCCTGAAGCAGGCCTTCGGTAGCTGACGCTGTGGGTATGTGTGAGCTCATCTTCTGGGAGAGCGTGCAAGGAGGGATGGGTTGTGAATGAATAACTGAGTATCACGAGGGCATTGCCCACCCACAACTCTTCCCCACGTTAAAGGAAGGGGAAAAAGATAGTAACTGTTCCAGGAAGAGGCTAGAAGAAACATTCGAAAAGGTGGGAGAAGTGAGAGAGTTGCTGGTGGAGCATTCTTGGCCTTAATCTTAGAGAGAGGACTGTGGGTAAACCTCTGAGGCTAAAGCTTAAATAGTTAAATGGTGAGCTCTAGGTGAGCTCCCAGTCTGGGGAAGGATAGGAAGCAGGTGTCCAGTTACCCCATGGCATGCCTGGTAACCTGCTGTTGCTCTGAGGCATAGCTTGTTGTGGCAATTGTCTCTGGGGCTGCAGTGACACAGCGGCAGCTTGGAGCTGAGCATGGTAAGTATCATGTCTCCTGTCTCCTTTTTTTTTTTTTTTTAATTTTAAGTAGTGCAACATGTTAGGTAGAAATGGGCTGATCTTCTCATGGCCATGATGGGGGTGCACGTGGCTGGATAGTTTTGGTTTTGGAGTATATTTGGGGGAGGGGTATCTGAGAAAGGGAAGCATGGGAGTTTAAGTGGAAAAGGTGGGTGAGTGGCGGCCTGTGAGCAGTCTTCAAGGCCGGGCTGAGGGGTTTGGACATTGTACTGTGGCAACATGGGGCCACGCTGAGATCCTGTGTGGAGGGCGGATGTGTAGTTAATATACCTCGGTAACCCCAGTTCTGGGCACCAGGCCTGGCACCGCTAGGCATGCTGTGAATGAGGGAGGATGGTGAGTGAATGAATGAAGGAGTTTGAGGCATAAGGGGTCATGATCTGATCAAAGCGAAGTTTTAGGACAAACAGCTTTAAGAATCAGTGTTCAGAGTCCACTTTGGAGCCAGATGTACCTCCAACCGTACTTCAGCTCTGGCCCCCTAACCTGGGACAACACTCGTAACTTCTCCAGACATCAGTTTCCTGTCTGTAAAATGGGAACAGTGATACCTGTTTGTAAATTTGTATGTAGAGGTTGTGTGTGGCACAGAGGCTGGCCCTCGATACTCCGGGGCCGGAACATTACTGAGTGCCTTCGCCTTGCACCTCCTCCAGTTCTCAAGGACCCTATGGGGAGATAGGGCAGGCCATCACGCCTGTCCCTGTCTTTCTCAGGTGAAGGCTCAGGAGGTCAGGGGTCTTTCCTGGAGGCCTTCCCCACTTTGCAAGCCTAGCCCCACCATTCCTTCAAGGCCTTTCTCCTTCGTGAGGTCAGTGACCTCCCTTCTGACTTTCTCTTGTGCTGAAAAGTCTCATCTAGAAAGAACTTGATTAAATAGGGTCACCTGTACTTCTTGTTGCCCCTGTCAGATTCAAAGTTCAAGGGCAGAAATTGTATTTTTTTTAAGTTGGTTTTTTTTTTTAATTTTTTTTTCAATGTTTATTTATTTTTGGGACAGAGAGAGACAGAGCATGAACGGGGGAGGGGCAGAGAGAGAGGGAGACACAGAATCAGAAACAGGCTCCAGGCTCTGAGCCATCAACCCAGAGCCTGACGTGGGGCTCGAACTCCCGGACTGCGAGATCGTGACCTGGCTGAAGTCGGACGCTTAACCGACTGCGCCACCCAGGCGCCCCTTAAGTTTGTTTTTTTCAGGTTTATTTATTTTTGAGGAAGAGAGAGAGAGACAGAATGTGAGCAGGGGAGGGGCAGAGAGAGAGGGAGACACAGAATCTGAAGCAGGCTCTGGGCTCTGAGCTGTTAGCACAGAGCCCGATGCGGGGCTTGAACTCACTAACGGTGAGATCCTGACCTGAGCCGAAGTCGGACGCCCAACCAACTGAGCCACCCAGGCGCCCCAGAAATTGTATTTTTTAAATAAAAATTATAAAAGTAATATATGATGATAGTAAAGAACTTTGAATAGTATGGAAAGGTGGAAAGTGGAAAATCAGTCTTCAGCTTCCATTCCCACTCCCAGAGGCAACCATTGCTCACAGATTGTTTATTTTTACAGAAATACCATAGTCTATGCTTACAAAATGTTGGAGATAATGAATCATATATAGGAATTATAAATTAGTATATTTTATTTAATTATTATTATATATGAGTAACAACTTTGAATCATTCATATATATGTGTATGTACATGCATATATATTATTTATGTACCATTACCATTATTGGTCTGTATAAGGCTTCCCTGTCTATCCATTTCCTATTGATGCATTTTCCATCTATTTATTTATTTATCCCTGTTTCACACCCCATTTCCTTCCTCCTTTATAGGCAACCATTCTAATGTGGGATATATCTATACATCTGTATAGAATATACAGGTATAAATATATTGAATAGATATAGGTAGATACAGATGTGAGATATACATATATTTATTTTTGCATATTATTATTAGATATGATTATATTAATTATCATTCAAGCAGATAGGGATATATCTCTGTGTGTGTATATACATACACACACACTCATTCTGTATCAGTGCATGAACAGTAGCCTTATTCTTTTTTTTTTAAATGTTTATTTATTTATTTTGAGAGAGAGAATGTGCATGCGAGCAGGGGAGGGGCAGAAAGAGAGGGAGACAAAATTCCAAACAGGCTCTGCACTGACAGTGCAGAGCCCAACATGGGCCTCGATTTCACGAGCTGTGAGATCATAATCTGAGCCGACATCAAGAGTCCGATGCTTAACCGACTGAGCCACCCAATAGTTGCCTTATTCTTATCAATACCTGCATAGTATTTCATTGTATAGAGATACCATTTGTATCCCCTCTTGTACTTTGTGCTTCACTTTCTTATATTTTTTCTTGTACTTTGCTGTTAGAAACAACACAACAATGATGGTTTTTGCACAGGCACTGTTGCATATACAAGTATAATTCTTAGTAGTGGAATTTTCCTTTTAAAACCCTATTGCTACTATCAGTTTACTCCTTAGAGAGAACAGTTTCTGTGACTACCTAGAGAGTGCAGAGGAGAATCTGAGTCTTTTGACGACAAATTGGGCCTCTTTTCTCAACCAGTAGGTTTGAAAAAAAGACCATGGTGGATTGAGCACAGTCTGTGTGCAGAGACATGGCTGCCACATCAAGTGTCCCCATCAGTTTGCTCATATCCCACCAGAGAGCATAGTTGTAGGGTCACCCTTTGCAGCTGGGGCCACTGGGAGACGTAGCCCACTCCTGTTCCGCTACAATCTTGCAGTTACAGGAGGGAGGACGGGATGTGGGGGAAGTTAGGCGGCTCTGTCTCCCACGGCAAGTTATTGGACTTTATCCTGAAATCACTTTGGGTTGCAGAAGGACCACTTAGACATTTGATGGCTCCCTTTGACGAAGACCTCCAGCAGGCACTCTTGCAGTGGACTTGGGTATGGGGCACGGTCGAGGAGGCACTCCATGCCTCATTCCTAACCACAAACCTGCAAAGTAGGCCCCCTGCTCCCCAGTGGACACAGAAGCCTTCAGGATGTGAACCTGCGATCTGAATCCACATCTGTGTGATTATAAGGCCCACACCCTGGCCTTACACCTCTCTCGCCGTGTCCGAGCATGCAGGCATACTATAGCTGTTGCACACGTCCCTCACCTCACCCCACTTAGGCTCTTGCTGGCCACGTGTGTAGCACGCGCGGCCACATGCATCTTGCCTAACTTGGACTCTTTTCTCATTTTCCAGGCCCTCTCTCAGCTTCTCTGCCTGCTGCCGTGGCCTTGGTGGCACCCTCCCTCAGTGGTCAGCCCGGGGCTTCCTCAGCCCATGCAGTCCCCTGCTACCACTGCTGAGGGCCTCAGTGGCTCTCCCTTTGGGGCCTACCCACTCCCTACCTTCAAGTTCCAGCCTCGCTCTGAGAGTGTGGACTGGAGGCGCATCAGCGCCCTGGATGTGGACCGCGTGGCACGGGAACTGGATGTGGCCACCCTGCAGGAGAACATCACGGGTGTCACCTTCTGCAATTTGGACCGGGAGGCGTGCAGCCGCTGCGGGCAGCCCGTGGACCCGGTGCTGCTCAAGGTGCTGCGCTTGGCTCAGCTCACCATCGAGTACCTGCTGCACTGCCAGGATTGCCTGAGCGCCGGCGTTGCCCAGCTCGAGGCCCGGCTGCAGGCCAGCCTGGGGCAGCAGCAGCGAGGCCAGCAGGAGCTGGGTCGCCAGGCCGATGAGCTCAAGGGCGTGCGGGAGGAGAGCCGCCGGCGTCGCAAGATGATCGGCACCTTGCAGCAGCTGCTCCTGCAGACGGGGGTCCATGGCTACCACACGGTGAGGAGTCTTTGCAGGGTGGGAGATAGGAGGTCGCCCGGCCACTTGGGCAGTACCGCCGCCCTGGGCCCCGGGGTTGCTGGGGGCCATGCTTACTGAGGTTAGAAGCAGATGTTAGAGATGTCTCATCAAGTTCTACACAGTGTGTGTGTGTGTGTGTGTGTGTGTAGATTGCATGTGTGGCAGGTGTGTATATGAAGGATGTGTGTGCATATGTGTGCTTGTGGAGAGGGTGCATGTGCAGGATGTGCATATGTGAATGTATATGGAGGATGTGTGAGTGAATATGTGTGTCTTAACATGTGAGTGTTTGGAGCATACATCTGTGCATGATATGTGTGTGTATGTATATAGAGTATGTGGTGTGTAACGTGCTTGTGTGTGAAAGTGTGTATATAAAGATGTATTTATGGTGTGTGTGAATGAATGAAAGATGTATATGTGTGTAAAGGTGTATGTATTTATGGAGGGCAGGAGCGCATGTTTGAAGGGTTTGTGTGTGCATGTAGCAGTGTGAAATGAAAAGGTGTGTGTAAGAGGTGCGTGTGTGCGTGTGTGTGTGTGTGTGTAGAATTGGTGTGTAGCAAGGGACTGGTATTGCCAGGCCCATTCTGACATGTTCAGCCAAGTGACAGTTCATTACCCAGAGTGGCATTTGAATATTTGCAGCTGCATGGAAAGTGTGGACTGGGGACAGTTGCAGTTTGGTGAATCGTCATGGTGGTCAGGCCCTGTGCTGAGTTCTGAGGGTGCAGGCACAAGTCATGTTCATTCAGGTTTTCAAGAAATTCATAGTTTAGGGGTGGGTGGTGGGACAGAAGGAATATGTGGTACAATATTGATTGAATGGTAATTGATATAACTGATACAATGTCAATTATGATAAAGAGGGTCAGAATCTTTTAATAGTAAATGACAAAACAGCAGTCTAACTTGGCTTAGTTCAATAAGCAATTTATTGGTTAATTTAACTGAAAAATCCAGAGCCATGGTGGGACTCAGGTATGGCTTGTCCTTGGAATCAGACAGTGACACTAGAATTTAGTTTATCTGCGGCTCTTGGCGACTCTTCCTCAGTGTGGGTTCCGTTCTTAGAAAGCTGCTGTCTGTGTGGTAGCAAGTTGGGCCACCGCAATGCTAGCATCTGATTTTCCCAGATTCAAGGCTGGCATGATAGAGGGCCTACTTTGGTCCCAGAAACCTGACTAGTATTTCACTGTCTCCTGTATCTGGCTGTGTTTGGGTCTCCTACCCATCTCGGTTGGTGAGCTCACGGTTGGGAATTCAGGGTTGTAACTGGCTTTGGTCTAAGTCACATGTCCCACCATGGAGCTGGGGATTGACCAAAGTTCATGGCTGGAGAGTAAAGGACAGGGTAATTCCCCAGAAAAAAACAGGGGTTCTGTTGTCAGAGGAAGAAGGAGTGGCTACTGTCCTATCAGGACTCTTTGATGACACCTTCTAGAAGTTGCATCTGTCACTTCTGCTTACATGTCATTGGCCAGAATGTAGTCACATGGCCATACCTGGTTGCAAGGGAGGCTGGAACTTATAGTGTTTATTCTCATTAACCTCATGACCAGCTAAAAATCAGGGTTTCTAAAACTAAGAAAAAAGGGGCAATAGTTATCAGGGGACAGCTGACAGTTTCCATCACATTTGTGTAAAGATAGACCTTCTTAGTCTGATTGAGTAGGATTGGCCGCCTGCAAAGTTGTGTTGGAAAAATTTTGAAGTTTTACAGTGAAAAGATGATGTGAAAGATTGGTAGGGTCTGAAATGCTTGAGGAGAGTGAAGCAGAATTAGAGATACTATTATTTGCTGTCCTTTGCTCTGGTGGTTCTCAGCCCTGGGGTGGGACCTGGATATTGTTTTTGTTTTTTCTTAACTTTTTACTGTGAAAAAATGTGAACGTGTACAAAAGAGGGAGTATGGTAATGAGCCTTTATTTGTGCACTACCCAGCCCACTCATCATCAACCCTGGCCAATGCTTTTTCGTATGTTCCCCTACCCACTTCCCCCAGTCCTGCATTACATTCGGCTCTATTAGGCATATGGTGTTATCTCTAACTATTTCAGTATGGATCTCTAAAAGGTGAGGACTCCCACTTTTAAACATAGACATAAGACCATCATCACGCCTTTGAAAAACCAACAAAAACTCCTCAGTATCATCAAATACCCAGTCAGCACTCACAGCTCCCCAGGGTACTGGTCGTGTTCAAATCGAATCCTTCATTTCTGAAGCAGCCCACGGGTCCCAAAGAGATCTCGGGAGAGCCCCAGGCTGAGCTAGGTAATCTGATACCACACTTCCCACTCTTTGCCTTCCATGCAGTGCCACCTGTGTGACAAGACGTTCATGAACGCCACCTTTCTCCGGGGCCACATCCAGCGCAGGCATGCGGGCGTGGCAGAAGGTGGTGAGTCCAGGTGGCCCTCCTGGGACCGTGGAAGGGCCTGGGCTGGTCTTCAGTGGGTGTGGGGCACATACACCACCACAGCTGCCCTCAGGCCTCATCATCCAGTAGAGGAGGAGGTGATCCCATCGTCCACACTGGGGAGATCCATCCCACATGGGCCTGGGAGGTTTCTGACAATGTGTGTAGAGAAAAAGGGAGTCAGACGGTGGGTTCCAGTGTTAGCTTTATCCCTTTCTACCATGTGACCACAGTCATTGCCCCTCCCTCTGAGTCTCAGTGGCCTTTGCTGTGAATTGGGCAGTCAAATGGGGTGACTTGGAAGGGTCCTTACCTCCCAACCTTCTGTGAATCTGCTCTTCTCTGATGCTAACTGTGAATGAGCTTAAAAGGGGTTAATAAACAGTTAGACTGGTTCTTTAACTCTGTATGTACATGAGCTTATTATGACTTAATCACTTTAATTTCATCATTTCAAATTCCAAAAGGAGTAGCAAGGCTGTATGTTTCCCCATAGAGAGATTTGCATACTTTATATCCATTTTTAATGGATGTTAATATTTTAATATGTGACATAACAAATAGCTGCTAACAAATAAAATAAATACAGATATGAAAATATAAATCATACAATATAAATCTAAATATTCCATTAAGTAAAACCTTTTTCTTATTTTTCTTCATTTTAATTTCCTTTCCAAAGAGCAGACTTAAAGTTTTTATTTTATTTTTTTTAACATTTATTTTTTGAGAGACAGAGGGTGAGTGGGGGAGGGGCAGAAAGAGAGGGAGACACAGAATCTGAGCAGGCTCCAGCCCCTGAGCTGTCAGCACAGAGCCCGACACGGGGGCTTGAACTCACAAACCATGAGATCATGACCTGTGCCGAAGTCGGACGCTTAACCAACTGAGCCGCCCAGGTGCCCCATAGAGTTTTAAAACAGCACCATTTATCTAGTTGTGATGCATTTATTAGATATCTAATTATTTTTGATTCTACTTTGGAGGCTGCTAAAGGAAAACAGATTTTCTACTTCTTAAATGAATTTTTCTGATGAAAAGATAGGTCTTTGAAGAGATATCTGTATACTGAGGTACATGGCAGCATTATTCACAGTAGCTAAGATGTGGAAGCACCTAACTGTCCACAGACAGATGAATAGAGAAGGAAAATGTGGTCTATGCAAGCAAGGGAATATTATTCAGCCTTGAGAGGAAAGGAAATTCTGTAACATGTTACAACAGGAATGAACCTTGAGGATATTATGCTAAGTGAAGTAAGTCAGCCACAAAAGGACAAATACTGTATGATTCTACTTATATGATATCTAGAGTAGTCAAATTCGTACAAACAGACAGTAGAATGGTGGTTGCCAGGGGCTGGGGGGAGGGAGACCATGGGAAGTTATTTAAAGCATACAGAGTTTTTGTTTTACAAGAAGAAAAGAGTTATGGAAGTGGATGGTCGTGATGGTTACACAACATTATGAATGTACTAATACCTCTGAGCTGTACCTTTAAAAAGGGTTAAGATGTGGGGCTCCTGGGTGGCTCAGTTGTTGAGTTTCCAACTCTTGATTTCAGCTCGGGTCGTGATCCCAGGGCCGTGTGCTGAGCATGGAGCCTGCTTGAGATTCTATCTCTCTGTCCTTCTGCCTCTGTCCCCTGCTCGTGCACGTTCTCTCTCTCTCTCTAAATAAATTTAAAAAAATGGCTAAGATGCTACATTTTATGTTATGTGTATTTTACCACAATAAAAAAATTGGAAAAAATGCCTTTGACCTGGAAAATTTAAATACAGAAAAGTAGAAAAGAGAAAATAAAAACCATCGACACATCACCTACTTAATATTTTGGTGTGTTTTCTGTTATTATTTTCCCGTGTACATATGTAATCATACGTAATCATACAGTATGTGGTTGTGACTATTGCTTTAAAAAAAAATTTTTTTTTAACGTTTATTTATTTTTGAGAAGAGAGAGACAGAGCATGAGCGGGGGAGGAGAGAGAAAGAGAGAGACACAGAATCTGAAACAGGCTCCAGGCTCTGAGCTGTCAGCACAGAGCCTGACTCGGGGCTCGAACTCACAGACCACAAGATCATGACCTGAGCTGAAGTCAGATGCTTAACCGACTGAGCCACCCCGGCTCCCCTATTGCTTATTTTTAATTAAAAATATATCACATTTTCCAGTGTCATTCAGGCATCTTGGAAAACATGATTTTTAATGGTTGAATAATATCCCATCATGCAGCTATCATAATTTATTTCACGATTAAATTATTACATACTTTATAGGGGTTACTCATAAATTTCCTTGTTATAAATCACTTGATCAACATTCTTATATGCAAGTCTTTGGGCATATTCCTTATTATTTTCTTAAGGTTAAGCGCTGAAGGAGAGGGAAAATATGTTCTTAAGGCAACTTTTGCTAAATTAATATTCATGACCTTTTTATTCTCAGGCAGACATGGCTCTTCAGATATCTCCACTCTCCTATTTCATATCATCCTAAATCATTTTGTTAACCCAAATTAATTTCTACTGTGTCTAAAATTGCTTCTTTCCAAAAAGCACAGTCTGAGAAAGACCATCTCTCTTTTCAAAGAAAGACTTAGAGTTTTAGTAACAGTACCATCTATCTAATAGTCACTAAAGGTACTTTGAAAAGGAACAAATGTGGGTGCCTGGGTGCCTCAGTCCCTTAGGCATCTGACTTCAGCTCAGGTCATGATCTCATGGTTGGTGAGCTCAAGCCCACATCCTGTGAACACGAGCCCTGCTTCTCTGTCTCTCTCTCTCTCTCTCTCTCTCTCTCTCTCTCTCTCTTTCCCCATCCTTGCTCACTTGTGCCCTCTCTCTGTCAAAAAAAAAATAATAAATTATAACAATTGTGCAAGTACAATTGTCTTTTTCATTGGTTTATCTGTATGTGGTTTAGTTAGAATGTTCTTTTATAATTCATTCTTTTTAAAAAAATTTTTTTAATGTTTATTTCTGAGACAGAGAGAGACAGAGCATGAGTGGGGGAGGGGCAAAGAGAGAGGGGGACACAGAATCCGAAGCAGGCTCCAGGCCCCGACATGGGGCTCGAACTCACAGACCGCGAGATCATGACTTGAGCTGAAGCCGGACGCTCAACAGACTGAGCCACCCAGGCGCCCCAATAATTCATTCTTTTATTGTTTAATCTTAGAAAGTTTGAAGTATACACTTAAAAAACTTTGGCTGAAAGTTTCCTTCATAATGCATGCTGTTTTTCTTTTTTTCATTTGAAACTTACTACTCTACGTATTTCTGAAAAAAAGGGAACTTAAAACTACAATTATTTTCACTACTTTAAACTCCTCTCTGATGGCTGTGAGGATGCATAGATATGTTCTTTGTATTGATAATCACCGTGTACATGCCATTTGGTATGCTGCTTCTGTTACTCTCTCAATTTTGCTTTTACATTTGCATGTGTTAGTACTGTCAAAATAGTTACTTTAAATGACAATAATAGTTCACATTTATTGAGCGGTCATGCCAAGCACTATGCTAAGCACTTTGCACTGTCACATTTCATCCTCATGACAACCCTCTGAGTTAGGTGCTGTTACTATCTCCTCTTTCCAATTTGGGGAAACTGAGGGTCAGGGAGGTTATGTCATTTGCCTTGTGGTCAGTATCCAATGGGAGTGGCAAACTGGTCTCAGACTGAGGTGTGACTGATTGCATAGGCGACGAACTGCACTCCACTAACTTTTTGACTTAACCCGGTCACCCTGTCTTTGCATGGAGCCCACAGGGAAGCAGAAGCAGCAGGAACAGCCAGTGGAGGAGATACTGGAGGAGCTTCGGGCCAAACTAAAATGGACCCAAGGGGAGCTGGAAGCCCAGAGGGAGGCCGAGAGGCACCGGCAGCTCCAGGTGGGTACGGAGAGGAAACACCAGGGAGCCTTGCTCGAGTCTCATGCAGGAGACCCATGATGCACGGGTGTCTCACAGGACCAGAAGTCTCGCTGATTTCCTGGAGCTGGGAGTCAGAGCTAGGATGGCATCTTCTTGGTTGTGGCAAATGATCTTAGGTTATCTGCAAAGGAAAATCCAGTTGTTTTCCCAGATCTGTATGGCCAAAAGTAGGAGAGAGAATTGCTGTTTTCTGCCCTATTCAGCATCCTCTGAAGGCGTTTGAACCTGAATGTTAACTTCTTACACTACAATGCTACTTGGCTTTTTGGAAGCCAAGACTGGATAAACTCCAAAGTCCAGTCTCGAGGACATACTTAGTAGATAATTGTAGAATGAAAATATGTAATCTTGCCTTACTCATTCCTTCATTTCTTTATTCTTCATTCATTTCTTCAGCATCCATTTATTGAGCACCAACTATGCCAGGAACATAAAGAGAGAGAAAAAGATCTCTATTGTCAAGGGACTTTACAGTTCAGAGAAGACTTGTCTCACTCCATGTCCAAACAATAGGAACAGTAGGACGAATCTTCTTTGGTCTCTAGAGTGACTTGCACAGACAAGGGGCCCTAGCAGTTTCTCAGTAAATATTTGCCATGATGTAGAATTAGTGATTCTATTGTTCCTGTTTTTCTTTCCAGGAAGCAGAGATTGCTCGTCAGAAGGAGATAGAAGCTAAGAAAGAATTTGATGAATGGAAAGAAAAAGAGCGGGCCACGCTATATGAGGAAATAGACAAGCTAAAAAAATTATTTTGGGATGAATTTAAAAGTGTTGCCAACCATAACTCAACTCTAGAAGAGGTACCCAGCACAAAGTCTTTCAGTGTTCTTTTGCCGAAAATATGTTTATTTGTTCTCAAAATTCATTTCTTCGTTTGTACTCATTTTATTTCCTGTGCCATTGGGAGCTAATACACTGTGAGGCTGGATATCAGAGGCCAGTGCCAGGGATTGAATCCCTGCTCTATCACATATTGGCTGTGTGACCTTAGGCGAGTTACTTAACTTTCCTGCGCCTCAGTTTCTCTTCTGTATGACAGGTTGCTGAGATGGTTAAATTAACACGTAGGCAGCACTTAACATTGTCTGGTATATAGTAGAAACTCCCTAGACATTATCTTTATTTTTGCAAAGGGCTTTCTTTTGTCACTGGATGAGCTATGAGGCAAAGTTTGAATGAATGCATTTTTCTCTTAACGGGTATTTGCTGAGCACTGGCTATGTGCTAGGCACCCTGTTGGGGTCTATGGAGATCATGCATAATAGTAAGATATACTGAGTGTATTAACTGGTTTCTAGCCCCTGTGCAGAACACTTTATATACATTAACTTTTAATTCTCACAACAACAAAACAACCGTAACATTCTCAAAGTAGGCACATGATTAGTTTATAATTTCTTTTCTATTTTCTTTTAATGTTTATTTCTTTTTGAGAGACAGAGACAGAGTGCGAGTGGTGGAGGGGCAGGGAGAGAGGGAGACACAGAATCCGAAGCAGGCTCCAGGCTCTGAGCTGTCAGCACAGAGCCCGACATGGGGCTCGAACCCACGAAGCATGAGATCATGATCTGAGCCAAAGTTGGACGATCAACCGACTGAGCCACCCGGGTGCCCCTGGTTTATAATTTATTTTTAAAAGTTTTTTTTTTTAAAACAACACTATTATCATTTCTCCTTTACAGGTAAAGACACTGGGGTTCACATAACGTGCTCAAGGTCACACAGCTACTAAGAGGTAGACCTGGGATTTGAACTTAACTTTTTAAACTTGTAAGCCTCTGCTCTTCTAATGGATATACTGTTAAGTTCATTCAGGAAAACATTATTAAAGATTATCCCTAGACTGTATCTTCCCATATAAACCTGTATGACTAAAACCATATCAGGGAAAAAGTTTTGAGGAGAAATATTTTCAGAATGTATCGAGCTCTTATTGGTCCTTCTAACATCAAGGAGAATCATTTCTTGTTTTTGAAAATGAACTGTCTGCATTTCTCACAGTCATTCCACGTTTTGCTAAAGGAATACCTTGACGACTTTTCCAGAAGGGGCTTGTCATAGGATATGCTTGGAGTCTTGGATGGTCCATCATCTCAATCTGAGATGGGAAGCCAAGGATAGGGGTGGCTGTGGGGTTGAGATGAGAGCTGTGTGTGTGTGTGTGTCTGTAGTGACTTAAGCCCTCCCTGCAGTGTGGTCAGGAACGATTTGTGGGAGGTAAGATGCTCCCCCACCGTATGGACCTCATGGCCCTACCCCCCCAGCTCCACATCCATCTTCCCTGAGCTGGCGTGTACCCTGCTGACTCTCATCTCCTGACACGGCACTAGCTGACTGGATGTTTGATAGATAGGTATTGATTTGAATTTGGAGTTACTGTTCAGAAACCACCCCATCAAAGGCCAGAGGGTTACTTTTGGCTAGGAAATTCTAAGTTTTGGTGAGTGAGGACATAATTACCATCCATGGTTTCTTTTTAACTTGGATCACATTTCCCTAAACTGGAACATCATTTTTCTGTTTTTTATTTTTTATTTGTCTTTTCTCTGTAGGATTGCATATGCTGTGTTTTTGTGTTTGTGTGTCTCTCCCTGTTCCCTCTCATGTGACATTTCATTATTTTACTTTTATTATGGGAACCAAACTGGAGACCCAAATTCTCAGTGTATTTGGATAATTACTTTGTTATTTTTTTTTTCTAATTCTGGGGAGAAAAAGAGAAGATTTCGGTTAGAGTGAGTGTGAATAACACTGTAAGACAGTCTACCTCATAACACAACAAAAGATTTCCCTTGCTGCCAGGAAGGCCAATGAGAGGGAAATACTTAAAAAAAATTTTTTTTAATCTTTATTTATTTTTGGAGTGAGACAGAGTGTGAGCAGGGGAGGAGCAGAGAGAGAGGGAGACACAGAATCCGAAGCAGGCTCCAGGCCCTGAGCTGTCAGCACAGAGCCTGATGTGGGGCTCGAACCCACGAACCGTGAGATAATGACCTGAGCTGAAGTCGGACGCTCAACTGACTGAGCCACCCAGGAGCCCCATTGGGTAGAGGGAAATACTTTTTGAAGATGTTTCTCCTCAAAATTTCCCCCCTGGTACAGAAGTCTGTGAGCTTACTTTGGCTGAGTTACCTGACTGAAGAGAGATAAGATGTAGGGTAAATCCAGTGGCCAAAGGAGTACCCATTTGAATGGAAATCACCATGCCGGTTTGTCATATGCGAAGAGAGCCAGCTCTCTGGGCATCATAAATATTGGGGTGAAGGCAGAAATGACACACAAGAAGCCGAGCGTTGTGCATACACTTGATAAAGCATTTGACTCTATGAAAATACTCAAGGGGTTTAGAAATGGTTAACATTTGGACCGGATATTGCTTTAGCAATAGAGAAGAGTTAAAGATTAGCAAGAATGGTATCAGGTTAAACTCAGGGACTTGCAGTTCTTGAAAGCTTTAATGGGTCTTACGAGTTTTGTATAAAATAATAGAGATGGAGATAATTTAATTTTGTGAATACAGCAGTGATATATTTAAAAATATAGCCATAGGTGGAAAGGCCTCTTCTCTCGGATCCACTTTCCTGTGTCTTTTCCTTCAGATTACACGCAGCTAGCTGAGGAATCATTAGGTATGGGTGATACCACTCCAAGCCACACAAAGCCAGGTCTGGTTGGTGACAACCAGGATTTTTTTGTGGGAGGAGGGACAGGAGTCCTCAGGGGATGGTCCAGAGTGCCTGAGACCCTCCCAAAGGCCCTAGGAGTCTGATTCTCTTCAGCCTATTTGAGACTGAAGAGGAAAGGGGGCGGCTGTCTAGTGAGCTCCGGATTTTGAATGCAGCAGAATGCTAGTGCTATTGAAATTATGTTCTCAAATTCTGTTCCTCCACGGGAACTTGCTTCTCCTGTGTAAGCACTGAGCTCTCAACCCTGGGGAAGGGGAATGCTCACTTGTGGGTGTGTTTGCAGGCATGTAGATATCTGGTGAGGACAGCTTGGACTTTGTGGTTGGGTAAGGTGTGCCTTTTTGACATTGCTCAAGGTGTAAAAGACAACATCAAGACTAGATCTTCATCTAAATAAAACGGTGTCCCGGCCTTTTCAGAAACTGCAGGCATTGCAGTCCCACCATATGATGGAGTCCAACCTCGGGTCACTACGGGACGAGGAGTCTGAGGAGCGACTCAGGCAGACTCAGGAACTCCGGGCCCTGAAGGAGATGATGGAAATGCAGGTGAGCTAACGTCTCATGCTTTTCCTCCGCCGCCAGCCAGGTTGTCTTCCAACAAAGTTTCTTAGTTTCGCCCTGTGGTGTTACGGAAGCTGAAAGACATCAAATTCTACATTTTCAGACCTTCTGCCAATACATGGAATCATGGAATAGGATTCTTAGGCTTGGGGCTGGGGCTTGAGGTGGGGCTGGTGATACAGATGGTACAGTATCAGGTTTGCTTGGGATCTTTTCAGAACACATACAGTTATGTCTCTTATTGGGCGCCTTTATTCTCATTTTGATTCCAACCCAGTTGGAAACAAATCTTCTGGATTTGAAGGTATTTGGGATGGATCTAGTGATGTGATGGTAAATATTTAACAACGGCTCTCTGCTTTAATAGGTAGCAGTTGCCATTTTCCATGGTGTAGAATTTCCCGCCATCTCTGATTTCGTGCTACCACCGTGAGGTCCCTGGGTATGGCATTGGAGAGGCTGGTGCACAGTCTGCTCTCATGAGCCGGCAGGAGGCGGCTCTGGCCACCCCTGGATGAATCGTGCAACGATGCGGCGAGATAGGGTCTAAATCACTGATAATCCCACGGCAAGGAAGGGCAATGGGGATCGTTACTAAATCAGGTTGTGCTTCTGTTTCTGCTTCTCTAAGATTGTGAAGAAAGAGCTTAAAGTCTAACTAACAGCAGTAAAATATTTCTACTGCTTGATGTCTCCTTTCACCAGTTTCCCGGTAAGGGAAGCTAATTTTTTTCTATGACCTCTGTTCACATCCTTTTGCCTAATTTTCCTTCCCGGTTTGTGAGTCTGTATAACATATGGAAGTGAACCCAGCCCTCTGTTATTCTTCTACTTATTTTTCCCTTAATACTGGTCTTTTCAATTTTCTTTATCGTGGTTCGGGTCATACAAAATTAATAATGTTTATGTGGTCAAAATGATCAAATCATCAATTTGTTTATGGCCACTCTGACGTTTAAAAAGAAAATATTTTTGTGTTTTCTTGTAGTGCTTTTATGGCCTTATTTATTCATTCATACATACCACTTTACTGAGATATGATTGGCATGTGAAAAGTTGTACATGCTTGGTGTATACAACTCAGTGAGTTTGGGGATAAGAACTCACCCTTGAAACCCTCACCACCATCAGGCCACAGTCATATCCATCACCTCCCAAAGTTTCCTTCCACTCTTTATTTTATTTTCTTTGTGTGTATGGCAGTAACACTTATCAGATCTACTTTCTTAGCAAAGTATACAATACAACTGAGTAGATATTTATGATATGATATTAGAAATTTGCTTTAAAACAACCTAGTCTTGGGGGTGGGAGTAGATGGGGTATAAATAAGACAAGATTTGCCATAATTGCTAATCACTGAAGCTGGGTGGTGGTATATGGGACTCCATTATTCTATATTCTCTATACTTTTGTTTATATGAGAAATATCCGTAATAAACACTTTTCGAAAAAGATTATCCCAGCGTTTCTCACACACAGAGATATTCTTAGGAAATTGAAAACTGCTCTTTAGAGCTTTTAAAAATTTTCCTACAACTTAAAAGTTATATATACTCAAAAAAAAAAAAAAAAAAACCAACCACACATTACACATACTCATAAAAATCTAAAGAAAGAACAAAAAGAGGCCAAAAGAGAAAAATTTATCCACAGTCCTGACATTCAAAAATATATTCAATTTTAACATTTTGGTGTCTTTCCAAGTATAAGTTTTAGTGATACATTGTGGTGATACTGTATATGAATGAGGAATTTTTTAGCATGCATGTTTAGGTTATAAGGTTTTTAATTCTACACACGCATACATTCAACAGATACCATGCATGTATTATGTACCAGGCATATATATCTTGCATAATGAACTTTGTACCCTTCGACCATAACTTCCCCATTTTCTCCCTGTTTTAACTTCTAGTGATCACCATTCTCTCTCTGTTTCTGTCAGTTTGACTATTTTGGATTCCACACGTAACTGAGATCATACAGTATTTGTCTTTCTTGCCTGACTTATTTCACTTAGCATGATACCTTCTAGGTTCATTCATGTTGATGCAGGATTTCCTTCTTTTTTAAGGATGAATAGTATTCCACTGTATGTATGTTCCACATTTGCTTTATCCATTCATCTACCAATGGATTATTAGGTTTCCCTATTTTGGCTACTGTTCATAATGCTGCAGTGAACATGGGAGTGTATCTCTTTGAGATCCTGATTTCAGTTTTTTTGGATCAATATCAAGAAGTGGGATTGTTGGATTATATGGTAGTCCTATTTTTATTTTTTTTCTTTTAACAACAGGAAAAGCAATCAAGTTTATTAACAAGTATACCTCATGTACACCTGGGAGATACCCCGGGGGAAATGAGTAACTCTATTTTTAATTTTTTGAGGCACTTCCAATCTGTTTTTCATAATAACTGTGTCAATATACATTCCCACCAACAGTGTATGAGGGTTCCCTTTTCTTCACATCCTCACCAACGCTTATCTTTTTTTTTTTTTTTTTAAATAACAGCCATCTTGACAGGTGTGAGGTGATATCTCATTGTGGTTTTATTTACATTTCTCTGCTGATTAATGATGTTATAGGCCTTTTGGGGGGAAATGTCTATTCGGGTCTTTTGTCCATTTAATTTTTTTCCCTGCTATTGAGTTAAGTTCCTTATATTTTGGATATTAACCCCTTATCAGATAATATGGTTTGCAAAATATTTTATCCCATTCTATAGGTTGTTCTTCTTTTGGGTAGAATGTTCTGTATATGTCTGTTTGGTCCATTTGGTCTGGCGTGCAGTTCAAGTCTAGTGTTCCCTTATTGATTTTCTGTCCGGATCTCTCCATTTTTGAAAGTGGGCTATTGAGGCCCAGTGCTCTTGCTGTACGGCCATTTTTCCCTTTGGTTGTATTAATATTCACTTTATATATTTAGGTGCTCTGACGTTGGATGCATATATATTTACATTGCTATATTCTGTTGATGAATGGACCCCTTTATCATTATGTGGTGATCTTCTTTGTCTCTTGTAACCGTTTTTTACTTAAAGTCTTTTTTGCCTGACAGCAGTGAAGCTACCCCTATTCTCTTGGTTACCATTTGTGTGAAATATCTTTTTCCATCCATTCAGTTGCAAGTGTGCCCTTAACGTAAGTCTCTTGTAGGCAGCACACAGCTGGATCTTACTTTTTTAGTCCATTCAGTCACTCTTTGTCTTTTGACTGGTGAATTTAATCCATCTAAATTTAAAGTAATTATTCATAAGTAAGGACTAACTATTGCCATTTTATTGTTTTCAGATTTTTGTAGTTACTTTGTTCCTTTCCTCCTCTCTTGCTGCCATTCTTTTTTTTTTTTTGAATTTTTTTTAACACTTATTTTTGAGACAGAGAGAGACAGAGCATGAAGAGGCAGAGGGAGAGGGGAAGAGGCAGAGAGAGAGGGAGACACAGAATCTGAAGCAGGCTTCAGGCTCTGAACTGGCAGCACAGAGCTCGACGTGGGGCTCGAACTCACGAACTGCGAGATTGGGACCTGAGCTGAAGGCGGACACTCAACCCACTGAACCACCCAGAGGCCCCAGCTGCCATCCTTTTTGATTTGATGGTTTTATTTTGTAGTGGTATGCTCTGATTGCTTTATCTTTTGCATATCTGCTGTAGGTTTTTTGTGATTAGTATGAAACTTACATAAAACATCTTCTAGGACAGCGGTCTGTTTTAAGCTGATAACAACTTAATATCAATTGCATATAACTACTCTGTACATTTACTTCTCACTTACACCAGCTGGTGTCCAGTTGGATCTGTGGCTGGTTGTTGAGATCCGTGTGCCAGGGCCACAAGTTGAGTCAGCTGTGCTCTTTCCCTCAGTTCTGAGAGGGGTGGGACGGAAGCGGGCCTCCCGGGCAGCGTCCTGCAAGGCTGAGGCAGTGGGTGCTCACTCTCTGTCCCCTTCCCCCGTGGGAAAAATTGTGGGCTGAGGAGGTCTCCCTTAGCACTGAGCTGTGCCACCTTGAGGGAGAGCTGATGCAGGTGAAGTGAAACTTCTCTGGAATGCATCTATTCTCAGGTGTTTTTGCTCCATTGAGGTGCTGGAAGCTCTCAGCCGGGTTCGTGGGCTCCCATAAAGGAATTCTCATCTGTGGAGGGTTTGAGAGCTGGAACTTCTTACTGTACGGTCTTGCTGATGTAACTTCCATTTTTTAAGTTTAGATCTTTGACCCACCTAAAATTTATTTTGGTTTAAGATATGAAATAAAGATTCAAGTTCATTTTTTTTTTCTAGGCAGTTTAACTACCTCTTGAACTCCATTTGTCAATAATCTATCTTTCTCCAGACTAAGCTTCCATTTTTCTCCCCCATCTTTGTCTGGGCTTTCTTTCTTCTCACTACTCTGCCTAATTATGGGCCAGTACTTTTTAATTCCTGTTGCTTTATACTATATTTTATTTAATTAATTTATTTTTTAAAGTTTATTTATTTGAGAGAGAGTGAGCATGAGCAGGGTAGGGGCAGAGACAGAGGGAGAGAGAGAATCCCAAGCAGGCTCAGCACTGTCAGCATGGAGCCCGATGCAGGGCTCGAACCCACGAACCGTGAGATCATGGCCTGAGCTGAAGTCAGATGCTTAACTAACTGAGCCACCCAGGTGACCCCCGTACTATATTTTAACATCTAGGGGTAGTTTTGACAAAAGTTTTGACAAACCTTTATCTTTTCCAGAAAACAGAATGGAAGAGAAAAATGAAGGAACTGCAGGGAGAGCACGCAGCTCAGAAGCGAGAGGTAGCCCTCCTTGGGTGGTCTGGGGGAGCTTGGTTTCCTGTGACCTCCTCTCATCCTATGGCACCCCCATCCTTCACCCCTACTCCTCTCGAACTGGTTGGCAGGTATTTTGTTGCTGACACAGTTCCTGGCGGCTGACTCCCCTCCATACAGAGAAAGCCTTGGTCCGTTGCTTAGACAGCAGCCTCCCAGGCCAGGAGTAGGGCCCCCTGGCCTTTTCTTCTGAACCCAACACCTGCTTTACACTGCAGTCCTCTCTGCAGGGACCCCTTCAGGCTCTGCGAGGTGGGTTGTGCTGATAACCTCTGATGAATTGCCTGGTCCTTTCATGTTTGGGCCCTTCTTTGAAACCCCACCCAGGAGAGAAGCAGGTGGCTGTGGACCTCAGCTGTAGTTCAGAGGGAGCCCAAATGGAAGGGCTCAGATACTGAGACCAGGGAACAGAGAGCAGCAGGCTTCAGGCTGAGAAAACAGCTTCTATGAAAACGCCCCTGAGAAGAAAGCAAATTGAGGAGGAAGCCAATTAACAAGAGCCCTATGTTCTGCCTGTAGAAAGCTCAGAAGTTAAAAGTCTCAGATCAGAGGCTGGCACGTGATAGACACCCCCAATTCCTGTAATTTCCATCTTGGTGGTTTTATTTTATTTAAGATGTTTTAAAATGGGCAATACACTTACATTTATTCAAAAAGCAGAAGAAATATGTTAAGGTACCCTCAGTAAAGTGTGCTGAGATACATTAAGGTTCACTTCCTCCCCATCTCCCTCTACCTGCCCCCAAAACCCACCCCACAGCTGACTTTTATTGCTTCCTAGTGTAGTTTTCTAAAGTTTCTTTATGCAAACATAAGTAATATCATCTTCTCTCTGCTCTTACAACAGCATGTGACCATATTTCCTTCACCTTTTGTTTTTACCTAAAAACACAATTTGAGGACTTTTGAATGGCCTCAGGTTATCTGACTGTGCTTCAGTGGGCAGTCACACTGGACAGAGAGCCTTTTTGCCCTGATCTTAGGGGCCTGAGTTCAATTCTTATTTTCCCTTGAGTGAAGCGTGGACAGTAGTCAGTCTTGTTAGAAAGCCACCTGTCCAGGTCTGGCAGCCCCCTCCCCTGCTTCAGGTGAAACTCCGGCCAGTGTTTGCCTACAGGTGCAGGCCCTGCAGATCCTGGGCAGCCATAGGTCCCTGCGGACATGTGACTGACTCTCCTGTGCCCACCAGCTGCAGGAGCAGAATGAGAGGCTCCAGGCCTCCCTGTCTCAGGATCAGAGGAAAGCAGCCGCCCAGGCCCAGCGCCAGATCAGTGCTCTCCGTGCCCAGCTCCAGGAACAAGCCAGGCTCATCACCTCCCAGGAAGAGATGGTAGGTCTGTCCCTCTTCCCAGCCAGGCCTCGGTGCCCCTCGACCTCTGCGAGGATCTCCTTCCCTTCTCTGGCACTCACTACTGGCACTGGTCTCATTAGTCAGGCTCATTAAGGAGAGAGAAAGGTCCTCAGGCGTCAGGGGCACAGAATGGTGAGGATGCAGCCTGTCTTTTTCCAGGCCGAAGACGTGTCTGCTGTCCTTAGGGGCTGTGTTACTGGGTTCACACTAACATCAGAGACCATCTAAGGACAGGCACCTGGTGGATACTTGGCTTAGTACTTCATTTAAAGCTCACTCTTCAAGGCAGATATTGCTGCCTCCTCATCGTCACTTGACAGATGATGCAACCGGCTGGAGAAATCAAGTGCCTGTCTTGCATCCACGTCGGACACCCTGTAAGAGCCAGGGGAGGATTCAGCCCTGGCCAGGCAGTGGAATACCCAGCCTGTGTTCTTTTCACTGTGTCCACAGACATAATTTCCTACCCAATACCCTTTTCATAAGTGAACACCCTCTGGTGAGGTCGTCAGATAAACTGGTATGATGAGCAGTCACTTACTCACGAATGCCTCTCTCTTAAAACTGGCCCCAAGACTCTGCACCTGTTGCTCAGGCTCAGCTCCCCCTTCTGAGTTCCAGGTCAGCAGAGAAGTGTATCTGTCCTCAGAGGGGCCCCTCCGTGGCCTCAGGTCCTTGCCACGGTTCTGATACCACCCTCCACACAGACTCTCTAGGCACAGCACTTCCTGTCACTATCTGGTTCAGTCTTCTTGTTCCTGCACGCTGGCTATTTGTGCTCTTCTGTTTCCCCAGCCATATTTCAGCCAGGTGTCTAACCCCGTCCCTTGCTGCTTTTCTTTTTACTGCACAGCCCCTCCTCCCGCCTCTGCAAACACTTAGCTTCACTGCTGTGGCCACCTCAGGACCAGTCTGGACATCTCTTCCTTCTGTTATCCAGAACTCTTGTTTGCAAATATTTCACTTAGGAGCTCATTGGTTAAACATGGATTCAGAATAGGTTAATAGGGGGTTATTTTTATTGTAAAAGAGGTGACAGTCGATGGCCTTGGTTTAGCAGCAAAATTATGCCATTGGAAATCCAGGCTGTTTTTCTTTTTACCACCTTCAGTGTGTTGACTTCTGTTCTCATGCTTGACTCTCACAATTGCAAGATGGCTGCCATAGCTCCAACCATCACAACCATATTCAATAGAAGAAGTGGATGAAAAGGCCCCTTTATAAGACTTTTGCTTATGTTTTATCAATCAAAGCTGTATTACATGGGCAATTACAGCTGCAAAGAAGGTTAGAAAGCAAGTAATTAGTTTTACAGTCTCTAGAATAGAGGTAGACAAGGGAGGAAACATTTGGAAATGGACATTGGATGTGTCATTCATTGGTAGATAATAAAAAACAACTCAAGCTTAAGCAGAAGAGGGAATTTGTCATTAGGGTAGACAGGGTGTCTCACAGAGTTCATGGCAGGAGAGCAGCTGAGTCTGGGAATAAACTGGAACCAGATACATGAATGTGGTCAGGGGTTTTCCTTTGCTGTGTACCTCTGTTCTGTGTATCTGCTGCAATTTTTTTCTTTTATTCTGAAGATCACCTTTCACTTCATATCTGTCCCATGTGGCAAAACAAACAAGCAAACAAGTAAACAAAACCCAAACCAAAACCAGTTGGCTGCCACTGGCTCTTGACTTCACATGTTATCAGTTCAGAGTTCTCCTCCCAAACCTAGACAGTCAGCTCTGTGGGGGGTGGGGGGGGTCACATACTCACAAGCAGCTGTCCCATGTGCAGCTATGTGGAAGGAGGATGAAGAGGAGGGGGGCCGTGCAGACAGTTTAGTGACCGTCCACATCCCTCCTCCTTCCTCCCAGGGGACACTCAGCTCAGATGCCCCCGTCGTGGGAGGGAGCCTACCTTGCCCTGGTTGTCCACCAATTGTACCAAAAGTATTGATTGTGTCCCTGTCCCTGCAAGCTGAGGAGCTTGCATGGGGCTCCTGCCCTTCGAATCACAGTCCCTCTCTGAAGGGGGGGGGGTGTTCCCACCAGGGGAAAAGGCAGCACGATGCCATGCTGGTTGCTGCCATCCAGCCTTGGTGCCACGCCCCTCCCCCCACTTATGGAGATGCTGTTGGGCAGTGTACTTCGAGCTCCTCGCTCCCAGGGAGAGGCACGGAAACAGTGGCTGTCCCTTCTTTATGGTGCTAGGCAGAGGCACTGCTCAGAGTAGAGTCCCCTGCTGGCTGTAACCTGCTCTCTTCCACATCTTTGTAGATCCAGACCATGTCTCTGAGGAAGGAGGAGGGTAAGCCTGCACGGGGTATTTTGTCTTGTCCTCTTCTCTCTCCTGTTCCCCACCAGTCAATTTGGAGAATGAGGGTGGTGGTGGTGGTGACAGCAGCTCAGGGGACATGTGCTGTCAGGCTCTTCGGCTGGGTGAGGGAGGGCAAGAAGGTATTTTCTTCTGGGACATATAGGGCTCCAGCCTGCGGTGGATTCTTACCTGGCCTGCTCTTCTCTGTAGGGTGGTGGAGGCATGGGGAAGGGTGAGGATCCTGGGGGCAGTGATGGATGGAGCAGGGTTTGGGAAAAGTTTCTTTCTAACTCATCACGTCTGCAGTTTGGACCATCAACTTTTACCTTGCTCCCAGGGGGTAGCACGTTGTCCCCAAATCAGTGTGAATGTGGCCGGTTTAGGGAGTATGCTGTCTTCCTCTGCTGTGCTGTGTGCGGGAGTGCACGTGCTGGCCTCTAAAGGGAGACAGTAACCGGCAGGGCACTGCCCCTACCTGGATGGCCCTCGCCAGCCCCTTATGAAACCTGGCCCTTCCTGCTCCATCCCGCTTCTTCTGTCCTAGCTCTTCAGCCTCCCTTCTGCCTTTTCTTGCAAATCCACACGTCTCTTCCCATCCCCTGCCTCTAGGTCAGATGTTTCTTTCCCAGCTTTGCAAGCAGTTCAGAGAAGCACTGTCCCTGCAGCCCCAACCTTCCCAAGGGCTTCGCCGAGCACTTTAGACTTATGGTCTCATTACACTGTCCCCACAATTTAATGTGGGCTGGGCATTATCATCCTCATTTTCTAGATGAGGAGACTGAGGCTTGGCGAGGTTCCAGGACTCCCCGTGTTGTGCACAGCTGGTTGGGCAGGGCTGGACTGTGTGAACTCTGGTCTTTCTGGCTCCCCGTGTCAGTGTTTGTGACCATGGCTCCATCCCGGGTAAAGAAACAACTGGAGGGCTTACCCCTTCTTGCTGACACTCATGTGGTGTCCCATGCTTTCCTCTGGGTCAGGGATAGGGTCCAGGGCATTGAGGCCACACTAACTGTTCCTGCTCTTCTCAGGGATCCACAAGGGCCTGAAGGCTATGGACACAGAGGAGGACTCTTCTGAGGAAGGTGAGGTCTTAGTTTCCTTCCCTGGTGTCTAATGCAGGACACAGAATTGTCCTCTTCGTTGTTTAGTTTGTGTCTACTTCACCATGTCTGGCTACTGAAGCTGGGGGGGAGGAGAAGTAGGGACAAGGAAATAAGTATTTCTGAAGCCCTTGTGTGTGCCGGGCACGTTACACACAGGCACTAACATGCGATCTAAATGGTCCACCGATGGGTCAGTGACTTGCCCAGAGTCACAGAGCCGGCAGGTGTGTGGAGGCAGGATTTGGAATGGCATCTGATGCGTAGCCTGTCCCGTGTGCCTGTCTCACCTCCTCTCACCTTGGTCATTGTCTTGTGCTGCAGAGTTAGAGGACTCCGGAGACGGACAGCAGAAGGTGCTGGCAGCGCTGAGGCGAAACCCCACCCTGCTGATGCAGTTCAGGCCAATCCTGGAGGACACCTTGGAAGAGAAGCTGGAAAGCATGGGGATAAAGAGAGTAAGATCCCGGGCTACTGTTGTGAGGGCTGCTGTCTATCGTTTAGACACACGATGTTCTTAACCTGACAGATGCTTGATTGCTCTTTACAGTGTAGGCTTATTCGTCTTATTTGTTCCAACTGGGGTGCCTTTCATACCCAGGAACATGAGCCCACACAGCTTCCCCTCACCGCACGGCAGCAATGTGGTCTCTCTCCTCTGTTTCCAGTGGTTTCTTGGGGTGTCGCCGTGCATCCTGACCTTTCTGTGCTCTCCACTCATCTGTGTCTATTTCTGACAGAGGGAATTTAATTGGTTCAGTCTGCCTTCTGAAAGGGTCCCTTGGGTGAAGTGTCCATCATCAGTGGCACACGTGGCCACAGCACTCAGCAAGTGGCTGTGGGTGAGGCAGGCAGTGAAAGCTATGTCTGGGACCCTCATGCCCGTGTTTAACCAGAGCATGCATTTTATCATTAAAGGCATCGATGACATATTTTATTAAATAAAAACACTAACCTTTGAATGTTTTCAACTACTGTTCCATCTAACTTTGGCCCTAAGATCAGATTTGATTAAAACATTTCTTTCTGGGGTGCCTGGGTGGCTCAGTCGGTTAAGCGCCCGACTTCGGCTCAGGTCATGATCTCACGGTTCATGGGTTCGAGCCCCGCGTTGGACTCTGTGCTGACAGCTCAGAGCCTGGAGCCTGTTTCAGATTCTGTGTCTCCTTCTCTTTCTGCCCCTCCCCTGCTTGCACTGTCTCCCTCTGTCTCAAAAATAAACATTAAAAAAAATTTTTTAAAAACCCATTTATTTCTTTTTTTAAACTTTTTTTAAATGTTTATTTTTGAGAGAGAGAGAGAGAGTACAAGCAGGGGAAAGAGAGAGAAAGACATGGAATCCAAAGCAGACTCTAGGTTCTGAGCTGTCAGCACAGAGCCTGATGTGGCGCTCGAACTCACGAACTGTGAGATCATGACCTGAACTGAAGTCAGATTCTTAACTGACTGAGCCACCCAGGTGCCCCCTAAAACATTTCTTTCTAACCTTGAATGAATCCTTATGGGCTCTGGGTGGATGTCAAAAGCCCAAGCAACTTCCACTTCCAGTAGGTCTTGGAAGAAAAATGTTTATTCATTTTTAAGAGAGAGAGAGAGAGAGAGAGAGAGAGAGAGAGAGAGAGAGAGAGAGAGAATGAGCAGGGGAGGGGCAGACAGAGAGGGAGACACAGAATCTGAAGCAGGCTCTGGGCTCTGACCTATCAGCACAGAGCCTGATGCAGGGCTTGAACCCACGAACCATGAGATCCTGACCTGAGCCGAAGTCAGATGCTTAACCGACTGAGCCACCAGGCGTCCCTGCAGTTCATTTTTCACACATTGTTAGGCACAGCGGACAACCCGTCTGGCATGATGGTTATGAGGTACAAATGAGGTACAAAAGGAGCAAGCTCTGGTCTCTGTCCTCACATGAGTGGGGTGGCGGAAGGGCATGTCCCACCTGAGCCCCAGAAGCTGTGATGTCGATGGAGTTGTGCGTAGCCCCATTGCATCGTCTTGCCATGCACGTTTTGATGCAGCTCCCAGACCCTAAACCATTACACTTCCTGCAGCGTGTGCAACCGCTGCCCACCCTGCTCTGACGTCACCCCATCCTCTTCCAGAAAGCACTGGGTGCTGAGCACAGTGACTCCCAGGCCAGCAGCAGGTGCGAGAGGCTTAGGGGAACTTCTGTCTCCAACGGGGGAACTTCTGTCTCTTCTAGGATGCAAAGGGAATCCCCTTTCAAACTCTTAGACACCTCGAGTCCCTCCTGAGAGCCCACCGGGAGCAGAAGGCACGGAGGTTTTCTGAATTTCTGAGTCTGAGGGAAAAGCTTGTCAAGGAAGCCACCAGTAGAGTGAAGCAGAGACAGAGACACATGGCCCCGGCATCCCAGTTGGACAGCGGGGCTCCAGGTGAGCTGGTCAGAGGGCTTGCTTGGGGGTTGGGGCTGAGAGGGTCCAGGCTTGTTTGCACACGAGGAGGGTGTACTTTCTGCCTCCAGCAGGGCATTGCTTGAAAGAGCGAGATGGCAGTGTCTTTGCAGGTGACTGAGTCCAAAAGTCCCCTTTTGGGGGAAACAGGGTCAAGGAGTGGGCCCCAGGGTCACCCAGGGAAGCTGGAGGAGAGCCGGCATTAGAGCCTGTGGTTAGCCCTGAGCTTGCTGCCCCTACTTTGCAGGTTTACTTGCTTTGACCGCAAGTTGAACTTTGCTCCAACAGAGAGGAACAGTTTCTGGCCCTGAAGCCAGGGATGTCAGTGCTGGGAGAGGGCCCAAGGCCTGAGAGCACTGGGGCTGCAGGCAGGGGCAAAAGGGATCAAATGCAAAGTCTGCTCCAGAGCTGTGGGAGGCTGGGCGAGGTCTGCCTGCTGACACACTCTCAGAGCTCAGACTTGGTTCCCTGGGCCGGGTCACAGCCACTGCTTCGCCGGGGCGGGTGGGGGGGAGGGGCTCTTGGGGAGGATTCAAGTGTGTGAGTGGTGGCCCTCCAGTCTCTGTCCTCGGGGAACTGAGGAAGCAAGGTAACTTGTGTTCCTGGGTTTGAGAGCCCCCTGTTTCTAGAGGATTTCCAGATCCACCGAGCTGCTGAAATTAGGGGCCGGGGGAGGGCTTCAGGGGGTCTGAGGCTGTTTGTGCAGTGTGGTGCTGCAGCTCCTTTTCCTCATGAGTATATACCAGGGGCTATCGATTCTCTTATCGCCTTGTGTCCAGGCAGACCCAGCCTGAACTCGTCATCCTAACGAATTTCCCAGAGTGTGGACCACATTCTCTGGGGATGTGAGAGATGATTTTAGTTGGTACGTGGACCAATAATTCTAGAATTTACTAAGGCCGATCCGTGCCAAGCACAGATCCTCTGCTGGGAAAGCGGCCCAGACTTGGTGATGATGGGGCCAAGCACAGGGGTGGTGGGTGTGCGGCAGAGAGAGGGGACCGGGAGGCACGGCAGAAGAAGGAAAGCATCCTCTGAGGACAGGCTTCCAGAAGAGGAAAGGTATCTTGCTCCTCCAGGCACCCCCTCCCCTCCAGCCCTTGCTCCTGTGGTCAGAAAACCGGAGTGAGAACCACCCCCTTGCCTGTCTGCCCTTCCCTGGTCCTGGGGCCCTGCCGTCTCCAGGGTATGTCACAGAGGTGTGACGTGAGCACTGTGTTTCCACAGCATTTTGCAGACCTCTCTTTCCAGCTGGATGCCCACATGCTCGTTTTCTACGTCCCACGAGTGCTGCATGAATGCTCACCTCTGGTCTCCACTTAGATTGTGCCTCTTTTCTTTTGGGGCAGAGCTGTGGGATGTAGCAAGGCTGTGAGTGGCAAGAGCCCTGGATTTGGGGTGGCTGATGACCTGGGTTTGCAGGTACCACTGACTTGCGTGGAGCCGTGGGCCCTGAGTCCCTGGATCTCTTGCAGCCCCTGTAAAGTAGGGAAAACGACACTCTCCTAAGGCATCTGGGGCCAGGTGGGTGCTGTGGGTAAAGTGCTTAGCTTAGTGTCTGTGTGCAGTAATTGTAGCTATTCTTGTTACTTTCTGTCAGCGAGTCTGTCTGCTTTACCCTTCTCTCCAGTCTGTTCTTAGAAGGTCCACTTCTGTGTAAGCGCATTCTCTGAGAGCGGTGTATTTCCAGCGTTTTTGATCTTGAACTGCAGTAAGAAACACAGTTTACCTGTGAC
Organism: Felis catus; assembly: GCF_018350175.1. Lineage (NCBI taxonomy): Eukaryota > Metazoa > Chordata > Mammalia > Carnivora > Felidae > Felis > Felis catus. The sequence goes on from NC_058376.1 coordinate 124,916,615, forward strand.
AGTCCACACACGTAAGAGTTTTGTGGGAAAGTACTCTGATACTCTGTGATGCCCTTCTCTTCCCTTTCCATAAAAAAAAAAAAAATTGCCGATCCTGGATACCCCGCTGGGGAATTCGGAAAAGGGAGGGGCTGGGTCTGAGTGCTTGCCTTTATTTTTTTTATTTTTTATTTATTTATTTTTATATTTTTATTTTTATTTTTTATTTTTATTTATTTTTATTTATTTTTTCAATATATGAAATTTATTGTCAAATTGGTTTCCATACAACACCCAGTGCTCATCCCAAAAGGTGCCCTCCTCAACACCCATCACCCACCCTCCCCTCCCTCCCACCCCCCATCAACCCTCAGTTTGTTCTCAGTTTTTAAGAGTCTCTTATGCTTTGGCTCTCTTCCACTCTAACCTCTTTTTTTTTTTTTTTTTTTTCCTTCCCCTCCCCCATGGGTTCCTGTTAATTTCTCAGTGTCCACATAAGAGTGAAACCATATGGTATCTGTCTTTCTCTGTATGGCTTATTTCACTTAGCATCACACTCTCCAGTTCCATCCACGTTGCTACAAAAGGCCATATTTCATTCTTTCTCATTGCCACGTAGTATTCCATTGTGTGTATAAACCACAATTTCTTTATCCATTCATCAGTTGATGGACATTTAGGCTCTTTCCATAATTTGGCTATTGTTGAAAGTGCTGCTATAAACATTGGGGTACAAGTGCCCCTATGCATCAGTACTCCTGTATCCCTTGGGTAAATTCCTAGCAGTGCTGCTGCTGGGTCACAGGGTAGGTCTATTTTTAATTTTCTGAGGAACCTGAGTGCTTGCCTTTAAAGGACTGAATTCCAGGAGGATTTAGTGGGTCTGGGTGGCCCATGTGGTCCTGTTGCGACCTCTGGTGGCAGCAGGGTCTCCCTGCAATGTTGTCTGCGCTCCAGCGGCTGCAGCCTGGGTGGGTAGAGAGGATGGGTGCTCTTGGCGAGGTCAGCCCCTAGCACTACACGGGGAGGGTGAAGCTGCTGACAAGCTGGGCCCCTCTTCATTTTTTTGGTTAAGTTTCTTTATTTGTTTTGAGACAGAGAAAGAGAGTGCGAGAGCAGGGGAGGGGCAGAGAGAGAGAGAGTGAGAATCCCAAGTAGGCTCTGCACTGCCAGCACGGAGCCCGATGTGGGGCTTGAACCCACGAACCATTAGATCATGACCTGACCGAAGTTGGATGATCAACTCACTGAGCCACCCAGGTGCCCCACAGGCCCCACTTCAGACCTGCCGACTCCCGTGGGACTCCTGGAATGATGGCATGACCCTGGAAGACCAGCTGCTCTCCTGGTCTGTGCTAGAACTGTGGGTCCCAGCCCTGAGTCTGGCCAGCAGCAGGACTCCTGCGGTGGGGGCGGTGGTCATATTTGCGCTGGTTATCACGGTACGCTGCGACAGACTGACTTGTCCATTTCTAGTGTGCCGGAGCCTGTCTCTACGTCCTCTTCGGGCTTGAAGCCCCAGATGCTCATGCCTTGAAACTTATTCCCATCTGTGTTTCTAGTCAAAAGCCAGCAGAACCCACTGGCCATCAAAGAGGCCCAGCCAAAGTCCAGGACGCTGCATGTGGCATTGCCATCTAAGCCAGCAGAGCCACCCACGACAACTCTTCAGAGCCACAGCAGCCACGGTGCTGGCCTGGCTCCCGTGCCCACCCCTACTCCGCGCCCCAGAGCACGTGGACCCTCCGGCACCTCTGCTTCCTCAGGGCCCGGGCCGAGGTGAGCCCCGGACTCCGCACTCCCCCTGGGTCTTGGCAGTGGCTCCCAGCCTCAGGCAGCCCTGATCTGGGCTTCCCGCAGGCTTCTGCAGACAGGTGAGGGGCAGAGACAGAAGTGAACAGGAGAAGCCTCAGTTGGGGTCCATCCTGAGACCTCACGAAGAGACTGGGGTCCTTTGCTCCTGGCCAGGACAAACCCACCCCTACCTTCCCCATCTCTTCCTTAAAAGCCTTAGTTGCCACGCCGGAAAGGCTGGGCATTCATCTTCTCACAGAGTTGCTGGTGTGGCTGCTATGCTCCAGAGTGACTCCTGGCTATCATCTGGGCCCAAGGAAGGAGCAGGGCTGACTTGGGGCAAATCAGACACGCTTGCAAGTGGTGAGGTTTGGCTTCCAAAGCTTTTCTGGCCCACGTAGCCCTCATTTCTTCTTGTCCATGACAGTACACCCCCATTCAGTTCTGAAGAGGACTCAGAGGGAAATTCCATGCAGCGGACATCTCTCCAGCCCCCACGAGGTCCTTCCAGGATGGGGCCCCGGCCAGAGGACAAGTGGGACTGGTCTGACACAGAGACGTCGGAGGGGAGTGCCCAGCCCCCTGAAAAAGGCTCAGGTGGGCTGGCTTCCTCAGGTGAGTGATCTGGGACCACTGAGGTAGCCCTTCTCCAGCCCAGATTTCTCTAGTCCTGGAAACACTCTTTTTCTTTGGGTTCTCTGATTTGGCAACTCATTGTGACTTGGACAGAATGACGTCCCTCCCATCAGGTATTTTCCTGTGGTCGCAGAGACAGTTAGAAGAAGGATAGAATCTGAGTGAGTTTTATTTTGCCCCTTGTTTTGTCATTGAATTGCCTAACTGGTGGAGTTGGAGGAGCTCGCTCCTTTTGTCCTCCACATCCTTACCGTTAGAGAATGAACATGGTGGCCAGACAAATGGAGATTGAAGTGTTGTTCTATTACTGGAGATAGTGCCTAGTAATGCTAAGGCATAGGCTTCCTCTCAGAGCCTGATTGGCTCCTGAGGCCAATGTGGGGACCCCCTCCAGCCTCCCCAACCTAGATTCTCACCATACTTGTGGCCATATGGGGTGGGGTCAGCAAAACCGCAGAGAGGGCTGAAGTATGCCGCTGTGGGGACAGTCCAGCTGGCCTCCAAACGCAGTCACAGGTGCAGGGAGCATATCAGAAAAAGAAAGATGGCCCAGGGGATGTTGCAGTCCCTCTGCTTGGCTACTCCAGTGGATAGGAGAGGTAAGAAAGTGGGGGGGGGGTGCTGAGAGGGTGTCCATGCTCTGCTTGCCCAACCTGGTAGAGGAGGAATGCCTTCATGCCACGCATGAGGTGACGTGTGCCACACACATTGTCACTGATGTCCAAACTAAGTCTCTGACACCTTATGTTACTTGTTCAAGGTCCCAGAACTAATAACGTGAAAAACAGATTCTGTATTATGTTTTTGAAGTTAATGTGTTGGTGGCATTTTTTTTTTACTTGAAAAATAAATTTTTCCCAGAAAGAACTGCCTTTAGCCATTTTCCTAATTTTGAGAATATCCACACAGTCTTTTATGCTTCTTGAGTTCATTAGTACCAGATCAAGGGGTTGTGGTTACCCAGCCAACTATCGCTGCAGTAAAAGTAGCCTCCAGGGCAAACCTAGGTTACAATGAACATTTTGAGAGATATAGTTGGTTGTAACACATGCAGTCTCACACAAAGAAAGTTTTTGTAACAAAAGAGTGTGGTTTTCCAGCTAACCTTAAGATGGAGGGTGACAGCTTCAGAAGGTCACAGTGAACCTTCACAGCAGGCTGACTCATTGCCACCAATGGTCTTAGGGACATAGTGGCATTTTTACAGGAAAGTTCTTTGCCCTTTTCAGCAAAGAGATTTAGCAATTTCACTTGATGAAAAGACATCATAGAAATTTGAGTTAAATGTTACGATTAACTGGAATGAATATATCCATTAAACTTGTCACTTTCTTTAAGATTTTTAAAAAATATTTATTTATTTTTGAGAGAGAGAGAGAGAGAGAGAGAGAGAGAGAGAGAGAGAGCGAGCAGGGGAGGGGCAGAGAGAGAGGGAGACACAGAATCTGAAGCAGGCTCCAGGCTCTGAGCTGTCAGCACAGAGCCCGACATGGGGCTTGAACTCACGAACCGTGAGATCATGACCTGAGCCGAAGTCAATTGCTTTAACTGACTGAGCCACCCAGGCATCCCTAAACCTGTCACTTTCTATCTAACAGTGTACTACAATAACTAATTGAGCATTTTTCTTCTGAAACAACTAAGTCAACTCCCATTCTTTCAAGATTTTCTTTTATTTTTTTCTTTTTATGTTTTTTAAATTTATTTTTGAGAGAGAGAGAGAGAGGGACAGAGGATCCGAAGTGGGCTTTGCATTGACAGCAACGAGCCCAATGTGGGGTTTGAACTCATGAATCGTGAGATCATGACCTGATCCAAAGTCGGATGCTCAACTGACTGAGCCATCAGGCACCCCTCTTTTAAGATTTTCTTATAAAACTGTTAATGGAAAGGCCTGCAGCTTCTGGCTTCAGTTGAATTTTCTTTTTCTTAAAATTTTTTTAATGTTGTATTCATTTTTGGGAGAGAGAGAGAGAGACAGAGTGTGAGCAGGTGAGGGGCAGAGAGAGGGAGACCCAGAATCCCGGAGCAGGCTCCAGGTTCTGAGCTGTCGGCACAGACCGTGATGTGGGGTTCGAACTTCTGAACCACGAGATCGTGACCTGAGCCAAAGTCGGATGTTTAACCGACTGAACCACCCAGGCACCCCTTCAGGTGCATTTTCTAGCCAAGGCTTAAAGAACATGGAAATGAAGAGTTTTGTCTTTTCAAAGTCATCAAGTGGAAACTTTGGAATATAAACCCATATCTGAACAACCTGTAAATTCCATGCTCTTAATGGATTCTGCAGAACTTTATCTTGTCCATAGCATATTCCAAGCCTGCCAGTCCATCAGAATCCATCAGAAGTAAATCTTTGGAGAAGTACCGATGGCCACCAGGTGGGGCAATAAGATGGAAAGGTGTTAGAAGTGGGAGTCAGGAGTCCTCTGATAGTTTGGGTGCTGTCACTTGTTACCCGCTTGTGTGAGGGGTTTTGGTTTCTTTTCTATAAAATGAGGTATCAAGACAAGACAATGAGAAGTGAGGAACACAGTGCCTGGTACATAGTGGCCCTTACCAAACATTTCTTGAGGGGCGCCTGGGTGGCTCAGTCTGTTAAGCGTCCAGCTTCAGCTCAGGTCATGATCTCACCACTTGTGGATTCGAGCCCCTCATTGGTCTCTGTCCTGATGACAGCTCAGAACCTGGAGTCTGCTTTGGATTTTGTGTCTCTCTCTCTCTGCCCCTCCCCTGCTTTTGTTCCATCTCTTCTTCTCTCTCTCGAACATAAATAAACATAAAAGAATTTAGAAAACAAACATTTCTCCAATGAGTCATTGAACCAAGGCTGTTGGAGCCCCAGACGGCTGCTCAGAGCCTCAGACGGTTGCATCCTACAAGGCCATGGTTAGCTCCCTGCTTCCTGGCCATTCTTGAGATCTGGCCATCCGCCATGGTTTACCATGTCACCAGGAGTCTGTTGATCGTCTTTGTGCCTTGCTTAGCCCCCCTTCCTGCATGGAGTTTGCAGAAAGCCTGTCGGCCCTCAGTCCTTCTGTGATGATTTATTTTTATGATACTTCTTCTCATCTCAGTGCAGATGTTGAAGGAGGCTGTGTCTGCACGTTAGTCTTGCTTTTCATGTACCAAGTGAGCAGAGGTTCTGCCTCTGCCTCCCATTTGGAGAGAAGAACCGCTTTCTAAGCCTCTGTCTGCAGCCATGTTGTTAAGTGTAGTTATATTTTTAGGATGGTCAAAGCCTTCTTTTTCTGGCACCCATTGGCCTGGGCCTTCTCTCTATCTTCGCCCCTCTTCTTTGTGGTTACCCTTTCTTCTTCCTCCTGACCCTTCTCTACACTCCCTCTGTCCACTCCAGAGCCTGGTCATGACCTACAAGGATGAGGCATTCATTCTCTGGAGTTCTCCCTCTGGTTGTCTTCCAGGAACCCTGGTGCAGTCGCTGGTCAAAAACCTTGAGAAACAGCTGGAGGCTCCGGTGAAGAAGCCTGCTGGAGGGGTCAGTCTGTTCTTAATGCCCAGCGCCGGCCCACGGAAGGCTGCCGTGCCAGGAAGGAAGCCCCAGGTAGGGTGCAGGACTCTTGGAGGTTGCCCTGCCATTTCCCACAGAGCCAGCTCTGAGTTTGGGGGCCTGGGGTGGGGTCTAGTGAGTGTCAGCCTTGGCCCTAGTGGGACATCACAGGTGACCTCACTGTCTCCTCTGCCCCTGCCCAGGTGGAGGGGTGGCCACTTTCAAATGCTTTTTTTTTTTTTTTTTTTGTATCTCTGTTGACATTAAAAAGCCTTTTGGTCCATTATACAAGCAACTACTTGTATAGGTCGCTTCTCCTGGTCACTCACGCTCCCATTTCCTGCCTCTGACACAGCCTGGACCTGACTCTGTGCCCAGCTGCTGGTAGTAGCTGCTCTCCTGGCTCTGGTTCACCCCACCACGGGCTTCGGCCCCTTCCTTCACTCAGCCGAGGCCCCCAACACCAGGCTGAGTGCGGAGCAGACTTCTCCTCAAGGGCAGGCATTGGAGTGGGCGACAACATATAATGGGAATATGTAGATATTTCATTCTCAATATTCCAGGCCATTCCTCATCACTAAGAATGCCTTGGTGGCCTTGCCTCTCTGAGGCTCTAGCTGCTGTCAGACTTAGAGCTCAGATGCTCAGACTCCCCAACATTACCGTTCAGACGCCCTCCTCACTGCCTCCGGTCAGGGAGTAACTCCCATGTGCCCGTTACTTTCTGGGGCAGAAACATTTAGAGCTCTCGCTACTTCACATTCCTGTATCACCTTTTTCAGTCAAAAAGGTGCCTCCTGGGATGACCAGAGGTATTGCCCTAACGGTCTGAAGTAGTGGGCAATCACTTTCTCAGGAGACCATGTTCTTATTACATAATGTGCTTGGTTTATTATGCAGCCCATGTGCATTGGTGAGTATCTAGTCCAGGTGATTAAAATAAATTTGCCCCTTTTCCCCTGGGGAAAGAGGGTCACTATCCAACAGCAGGCTTAGCCTGCTGCCCTGGGCCCGGGGTGGTTCTGATTGCTTGGCTTTAAGTTCTGGGAGAAAATGCACAGGATGTTCCTATCAAAACCCAGGTAGCCCTCAGTGCCAGGGGATGGGCACTGAGAGCTCTGAGGGGTGACTGTGGCTCAGGGGTACCCCCGGGCTCTTGCGTTGGCTGCAGCCCAGACCCTTTCCAGGCTGACGGTTCCTGGTCCCCAAGAGCTATCCTCCTGCTCCTTTGGTCAGGGTATTAACCAGCCCCGCAGAAGCCATCTGAGGGCAGGTGGGGAGGGACTTTAGCCCCTGCTGCATTCAGGAAAGTCAAGGCTCTGGGCGTTCAGCTCCATCTATGTGGGGGATTGAAAAATCTAGACAAAGTTTAGATGATAAGAGCAGCCTGATTTGCTGTAAGCCTTTCCAAGGAGCTTGCCTTGGTTTGGCCAGTGGAACTTCAGGAGCGTTTGAAATCACTCTGACCCCAGGTCTCTGAAGCAGGTTTTCAGACAGGGAAACATGAAAAAGCAGGAGAAGGAATGTCTCCCAACTGCTTCTTCCAAACCTGCATTTTGTCCCTGTGTCTGTCCAGCATTTTCATCCTCCCTTGTCAGAATGCATTTTCTTCTCCCCCCTTACTTCCCTGCAGCTTTCAGATGATGAGACTGACTTGGAGATCTCTTCCTTGGAAGATCTCCCCCAGGACCTGGGCCAGAGAGAAGAACTGAAGCCCCTGTCTCGCTCAAAGCCGCCGGAGAAGTTTGGCACCAGCCCTTGGAGCCCTGGCCGACCCAGGGTCCCTGGCTGGTGATCCTACCCCAGAACCTGGCTGGGGCCAGCTCAGGGTGCCCTCCGCCCTCCCCCCCAACACAAGAGGCTACTAGGCCGCTCTTGTCTTCACCAGTAACTGAGAGGTCTTCTCTGGAAGAGAAGGTCTCTCTGGAGATAAACAGAGCAGAAGGGGGATATGATTTCTCCTCTCTTGTCTGTGAGGAGGGGTCCTGTTCCAGAGCTCCAGGGGCACCTGGCTGGGTGCTCCCGGTCCTATGGTTTGAGAAAGGGTTATAATGAGCCCTTTCCTCCCCCCACCACCATGTTCACTCCAGACTGAAGGAGCCACTTGATCTTTGTGACGTATTGTCAATCTGTGGGAATGCTGTGGAGAGGAGTCTTACTTGGTGTCCTTCTAGGGACACATATGTCTCAGTCAGTCATTCAGTGATTGATCCAAAGTCATTTACTGAGTGCTTGCTCTGGGCCAGGTCCTCCAGGCTCTCCCTACCTTGCTGGGGTGCTGGCAGAGGTGAGTGGGGCAGAAGTACTGGGTAGTAGTCTAGTGACAGAGAGTCCACTTAAACATATAGGGATGACATTGATTTTTTCAACGTTTATTTATTTTTGGGACAGAGAGAGACAGAGCATGAACGGGGAAGGGGCTGAGAGAGAGGGAGAGTCCTACTCAATGTCCCCCAGGGTGGCCCTCACTATGCTCCCATGACACCCTGCACCCAGTGCAGGCTTGGGAGATCTTGGAGAGACTCCCAGAGCTGAAGTCTGGCTGTGCTTGCTTATGGGTGGGAGAGAGGGAGGGAGGGCGGGCCGCCTGGCTGGGGCCTCATGCCCAAAGGACCACAAATTTAATCTTTGACATTATTTCTAAAATTAGGTTATATATGTAACCACTGTATTTTTTTTTATGTAAAAGGTGTTAATTTATCATATGGAAACATTTAAATATAGCACAATGGTTATAACTCGCTTGCGTTCATTATTTTTGGAGCTTCAGAAGGGGCACAGGGGGGCGAAGGCAGCTGCACCTGTGTTGTGGCAGGTGAGGTCCATTGGGATGTGGTTGCCAACATGGGGTAAGGAGGGCCAGAGCTTTGCTGGGCTGAAGTGGGAGGAAGCAGGATCGGCAGGGAGAGCCCTCCAAAAGCAATGCAGGTCCCATCACCGTGAGAGCAGAGGGAGCAGGAGGCAGGAGCAGGCGGGGAGTGGGGGGGGGCCCAGACTGCCGCTTGGGGCTGACATCTCCACCAACCCAGTGGGAGCTGCCGAGCAGGGAGTCCCTGTTGGGCAGAAACGGCCAGGCCCTGGAGTCCGCACCTTCTCGGCCTACTTCATTGCTCGTAGTTGAACAGCAGTGTTTTGCCTGAAGGGAGACCCATACCTGTACCTCGCTGAGGACTCCAAGTTCATCCGCCCACCTAGCAGAGACGATGATCAAGACTTCGAGCATGCAGCAAAGGAAGGGTTTAGCGAGTGGCAGCCAAACAGGGAGATGGGAGGACAAGCCAGAAACCACTCTCTGAAGGAGGAGAGTCAGGGCAATTTAAAGACAGACTATAATGGGGCGCCTGGGTGGCTCAGTCGGTTAAGCATCCGACTTCGGCTCAGGTCATGATTTTGCGGTTTGTGGGTTTGAGCCCCGTGTCGGACTCCGTGCTGACAGCTTGGAGCCTGGAACCTGCTTCGAATTCTGTGTCTGCCTCTCCCCTGCTCATGCTGTCTCTCAGTAATAAATAAGTGTTAAAAAAATAAAGACAAACTACAAGAGGGCTGGGTAAAAAGTTGCAGCTGTACTTACTAGTCTACAGCTGCGATGGGTCACCTAGAGTTACAGGTTTCAGGAATAGTGTCCCCAAAGTCCACGTCCCCAACACCCAGCCTCGACCACTATCAGCTCAACTCACGGGCAGTCTTGCTCCATCCGTCTCTTCCCCTGCCTTGGGTCCCTTGCCCTTCCCTGCCCTCCATCCAGTCTATGTTTAGCCTCTGGGTAGAGGTGCTGCTACCTGGCCAGGCCTGAAGTTCTGGTGGGAGGAACCAGGGGAAATGAAGGAGGAAAGGCTTTGCAGAGGGCAAAGGGCATCTGGGGGCGGGGTGGGCTTGGGGGCTTGTGGTACCAGGCTGCTCAGCAAGGCCAGAGCACAGCTTGTGAAGGGCCTTATGTGGGACTTGGGGCCAGTGCAGCCCTGGCCAGCTGGAGGGTGAACTCCCTTTGTGTAACTCACACCTTTGAGCAGCTGAGGACGTGTGCAGTGGATGATCCAGTGAGTGCGTGAGGGGGAAAGGGGCAGTGAGTGGGAAGTGCGGTGGGTTCACACCCCTCCCAGGATTCTCCCAACAAAGTCATGTTTTCCTAGTCACTGGGTTTGGGCAAGGGACATGTAAAATTATGGTGCTCCCCACCACCTCCTGGTTTCCCCCCACCACCTCCTGGTCTCCCCCCCACCAAGTCTTGGTCTCCTGCAGCCCCGACATATGTCTGATGTCAGCCCCTACATCACACACGCACCTTGGGGGTTTCTGCTTTTTGGCCTCAGGGTGGCCTCTGATGCTGTGGGAGGTCGCATAGTCTTTGCAGGTGCAACCCTGAAGTGCGGGAGAGCTGACATCAGGGCAGCCCACGACCAAGGTGGGAGGGGAGTTGAGTAATCGTTCCAGCCTTCCCATGCAGGGGTGGGGCAATTCCAAGGTTTCTTCCATGGTTTCTCAGCCCCAATGGGACTGAATCCCAGTTGCTTGTAGCTGTTACTACTTATTAGTGCACCTTTTATTGGCCTTTCTCCCTGCCGTCTCATTTTTTTCACTCTCTCACTTCTGCGTCTTCAGAGCACCTCTGAAATAAATTAACCTGTTCCCAAGTCCTTGCCTCAGGCTCTGCTTTCAGGGGCAAGCCCAAGTGAAATAGACGTATGTGCATATGTGTTTGCATGTGCACATGCGCACTAGTGATAATTACCAATGGGAATGACTCTGTTTCTGAATGTTCACTATTAAATTCTCTGTTTCCAAATGTGTTTTTCTATCCACTTTGGAGGTTAACATATTGGTTTTGTATTTCTATGCTGTTTATTCCTCCCCACTTGCAGATACATTTTAGAATGTTTGGCAAGGTTTATAAGAACTTTGGAACATATGTGTATTAACCAGTGTTCTCCAGAGAAACACAGGCAATAGGGTATGGGTATAGATACAGATATAAAAAGGGGATTTATGATAGTAATTGGCTCCTGTGGTTATGGAGCCCGAGGAGTCCCATGGTCTGCCATCTCAGGCTGGAGAACAACGAAAGCTGCTGGTGTCAGTCCTGGAGTCCGAAGGCCCCCAAACCAAAAGCTCTGATGTTCAAGGGCAGGAGAAGATAGATGTTCCAGCTCAAGAAGAGAGAGCTGACTCATCTTTCCTCTGCCATTTTGTTCTCTTTGAGTCCTTAGTGGTTTGGAAGATGCCCACCCATATTGGTGAGGATGGGTGTTCTTTACCCAGTCTATTGATTCAAATGCTAATCTTTTCCAGAAACATCCTGAGAGACACGCCCAGAAAGACTATTTTATCAGCTATTCGAGCATCCCTTAGCTCAGTCAAATTGACTGAGATTAACCATCACGATATGTAACATATTAAATTATTTTAAAATTATGCAAACAATAAGATTGATCTAGAAAAATTGGAAGACACAGATAATCAAAAAAAGAAAAATAAATTTGAATAACCCCCAAATCCAGAGGCAACCACCATTGACATCTAGATATACATGCACTGATTAAAAAAATACATATGTCTGCTTCCTAGGATTCCACTATATTTATTCTTCTTTAGCTTGATTTCCCTTCTCGAAAATAGATTATAAATGTCCTCACATCAGTACATACGTATCAACGTAATTATAATAATGGTCACATAGTATTACAAGGTAAAGATGGCAAAAATTTATTTAACCAGCCATTTCCACTTTTGGCCTTTGATAAATCATGAAGTGATAAGCAAATGTGTATATACATCTTTGTGCACTTAATTAAGATTTCCTTAGGATAAATACTTCGAAGTGAGGTTGCTGGACCAACATAATAATGAAAGCTGTGTTATATGCCAGGCACTGGTCCAAGGTGCTTATGAATATTCACTAGTCGAGCCTCACAGCAGTCAGGTGCAACTATTACAGTCATTGTACGATGAGTACATTGTAGAACAGGTCTTCACAGAACTTTAAGTCCTGTTGCCAGCAAGGGTACGCTAGGGATCTGACCCAGGCCGGCTAGCCCTGGACCCCGGCTTCTGACCGTGTGCTTTTGGGGATTTTTGTTACCAATGGTCAAATGCTCTCCAGAAAACCTGAGCCAGTGTAGCTTAATGTTTGCAGTGTTTGCTCATTTGCACATTCCCTTGCCACCAGGGGGAATCGTTCCTCTTTAAATGTTGTGGACAATGGAATGAGTGAGAAATGAAAGCTTACTTCAAAGAAATTGACATTTCTTAGTGTCCTATTAAGATTCTTTTTCATTTTCACATCAGTTATTTCTATTTCTGTTTTTACAAATTGCCTGATCCTGGGACAACTGGGTGGCTCAGTCTGTTAAACATCCTACTTCGGCTCAGGTCATGATCTCATGGTTCATGGATTCTGTGCTGACAGCTCAGAGTCTGGAGGCTGCTTCAGATTCTGTGTCTCCCTCTCTCTCCCCCTCTTCCACTTGCAGTCTGTCTCTCTCTTGCTCAAAAATAAACTTAAAAAAAAAAACTCCAACCCTCCCCCCCAATTTTCTGATCCTATTCTTAGCCCTCCCCCCACTCCAGGTGTGTGATTAACTTGTTGATGTATAACCACAGAAACTACTTGGACCTTAATTGGGGTATGTTATGAATACTTCTAAGCAGAATGTCTCATTCCTCACAATTCTTCCTGTTCTGGATTCTCATCAGGCTTTTTTTTTTTTTTTTTTTTTTTTTTTTTAAATAAAGTGGGAGTATAAACCCCTGGTAGTGATCCACGGTTCCCAACTTATATTTTGCCAAGTAAGAACATGAAAGAAAGTATGCAACAGTTGGCACGCACTAGCACACTATTATTTTATAAAAGACATCTTAAATACTACAAGAGTCAGATTTGAGTTAATCTTAGAGTAAAAGACAGAACTTCCCAAGAACAGATCATTGGCCTCTCACAAGGACACCCCCCCCCCATTTTTCTCATTTCACCTTGGACAAACGAAAACCTGGTTGTGGACTGAAACTGGTCCACAGCCTGGCACTTGGGAATCCCTGCACTGATTTGTATCTGTGGACTACACCAGCTCTTACATTCTATGATTGCGTGATTCAATATGAAAAAATTAAATTTAATTACTCGTATCTCGTATCTTCTAAAGTAACTTCAAAAATAAGTTTAACTTAGGGGCGTCTGGCTGGCTCAGTTGGAAGAGCATGTGACTCTTGATCTCGAGGTCATGATGTGGCGCCCCATGTTGGGCGTAGAGCTTACTTAAAAAAAAATGAGTCCACTTAAACATATAGGGATGACATTGATTGGGAGTTAGTAATAAGTTTACGGTTACAACATGAAACCAATAAAAATATAAACCCACAGTTTAGGGAGTAGAAGACGCTTTGGTCTCATGGCTGGAACCTGGTAGTAGTATATAGCTGAGAAGAAAATTAAGACCATTTTTCAGCTTTGGAAAATCTAATATGAAATAACATATCATAAGTTGATCTACAAACTGTAATCAAACTCTAAGTTGATAGGGAATTCAAATAAACCAACCTCTAAAGCCAACAGAACCTCCAGTGGGATCCTAGCCTTCCTCCCAACCCCCACCCCCGCCCCGCCCCGCTTCTCAGCCAGTTTCTGAGGGGTATTACAAAGACACATCAAGTGTGCTCTAGATTTAGGAGGAAAGAATGTGGAAGGAATCCTCCTGCACCCACATGGCCTGCTCTCCATCTGTTTTCATGCCTGTGGCTGTTACAAATGGCTACGAGTCTGCCTTCCTGCAGGAGACAATGCTGCAGGCTCTACCTTTAGAAGAACAGGCAGAAAAGGGAGCTGCCAGGTGCTAACATTGGGAGGAGGGTGCATTGCTGACCCTTGTATCACTCGAATGTGCACAGAAGCAGACACTTGCCATCCCATACGCTGAACTGGGCCGGTTCCAAGTCAGTTTCTGTGCCAGGAGTGTCTTCATACATTGTTCTACCTAATGACAAGACAGTAGAGCTAACCTAAGCAAGGAACCAGAAAGAAAAATATTTCCAAGGGGTAGAGGGGACTTAAAATAAAGATGAAAGCGTGGCGAGTAGAAAGACCTGATCCAGAGAGAGGTAATGATCTGAACTGTCCTGCCACTTCCAATAGCTGGTCATCGCTAGGCTCTTGTGAAAGCTGAAGGTGCATTTCATTCTCATCAGCGGACTGGATAAGATGGGTGATCTGAAGGAGCAGAGAGCCACCGCCCACTGCTCATTGATTCCATGATTCTGATCAGTCACACCTTACAGAGGAGATGGGTGAGAACTTGAGCCCGAGAGCTGGTCACTTAGTTCTTTTGCACCCTAAGACTCAACAGCCTTTTTTCGGCATTGGTTCAGCTCAGCAGCCATACAGAGGAAAGTGCTTAGGGTTCCCTGATCAGAAGTGACAAGCTGGGTAAGGCTGCTACTCCTTTGGTTAGATTTTATGCAGGATCAGCCAACCAGCGCCCACCACACGGTGGCGCTGTGGGCCACAAAGCGGATGGCTACGCACAGACTAAGGATGTGTGGACTTTGCAAGAGATACCCAGGGTTCTTCTAGCCTGTACCACCTCTCCAGGACAGGTGGGCAGGACTTGGCAAACTGTCTCATTCAGCCAGGCAACTCCCCTGTGATTGAAACACAAAAACCAAAAAGCAAAACCTTTAAAGATAGGGTATAGAGCAGGGACTTTTCTTGCTTTCCTGCTTACTGTTATGTTGGCAAAGCCTACCTGAGAGACTTGCGTGGAAAGAATAGTCAACAGATAATTAATGGGTTACCACACTGTGTGCTCTCAAGGAGTCTCACTGTTAGGAGGCGTTGCTTGTCCTGGGAATAGCCAACGCGCATGGCAATCCCACGCTGCAAAACCCTCATGACCTTGTCGCTTCCTCAGTGGCTGTACTGTTTCTCTCATTTTGTTTACGGATACATCGAATTGATTTGTCTATACCTGCTTCATCCTGTTCCTCAGTCCATCAATTTCTTAGGTGCACCCCATTGTGACTGGATCTCAGCTTTGGCCCACATGCCCTTGGGTTGCCCTTGAACTGTCCCCTACTCCTCAGCACATATACGTACTGCCAACACCATTGGCTCCTCCACCACCATCACCTCCACTCCCACCCACAAGCAACACCACCATGTATTTGTTCATACAATTCTGGGGATTGCTGCCCCTTTGTGAACACACTTTCTACCATACGCTTGAGGGGAAAGAACCTGAAGAAGGGAGTCAGGAGCCCCAATTAGAATCCCAACAGCCACAAACATGTTTGGGGGCCTTGGGAAAGTCATGTCACCTTTTGTTTTCTTACCTGTGAAGTCAGGAGGTTGGCAGAGGCGATCTCCCACACTTACAGTGTTGTAAAATTCCATGAACGCCTTAGGCTTTAGAAATCCACTTTTACCTTTAAAAAGGTTAGTCAATTTACTAATTATAACCTGAAAGTCCTTTTGATATTTAAAAAATCCTCTTGCTTTCTCTTTGTTCTTTGAAAATTTAGAGCTGCCTCATTTCATAATGCCTAAAGCCTATATTTATAATCAGCATCTATTTCATGGTTCTGAGCCGTTTTTCACATAATTGTCTTTTTTTTTTTTTTTTTTTGCTTTAGAATTAGTTCTCTTGTGGTTAATGTATAGCAGAAACAAAATGACTTTTGAAAAAGCCCTTTAGGAATTATGGGTTCAGGGCTGCATCACTAGGGGCCCACACAGCTCTGGGAAAGAACTGGGTCTCAGGAGGGAAGACGGCCCCGTTCTGGGGAGGTAGAGGCTGCCCAGGTCAGAGGCAGTGCTGCAGTGGTGAGACAGTTTCAGCCTGGAGGAAGCCAGAAAATGGTAGTCTGGGCTCCGTAGGGAAGGGGATGAGGCTCACCTGTGAGACTGGCAGGGCTGGCAGGGCACAGGGAGGGTATGAGCTGAGGGAGGGTACAGGTAGAAGTGCTGTTTTCATGTGGGGCCTTCTGGCCACCCCAGGAAGGAGCATGACCTTACTTAGGACCCACAGGTGAGCAGATCTAGGTGCATTTGCATTTTGCATATAAATTCTGAGAGATCTGAAAAGGTTAGGGAGGGTACTGTGGCAAAAGATGGAATTTTTATTAAATTAGAAATTTTATTTATTTATTTTGAGAAAGAGAGCACAAGCAGGGGAAGAGCAGAGAGAGAGGGAGAGAGAGAACCCCAAGCAGGCTCTGCACTGTCAGTGCAGAGCCCGATGTGGGGCTTGAACTCACAAACCGTGAGATCATGACCTGAGCCAAAACCAGAAGTCGGGCACTTAACTGAATGAGCCACCCAGGTGTCCCCAAAGATGGAACTTTCTATTACTCAAAGTTATAGGGGCTTGGAGCCTCAATAGTTGGAATGTGGCTGTATATGAATGATCACATAATTTCTACTCATCAGCCACTACAGCCTAGGTGGCAAATACACTTGGGTTTAATACCCCATTAACTTGTATATTTTCCTCTTTCTGGAGTGTGGATTCAGGCATTCTCAATACATTCTGTACTCACATAGGTGGTTGCCTGTTTCCATATTGAAGGGGTTTCGCGGTGACAGTCTGACTAGAGGATAAGGCACGTGAAAACCTGTCTTATAGTTGCACACATTTAGGGATGCTGTATGCTTTTACTTGAATTGTGTGCCATTAGACTAAGTGAAAATAGAAAATAAGACGATTTCACTCTCATTTTTTAAAAGATAGACTATTTAGGTATGGAATACTAGGATGATAATTGCTTTCCATCTTTACATTAAGACATGATTCCTCTGTGTTCTGGAAAAGTCTGTCATTACTCCAAATGCTGTTGCTTTATAGTCAATCTTTACCTTGATTAAGTTTAAGGTGTTCTTTTTATCTCTGTAGTTCTACAAAAAACACAGTGTTTGTAGGTATGAATTGATTTTTGTCTATCCTTACTAGGATACAGTGTGATTTTAAAACGGAGAATTCATATCCTTTTAAAAACACGTTTAAAAAATTGAAGTGTGCTAAATATAAAGATAAATGGAATAATTATCTGGATTTTATAGAAGCAGATCTGGGATATTTTTTTTTCTGTATACGGTTGACGTGTTCCCTCTACAAACAAATAATAGTTTACACTGATTGAGCATTTATTGTATGAATAGTATATAACTGAGAGGTACTTATTATACAAATGGCATGTCAGTGAGAGTTACTATTATTCCCCCATTTTGGAGAGCAGAGTACTGAGGCTCAGACAGGTTCAAGGTCACATGACTATAAATGATAGAGGTGGGATTTGAATCCAGGGAAATTGGCTTAGGAAGCAACTGTTTGTTTATTTACTTATTTTTATTTTTTTAAACTTACATCCAAATTAGTTAGTGTAGAGTGCAACAATGATTTCAAGGGTAGATTCCTTAATGCTCCTTACCCATTTAGCCCATCCCCCCTCCCACAACCCCTCCAGTAACCCTCTGTTTGTTCTCCATACTTAAGAGTTCCTTATGTTTTGTCCCCCTCCCTGTTTTTATATTATTTTTGTTTCCCTTCCCTTGTGTTCATCTGTTCTGTGTCTTAAAGTCGTCCTGTGAGTGAAGTCATATGATATTTGTCTTTCTCTCACTGACTAATTTCACTTAGCATAATACCTTCCAGTTCCATCCATGTAGTTGCAAATGGCAAGATTTCATTCTTTTTGATTGCCGAGTAATACTCCATTGTATATATATATACCACATCTTTACCCGTTCATCCATCGATGGACATTTGGGTTCTTTCCATACTTTGGCTGTTGTTGATAGTGCTGCTATAAACATGGGGGTGCATGTGTCCCTTCGAAACAGCACACCTGTGTCCCTTGGATAAATGCCTAGTAGTGCAATTGCTGGGTCGTAGGATAGTTCTATTTTTAATTTTTGAGGAACCTCTATACTGTTTTCCAGAGTGCCTATACCATTTTGCATTCCCACCAGCAGTGCAAAAGGGATCCTCTTTCTCCTCATCCTCACCATCTGTTGTTGCCTGAGTTGTTAAAGTAAGGCATTCTGACAGGTGTAAGGTGGTATCTCGTGGTGGTTTTGATTTGTATTTCCCTGATGATGAGTGATGTGGAGCATTTTTTCATGTGTTGATTGGCCATCTGGATGTCTTCTTTGGAGAAGTGTCTATTCATGTCTTTTGCCCATTTCTTCACTGGATTATTTGTTTTTTGGGTGTTGAGTTTGATAAGTTCTGTATAGCTTTTGGATACTAACCTTTTATCTGAGATGTCATTTGCAAATATCTTCTCCCATTCTGTCAGTTGCCTTTTAGTTTTGCTGACTGTTTCCTTTGCTGTGCAGAAGTTTTTATTTTGATGAGGTCCCAATAGTTCATTTTTGCTTTTGTTTCCCTTGCCTCCAGAGACGTACTGAGTAAGAAGTTGCTGTGGCCAAGATCAAAGAGGTTTTTGCCTGCTTTCTCCTGGAGGATTTTGATGGCTTCCTGTCTTACATTTAGGTCTTTCATCCATTTTGAGTTTGTTTTTGTGTGTGGTGTAAGAAAGTGGTCCAGATGCATTCTTCTGCATGTCACTGTTCAGTTTTCCCAGCACCACTTGCTGAAGAGACTGTCTATTCCATTGGATATTCCTTTCCTGCTTTGTCAAAGATTAGTTGGCCATAGGTTTGTGGGTCCATTCCTGGGTTCTGTATTCTGTGCCATTGGTCTGAGTGTGTGTTCTTGTGCCAATACCATAAGTCTTGATGATTACAGCTTTGTAGTATAACTTGAAGTCCGGGATTGTGATGCCTCCTGCTTTGGTTTTCTTTTTCAAGATTGCTTTGGCTATTCGGGATCTTTTCTGGTTCCATACAAATTTTAGGATTATTTGTTCTAGCTCTGTGCAGAATGCTGGTGTTATTTTGATAAGGATTGCGTTGAATATGTAGATTGCTTTGGGTAGTATCAACATTTTAACAATATTTGTTCTTCCTATCCAGGAGCATGGAATCTTTTTCCATTTTTTTTTTGTGTCTTCTTGAATTTCTTTCATAAGCTTTCTATAGTTTTCAGTGTATAGATTTTTCACCTCTTTGGTTAGATTTATTCCTAGGTATTTTATCGTTTTTGTGCAACCCTAAATGGGATCAATTCCTTGATTTCTCTTTCTGCTGCTTTATTGTTGGTGTATAGGAACGCAACCGATTTCTGTGCGTTGATTTTATATCCTGCAACTTTGGTGAATTAATGAATCAGTTTTAGCAGTTTTTTGGTGGAATCTTTAGGGTTTTCCATATAGTGTATCATGTCATCTGTGACGAGTGAAAGTTTGACCTCCTCCTGGCTGATTTGGATGCCTTTTATTCCTTTGTGTTGTCTGATTGCAGAGGCTAAGACTTCCAATACTATGTTGAATAACAGTGGCAAGAGTGGACATCCCTGTCATGTTCCTGACCTTAGGGGGAAAGCTCTCAGTTTTTCCCCATTTAGGATGATATTAGCACTGGGTCATTCATATATGGCTTTTATGATCTCGAGGTATGATTCCTTCTATCCCTACTTTCTTGAGAGTTTTTTTTTATCAAGAAAGGATACTGTATTTTGTCACATGCTTTCTCTGCTTCTATTGAGAGGATCATATGGTTCTTGTCCTTTCTTTTATTGATGTGATGAATCACACTGATTGTTTTGCGGGTATTGAACCATTCCTGCATCCCAGGTATAAATTCCACTTGGTTGTGGTGAATAATTTTTTAATGTATTGTTAGATCCTGTTGGCTAGTATCTTGTTGAGGATTTTGCATCCATGTTCATCAGGGAAATTGGTCTATAGTTCTCCTTTTTAGTGGGGTCTCTGGTTTTGGAATCAAGGTAATGTTAACTTCATAGAATGAGTTTGGAAGTTTACCTCCATTTCTATTTTTTGGAACAGCTTCAAGAGAATAGGTATTAAGTCTTCCTTAAATGTTTGGTAGAATTCCCCTGGAAAGCCATCTGGCCCTGGACTCTTGTTCTTTGGCAGATTTTTGATTACTAATTCGATTTCCTTACTGGTTATGGGTGTGTTCAAAATTTCTGTTTCTTTCTGTTTCAGTTTTGGTAGTGTATGTGTTTCTAGGAATTTGTCCATTTCTTCCAGATTATCCATTTTATTGTCATATAATTGCTCATAATATTCTCTTATTATTGTTTGTATTTCTGCTGTGTTGGTTTTGATCTCTCCTCTTTCATTCTTGATTTTATTTATTTGGGTCCTTTTCTTTTTCTTCTTGATCAAACTGCCTAGTGGTTTACCAATTTTGTTAATTCTTTCAAAGAACCAGCTTCAGGTTTCATTGATCTGTTCTACTGTTTTTTTGGTTTTGATAGCATTAATTTCTGAATTTCTGCTCTAATCTTTATTATTTCCTGTCTTCTGCTGGTGTTGGGTTTTATTTGCTGTTTTTTTCCAGCTCTTTAAGGCATAAGGTTAGGTTGTATATCTGAGATCTTTCTTTCCTGTTTAGGAAGGCCTGGATTGCTATATACTTTCCTCTTATGACCACCTTTGCTGCATCCCAGAGGTTTTGGGTTGTGGTGTTATCATTTTCATTGGCTTCCATATACTTTTTAATTTCCTCTTTAACTGCTTGGTTAGCCCATTCATTCTTTAGTAGGATGTTCCTCAGTCTCCAAGTATTTGTTACCTTTCCAAATTTTTTCTTGTGGTTGATTTCGAGTTTCATAGCATTGTGGTCTGAAAATATGCACGGTAGGATCTCGATCTTTTTGTACTTGCTGAGGGCTGCTTTGTGTCCCAGTATGTGGTCTATTCTGGAGAACATTCCATGTGCACTAGAGAATGTATATTCTGCTGCTTTAGAATGAAATGTTTTGAATATATCTGTTAAGTCCATCTGGTCCAGTGTGTCATTCAAAGCCATTGTTTCCTTGTTGAGATTTTGATTAGATGATCTGTCCATCGCTGTGAGTGGGGTGTTGAAGTCTCCTACTATTATGGTATTACTATCAATGAGTTTCTTTATGTTTGTAATTAATTGATTTATATATTTGGGTGGTACCACTTTGGAGCATAAATGTTTACAATTGTTAGGTCCTCTTTGTGGGTAGACACCTTAATTATGATATAATGCACTTCTTCATCTCTTGATACAGTCTTTATTTTAAAGTCTAGATTGTCTGACATAAGTATGGCCACTCCAGCTTTCTTTTGGTGACCATTAGCATGATAGATGGTTCTCCATCCCCTTACTTTCAATCTGAAGGTGTCTTTAGGTCTAAAGTGGGTCTCTTGGAAACAGCATATAGATGGATCTTGTTTTCTTATCCATTCTGTTACCCTAGGTATTTGATTGGAGCATTGAGTCCATTGATGTTTAGAGTGAGTACTGAAAGACATGAATTTATTGCCATTATTTTGCTTGTGTAGTTGAAGATTCTGATGGTGTTCTCTGGTCCTTTCTAATCTTTGTTGATTTTGGTATTTATTTATTTATTTATTTATTCATCTTTTCTCCCCTGAGAGAGTCCCCCTTGAAATTTCTTGCAGGGCGGGTTTAGTGGTCACAAACTCCTTTAATTTTTGTTTGTCTGGAAACTTTTTATCTCTCCTTCTATTTTGAATGACAGCCTTGCTGGATAAAGAATTCTTGGCTGCATATTTTTCTGATTCAGCACACTGAATATATCCTGCCACTCCTTTCTGGCCTGCCAAGTTTCTGTGCATGGGTCTGCTGCAAACCTGATCTGTCTTCCCTTGTAGGTTAGGGACTTTTTTTCCCTTGCTGCTTTCATGATTCTCTCCTTGCCTGAGTATTTTGTGAATTTGACTATGATATGCCTTGTTGATGGTTGGTTTTTATTGAATCTAATGGGAGTCCTCTGTGCTTGCTGGATTTTTTTCTTTTTTTTGTATTTAATAAAGGTCTTTTTTTCCTTTTTTTTAAAATATGAAATTTATTGTCAAATTGGTTTCCATACAACATCCAGTGCTCATCCCAACAGGTGCCCTCCTCAATACCCATCACCTCCCCTCCCCTCCCTCCCACCCGCCATCAACCCTCAGTTTGTTATCAGTTTTTAAGAGTCTCTCATGTTTTGGCTCCCTTCCTTTCTAACCTCTTTGGTTTTTTCCCCTCCCCCTCCCTCCCCCATGGTCTTCTGTTAAGTTTCTCAGGATCCACATAGGAGTGAAAACATATGGTATCTGTCTTTCTCTGAAGCCAACAGAAAGACAAATAAAGAAACTGATCCCATTCACAATGTGCTTCCTGGATTTTGATGTCTGTGTCTTTTCCCAGGTTAGGAAAGTTTTCCACTATGATTCGCTGACATAACCCTTCTACCCCTATTTCTCTCTCTTCCTCTTCTGGGACCCCTATGATTCTGATGTTGTTTTGTTGTTGTTGTTGTTGTTGTTGTTGTTGTTTTAGATTTTTTAATGTTTAGTCATTTTTGAGAGAGAGAGAGAGACAGAGTGTGAGTGGGAAGGAGACAGAGAGAGATATAGACACAGAACCCAAAGCAGGCTTCAGGCTCTGAGCTGTTAGCACAGAGCCTGATGCAGGGCTCAAACTCAGGAATCATGAGATCATGACCTGAGCTGAAGTCAGAGGCTTAACTGACTGAGCCACCCAGGCACCCCTGATGTTGTTCCTTTTTAATGAGTCACTGATTTCTCTAATTCTTAAATCATGCTCTTTTGCCTTAACCTCCCTCTTTTATTCTGCTTCATTATTCTCCATAAGTTTGTCTTCTATATCACTGATTCTCTGTTCTGCCTCATCCATCCTTGCCGCCACAGCATCCATCCATGATTGTAGCTCAGTTGTAGCATTTTTTTATTTCATCCTGACTAGTTTTTACTTCTTTTATCTCCACAGAAAGGGATTCTAATCTATTTTCAACTCCAGCTAGTATTCTTATTATCATGATTCTAAGTTTTGGTTCAGACATTTTGCTTGTATCTGTGTTGGTTAAGTCCCTGGCTGTTGTTTCTTCCTGCTCTTTCTTTGGGGTGAATTCCTTCATTTCATCATTTTGAAGGGAGAAAGGAATTAATGAGGTAGAAAAAATTAAAATAAAAAATAAAAAAATATTAAAATTAAAAAAACACACAGACAAAATCGAATAGATGATGCTAGATCCTAGGTGTGTTTTGGTCTGGGTGTTGAAAGTGGCTTGAGAGGCACCTGGGTGGCTTGGTCAGTTAAGCGTCTGACTTCAGCTCAGGTCATGATCTCATGGTCCATGAGTTCGAGCCCTGTGTTGGGCTCTGTGCTGACAGCTCAGAGCCTGGAGCCTGTTTCAGATTCTGTGTCTCCCTCTCTCTCTGCCCCTCCCCTGTTCATGCTCTGTCTCTCTCTGTCTCAAAAATAAATAAACGTTTGGGGCGCCTGGGTGGCGCAGTCGGTTAAGCGTCCGACTTCAGCCAGGTCACGATCTCGCGGTCCGTGAGTTCAAGCCCCGCGTCAGGCTCTGGGCTGATGGCTCAGAGCCTGGAGCCTGTTTCCGATTCTGTGTCTACCTCTCTCTGGCCCTCCCCCGTTCATGCTCTGTCTCTCTCTGTCTCAAAAATAAATAAACGTTGAAAAAAAAATTAAAAAAAAAATAAATAAACGTTAAAAAAATTAAAAAAAAAAGAAAGTGACTTGATACATTAGAGAAAAAAAGGGAAAGAAGAAAAAAAAGGGAAATCATTTGAAAATTTTAAAAAATGAAGTAGACTAAAGTACACTGAAGTAGACTGAAATGAAATGATGGAAGTAAACTAGAATTTGAAAAAATTTACACAAAAGTAAAAAATATGGTAAAAAAATTAAAGAAAAATATTTTAATGGAAATTAAAAATAAAAATGAATTTTTTCTCTTTCTGTATTCAAGAAAAAGAAATGAAAGAGAAAAAAGAAGAAAGAAAGAAAGAAAGAAAGAAGAAAGAAAGAAAGAAAATTGAATAGATGGACCTGCTAACAGACTGAAATATGACTGGAATTACTTCATTTTCCCCTAGAAGTCAGACTATGAAGTGCTTTATAGTCCATAAACTAAACAGGCTGTGAGACTTCTGTTCTTGAAGAGCAAGGTTGGCCCAGTTGGGCAGGGCTTAGTGTAATGGCTCCACTCTCCATTAGATGGCACTGCTAGCCTACTGGTGTGGGTTGTTTGGACGCTCATTGGTGCATATGCGCATGTGCAGGAGTGGTGAAAATGGCGCCACCCAGATACCCAGTCTCTAGTATCGGAACCCTGTTCTCCCCAATCAGCAATCGCGCAAAACCTTGTCTTCAGGTTTCATCCACTCCCCGCTTTTACACTGTCCATGACCAAGCCCCAGGTAGTACCTCTCTCCCGAGTTTTGTCTCAGATGCAGATGTTTTCCCTGGCCACTTACTTCTGAGGGACTGCGGATTTGACCTGTTCTGTCCCTCTGCGGAGGGTCTACCTGAGCAATGGCTGAATGTTGGCCCTACCCAGGAATGTTCTTGGGATCATGATGTTGCCAAAGCCCAGAGACTGTGGTCAGGTGCCAGCCTGTCCCAGAAAAAGTTGAGAGATAGTGTAGCAGCAGGATTTCAGGGATTGTGGAAAATCATAACACACATCTGGCACCAGGCTCCACCCTTAACGACTTTGTTCAGCACCAGTGAATGTGGCCATTCTCTGGGGACTGCTGGGCCCAGGCTGCCTCACAGTCTCTACCAAATGTCCTTCCAACAGTGGAACTGCTTTTCCTCATGTAGCCTGAGAACCTCCCGGACCCCACTCTGTTCCTGGGGATTCGCCCTTCCCACAAGGGCACCAGCAGTTATCGAGCTGCGGAGTTGCAGACTGTGCTCCCCTGGTTTACAGTCTTAATGGAATTTAAACCCTCTCCTTTCTCCTTTCTCCCTTTTTAGTTTAGTCCCTGCGGCTGCTTCCAATTTTCCACTTTTTCTCCAGATGCTTTTGGGGAGGGGTGCTTTTCCCATATCCCCTCCCCCTTGTCTCCATCCTCTCCACCCACAAAAGCAGCTCCCTGCCCACTGCAGCTTCTTGCTTCTCAAGTTCACCTCTCTGTGCCGCATACCTGCTGAATTCTGTGTTTCAGGTTGTGCAGATTGTTTTGTCATCCTCAAATCAGTTTTCTAGGTGTGCAGGATGGTTTAGTGTTGATCTGCGTGTGTTTCATGGATGTGAGACACAAAAAACTTCCATGCTGTACCGCCATCTTGGCTCCCCTGGAAGCTACTGTTCTTAACCACTCTGCTATACTTCCTTCTGACATTAACCTCAAGTGTTCAAACCTTCATTTTTGCCCAATTTTCTTTTTTACAATTTATTTTTTTTATATTGGGGGAGGCTTTGGGGAGGCTAATAAAAATTATTTGAAAGACACAAAACCCTCCGCTCATAACCAAGTTCTCCTGTCCTCATATTTTTTCTTAAAAAATTTTTAAATGTTTTTATTTATTTTTGAGAGAGAGAGAGATACAGAGTGTGAGCGGGGGGAGGGGCAGAGAGAGAGGGAGACACAGAATCCCAAATGGGCTCCAGGCTCTGAGCTGTCAGCACAGAGACTGACGTGGGGTTTGAACTCATGGACCATGAGATCATGAGCTGAAGTTGGACACTTATCGGACTTAGCTACCCAGGTGCCCAGGTTTGAGTGCACTTTCCCAAGCAAGCTTCTGCCCAGCTCTTCACTACAAATCCCATTCTCTTGCCTCAGAAAGACACCCCTGCCCAGGGAAACTCCAGGGTGTGCAGGGCCTTGGGCAAGTATTTTTCATGGGGCTCTCTACATAAGCAATTTTATTAAAACAAAGAATTACAAAACTCATGGGCTCATGTGTGATATAGTGATTTATCTAGGGCAACAGAGACAAATCGGTGGAGAAGAGGGACTTTTGGATTTATTTATTGTCTAGTCAGTGCATGTGAAGACCCTTGGTAGTGTCCTGGCACTATCTCGTCCTGTTCAGGTCCAGGAACCATCTCTTCATGTTCTTTATTGTCAAATGCCCCATTCCACGCTAATTTCATCTCCCTCATCATGAGGAAAAGGTAGCAACACTGTTATTACTCCCAAAGCTGTTGGCTGTGTGTATTGAAGCAATATAGATCTACTTGTCTCTGCAATTCCCTGATATCTGTTATTCAATGCTGGTTATGTCATTGCTTACAATGCCACATTTGCATCTTGCAACCTGTGAATACCTCTTCCAATGACTCTTTCAAATATTATTGCAGTGCTTTGTTGTTGATGAGCATAAATATAAATCTTTCCCAGAGTATATGGGAAAATGAGGGTGGTAATTTTTTGGTCTTGTTGAATCTAGAATTTAACAAATTATATACTTTATAGATCATATAAATATATATGATATATCAATATATATCATATACATTATATATATACATATACAAATTATATATAGTGTATACTATAACAAATTTATAAAATTTAGAATTTTATAACATAAATATAGAATAACACATCTTCTGTTCATGTCTTCTCTTGAAATTTTTATTTAAAATTTTTCTTTCAACGTTTATTTATTTTTAAGAGACAAAGACAGACAGAGCATGAGCAGGGGAGGGACAGAGAGAGAGGGAGACACAGAATCTCCAGCAGGCTCCAGGCTCTGAGCTGTCAGCACAGAGTCTGATGTGGGGCTTGAACCCACAGAACACGAGTCCATGACCCGAGCCGAAGCCAGATGCCCAACTGACTGGACCACCCAGGCCCCCTTCTCTTGAAATTTTTAGACTTTAATTGCTACATTTCTAGAATGTGATCCCTTTCCATGTTGACCATACTCTTGCTTTCCACAGAGAGATTCCTGTAGTGAGGAAGGGTGGAGGGGCTGTGGGTGGGGAAGAACAAGGTATGTCCATTAAGTAAAGTATGTCCATATGTTCTTGACCATGGCTTAAGACTGACTCAGGAGAGCAAGATGCCACCACATCAATTGGAGGCAAGAGAGGACATCAGTTGGAAGAACTCATTTGTGTTGCATAATGATAGTCTCAAAACACCTCAGGGCGTATAGAAGGGACCACCCCCAGAGGACTGCTGGACACATGGCATGGAGGTCTTGGAGGACTGCCCTGGGTGCCAGCCATGAGGGACACACAGGATAAATGATACCTGCTGCTATCCAACGGTGTCATTCTGAGGTGGCAATGAGGATGGAAGGGTGAGAGTTAATGCATGACCCATACATGTGGCAGTGGACTTTGGGTAGCTCAGAACCCCAAACTTATTCTTAAGAAATATGTCACTCCAAATCAGCTTGTTAATACCATTTTAGGGGCCAGTTTTGCATGATCCCTCAGAGAAACAACGCACCGACTAGTAAGAGTGAAGTGCTTGCCTGGCTGCCCCAGAATCCCTTTGGGCATCTGACTGATCACTCATTTAGGGTAGAGAATCATAGAGCACTGAGAAGGGGAGAAACAGGGACTGAGTTCTCTGTGCCCTTTTCTGGGCTTAAGGAGCCCTATCAGATGGTACTGCTGCCCTGGCTAGTCCAGGCCCTGGAGTCCAGTCCCCTGGAGGGGACTTTGAAAATCCTAGTGGGGCCATGTGAAAGAGCAGAGGCCCTTGAGGCCTGGGCCCCTTGCCTGCCTGTGTCAAAGTGTTATATTGCTCCTGCCCTTCTCCTCATTAAGATGACCACAACACCATTAGCAGAGGCAGAAGAGAGTCCTAGGCCTGTGCACACTGGGCACAGGAGGTGAGGCTGTGGTGAGTTTCGGCTTGATGGGTGTGAGAAATAAGCCCACTGACCCAATCAAAGGAGGGATGCAGAGACTTGGAGCACAGTGAAGCAAGGCTTTAATCAATTTTCTTGCAAGAGTGGGTGTCTGATGGACAGGCACACTTGGGGCAGTTGCAGCAGACAATTTATCTTCTAGAAGCCGGAAGTCCCACCCCTGATTCCTCATTGGTTGAGTACCACAGAGGTTACAGCCTTACCCGGAAGTCACCTATGCCTACGTAAGGCAAAAAGTAGTCTGATTGGAACAAATGTACCTTCCTTGAGGTGACACAGAGACTTCACTTCTTTGGGGCATGCTCAGTGCAAAGCCCGTGAAAAATAAGCTCTTGAAAAATAAGCTCAAGAAAAGGAGAGGGGAAGAAGAACCAGGAAGTGAAGTGTCTAACCGTTTGGGACTCCACTGTTGCCCGGGGCGGGAGGAGGGGGGCGGTGCTGTACATATTTCTAATAGGTTGTAAACCTATTGTTATCTAGACACCACAGCTTTTATTTGGTGTTTCTGAAAATGAATCATCTCACTTCTTACAATGGGCGATGATGTATGTGAGTCCTCCAAGTTTAGTCTCCTGTTTGATACTCTTTTACCAATTGATCTCTTAAAGTGAGTACTGTCCTGAAGACATTCATTTTGTTCTTAACCATACAGTCAGAACCCATAATGAGGAAAAGACATTTCTTCCATCTGCAGAAGTCTGTCCTAACCTTGGCCTTAAGGAATCTCTATGACTGGGGGGAGGAGCTTTTCTTTCTGGCTTCACCTGGAAACCTTTCATGAAATGTTTGTGGGTTTTTGTTTGTTTGTTTGCTTGTTTGTTCTTTGCTTACCTCAGGTCTTCAGCCTTGGACAAGCTCTTTCACATCGGGAAATAACCCCTAGTGAGTAAGAATGTCTGTATATGTGGTGTTTGGGAGCTGTTGTAGTTATTGTTTTGTGTTTTTGCCAATTATTCCTGTGAAATAAAGCACATTTTTGTTTGAGTATGCCTCATATTGCAGTAGGTACTGGATTCCTGATTTAACAGAGGAGGAAGTGGATACTCTTAGTGATCTGAGCGTACCAGGGTCTCACAGCAAGGGTCCATACCCTGGCACTCACACCCTGGGGTTCACACTCTGGGATCACCCTATTGAATCTTCACCCTGTCACTCACACCCTGGGATACCATACTGAGACCACACCTTGGGACTCACACCTTGAGATTACACTGAAGAGGTGCAGGATGAGACACCCCAAAATGTGCCACTTTGGCATAAAGATTATTTAGAGTTAGAAGTAATAAAAACCCAGCAGATGCATGAAAGACACTCTGCTTCCCCCATAACCACCTACATTTACATAGGAAAGGAGAGCCTGCAACAGGAAAAGTATTCACAGAAGCCCCCTTTACAGAAGGAACTCATCTGCATAATAGAACAACCTTGTTTTTCCAAACATCCTCTTTCACCTTCTTGCTAATGAGTTTTCTCCCCTTTTTGTCTTCAGGCCTTACCCTTCTCCTTAGCTCACGTAAACTTCTTGTTGCTTCATTGTCTTGAGATTTTATGTCTGTGTGGATTCTCCCTCTGTACACTATTAAATTTGATTTTCTCCTGCTAATCAGTCTCATGTCAATTTGATTCTCAGTCCAGCTAGGAATAGGGCAGAGGAAGGTCTTCCTCCCTGACAATACTATAGTATCACACCAAGGGATCCACACCTTTGAATCATACCTTGGGATCACATCCTGGGACCCATGCCTTGGGATCATACCCTGGGATCACACCCCGGTAAGCCTGGTTCGCCTTTCATGCTTCTCCAGCCCACAAGTGAGTGGTGCTGCCACAAGGTTCTGAAACC
Organism: Felis catus; assembly: GCF_018350175.1. NCBI lineage: Eukaryota > Metazoa > Chordata > Mammalia > Carnivora > Felidae > Felis > Felis catus. Next base: position 124,946,096 of record NC_058376.1, read on the forward strand.
TCCAGGAAATTAAGGCGCATCTTCCTGGGGTTTCAATTTTATTTGAAAATGAGGGGATGAAAGGTAAACATTTTATTTGGCAAATAACTTTAAAAGAAGCCCAAATTGCAGTCGTTTGCCCCCCACAACAGCAAACCAAGACTTAATTACAGTTTCAACCTATCCCAGGAATGTGATCTTTTAAAAGTCAATCTGAAATATCCTGATTAGCACTAGTGAGATAACCTATATGATAAAAACCCTGCAGCCCTGCCTTCCCCACCAAAAAAAGAAAAAGTCCTGGCCCAAAACAATCCTTTCTTTTCTTTTGTTTATTACTTTTGCCCATCCCCCTTCCGTTTTGTATAGCTCTTAGGAGCATTTCTCTACTTTCAACTCATACATCGCTTAATAAAACCAATTAGGTTTTCAAATTTACTTGCTTGAATTTTGTTTTTTAACACCCTTCAAATACCAAAGCACGCAGAGGTATTCTATGGTGCAGAATGCAACAAGCACAAGAGAGTCCCTACTTGAGTCCAGGCCCTTCAGGCCTCACAAGGACAAGTTTCCCAAGGCTATTTCCCTTGCTTTTGTTTTGTTTTAATGTGTTTTTTTAATTCATGTAGTATAAATGTTACCACTTTAAAATGCACAAGTCAGTAGTTTATAGTATGTTCACAATGTTGTACAGCCACCCCCACCCTTACTCTGTTTTTAAGGGTTTTTTTTTGGGAAAAAGTTTGGGAAGTGCTCTTTGCCACTTCTCCAAAGTAGAATTTGTAGCATGAGTGACAGGAGGTAGGAAAACAATTTTATTTGGTGGTGGTTGGGGGGTGCTTTGGGTATCATGGGGATGCATCTTCAGTTCCTCTCAAGTCCTTCCACTCAGGCAACTGCCTTCTCTATTTGGGAGGCAGCCCGTTCCTTGAGTGTTCATGCTGCATTATGGATGGATTATCTCTAGAAGAAACCAGGATGGATTCTTCCTGCCGTAGAAATTACTGAATCACAAAGGACTAAGCAGCTTAGAAACTGTGGAGACTCCTGAGAGAATCGAAGAGGTTGGATTTGCTTCCGATCAGGTTTCAATGCAGAGACAGGTGTCCTGTCAATTCCCTCATTCAAGGACACATTTGTCGTGTCATTAACAAACAAAGTCAGCCTCCCCCCACAGACCATCAAAAGCCTGATCCAGTGTGAATTTGTGCCTTTCTATAATGATTTGCCTGGGATTCCAGACAGTTTAGATAATGGCCTTCCTCTCACTGTAGATGCCGTAGCTATTCCAGGGGGCCAGACTTGGTGGTTATGTCGCTTATCACTTGTCATGCAAATTCACAGGCAGACTCAACAATGGTGAGTCCCCTTGTCATTCCTGGCCGGTAGTTCGGCTGAAGGAGGACTTGGGAGTAGGAAAGCAGTCTTTGAACTTGCCTCTGATTTGGGATTTTCTCTTCTTGCCGACTCTCCTGAGATTCTTGAGTCAACTATATACTTTCTCAAAGTCATATAACAAAATCTTGTTAACTTTGATCCTAGATTTCATGATTTGTACCCAATGCAAACTCTGAGAATTCAGTGTGTAGGAAAATGGCTCCTGCCTCTTTGAGAAATGGTAATTTACAAGGATAGGAATAACAGTAGCTATTCTTTATAGACTGCCATGTGGTAGGTGCTTTACACATATCATCTTTATTCCTTGCAACTACCTTGCAAGGTAGGAATTACCCCATGTTGACTGGGCTGCTGAGGCTAGGGGTGGTTAGTAACTGGCCCACTTTCACACATTTCGCTAGGAAGTGCTCTGACTCCAAATTTCCAAGGACCCCTCCTTCCACTTTCCTATGAACCATACTTCTAATTTGGTCTTTGTCATTGTGCAGTGAAACACCATGGGCTTTGAGTTAGACAGACAGGATTCAAATCTCAGCTCCAGTAATCACTCAATGCATGAGTCTGCAAGTCAGGTAACCTCCATGAGCCTCAGTTTCCTCAGCTGTGTTTGTGATAATGATGCTTTAGGAGGTTGTTATGGAAATGAAATGAGCTGAAACACTTCAACCTCCCCAACGTGGTATTGGTACATTGCATAGCACAGCAGGGTCTCAACAAATGATACTTTATCTTTCTTCTTTATTCATCTGTGTACCTGCCATGGCCCCTGGTACAGAGTAGGTACTCAAGACATATTTATGAAAGTAAATTCAAAGGATTTTGCATGGCCTTGCTTCACAGGGACATTATGAAGTTGGACCCTCTCCAAAAGCTCCCTGAAAGAACAAAAGAAGTTTTGAAGCATGTCAAATGTACGCATGTTTAAAATCTTTAGCACGAAGCAGGAAGACAAGAATAATCCTAAAAATAACAATAGTACTACGATTCTGAAGTGAAATTCACTAGGTGGAGTGCTGTTGCTTTTTAAGAAATAGCAATAGTTGAGGATTGTTAAGTGTTCTGAAGCATAAGGGACAATAAATGTGATGAGAATGGCTCTTGGGTTTGTCAGATTGTTCAACAATGACTAGATTGGTTGGAGACAGTGCACCTTTATAAGTATATCCTTGCTTAAGAGTAGATAAAAAATAAATACAAGATTTTTGAATGCATAACACGGGATGTTGAAAGAAGCACATCCTCAGTGTGATACGGGGAATGGTTGGCTGACTTTCATCTTGGAAGGATTCAGGGGGGTGAGTGTGTGGCAAGTGTACTACCATTCCCCAGCCAGTTCCATGACAGACATTTCTCATTGATCACGACATTCTCTTATACCCGAGTCCTAACAACAGTTCATTGGAATCTGTCCGAGTTGGCATTTAAGATACAGCCATTTGTTGTCCCTGGCTCCAAACAAGGAGACTTTATGTAAGTTTAGTACCCAAGATTCGAAGACCACTCCTCCTCCCCGGGAAATGTCAGTCGCATCTGCTTATCAGCCAGGTTGTGGTACTAAAGCTACTAGTACCTCTCCAAGTACGTCATGGAGATCTTAGTGAAGTAGTTGTTAGTATTTTTCACTTCTTTTTGTAGTGAGCTTGCCCTAGAATTCAGATACAAGTCAATCTGCAGTAGATTAGAGGACAATCAAAATGAAACCATGACTCTGTATCCAGAATCATCCCTGCTCATCCTTGAAGTAAACTTGTTCTTTCTCACTTTTCTTCTCTCGGGATGGGATGTCCTAGGACATTCAGTTTCATGTTTATCATGTTTACCAAACCCATGTAGCACAGTGGAAATTTCTGGAAGAGCTATATTCATCCATGGTCCTTGATGAAAACCTGGCATGGTTGTCCAAGTTAGTTTTGATTAGCTCTTCTCATGCATTGGCTTTAACTAACAGTAAAATTGAGAGAGAGAGAGAGAGAGAGAGAGAGAGAGAGAGAGAGAGAGAGAGACTCCCAAGCAGGCTCCATGCTGTCAGCACAGATCCCAATGCAGAGATATATCTCACAAACTGTGAGATTGTGACCTTAGCCGAAATTAACAGTTGGACACTCAAACGACTGAGCCACCCAGGCACCCCAAATGTTGTATTTTAATAGCAAATTATCTTTATGTTGCTGTAAAATAGACATTAAAAACATACTTATTCAGTAAGTGAATACAGTGAGTCTTGAAAATATACTATGTGCATGAAACTCAATTTGGCAAACAGTGAAGTAAGTGCCAATCTTTGTGTTCAGAAAAAGGAAAGCCAGCCTCCATGTAAGAAAGAGGATGTGAAAGGATTGCACGTAAGTGGAGGAGCCTCACATTCAGCCTCTTTTTAGGGTTTCCACTCTATTGCAGCATGAATCAGAGCAGAGGAAGGGAACTGGAGGGAAGGCAGCTGTGGGGTTCACAGTTGCATCTTTACTTCTTGTCTGTGCTGCCCTACTCTGCAAACCACACTCCTCAGCAGCTCTCTGAAGTTAAGCTGTCCATTGCAGAAGCCATGATCATTCCCTTGAGACAGTCTGACCCAAAGACTGCTGCTTTGGAAAGGCTTTTCCTCCACATCCAGGAGGGGAAATATGCTTAAAGAGAGGGGAGAGTTGAACTATTTGCCATTAACAATAACGACTAATTGACACTATGTAATCCTTCTGTGAATAGTTTCCAGCACTATTGATTAAAAGCAGAGTGGACTTAGTTTTATTTCTTTTAAAATCGTATCTTCCCTACAGCTTTCATACATACACACAATTCCCCCACTATCACCCTAATGTGGAGAAGTTATTTTAGCAAGTAGTTTCAATCAATTCAGTGTGCTAGGCATAAATTCCCTTTGTTTGTTTGTTTGTTTTTCTGCTGTTATTCTTTCAGAAGCTGAGAAATCTTCCTTTCTAGAGAGGTCTAACAAATTGATAGCTTGGTGAGAAATATGAAATAAAAAAAGATTTTTTTTTTAAAGCTGACACTACTTCCTACTGTGGGCCAAGACACGCAGAGAATGACCATTGATTATTTTGTTGTCTTTTGTACTGGCTTTGCTGATCATATTAAGACCTATTAGGAGATGCCTTTGAGATATGAGGCTCATGAGGAAATTTGCCTCCTGGAAACTTCACTTCTATATCAAGTGCCTGCAGAGTAACATTTGCACAATTGTTCTTTCAGTTCAGTTGGTTCCCAAAGTTAAGAATTTCCTGGTTTAGTATTGTGTTTAGAGACTGCCAAGATTTGCCCATTACTATTATTCACAAACAGTTATTTGCTTCTTAATGTGGCTCAATCGATACTCCCAGTTTTGTGGGGGAGTGTGGAATATTGACAGCTGCCCAGAATTGCTGTGGTGGTTGTGGTGGAAGGCTAGATACTGTGACTGACTCTCAGATTCTCAGGCTTTGAACCTTGCTTTGTACCTAGTGACATACAATGTTCTATTTAATAAGATCTTCATTTCTTCTTGAAGATCCTTGTTTCCATGCAGCATCATTTCCCTTCAGTTTGAAGAACTTTCTTTAGCATTTTTGTTTGTAGTCAGATCTGCTGGAAATAAATACATGATTTCCTTTTCTTGGAAAGCTATATTTTGCCTTCATTTTTGAAGGGTATTTGAGCTGGGTATAGACTTTTAGGTTGAGAGTTTTTCTTTCAGACCTTAATAGTATCATACCAATGTCTTCTGGTCTCCCTTGTTTCTTTTCTTCTTTTTTAAATGAAAAAAAAATGTTTGTTTATTATAATTTTTTTTTTTTTTGAGAGAGACACACAGACAGAGTGTGAATGGGGGAAGGGCAGAGAGAGAGAGGGACACACAGAATCTGAAGCAGGCTCCAGGCTCTGAGCTGTCAGCACAGAGCCCAATGCAGGGCTTGAACTCATGAACTGAGAGATCATAACCCGAGCCTAAGTCGGACACTTAACCTACTGAGCCACCCAGGTGCCACCCAGGTCTCCCTTGTTTCTTTTTGATATTATACTATAAGTCTCTGAGGTTTTGTTTTTGCTCAAACTTCTTTTTCTCTGTTCTTGGATAATTTCTATTGATCTGTCTTCAAGTTAACTGAGGAATTCCTGTCCTCTCCATTTTGCTTTTAAGTTCATATAATACATTTTTATAAATTTCAGAAATCATATTTTCAGTTCTAGAGTTTCTGTTCTAAAAAAATAGTTTCTACTTCTCTGCTGAGATTTCTTATCTTTTCATTTATTATATGCACATTTTCTTTTGTGTGTTTGACCATAGTTACAATAGCTGCTTTAAAATCCTTATCTGCTATTCTATCGCTGGAGTTATTTTGAAGTTAGTCTCCCTGATTACCTTCTCTATGAATAATGGGTCATGTCCTCTACATGTTAAATAATTTTTATTCTATCCTGTGTGTTGTGAATGTTATATTTTAGAGATGGGATTCTATTATGTTCTTTCAAATAGTGTTGATTTTGTTTGTTTATTTGTTTGTGTAAACAATTAACTTGCTTGTACTCTTACCACAAACTCTGTGTCTTGAGGGCATCTCAAATCTCCATTTAGTTTTTTATCCTAAGCCAGATGTTTACAAGTCAGCCCTGTACTTGTATAGTTCAGGGTTGAATCAGAGAGTTAGGGAAAAGTTTACATACAAAATTTGGACATTGCTCCTCTCAGTCTGTTTATTCCAAGATTCCCTTCTCATTTTATGGTGGCTCTGGTTTCCCTAAACTCTGTTCTTTCATTCTTCAGGCCCTAAAGAATTCAGGTTTTCTCACTGAGTTTTAGCTGCTCCATGCTGCTTGACTTTGACCTTCATTTGAGCCAGAAGCCACTAGAATGGCCTTATGCCTTTCCTTTCTTCCAAGTGTCATCTATCCTCAGAATATCCCTCTCTTTTTTTGCTCTCCAGTGGCTTCAGGTGGCTGTTTTTTATAGTTTTTTAGAGTTTATATTTGTTATCTGTGGGAGGGTTAGTCTGGCAGGAACTTTCTAAGTCATACTAGAAGTTGAGTTCCTCCAGACTAGTTTTGGTAATAATTTCTGTGCTATGCAAGAGCTCCAAGCCAGAAAAAACTGGTAGAAGCACTGCTTGTAGACCATGAAGTCTTATATACAGCATGGAACGTGGGTTCATTTTCCTCACAGGTGATTTCTTTCCCATCCCTGGTGCACAATCAGTAGCACATTTCTGTTCAGTGTTTGTCGGCTAGTGAAGGCAGTGTTTCCATTTTTCTTTATGTAGTGAGCTCAGTTCAAATATCTACATGCATGGAGTCTGATGCTTCTCAAAGGGGGTTAAAATATAAACCCATGATGCATGTCTAGTGGAAATCCCCTGTGGGCCATGTGGCATCAACTTCCACTCATCGCTCTGGCTTTAAGTTCTTTCTTCATTTCCAGCATTTGTGATTGCCATGCTCTAGTTTGGCTAAAGATTTTTTTTAAAAAAGTTTATTCAGTTTTATCCAGCATTCCTATGTGTTTGAATTGACCATGGGGTGGGGGTAGGGTTCCCGTGTCAGCTCAGCTTGCTGCCTTGATTGGGAGGCAACTGCTTAAGCTCCTGATGATTCAGGGTCCCATTTGCCTAGCTGTCTTCTCTCTGAGGCTGGGAGGAGGGGAGGCTCTCATCCAAGAGGAATATCACCCATCCAGTTCCAGACTCTGCCCCAAATCTTGGCATATGCTTCCAGGGGCTGAGACGGGGTAGCTGAGAAATGCCACCCTGTGTTTGATTTTAAAATGTTCTATACCAGTTCTGCTGAACCAGTGTTCTAGGACCACACTGGGGCACCTTGCTCCTCTCCTGCTTCAGAGTGACTTTCTTCCCTCCAAGTATAGACCTCCCCCTTCTAATTTTGGAAGCAGACTTTGTTCTCTCTTATTGCTAAAGCCTTAATCTGTGTGTCATGATCCAAGCGTCAGTTGCACAGACATCTGCAATCTTTCTTCCAGATCTTCCTGCAAACAGATCTCCCTCATGGTGGTGTGCTCTGCTGTGTGACAATTCCCAAGGAGGGCATATAGTCTCCACTTCTCCCACCCTCTCCTCCCCGCTCCCTGTCCCTTCATTTCCCCCAAGGTCCTATTTTTTTCTCTATACACACAAAATGTGGTAATTAATTTTTTCCCTTCAAAGCTGTCTGAAATTTTCTTCCCTAAAGACATTGCTGTGGGATTGGCACATTTGCTGTAGCAAGAAGGTTAACAGAAGGAATTTAATTTGCTCCTTTTCCCATGTCTTCTGGCTGGTGGGTGGAGTCATCACCTGGGATAGGCGTGCCAATGAGAAGAGAGCTGAGAGCGGTCCCAGCCCTGGCCTGGGAAGAGTAGGGGTGGGGAGAAAAAGCCAGCTGGTTACATAGGCAGGGCATCCTGCTGGCTGTTCACCACAGCCTTAGTACAACCTTGCCTCTCTGCTCTGTCTTCCTCAACAGTCCCACTTTTTTTTTTAAAGTATAATTTATTGTCAAGTTAGCTAACATACAGTGAATACAGTGTGCTCTTGGTTTTGGGGGTAGATTCCCATAATTCATTGCTTACATACAACCCCCAGTGTTCATCCCAACAAGTGCCACTTGTTTTTTGTTTTTTGTTTTTTTTAAATTTTTTTCAACGTTTTTTATTTATTTTTGGGACAGAGCGAGACAGAGCATGAACGGGGGAGGGGCAGAGAGAGAGGGAGACACAGAATCGGAAACAGGCTCCAGGCTCTGGGCCATCAGCCCAGAGCCCGACGCAGGGCTCGAACCCACGGACCGTGAGATCGTGACCTGGCTGAAGTCGGACGCTTAACCGACTGCGCCACCCAGGCGCCCCTTTTTTTTGTTTTTTATTGTTTTTTGTTTTTTGACCAGCAAAAGAGAAACCAAAAGAGTGAGAGAGAGAGAGAACTGCTTTAAACACTTAACTCCAGCTATTTCTTGCAGACAGGGCTTCTCAAATTTCAATGAGCACACAAATTACTTGAGGGTCTTGTTAAAATTCAGATTCTGATTCAATAGGTCTGGGATGGCATTTCTAAAAAGCTCCCTGGTAATACCAAACATGCTGGTCCTTCCTTTGTCCCCATCTGTCAGTACCAAAGTCCTACAGTTTAGAAGTATAGCCAGGAACTAACATCAAGGGGAGGGAGTGTGGGCCCTGGGGCAGAATGCCATCTGAGGTTTTTCCAATACTTCATGGTTTCTGCCACAGTGGGACAATACCAGGGGAGGCAAAGAAGGAATGAGAGGGCATGACATCTTAAATTTGGGGTCTCTATCTTGGCAACAAAACTGTACTTTTATATACTTCATAAATCTGGTTTTTGCTCGGGTCTGATTTCAAAAGGGGGAGAAGTCCACACTGAGAAACAGAAATCTCTATGTGACCAGCATGTGCTATGGAACTTTACCAGTTTTAAACTCCTGTATGTACACACTTAGGCCAGTCTTAAGAAACAATTGCATCAGTTGGGAATACATCCAACTTCCAGTTACAGAAAATCCAGTGACAGTGGGGTTGACTGGTTCCACATAATGGGAAGTCTGAATCATTGGGGATTGGGGTGTCATCTCTGACCTCTTTTTCTGTATGCCTCCAGAAGTTGGTTCTCAACCCCAGCCAGACCACTTGGGGAGCTTTTAAAAATCCCTATGCCCAGGTGACCACCTAGAACAATTAAGTCAGAATTTCCAGGATTAGCACCTGGGCATCAATAGTTACAAAACCTGCCCACGTGATTGTAATGGTTGAGAACGTCTTCTCTTGGCCTTACTGCCACACAGCTTCCTCCAATGCTTTTCATCAGGGTCTTAACAACCTCAACTGCTACCATTGGCTCAGTGCCTGACGGTGTTACCATCAGCATCTCCGTGATTCTCTTGGCCTTTTCAGCTTTGGTTCCCAGATGGCTGCCACGGCCTCACTCGCTCACTGTGTCTGCGTTTTAGGCAGGAAGAGGGAGAAAGGGCAGAGACAGGGCTCAGACTTCCACTCACATCTCACAGCTGGAACTGTGCCATGTGGCTTCTGCTAGGACAAATGTGGCTGGATAAGTGACTATTCCAGCCTCTACAGCAGAAACAGGCAAGAGCAAAGAGAGCTGGGAATGCTACGAGGTAAGAGAACATGTGTAGGTCTTTAAAAATGAGTGCTGTTATTGCAAACATAAAAACTACATGCTCCATACAGAAAATTTAGAAAAACAGAATAGAAGAAAATAAACTTACCCAAGTCTCGGCACTTACACTTGAGAACTGTTAATAGTGTGATGCATTTCCTTTCAGATTGTCTGTTTTCCCCATGATTCGGGTCATAGTATATTTACAATGATGAATTTTTCCCTTTCTTATAACTTGAAAGGATGAGGATTTCTCCACTGGTGTGATGATTTTCTTTTCTTTTTTTTTTTTAATTTTTAAATGTTTATTGTTGAGAGAGAGAGCATGAGCAGGGGAGGGGCAGAGAGAGGAGGAGACACAGAATCTGAAGCAGGATCTAGGCTCTGAGCTGTCAGCACAGAGTTTGATGCAGGGCTTGAACTCACAAACCATGAGATCATGATCTGAATTGAAGTCGGCTACTTAACCGCTTAACCGACAGAGCCACCCAGGTGCCCCTGCCGTGACAATTTCTTAAACACAATTTTATCTTCTGCATTGTATTTCATTATGCTACTGTGCTATAGTTTAACTTCTTTCCTGCTGTTAGGATTAAGAAGGGGTTTTTTCCCCCTTTTTCTGATTTTACAGAATTAAAAACAACCCTGCATGGAACTTCTTTGTGCCTTCCGTCTTTTGCCCCTTTGTTCTATGTATTTCTTTTCTTTCTTGGGGAGGAAGGAGGGGAGAAGGTAAAAAAAAAAGTTTGGTGTTTGCTTCAAAGAGCTTTTCCAAAGAGTGGTGATCCATTTGTATTACATATCATCATGGATGACCACTGTGCTCTGGGCTTTCATGACAGTTTGAATTCAAGGTAACGTGTGTAATATGTTTTTCTGAAATCTGTGTTTATTTGCACCTATGCGGGGTGTTCTGTGTGCTCTTGTTCTCAGATGAGAGGTATTGGCGTTTTGGTTCCAAGAAATACAGTCTGTTTGATTTGGGTCCAGACTAATTACTAAGGACCCATTCAGCAATAATAGTCTCAAGTATTTAAATACTTAGTGAAACTGCAATGAATTGAGGGACTATTGGTTCTAAGAGCTAGGCAACCAACAGGGACTGAGAGAAGAATTTTAAGTTGGACACCAAGTTCAGAGCCAAATGTCAATAATCTCATTGTGCAATACTTATAAAGTAGAGGATAATAAGAATGATCTGATTAAGGTTAAGTAAGAAGTACATACAGAACAGGGACATCTTATTTTCCATTAAATTTGCCACCTATTCCACTTCAATAAAATGCTTGTAAGGAAAATAACAATTCAAGGAGGAAGACTCTATTGCTGTTGTTCAGAAACTTCCTGAGAGTGAAAGAATGAACACTGATCAACTTCCCTGGTTTAAACTTAACTATTTGTTTTCCAACATGCTATTTTGTAACTTGAACATCTATGTTATGCCTTCAAAAGTCCAAGAAGAGGGGCGCCTGGGTGGCGCAGTCGGTTAAGTGTCCGACTTCAGCCAGGTCAAGATCTCGCGGTCCGTGAGTTCGAGCCCCGCGTCAGGCTCTGGGCTGATGGCTCAGAGCCTGGAGCCTGTTTCCGATTCTGTGTCTCCCTCTCTCTCTGCCCCTCCCCCGTTCATGCGCTGTCTCTCTCTGTCCCAAAAATAAATAAACGTTGAAAAAAAAAATTAAAAAAAAAAAAAGTCCAAGAAGAAAGTAAAATCTTATAGAAAGACAGAAACTTCACCAATATATCTAGACAGACGTTTTCTGGTAGTTTTTGGTGTCTAAAACCTATTTTCCCCACATCATACGGATGCCCTTTTTGTAGGCACAGCCCTGCCAGGAATGGGAACCTGGGTAGTGCAGAGAACTTTTACAAACTCTCCAAGTGGAGAACTCATTCTTTCTATGCGACTGATTTCTTGCTTTTTTGAAGTCAAGGCTTTATTTTTGTTCAGCTTCTTTTTACCACTTTCTGTAGTATGTGGATGTGCTTGTGTATTTGGATGTGCAAAGACACGTGTCTGGAGTGATAGCAGTATCAAGTTTCTTTTCACATTTTCTGTACACCATTCTTCTGTCGAGGACTCCCTTAGGGGCAGGACCGTGGTCAGGACGATTTCCTTTGAGCAGATTCCCAGGAATGGAATTACTGGGTCTCAGAGAACAAGCCAGGTAGAGTCTTGCTGTATGTTGCCAGGGAAGCTGTCAGGGTCATTGTGATGCCAACTCTCCATGAACTTTTATCGGGTTCTCTGTGTTCTATCAGCTGTGCCCCTCTGCAGGTGGATGGGACGGTCTGTGCAAGAAAGCCACTGGAGGGAGGGCTCTGCCAGTCCTTGTGACAAGACAGTCACATGCACTCACTGCTGATGTTCAAAATATCTCCATCCATATTCTGACCTCCCACCGCTCAAAATGTTTGTTTACAACTGGACGTTTTTGTTTCTCTCTTTCTCTCTCTCTCTCTCTCTCTCTCTCTGTCTCAATTATGACTTAACTCCTAAGACTTGGGCAAACACTCCCAGTATCGTAAGAGGCTGGCTGGCTGGGCAGCCTGTGCCCCATAATGGTATTTTATTCACCCTCCAGTCTCACTCCATCATTCTTATCAGAGCCATTGCTATGGCAACTGTCCTCCTTCGACCATTAAGTATAGGTAGCAAAGTCCTACGTGCCTAATATGTTTGATATTTCACCTTTCAAAAAATACTTTGGGGAAATTCAAGTTGGCTTGTCAAGTAAAACAAATAAGCTTTTTTATCGTCAACAAGGACTAAGGGTGGCAGCTTTGATAAGAGGGGAAGACTGGACTGGTCACAAACCTAAGACCAGTCATATCCAGCTCCACTTGAGACAAGAAAGGAATGGGAAGCCTCTCAAAGGTTGGTGGAGACTGACTCAGACCCCAGTGTTGGGGGCCCCAACCTAAGATTAGTGCTAAGTTGACATGGGCCTTGGCCCAAACCCAATCTTGGGGACCTTCAGCTGCTACCACTGGAGGATTTTTACCTGCAGACAGCACTTTGGGGGCCCTGGGGTTTTCCCTGCCTTTCAGGTGGCATCACACCACAGTCCTCCCTGGCCCTAGAACCCTTAAAATTTTGTGCACACATGTTGCCTAGCACTCTGAGAGCTTAGCTGAGGTGAATGTGACAGCTCAGAAGGGACCTCATGTTCTCTTCCATTCCTACCATCTGTCCACCATTTACAATAGATTTGCTCTTGTTTGACATTTTTTTTAAGTTGAGAAATAAAAATTGAATTTGCAGGAGTGCCTTGGGTGGCTCAGTTGGTGAAGTGTCCAATTCATGATTTCAGCTCAGGTCACGATCTCACAGTTGGTGAGATTTTGCCCCCGTGTCAGGCTCTGTGCTGACAGCACAGAACCTGCTTGGGATTCTCTCTTTCCCTCTTTCTGCCTCTCTCTCATGCTCACTCTTTCTCAAATAAATAAGTTAATTAATTAAAAAATAGAATTTGCTATGTGCTGTTTTAAGCATTATGCTTGTTGGATTCATAGGCAAATATTTTTTTCTTTAAAGTTGATTTGCTCTTCCCTCCTGCCCCTTCCTTCCTTCCTTCCTTCCTTCCTTCCTTCCTTCCTTCCTTCCTTCCTTCCTTCCTTCCTTTTTCCCTTCTTTCCTTTGTATGTATTTTACCTGTTTAGTGAGATTAACTCCAGCATAGTAGAAAGAGAGTGAGGTGTGGAGCCATGTTTTTCTGTTAGCTATGTAGCCTTGACATAGGGTGACCAGCTGTCCTGGTTTGCTGGGAGCTGAGGTGTTCCTGGAAATGCAGGACTTTCAGTCTAAACCGAGGACAATCTTGGACAAACCAGGACAGTTGATCATCACTTGGGCAAGATTCAGCCTCACTGAGCTTTGATTTCTTTATCTGTGAAACAGGCATAATAATACTTGTCTCATGGATTATTTTGAGGATTGGAGCCAGTGTACAGAAAGTGCCTGAACCTATCTCTGAGATCTGCTAGATCTAAACAGATGATAATGATAGTAATATTAACATTTATAATTATCTATATATTTTTTAAAGGTTCAAAATGGTGTTTCTCTAGCAGTCATTTCTGCCATCAATGCTTTCTTCTTCATTCTTTTTTTTTTTTTCAACGTTTATTTATTTTTGGGACAGAGAGAGACAGAGCATGAATGGGGGAGGGGCAGAGAGAGAGGGAGACACAGAATCGGAAATAGGCTCCAGGCTCTGAGCCATCAGCCCAGAGCCTGACGCGGGGCTCGAACTCACGGACCGCGAGATGGTGACCTGGCTGCAGTCGGACGCTTAACTGACTGCGCCACCCAGGCGCCACTCTTCTTCATTCTTAATGTCTGCTCAGGAAATGGTAGTTTATTCTGGGTATAAAATGAAAATATTGTTGAATATTTTTGAAAAGTCTGAAAAATATAAAGAAAAAGTGTTATTATATCCCTAACCAGAAGCAACCACTTTAAAAAAATTCTTCGGATCCAGGTTTACTCTTCTAAACAAATGATATATATTTTTAGGCATAAATATTTACGATCATTTCCTTAGGGGAAATTTGAGAAAGGGAGATTGCTGGATTAAAGGACAAATACTTTTAGCCTTATTTTATATTAGATATAACATTATCTTTGTATTCCTCCAAAAATATAGGTTGACAGAACAAAATATGTTATTTTCTATGGAAGGGACCTGTATGTTCTTTGTTTCCACACAGGACCCTGTTTTCCTTGGAAGGCTCTCTAAGGAAGAAGTCTGGTTTCTTTTAGCAACCCCTATGGTAGGGGTGGCTAAGAGATTTCATTTTATTTGGTCATTAGGTAGTAGTTGCTTTTACTATGGAGTATTGTGGTGGTATGCACACTAAGCGATCACGGTTAGAACTTTTTTTTTTGGTATCTAATTTAAATACTTTAGTGACATTTTGTCCCCATGATATAGTATCTGGCACTCAATATTAAACAAAAGGTTTATCTTCAACTCCTAATGCTTATTTTAATGCTTATTTCATATTAATTTGAGCTATTATAATTTTTTTTTAACATTTATTTATTTTTGAGACAGGGAGAGACAGCATGAACGGGGGAGGGTCACAGAGAGAGGGAGACACAGAATCTGAAACAGGCTCCAGGCTCTGAGCTGTCAGCACAGAGCCCGACGCGGGGCTCAAACTCACGGACCGCGATATCATGACCTGAGCTGAGGTTGGACGCCTAACCGACTGAGCCACCCAGGCGCCCCATAATTTGAGCTATTTATAAAGAGAATAATCTCTTTCCTTTCTAACTGTGGATTGGTAAGTAGCAAAAATCAGCCAGGCTTCAGCTCAAGGAATGGAATAGTTCAAAAGCAGTTCTGAGGCACCTGTAAATGCCTAAGAGTTGAAAAAAATCAGATAAATTAGGGACCCTGCCGAGGATCCAGAAGCATAACCAGGCATTTGAGTGTGTGTGAGTATCTGTGAGTGTTCATTTGTGTGTGTGTGTGTGTGTGTGTGTGTGTGTGTGTGGTTGCTGACCCGTGTCTGGGAGCTTTGGGCCCCTCACTCAGACTGGTCACAGGTTGGAGGCTAGTGAGATCAAGACTGTTGGAGGGGTAGAGATGAAGCATGTAAAAGTATTAAATGCAGTAGTGATGATCACAAAGAATCAATGCAAAATTAATGAAAGCATGTTGTGAATTCTTGTCGTTGATCCTTCAAGTTCACACCGCTGTTTGGCCTTGGAGTCAGGACAAGTTCGGGTTTCTGATTCCAAACTCAGTGTTCTGTCCAGTGGAAAGTGTTGGCTCTGAAATGCCAGGTGCTTTGGCAAAAACCCCGGTCATTGCAATGGTTGACCCTGTGTAATGTTCTGTGGAGGCGGGATGGGGCTGAGTATTACCCTAGAAAAAGGTGAAAGAATTGGCCATCCCATGGAGACATTGATTATACCTCCTTCCTTTTGGGCCTCAAGGTGATGACAGAGGAATACTCAGTAGTCCATAGCTTGGGATTCGCCAGGGAATTTTATGGATAATGATAGTGAGTCACATTTTGAACATGTATGTTATGATTTGATTCCTTCATTTATGTCTTTGCATGAGAGTCTTCAAAATGTCCCTAATCTTAGGAAATCTAAACTCGAATAGCTCAAAATTATATAACCGAGGACAGTTTTCTACTAACCAGTTTTGTAATCCCATTGGTTTGAAGTTGAATGTTACATTTTTGCCATTTTTCGGTTTTAATTATCCGTTTTCTGTGAGAGCCAGAGTAATCTCTCAGATCCTCCCTCTGTGCTATAAATATGCTGTTTGGTAACTGGTCAGAAAGTTTCAGACGCTGTGCCTCTGAAACTTTTCTTGGAGTTCAGATTCAACCAAAGGTGTAAGAAAATGAGGCAAAGCAATGAGTTTGCCTGATTTCTAAGGACTCTCGGTCCTTAATGGCATATAACAAGTCTCTACATTTTGACTGTGGGACCCAGGCTAGGCTAAGCTAAATACCACTGCTCTGGTTATATGAAGATATTTAGGGGTGGCTACATGACTCAAATAGTCCAATAAGTTTTATCAGGATTTTTTTTCTCCTACAGATATCAGAGAGGAGATACATCCTTTTGGCAAGGCACCCTAGCTGAAAGATGGCATAGGCTGAGAAATATGAGCAGCCATCACTACTATCTTGTGGGGACAACCTGTTCCAGAAGCAAACCAACAGAGAGGAAAGCAGAATTGAAGTACGGGCAGGAAAAAGTAGAATCTTGGTCATATTCCTTGATCCAGCTGTGTCTGAAGCCAACGCTGGCCTCAGGTATCCTAGTTACCTTAGTCAATACCCAGCTTGTCTTAAAGTTATGCAAGTTGAGTGTTTATACCTGCATTATTCCATTATGCTTATCATCCCCATTCCATAGAAACCCACCCTCAGAGAGATTAAGTCCTTTGCTCAACCTAATACAAGTGGTGTGGCCTGGATTTGAGGTTGGGCTGTTCTGACTCTATAGCTCATGTTGCTTCCAAAGCTTGATTCAGCCTCAGTGAGTACAGCTAACTGAGCTGGTGAACCCAGTTCTTGACAGCATTAAGAGGACAGGCATTGGCTCTCTTGTTTTACTAGCTCATGGGGAGGCCAATGACATTAGACGCTTCAGGCTGGTGCACTAAGGGTCAGACAGGCTAAATGTGGTTCTTGGATCCCATGCCACATGCCTGGCTGCTCAGGAAATCCCTTTTTATTCAGGCTTCTCAACTTTCAGGAACCACTAGGCTGGATCAGATCTAGTTGGCCTCCAGGCAGCCAGGCTACAGCTGAGCAGACAGATTCTGCAATGAGAAACACTCCAGGAAGATACCCTCAGCTTTGAGGTGCTGAGACTTCCATCTCCACTTCCTGAAGCTCAGGACAAAAGAGCAGCAGTTGTTCAAATGTGAGATCATAGTATTTTTAATAGTTAACAAAACATGCAGGTCAATAGTCAATGCATATACAATAGGACAGAGCAACAACAACAAAATTACAAGGCACAGTCTAACTCCATAGAGGCTTTCAAATGACGTGTTGGATAGAGAATGTGCTAATTAAAAACCCACCTGAGACACACCTCAGTGTCTCAGACCTGACCACGGCTTTCTGGTGGTAGGAAGGAGAGCTCATTGTGCCCATGGCTTTCAAGTCAAATACTGAGAACTCTTTACAATCTCCATGCTCTAGGTTGTTCAGTTTTGTCTTCCCCATCCCTGTTTTTTTTTTTTTTTTTTTTGGTTTGTTTCTTGATTTATCTATTCATCCTTTATCCCATCTCAGACAATGAGTTCCATGAATACTCTGTCTGAGATAGCCTCAAACCATTGCTGTCTCAGTGAGCAGGGTCTCTGAGTTTGTTTTGGCCGTTGGTGAACAAAATTCCTTTCTGTTGAATGGGCTGTGATCTGCATTTCCCCAGACAGAATCCGTCCCACCTGAAGCCCCCCATGAATATTCACCATCTCCTTAGAGGCCACTTTTATATGCACTGTTGATGTGAGGACTTTTCCCCCCAAATAATAACCCAGTGGTGAGATTCCCCCATTGTCTGCTGCTCCCTGATTAGGTAATTTGAGAGATTCCCACCCCCCCACCTTAATTCCCAGGGTGACTATTCTGGCTCTGGTGTCGGGATAGAATTCTGGTAACCTGGAAGGAGTGTAGGCTTCCTACAGCAGTGATATGAACACCAGGAAGGCGTGCGGCTGCAAAGAGCTTTTGGTTCTTGAACATCCAACGTGGCAACGATTGTAGGTAAATTTAGTGAAGGGAAGAGCTCTCACAGTAACAAAGGTAACCACAATGCCAAGTATGTGACCTCTGGCCATGCAAGTGTGGGCATGTGTCATTTGGAAATGTAACATTACATTCAGGGTCATCACTGTTTTCTTGTTTTTCAAAAGAACTTGTTTCAACTCACTCCCTAGGTTTCATCCTTTGGTTTTTACAGGGTTACACTGTATTTATCATGTATCATCACAGTCCTGGAGAGCTCAAAGGGAAATGATTCGGATGAGTGAGCATTTCATGGAATTCAAACTTAAGTGCGATTTTACAAAGTCCTTATTGACAATATCAAAAGCCATTATTTTTTCTTTTTCTTCTATTCAAGTGCAGGGGTGAGGCTAATTCACAGAGACAGTGTATCATTTCACTAATATATTATTTATTCTAATTATATTTAGAATACCAAATATACTCAGATTACCCACAAATATCCTTTCCTCATTCTTCTAGGGACACTTTCTGGCCTGCGACAGAAAGATGCCCTGCAGTGGAGAGGTCAGGAGACCCCTGGGGGGTGTCTTGCTGGAATTAGCAGATGCCAACAAAAGCAGAAAGCTTTCTTCAAGCTGAAATCACTTTGGTCCAGGTAATGTTCAAGATCACAGTGTAAGAAAACTCAGATAATGAGCTGGAGACGTTACATATCTCTTTCCCCATCACTTCTTCTTCAATCAGTGTTTATTAGTAGCCAGGTTGGTGGGGGAGGTTAAAATCAAATAGCAGAAAATGATGTCTTTTGATCGACTCTCCTTTTTTCCTTTCAGAATTGTTCTGGGGGATGAGTTGGGAAATAGATCATTGATGGGCTATTGTCTGATAGGAATTCAAACCACATTCTATCATCAGATGAGGAAGGTTAAATTAAAAAAAAAAATAGAGGATTGGAAACTGTGAACTATAGCCTCTAATTCATATCTGATAACTCGGCTGTTTTTGTGATGGAGCATTAGAGACAGAGACATGTGGCCCAGACCATCTAGCCTCTTCATGGATGAAATCAAGGTTTTTCTAACTTCCAACTGTGAGTCAAAAGCAATCAGGAGTCAAGGTAAAATCTCCTTGTTTTTCAAGTGCACTCTAATTGGTGGGGGGGTTCTTCTGCCCATGCCGAAGTGTCTTGGAGTTATACATAGTCGTACTTGGAAGGATGAGACTGTACCTCGTCCTCTGTGCGGGCACCCCCATCGTATATCTTCTTGTTTTTGCTGTTGGGCCCAAAGCCAGTGCTGGCCTTGAAGCCTCCCGGCTTGTAGCCGACATTGTGGCCCGAGGCATGGTAAGACACGGCTTTGTAGCTGAGAGAAAAAGAAACATTCCATGACCACAGATGTATTTGATAAGAGGGAAAGCCACTCCATTTCCCCTGGAATGTCTCTGTTTTAGTCCTGAAAGTGTCCCAGGAAACCCTTAGCCCTGGGCAAACTGAGACAGGTGGTCACCCCCAGGCTTTGAGACACCAGCTTTTCTGCCTCTGCATTGGAGCAGAATTTCTTGCCTTGTATTAAGCCAGTCATTGGTGACCAGTGAGTTCCCGCTGTTAATCAATTAAAATGAAGCTGAACCAGAAACAATGTCCAGGGGAACATGGTTAGGCCAAAAAAAAAAAAAAAAAAAAAAAAAAAAAATCCAAGAATTTGTGAGTGCGAAGGTGCATACATGGAGCCCATCTCTTCTAATCTGCACAGTTTATGGGTAAGCTGACAGAGGCCCAGAGAAGGCAAATGACTTGTTAGAACTCACAGGACTAGTTAGCACAGAACTGGACTAGGATTGAGGTCTCCCAGCTCCCAGCCCCTTTATGGGGTTACAGTGGGGTTTCTCTGCAGCAGTACTTTGGCATTTTGGAACAGATGCCTCTTTGTTGTGAGCGCCTGACCTGTGCATCCGGCAAGGGTTAGCAACATCCCTGGGCCCCACCCACTAGATGCCAGGATCACCCCCACCCCACCCCAAAGCTGCAACAATCAAGAGTGTTCAGTTGTTGCCAAATACCCCCTGGAGGGCAGAATTGTTTTCAGCTGAGAACCACAGAGTTACAGAATACTGGAGTCTGAGGGAACCTGGAGGGATATTTTTCTCTCTCAAACAGGATTATTCCTAAATCTGCTCAGCTGAAATGTTCCTATTCTGTTCTTTAGGTCCCCCATAAAAGAGAAGGCTCAGGATCCTTCAGTTAATAAAGTTCTTCAAAAACCCAGACTGATCCTTCTGGCTGCAAATTATACTTTAAAATGGACTCGGATGAAATGTCTGATTGCACTGGGATGGGGAGACTCACGTGGTTTCCTCAGGCACCAGGCCCCGGCAGGCAATGCACATCATCACACCCCCAATTAGCGTCAGGCCTCCAGCAACCCAGCCCACGAACAGGGCCGAACCAAAGGTGTACCTGAGGGGGGAAGTGAGGCCATGAGTATGGGTGACTCCACTCTCAGACCCTACCCGCTGTGCCTGGCCATGCCCATCCTCTCTGTCAGCCCTCCTGGGAGTTCCACACCTATCCCTGAGCATGCCGCTGAACGCTTCTTTGGGTCACAGCCGACTGAACGAGGGACCCTGGAGAACAGAAGTGGGACTGAAGCTAGTCAGTAAAACGGCTGTGGGATTTTCAGGCCCCTGGCATCACTCAGGCATGGAATTAATTATAAGTCTCTACTCTCAGAGAAATATCATTGGAAATCCCCCTCCCTCCCTATTGGCATTGGGTGGGGGTGTCTTCAAGGTTTGGCAAGAGAAATTTGAGAGATATGGAAGCAGTCTGAAGTTATTATTTCTGAAGGAATTTTGGCCCCTCGAGTTCTTACTGTGGGCCAGTAAGCTCTCATCTTACCTAACTCAAGTAGCCCTGGCAGCCGTCCATGCAGGTAGGAGCATTATTGTCAGGAAGAACTAATGTGAAGTGACCATTCATTCTTTCATTTGTTTACTCATTTGTTCAGCAAGTATTTATTGAGCTCCCGCCGTGTGCCTGGCACTGCCCTGGCACACTGGGATGCAGGGGTGACCAAGCCCTCACTTTCATGGTGCTTCTACTCCAGCTCACACTGGAACTCAAACCTGTGGCGGTCTGACTCCAGTGCTGGTGCCCTTCCCCTGGGAGGGGTGCCTCCATGGGACTCAGTTAGATCTGACTGGGATTGTCCGAGAACCAAGTCTCCTGAGAATAGAATAATTCTGATTCCACACGGACCTCTGTGGACAGTGGGGAGAGTGGCCAAAAACTTTTA
This sequence comes from Felis catus, assembly GCF_018350175.1. Lineage (NCBI taxonomy): Eukaryota > Metazoa > Chordata > Mammalia > Carnivora > Felidae > Felis > Felis catus. The sequence continues at coordinate 124,967,097 of NC_058376.1, forward strand.
GGATGTCACTGGGTATTTCCGTTGGTTAGAAAGTTACCGACTTTCCCTTCATCTCCAAGAGCCCCACAGAAAAGCACAGCTCAGCATGGTGGATACCTGCCCTTGGAGGTTGTCCCCTCATGTCCACCAAAGAGCATGGGGCTGTCTGTGGAACTCCATGAATCACTAGTATGTTTAAAAGTCACCAACTGGGGCGCCTGGGTGGCGCAGTCGGTTAGGCGTCCGACTTCAGCCAGGTCACGATCTCGCACTCCGTGAGTTCGAGCCCCGCGTCAGGCTCTGGGCTGATGGCTCAGAGCCTGGAGCCTGTTTCCGATTCTGTGTCTCCCTCTCTCTCTGCCCCTCCCCCATTCATGCTCTGTCTCTCTCTGTCCCAAAAATAAATAAACGTTGAAAAAAAAAATTTAAAAGTCACTAACTAAGAACATTATACCAGTAGCTGGAAGACAGCAATGTGTGTGCAGACCTCCATAACCTAAGAAAATAAGATCCTTTAGATGTGCTTTAAAAGTACACACATTTTAGCAGGATCAAAGTAAGCAATATAAGCCTGATGACCAAGTGTAATGTAAAGGGCAAGGTGGGCAGACTGAGCTCAGGGCTTGAAAAGTTCTGGAAGAACATTTATCTGCAGGCAGTTTTTACTTCCTTTGGACTTGGAAGTGACAGACATTTGTTTTGAAAGCTGTTGGCTTGGAATGAAGAACCCCATCCCACCCTGTTGGCCCTCCCCAGCGTGGCTAGGGGCTTAACACCTAACCTTTTCCTGGGCGTCCTCCCGAGAGGCCCCTGCGTAAATCTCCTGGGAGAAGTCTTGGTCCCTCAGCCCTGGCGCAGACAGAACCCCTGTCCTTGATACTTCTAAAGATGGTCGAGTGACCACATAATGTTAATGATGACAATCATCACTAGCATTTATTGAGCGCTTACTGACACTGTGATGGGCACCTTTATCACAATCTCATTTAATTCTTCCAACAGCCTCATTTTGCAGGATTTCTCACTCCCATTTTACAGAGGAGGGGATTGAGGTTTAGAGAGGCTAAGTAACTTTTCCAAAGACCCAGGAAGGACACAGGAGCTACTGAAATTCAAATGCAGATCCTTCTGCCTCCAAAGCCTTCATTGTTCATCATTAAGCTAATACCATCTTCTGGGCAAGGGGAACATGAGGACTGAGGTCTCCTTCTTTCACTTAGATCCTCTTGGTCAAGGTTAGCAAACTTAAATACCTAACTAGGACAGCTAAGAAATTTAAATGAGTGAAGTGGGGAAAACCCCCACAAGCATAATGATAAATGGCCTCAGCGTTGGGACATTTGAGAGTGGTGGGGATAAACTGGAGAGGGTGAGCTCTTGCTAAGAGGGCAACTATTTTGCAGCTGCAGAGATTGTTGCCATAGAGAGTGAGGGCCCAGTACTGCTGGATCTGATGCTTTTCTTTTACAAGGAGCTGGAAAAAAGGATTGCATACGTGTGTGTGTGTGCATGTATGTGTGTGTGGTGTGAAATATCCTTGTAGTAAACACTAATGGTGCTTTGCCCATGTCCCTTATGTCCCTTTCACCATTTCTGTGTTTCTTCTTCAGCTCCTGTGGTCTTTGCCTTTGCCTGCTGGCCCCCATGCTTCCTTTGGAGGTCAGGTTTTGATTTAGCCACTGGAGCCATTTTGCCCATGTGCACAGAGGCTGATTGGTGCTGAAGTATGAAAGTTTGGGAGTCAAGACAACTCTGAGGTATGTTTCATGCCCCACAGCTCCCCAGGATTGGGCTGAGTCCCAGAATTCATTGCAATTACCCTCTTCTCTGTCCTGGGTGCCTCACTCCCTACCCGGTCTCCCCTTCCTTAATATATCACTTGCACATGAAACCTCAGAATCTGTTTTTCAGGCTCTGTGTCTGAGTAACCCAACATATGACACTTCTAATTTTTAAAAAGTAGTGAATAATTCAAGTTATAAAATGAAGTGTTTAGGCTAATACAAAACACCTCACAAGCTCTGAACAGCATGAAAGCAGGCACTTTGTAGCTTGGGTACTCTTAACACGGTATTGGCAGAGGATGGGATGCTGGGACCAAATGGGGTACCAGAAAGCCCATCAGTTCACTGTCAAGACATTTCTTGGCAGCTGTGTTGTCTTGTGTGACTTCTGGGTAGAGAGGATGAGAAAACAGAAAGAAGGGAAAAACTGCTGCCCATCTATGGAGGAAGGCACTCAGTGAACATTCTAGAATCCTATAGTCTCAATCTCAGGACTGAAGTTGCCTGACTGAAGGATGGTGCAGGTTCTAGGGAGATGGTATGAGAGGATGATGTGGGTATTAGCACTGTGTGCCAGTGGGGTGGGTGACTCCTCTTGGCAGGGGCAGTGACACAGGTGCCCAGATACTCTGGGTAAGGTAGGCTCTTCTAAGTAGGTTGACCAACCATCCTGACTTGCCCATGAGGGAGGAGTTTCCCAGGATGTGGGACTTTTAGTGCTAAAACTGGTAAAGTCCCAGGAAAACATGGTCAGCGTACTTCTAAGTTACCCTTATAACCAAGAGACCGTGGGAAGATCACAGAGAGGATGAGGGGAGCTTATGGGGATCACTTCCTTCTCATTCTTGAAACAAAGCAGGAACATGGATGGGGACTGGAGTTCCTGGGAGCCAGAAAGTAATGGATTTATACAACCTCCCCCCTGTCTGTATCCCACGATGGTGTGGCTGGAGAAATACCAAGTGTATCCACTCCAGAGATGATGGGTCACTTAGATATGATATTTACATCACTGTCTCAGAAGAAGGGTTTTTTTTTCCATCAAGAATTTACTGCTGCTTCTTGCTTTGAAATATGTCCCTTTGAAGTGGCTAAATGAATATACGTGTTAGAGTTGCTCTTCCAGCATTTAAAAGTTCTACCCTCCTTCAGACACCAAATTATAGTGGGGTTTTGTCTCCCTCAGCTAGACTGTAACCTCCGTGAGGATGGGGAACTTGTCTTATCCCCAGCTTTCTAGAACAGCTCCTGGCTCACATCAGGTGCTCTATACATTTGTAGAATGAATGAATGAATGAATGAATGAGAAGAAGAGGCAGCTGTACAAGGAAGAAACATAACATTACTCTTCTCACCTATACTGCACCTTTCTCAGTTCTACTCAAGTTTTCACCTGTCCCTAGTCAGGTTTCCGTCATGGTCTGGGGATGTGGGTTGATGCTCATTTACATGCCTGGGCTAATAGTGCCTGTTTCATTGCCACCACAATGGGGCCTGTGTAAGCATGTTAGATAAATACTGTGAACTGTCGCTGTATTTCAATGCAAATGTCAGCTCAGCCTCAAGTCATAGCACCAAGGATATTTCACTGAAATGAAGTTTATGAATTTACAGATCATTGTTGATTTACGATATGGCATGGTTGCCTCTGATAAATTTTTGCTATTTCAGGCACTGACAGTCACATTAGGCATATGTGTTTAATAGGATTTTTATAACAATATTCACCACAGGGTACTAAGACTAGATTGGAAGCTTACCTGGTCTGAACAGTCTGCACCATCCCACCCATCCCAGTGTACATATTCGCTGTAGACATCCAGAAGTTAGTAACCAGCATGTTGGCAAACACAGATACTCCAGCGATTGCACAGAGACCTGCGGGCAAAATACAAGAAAGCTCCAGAGTCAGCTTTAAAGGGATCACAACGTTTCTGAGGCAATGTATGCTGAAATGAGTTTAGATGAGCAGGCTGCGAACATTCCATTCATATAACAGAATAGCTAATCCAAGCATTGATTATTGAATTCCCACTATGTGCTAGACATGTTAGACTCTCTTAGAGTGCTTAGATTCTCTTATCTCTCTAATTGTGGAGGGATTTGTATGTGTGCAGAAAGAGATTTTTCCATGCATCTTGGGACAAAGGATTAGTAATACAAATATTTTGGGTCTGGTCCTTCGATGGTGTCAAGTGCTCTTTCCTTAAAATCATTTTCAAGAATCTTGCCAAAATAATGTCTTCAGGGACTGAGTCACATGGCTACCTTAGGACTGAGAATTTCTTATAATAATCAGATGGCAGCTAAGGGGGACCTTAACATTCATGATCATTCTGTAGAGCATAATTGGGCTCTAGCTCAGATCTTGAATCCCAGTGTGTAAAATTCTGATCCATGTTCAAACCATGTTCAATAGGGAGAAACCATGTTTCCTCTGCCAGAATAATTTTACTTTGACATTCCCAGAAAAGCATTTGAGAGAGGGAACCCTGGCTGCTTGTTTACCTGAGATGATGAACATGATCCCAGAGGTCAGTGTCATGTTGGCTTTGGCAGAGTCCTCCATGCTGCCTATGCGGATGCACTTCAGGGCGAAGATGGACACCAGCAGGCCGATGGCACCCAGGACAATGCCCACGATCATCAGGGCTCGCACTGCCTGCAGCATGGCTGTGGGGCAAGAGGCAAGACACAAGCAGACAGATGAGACCACCTCTGCATGACCACCAGGCTTTAGTTTAATAAAATAAAGCAACCACAATCAGCCAGCATCCAATTCCTGAGAAATAACAAGTCCATAAAATGTGAATCTTGTCATTGCCAGGGGATGTGGAATTGTGAGAAATGCAAAACCACCACATACAATCCTCTGATTGTTGAAGGACCTGCATGTACACAATTGTCTGTAGAATGACAAAAATCATGAACTGTTGGGAGTAGGGACAACCAATGGATAGCTATTTCATTTCCTCATTTTAAAGCCTGATAAGCTTTAAAGAAGGAAGAGGAAATAGCTTGATTAAGGTGACATGAAAAATTACTGATAGAGCTTATAGTAAAACTGTGCAACTTTGGCTTCTATCCCAAACATCGTTCTCCTCTAGTCTTTTCATATGGGCTCATTGCTTCATATTGTTGCGTCCGCTTTAGAAAAACCCGATATTCATTCATAGCGTGTGATGAAGCAAGGTTACTAGGTGATATACTAAGGGCACCACGTTTTTGCTTGTTTCCAAAGGGACTACTATAGTCAGGGTAAGCTGTAGGTTTTGGGTATACATAACAGACTGCTATATCACTCACAGGCCTTTCAACATGACCAGTTTATCAGCAGTTCCCTTCTCTGGAAGCAATGGGAGCTGTAGATCCTGCTGGGACTCTCCCCCAGTGCCTCCCCTCCAGATAAATCCAAAGTGGTTTCTAGTGTGTCCTTAATGTGCACTGACTCATCTCAACAGTTTTTTTTCTGAGCCCCTATGACTAGGCACAGGGATGACAGTAATTAATAGGTCAGCCATGGTCTCTCCGCTCACGGATCTTATGTCGAAGTGGGGAAAGACAGTCATTAAACATGCCCGCTACAAGCATAATGCATTTACAAAAGAAAGACAAATGAGTCTTGGTGTTTTCCAGAGGGAAAGGCCCCAAGTGTGGGTATTTCTGGTGGAGCAGAACTGAAGAATTGTGTGAAGCAAAGCAGAAAGCTCTGTCTTACCCTAGTTATCATAGCCAATTGCTACTTTTGATTGAAAGCTATAAGTCGCTTTTCAGACATGAACAAATCCAGTCCACATTAAAAAACCCCTGCAATGTCGGTGATATGATTACCTTCATTTTATAATTGAAGAAACTGAGACAGAGAGGTTCAGGAACTTGCCCGAGGACATATTTTGAGGGACAAGCAAGAGCTGGGGGTCAAACCCAGAACTATCTCCAAATTGTTTTTCCCATCACAGTACATTCCTTTGAGGTACCTAATCCTGGAAAAACAGGCTGCCATCAGGGTACAGGGATCTGTAAGCACCTAAGAGAATGTATCCTCCAAACTCGGAGACTCAGCCATGAAATATCAACCTCTAAAATGGACGCTAAAAATGTATAAAGAAATATTATCTAAAAATCATCTCAGGGAATAACATGTCCTAGGAGATTTTATTTGTGAATGTGACTCTCAAGACAAGGACGTCCTGGGAGGAATTTCTCTCTAATCTCTCCAGGAAGATTTTCATCTCAAATATGGCCAATATCAATGGAGCTGCCAGCTTATTCACTCTAAGGTGTGTATCACAAAGCAACTTGTCATGATGGAAGAATTGGGAATCAATGAAGTATACTGAAAAAGGAGAGGCAGATCATTCAGAATTCGTTAAAGAGCCTTTGGCATTGTCTGAGGAATGGAGGCCCTGTCAACTTTCTCTCTGTGGAGATGATGGTATCCAGCCACTCTAGTTCTATGCCGCTTGATTCTGATTCTCCTCCCCTGAAGCAACTTCTGATTTTAACTTTGCTTCTCTGCTGAGAAGAGAATTCTACAAGCAGCTATATAATCAGTCGTGGTCCTATTAGCAACTATATTTGCAGGATAAATATATTGGTTTATGGTGTGGATCAATCCTCCAGGATCTGACCATTCATCCCTGGAAGAATTGAATCGATTAACATTGGCATCTTGAGATTACAGCTGAGTTCTGATGCTAGAGCTGTGGTGACCCAAGTTGGGCAAAGAGAACCAATGAGGGCCTTGGAGTTGCCCTTGGATCCACTCTTAATGTAGGAGGGCTCTAGAGGGCCACCTTTGTTCTCTAAAGCCTTGCTCAATGGTTTTGCTGGCCCCACAGGATACTGGGAACAAACATTCTGTTCATTCCCTTATTAACAAATGCAAGCGTATGTCATGTACTTGTGTATTCATTTATATTTTTGTGTTTTCACTCAGCACATGTTGGTATGTGCTCATAGTCATATGTTACATAATAATATAACTCATCCATGAATTCATTCATTCATTCATCAAGTATTTTTAAGCTCAAATTCTCTACAAAACCCTATGTCAGATGTTGTAGAATATATAAAGTTTCATGAAAAATAGTCACTGCCTTCAAGCGGTTTACAATCTGGGAAGATCATATTTTTATTGGAAATCTTGAACCTCAAATTTCTTTTCACTTTGGGAGTATCTATTCTCATAGTTGCTTATAATGTGGTTCTAGTTCTCTTTAACACATACAATTATACTACTACAAGCCTGGTTCAGGACAGGTATGGACAGGACATTTGCTGGGCAGCCCCAGGCTTCAGGAAATATCCTCCAGGCTATACTGATGTGTATGTTACTACCAGAAAACTGGACATATGGAAAGAGGAAGGGGCTTGACTTTCTCTTCATCTTGTCCTCATGGGCCTCTTGTGAACTTCAAATCCACCCAGAAACTTGCTGGAGATTTTAAAATCTGCTCTTGTTCTGACATTTTAAGCCTTAAGCTATTCAGAAAACAAAATCATTTATCCCTTTTGAGAAACACCTGGCAAGGCATCTGGTTAAAACAACCAAAACCAACCAACCAACCAACCAACTAACCAACCAACCAAAACCAACCAACCAACCAACCAAACAAACAAAAACCAGATAAACGATATTAACTAAGTAGGATAAAGGATGTCCTTTCCTCATTCTATAACAAATTAACATTTCTTCTGGACTCTCAGCAAGGGTGGGGTCATTAACTCTTTAGACTGAGTAGTTTTAATGTTTGTTCTTGAAAACACATCATGAGGTGGCCGTGGCTGAGGCACATGGTCTTGCCTGTCATTGCTGGATTAGAAGGGCTGTGAGATTGGCAAGTGGGAGGTGAAATCACTGTGGACTTGCCTCGTATGGAGAGTTGCTGTTGCTGTGCCACAGGAGCCCTTGGGCACTGGAGCTTGGGCCAGCCTGTCCTGCTCAGCCTTTGCCTCAGGCTGTCAGATGCCCTCTTGTCTTTGCTGAGTCAGGTATGCATGGCAAGGCCTCATTTCCTTCCTGCTATCTCTTGACATCTGGATTTCTGATGAACACTGGCACCTGCTTTGAATCAGGGGTCCACCCTCACCCTGAGCACATTTCTCTTAGCCCGTGGTTGGAAAAGACACATTGTTTTATAACTTGTGGGACCACTGTCAGAGTCACAATCCTGGGCCTGGATGCATAGACCAAGTTCTTCCTTGCTTCGGAGATCCCTTGAGGGGTGCTTCTGAGAGTGGGAGCTGTGATGGGGGCAGGTTCCAGGAAGTAGGAGGAAATGTTCTCTACCACTCATTGCTAGAACTGCCCCCCCCCCATGTCTAGTAATGACAATGGAGATGCATGGGGGTGACCTGAACTTCCTTTCCAGCTGGAAGAATCTACCATCTGGGATTCTAATCTTCCATAGATAGGTACCCAGAGAAACCCAGAGAAAGGGGGTAGGTTTCTCTTTTAGCCACACTGTCTCTTATTTGCTATTCTGAGCAAGAGGCACATAAGCTTATCAGCTGATAACAGGTGAGTCAACGGCTCTATAGACTGATTCCCTGCACCAAAGGTGTGACTACGGCATTCTTTCCAATGAACAATGAGGCATTATCAGACTTGAAGGGTGGGCAGGATTCAGAGCTGACAGAAGCAAACAGAAAAATGGGAACTCAGTGTTCCCTCCCTGTTGCAAAATATCTTATTCCCCCAAACTAGCTATGGACTGACAGGCAAGGTGGCTTTGGGTGTGGTTCCCAACCCTGGTTGAACTTTAGCATCTCTTGGGGGAGCTTTTAAAGAAATATTAATGTTTTGCCTCCACCCCTAGAGACTTGCATTGAATTGTTCAATAACATAAAATTTCAAGGAATAATTTGGGAAAACAACCCTCAAGAGGCTCAGGAGGAGCTGCTCAGAGCAGGGACTTGAGAGGAAAGAGTTCCCAGGGGCTGACATCCCTGAGCCAGCTGGGGTGTGGGTGTGAGGCTTATGAGACAGCAAATCACCAGGAGCCAAAGGCCTGGAGCTGAGGCTTTTGTTGGTGGTGGTTAGAGAGGACCCATACCTCAGGCACAGCTTGGCTTCAGATTGGAGGCAGGGGAGGCTGATGGAGGAGTCCAAAGGAGGGGAGCCCAGAGAAGGGAAGTCTGAGGCCAGGCCTCAGAGAAAAGGCCCTTCAGAACAAGGGTGAGAGAGTCTAGCTTCTCCTGACATCTCAGGGAACCAATATGGAAGTCCTTTGTGTCCCATGAAATCCTACAGAATGGTGTGATACCAGGTAGGTGCCATTCGGCAAATCTTTTAACCTCACTGAAGCTGAATTTCCTCAACCCTGGAGCTGGATAGAGATATCTCTTGCACAAAGATGTTGTGAGGACCAGCTGCTGCTTGGCACCAGCATAAAACTAAGCCAGGCTCAACCAATGTCGGTTTCCTCCCCTTCCCTAAAGAGAAGTTCTCTTTCTTCAACCCCACATGGCTTTGGCTGGTACTAACTGTATAAGCGTGAATCCTCTCACATGGTGATAGAATATGGTTGAGAATTTGAAAAAGCCATGCATGAGGGAGGATGAGGGGCGAGAGGGGAAGCAGACTGGAGAAGAGTAGGAAGCGTAAGTCCTGGGCCAAGGCAGAGAGAAGATCAGGAAAAATGGACTTAAGATCTGGCTGGCAACGAGGAGGAGGGGCAGGTGAGACAGTGAGGGGTGAGGCGCCGTCTTCATTGTCCTTCCTTTTTGACTCTAAGGTGGGGTCCAGCTACGTGACTCTGGCCATGTGTGTCTCCACCAAGAAATGGAGACCCCCCCCACTGACTAGTCCACGCTAGGGCCTGATGCTTTGCGTGTGGCTGCCCTGCTGTCATTGCAACCGCCACCACAATCACAAGCTGAGGACGTGTTCTGATTCCTGCATCTGCATAGGGCAAGCGGTCACAGTTTACGCCTCAGGTACAGGTCCTCTCCAGCTTTGCAGATGTGTCCTTAGTTCTCTGTGGGATCTTCGGATGTATGTTAGTGGGGACACATTCGGATGTCTGTCCACATATTTAAAAAGGTATGTTTTGGGCCAAAATAGATTTCTTTCTTGAAGAAAGGGGAAAGCAGCTTGACCAAAAACCAAGGGGCTCCCCCCGATTTCATTTCAAGTTTATCACTAACTTATAACCCCTTTACCTCTTAGGGCCAGTTTCTTCCACCAGACGTCGGGGAAAGACAAGCTGGTTTCACAGGATCAGGAACACTGGACTTAATGTCAAATAGCCAATCGTAAGGAGAAACACACCAGGTGGCTCCTTTAGAAAGGGTACTGGAAAGCAGTTTGGTATTTTTTTTTTCCTTTATGGATTTGTGCTTTAGATTTTGTAGAATTGTTTCCTGGGTTAAATGTGGTTTCACTAAAACCGCCCATTCCTGGGTGTGTAAATATGATTGGCAGGTTGATGGGACACTCTTTAGGTCTTCAGTGGCTGTTGGTTTTTCACATTGCTAGAGAAAGGGGGCCAATGTGGCCAGTTGTATGAAAGAAAACTCAAGACCTTTAGTGCCTGCAAAGAGGCTGGGAATCAGTGATGTGCCAGAACACGGGTAGCATGGGGGACTGAAAGAAGAAAAAGAGTACCCTAAATAATATTTGGTTTGGGTATTTGGATTCATAATAGATGCTTGATTTTGGAGAAGAAAAAAACCCTGGAAGATCAAATGTCCTGTTTGAGAGATTTGGGTGGTGTAGACAGGGCAGTAATGACTGACTGACACCAAGAACCAGATCTGCTAAATGGATTGCAAAGCCCTTTCACACAAATACCTTATTGTGAGGCATTTCACAGATGGGGAGAGCAAGGTTGAGAGACCTAGCTGGCCAAGCTAGCCCTTGATCCCAGTTCACCTGCCTTTAACTGTAAGGCCCTGCCACGGCACCAAATTCAATCCAAATATTTGCAAACACATTAGAAAAAATATCACTTGCCTATGATGTCATCATGGGACCAGGGACATGAATTTGCCAGGTCTCTGCCTCCTCTCCACCCTGTTCATTGACAGCCCTCTGCTCTCCTCCCCCCACTGTCTCCAGGGCAGGGGGTGGGTGGGTGGGAAGGAAATGACACACAAGTCATCCACTCTTTAAACTCGGTACTCCTAATTGTGCATTGTGACGATATGGCTACAAATGGGTCAAGGTGCAGATGTACCCTCTACTCTTAGCGTGCTCAAGTGCAGGCCAATCTCTTCAATTCTAAAGGCAGCTCCTTGTATCCGGAATGTAGAAGCAGGGCCTGAGCATGGGCAGGGCTAAAGACACAGACTTGGAAGCGTTTCAGCCTTGTGTTCATTTCCTGCATCTGATATCTCCTGTCCATGGGAGCTTGGGCACCTTACCTTGTCTCCATATCTGAGCCTCAGTTTCCACTTTTGTAAAAACAAAGCTGATACACATTACCCTGTATTGCTGTGAAGGTTCAACTGGTAGGTCTATGTGCAGAAATGGTCGGTTTTTATTTCTGGGCACTGTCCTTGGAGAATGACATGCTGCTCTGACTGTTTGGAATACAATGAGAGGGCGTCTTGGGCTATAAATTATATAGTGCTGGTCATATATAGGTAAATAGTCCTGCTACTACAACCATTTACCTCATTAATCTATCTGTAGGTTACATAGTATAGCTAGTCGAATGGAATTAAATTATTCTATGGCTGTAAGTTCCAACTAAACGTGATACATTTTTATCAGATGAATGAAGGGTATGTGAGATTTTGCAAGAAAAGAGCTTATCCTTAGGAAGAATTGAATAATTGGCAGTGATTATTATGACTGTTAACTGAAGTATTACAATGGTATCTGCCTCATGCTTTTATAGTAACTTTAAAGCTTAATTCTCTGCTGCAGGCTGGTACTCCCCTGAGCTCTAGGTCAAAATTAAACTTTCAACCTTCCATTTCTGTCTCTGGATGTTTCACCCAGCTCCTCTGCTTCAGTCTCTCTTCCCTTGGCCCCTTGTCATGCTCAAGAAAATGTTCTCAGCAGCTGTTTCAGTGCCCTCTAGGTGCCAGGTCCTGAGTAGTTAATGTTACCCCTTTCAGCTTCCTCCAGAGCCCTACAAGTGTCTCTGGGCCACCCTCTGGCCTTCTCTCTGGCTGCTCCGTCTTCTTATGTTCCTGCCTTCAGGTTTTGAGGGTCTTTTTAGCCTATTCCTTCTGGCGGTCTTCCCATCCGTCCCCTACATTAGTCAGCCAAATCTTAAGTCACCAAACAAATATTTGCATTTTGGGATGCCAATTTACATTGTAGTCACTTTTGCTGCACAAAATCCTCGCTATTCTTTTTTTTTTAATTTTTTTTAACATTTATTTATTATTGAGAGAGACAGAGCATGAGCAGGGGAGGGACAGAGAGAGGGGAGACACAGAATCTGAAGCAGGCTACAGGCTCTGAGCTGTCAGCAAAGAGCCTGACATGGGGCTCGAACTCACACACTGCGAGATCATGACCTGAGACAAAGTCGGACGCTTAACCGACTAAGCCACCCAAGCACCCCAAAGCCTTGCTATTCTTAAATCCACGCTGTTCTCCATGGCCATACATTAACAGTGATTTCAAGTATCTCCGTTTCTGCATATTCAGGCCCAAGAAATGTTTTTCCTGGCTTTTGGTGGAATCCTGTTCCCCTGACTCAGACAGGCAGGACTGGGATATGACTCTGTGATGGCTGCCTGGAGCTTTTCAGCTCTTCCAAGTTGTGAGCAGTGTCATGAGGGTGGATGTGCCCAATGTTATTAGAGTGCCTGGGTCTGGTACAGAGATCTGGGGGATCCTATTCAATTTAGGGATGTGAGGAGGCTTCACAAAGGAGGTCATATTTGGGCTGGACCCTGCATATGAGAAGATTCATGGAGATGGCAATGGAGTGGTGGAGGGGGTACTTGGCAGTGGGAGAAATGGGTATCCAGGATCAAGCCCAGGGTAGAGTAAATGGACAGGGAGAAGCAGAGGCTGGGGGGCAGAGGAATTGTAAGAGTTAAGTCAGGCAAGATGAGGGAGATAGGAGGGCATGGGTGTCAGGCAGTTATGTCCACACCTAATTAAGCTGCAAATGGGGGAACCATGGGAGGGTTTGGCTTTTAAAATGCCCGAGAGATGAGAACTGAGAACTGGCAGTCGGTGATTGGAAGATTCTACCCGATCTGCCATAGTCAAAGGAGCAAACACTCTAGAGAGATGAAGGATAGAAACCAGACTGAGAAAGACAAAGAGCGACAGGTGATAGTAAAATGTATTCTTTTCATTTGGTTGTCAGTGACCCAGGGAGAGACAGAACTTGACAATGATCAGAATCATGAGATCTTGTAGGAAAGGAGGATATAAGCCTAAGTGAGGAGGAGAGATGACAAGAAGAATAGGGGCTGATCAGACAGGATGGTGTGGGGCCCCATGTGTGGAAAGAAACAGAATGAGCAAGAGATTGGTAATGTGTGGTTTGGCCCTGAGCTGAGGTTATTGAGCATGAAGTTATGGGATGTCATGCCTCAATTTTGAATATGAGGTCAATCTTTTTCCTTCATTAAACCAATTTTTTTTTTTAACATTTATGTATGTTTGAGAGAAAGAGAGCACAAGCTGGGGAGGGGCAGAGAGAGAGAGGGAGACACAGAGTCCGAAGCAGGCTCCAGGCTCTGAGCTAACAGCACAGAGCCCGACGCGGGGCTCAAACCCATGAACTGCGAGATCATGACCTGAGCCGAAGTTGGATGCTAAACCGACTGAGCCACCCAGGCGCCCCTTTTATCTTCTTTTAATAGTTAAAATGAGATGTGACTTGACAGTCTATGGTCTTGCACCCCCTCCCTTCTGACCTCTCCCTTCACAGGAGAGCATGATCCCTCTGCGCTGTCTTCCTGTGGCCAGGTCCCACCTGCCTTGCTTCCCTAAGCAGGTCCCAGTTAGTGATCCTGCTGGTCCTGCAATAGGAATGGCTTCCAAAATGCAGTAAAAACCCCAGTTCTGCTCTGTCACCCATCTTCTTTTTCTTTCCAAAAATGAAGATAAATTAGTTGAATTGCTTTTCATCATTCAATTTCAAGTGCTTCGAAGACTCTTAACAGTTTCGTGCAAGTTTATTTCCATCTACCTGTTCATAAGGTGTTAGTTTCAGAGTGGCAAATCAAACACTCTTCCCTTCCTCACCAAACTCCTATCTTGGCCACTCCTTGGAGCCACTGATTAGACTGACCTTTTATTTTCTTTTTGCCCACCCTCTTTCTTTAAATACGAGTCGCTTTCATAATATCTAGAATGCAAAGTTCCTATGTGCATGTTTGAAATAATTATCTGTATTAAAAGCAGGGGTTTAACTTCATCTTCAGGGGTGAAAAGATGTCACATTTATAATTATATTTATATTATGAAATTACTATAATATAATTATAACTTATTCTGGCATGCACTGTTTCTTAGGAGTGCACACTAGAACCTCTTAACGCAAAGCAAAAAAAGGATATTTATAATTTAATGGCAATATACATTTTCTGACACTTTCAGAGACTCCAGCTTTTCAAAGCAAAATTGAATTGAATTGAAAATGAAATGAAATTAGTTCTCCATAAGCGTTTTGGGCTAGAAGAAAATAATTCACCAACCTACTTCCTTGCTCCCACGTATGTGCAGGCAAGAGCAAGTCACATGCACACAATTTTCTCCTTTGAGGACCATCAGTCTATTCTAGTATCATGAGCATGCTTACCCTTACAACAAATCCCATTCTTTTCACCACCCGCAATTCCTTTGACTTGAGTATGAATTCTCCGATTTTCTCCAGGACAACTATAGCCCTCTTTGTCATGGAGCCAACTTCTCTCATTCACACCTTTTATTCTGAGCTGCAAGGGTCATACCCAGAGGTGGGGAGCGAGGCTCAGTCCCTGGTGTGATTTCTGAGGTCCCTCCTGGCTGCAGGGAGCACAGACACCCCTCCCCGGCCCTCACCTGCTCAGGGCCCCCGTGCTGCCGGGCCTACCTGGAAGGCCCAGGATGGTGAAGTAGGGCCTGCACTCGGTGAACCCTGAGCTCTGCCTCACGCAGCTCCGCCAGAGCCCCTCGTACTGGAACACGGAGGTGACGGGGTTGTCGTACAGGTCCTGGGTGCTCCACATGTCCATCCCCGTGGCGGCGATGCACCCCGCCAGGCCCAGGAGGGACAGGAGGAAGCCCACCACTTGGCACGTGGTGGTGGACATGGCCTCGGCCCCGCGCGCCCTCCACCCGCCGCCCGAGGTCTAGCTGCACCTTCCTGCTGTGCAGGGTGTGCGTGGGCCAGTTGTGCTCCTGAGCGGAGCTGCCCTAATCAGATGGTTTCCCTCGGCTCTTGGTGTTTGCTCACTCTGTTTTCCTTAGATAGTTCAGTTTCACTCTTGGTTCAAGGGCATTATGTTTTCATTTGTTAGGGAAGCGGCCCCAAGAGGCACTTGTCTGCCGAGCTGCGCAGGCCCAGCTGGTGTGGGAGCAGAGTGGTTGGAGTGGACACCCTTTCTGAAGGCCTTGCCAGCCTCCCTCGTCCGTGGCTCTGGCTGTGACACGAGCACGCCGGCCACCGCCTGGCTAGAAAGGTGACGAGTCCAGCGCCGCGGGCAGCCCCCACAGCCTTTTCTTCTAGGCTCTGCTCGGCGGAGAGTAATGTCCTTAGGCTGACATCACTTAAAACAAAGGCCCCAGGAGTCTCCATCTTCAACCAGACTTTCACATTTCCTCCCACAGCTCATAAACTACTTTTTCTGCACGTCTTTCCATTGCACTCTTACAGGAATGGGCGGAGTACGTATTATTATCCCACACCCATACATTTTGAGTGAAGTGAGGCACAATAGATTAAGGAACTTGTCTAAGGGCCTTGAACCACAGACGCTTTAAAGTCAGTAAAGGCGGAGCTCCAGTGCCCACTTCCAGTCTGGTGCTCTTTCTCTATTTCCATGTGGAGAGGCAGGGGCAGGCATGGTTGTCCCCACGTTTGGGAACAGGAAGTCAAATCCAAGAGATAATGCTTTCATTTTACAGGTGTTGGAAATAGGATGAGAGGAAGCCAGACATCCTGCCGACCTCCACTTTACCTTTTCACTCATGCCACAAGAACCACGTGAAGACCACGTGGCAGACACAGAAGCTTCTAGAAAGGCCAAAGAAGGGATTAGGACTGGCTGGGCCAAAAGCCCTGATTTGGTTACAGAGAGACCTGGGATCTGCTCCTTACCCTGTTACTAATTCGCTTAGTGCTGGGTGATTTGGGGCAAACTGCTCAGCCCCTACAGGTTACAGTTACTTTATCTGTTCCATTTGTAAACTAAATAGAATACTTCAGAGCCTTCCCGGATCTCATACACTGTCTTCCACACTTGGCAGAAAAGTTTTCACTACAGTTGGTCAAAATATCAGGAATTAGATAATCCTGAAAAAGACAGACTTGGCCAGAAATTAGCCATTGCATTTTGACTACCCAATTCGATTTTGTTCGAGAATTGATTAACCTGCCACTTCCTGGGGGGTCATGTGTATCAGGTGTCTGAATTCGGAACCATTTTAATTCTGGCTTCCCCAACTCTGGGTTTCCAGGCTGGGAAACACACTCACCCACCAATGTCTAACCTGTACAGGTTCTCCAGGAAACAGGCCTGTGCATCTGGACATTTCAATGTTATCTTGAGTGCGTCCAGCCACTGCTCCCACAGCTTTTTACCCAGCAAACACAGAAAGCAAATATGGAAGGTCTCCCCCTAGTATGAATGGAGGCAATACTCCCCTCAAGTGCATCCCTTGCTTTAGGTTCTGTGATCAGTGTAGAGAGTGAATCATGAGCCAGAAAACTCAAAAGAAGAGAGTAAGCAAGAGTTACATCACTTAGGGTGAAACAGTGTTGGTGTGTCTGTTTTCCCTAAGCTGAGTTACAAGGCCAAGTCCAAAAGGTGGGGAGGGAACAACCAGAAAAAGTGATTCTGATCTTTGCTGCTGGGGGGGGGATTAGATCGGAAAATATTGGAATAGTTCTGGAATGATTCTGCCACAGTTTCTGTGGACAGAGTCCATTTTGCTCTTATTTCAACCAAGAGGCCGGCTTTTTATTCATAAAGAGATCTGTGGATGTTTGGTTTCCAACATTTATGTTGGAACATTTATGTTCATTTTATGACATTTGTCTAACACCCGCCCCATACCTTGACTACAGTACCACTGAAATAGTCGATTGAAAATGGAAAAATAAAAAAAAATAGGTTATTACAAGTTATCTACTCTCACATGGCAGTTTTTCCTCTCCCCTTCCCTATGGAAATATTTTTATGCGAGATTTCAAGACAGGGAAAAAAAGTTATTCTGTAATAATGAATTAGCTTTCTTTCTTGTTTGGAATGGTGACAGTGATTTTATTTTTTGGGAGAAGAAAGGGTCAATTTTATTTTTTTTAATTAGAAAAATTTTCTTTTATATTTATTTATTTTTGAGAGAGAGAGAGAGAGAGAGAGAGAGAGAGAGAGAGAGATGAGCATGAGTGGGGGAGGGGCAGAGAGAGACGGAGACACAGAATCTGAAGCAGGCTCCAGACTCCAAGCTGTCAGCACAGAGCCCAACACATGGTTTGAAATCATGACCTGAGCCCAAGTCAGACCTTAACCAGGCGCCCCAAGAAAAGTTAATTTTAAAGGATAAACTGAAGGTGCTTCTACCTAGTAGAATACTGAATGAGTAGAGAGAAAATGTAAGTCTACATACTTTTTAAATGTGAAATAAATATTGCTAGGTTTAAAAACATTTGGAAGATGTAATTTGTCATTTTCTGGTGGGTTTTCTGTGCTATAAAGTGGACCACTGCTTTAAAAAAATTTTTTTTAACGTTTATTTATTTTTGAGACAGAGAGAGACAGAGCATGAACAGGAGAGGGGCAGAGAGAGAGGGAGACACAGAATCGGAAGCAGGCTCCAGGCTCTGAGCCATCAGCCCAGAGCCCGATGCAGGGCTCGAACTCACAGACCGTGAGATCATGACCTGAGCTGAAGTAGGACGCTTAACCGACTGAGCCACCCAGGCGCTCCTGGACCACTGCTTTTTAAGTGTCACTGCCAAAGAGTGAATGGGGGGTCCACAGAGGAAAATCTGGCTTCTTTGTTCATGTAAGAGGCTTTGTCAAAATACATTAAATGTGTCTCTAATAATAATAATAATAATTTATGGTCTGACTATAACAATATATAATAATACTTATTATTTTTATTATAATTATAATTATAATCATATCATTATATAACTATTTATAATAATCATTACTGTCATTCATGGTCTGATTTTGTTTAACAATAATGGGGTTGATATAGCTTTGTTTAAAACCGTTAAAGTAGAGCAAAATGTTTTGCTGGTTTCTTTGGGGAAATCATCCTTATGTTCACATTTAAATATGGTTCTGGCAGTACCATTTCAGGTTATAAATGTTTCGAAGCTTATATTATTTTACTGATATTGGAGAAAAAAATTTTCTCACCTTTTCTTTACACCTTTTTAGGAACATTAATATGTATAAAACCTTCTATGGTAATTAGGCAAAAATGGTGGTCACATAGCAATAAAATGAGTAGACTAGTGAGACAAATAATTGATACATCTATTAATTTCTTTCTCTCAAAGTATTACCACATTGTATGTCCCTAATTTCTGATTCCTCCTTTTGGTACTCATAATAGAAAATTTGGAGGTACAAGGGCACCAGGGTGGCTCAGTCGGTTGAGCGACTGACTTTGGCTCAGGTCATGATCTCACTATCTATGAGTTCGAGCCCCGCACGGGGCTCTGTGCTGACAGCACAGGGCCTGGAGCCTGCTTCCGATTCTGTGTCTCCCTCTCTCTCTGCCCCACCCCTGCTTATGCTCTCTGTCTCTCAAAAATGAATAAACATTAAAACAAATTTAAAAAAGAGAAAATTTGGAGGTAGAGAAAATTTTAACAAATCACTCATAATTTCAAATCCTAGACAAAATATTTGGTATATTTCCTTTTTATCCTTTCTTTGTATATATATTTTCACATGATTAAGAGATTATATAACTTGATGTTTTGCACTTTTTACTTAATTGCATACATAATTAAATCTCCTTGTAAACATCATTTAATATGTTTAATATTAAACATTTAATTTGTTATGAGCAAATTAGTATTTTAATGCTAGCATATTAGTATTCCATTACATAAAGGTTCACCTAAACAGCATCTATTCTTATAAATTTGGATCATACCCTTCCCCCAGTTGTGTGTGTGTGTGTGTGTGTGTGAGTGTGTGAAAAACAACGGTATGATGAAGATTTTTTGTATAACTATTTGCCGGCATTTCTGTTAACTCAGGATAGATTCCTAAGAAGTTTTAAAATCCTAAGAGTAGAATTAAGATGTCAAACAAAGGTTGTGAAGTTTTAAAAAATCTTTTTTTATAGAGATGGACTTTTTCCCCCATGAATATTATTCTAGCAGCAATATTTGAAAGATCTTGTTTCACTGCACCCTTATCTAGTTATTGAATTTGGTAAGTTATATATGATCATTTGTTTTAATTTGCATTGCTTTGATTACTAATGAGTTTGAAACTTTTTTTAAAAAGCAAATATTTATGAGGGCGCCTGGGTGGTTCAGTCGGTTAAGCGTCCGACTTCGACTCAGGTCATGATCTCACGGTCGGAGCCTGCTTCGAATTCTGTGTCTCCCTCTCTTTTCTGCCCCTCCCCTGCTCATGCTGTGTCTCCCTGTGTCTCAAATATGGATAATAAAACATTAAAAGGTTTTTTAAAAATAAAAAATACTTATGAAGCATTTGTTTTTTTCCTTTTCCTGAATTGTCAGTTTGTACTTCTTCCTCATTTATATACTAGAATTTTCGCATTTTGCCTATCAACTTATATAAATAATTTATTTGTTAAATATCTTAATATACTGTTGTAATTACCAAAAATATCTTTTCTCATTGATTATTTGCTTTTTAAATTTTGCATGGTCTTATGTATTCCATTTATGTGCTTCACATAATCGTATGATGAGCATACCTGGTGCATAATATATGCTTAATAAATGGTTGCTGAATGATGTAGTCAAATGAGTTTACTTTTGTGTTTCCTCCATCATTTCTATGCTTAGAAATTTATTTTCCAGTTAGGAGATAAAAGCAATGTTAGAATTATTTTAGAATTTTAGAAGACTGAAAAGTATTTTATATATTTTTACATTTAATTAATCTGGAATCTATTTTGATACATATGTTGACTGCTACTATAATTCTTTTTTTCTTTCAAGAAAGCTAATTAATATTATGTGTAGTTTTGGCAATTTCTTATTGAATAATCTTTTCTTTCTCAATGCTTTTGTAAAACCTCCTCTATTTACATTAAATTCACATATATGTCTTTCTAATTTTAGACTTTGTTCCATTGACCTGTCTGTCCATCTTTGGGCCAAAGCACACTTTTAATTACCATAGCTTTATTTATTTTATTTAAAAATTTTGTAATGTTTATTTTTGAGAGAGACAGAGACAGAGAGTGAGTGGGGATGGGGCAGAGAGAGAAGGAGACAGAGAATCTGAAGCAGGCTCCAGGTTCCAAGTTGCCAGCACAGAGCCCGACGTGGGGCTCGAACCCACAAACCATGATGAGATCATGGCCTGAACCGAAGTTGGATGCCCAACTGACTGAGCCACCCAGATGCCCCTAATTACCATAGCTTTAGAATTTGGTTAAATATCTGGCAGTTAGACCACTATTTTTATTTTATTCTTTTTTCTTTTTTTAAAGTAGGCTCTACCCCCAGTACAGAGCCCAAAGTGGGGCTTGAACTCATGACCCTGAGATCAAGACCTGCGCTGAGATCAAGAGTGGGACACCCAACCAACTAAGCCACACAGGTATCCCAATTTTTATTTTATTCTTAAAAAAACTATTAAAAGTTAATTTCATTTGCTGCTTCTTATAGATAAAAAACTTTGTCAAATTCCTGAAGGAAAAACTCTCACTGGTATTTTGATTAGAATTTTGGTATGTAGCATAGGTTCTAGAGAAAGTCTGCCTAGGTTTGAATCCCCTGCCCCTTGACTACTATAGTGTCCTTAGGCAAATTCTTTAATCTTTCTGTGCTTCAGTTTCCTCATCTACAAAATGGAGATAATACTACTACTTACCTCATAAAGTCATTGTGAAAATTAAAGTATGCATAGGTAATTTATGTAAATGAATATATAATTATATAAATTATGCATATTATTATATGTTAATTTATTAAACTAATACCTAGCACATAGTAAAATCTCAATAAATTTTATTAGTAATAATCATAATAAAAATAATTAAATCATATTTATTGTTATACATTAATTAGGGACAAATTCACATCTTCATAAATTCCCATCTTTATAAGATTACTGTCTAGGAGTCTGTAGTATATATTTCCACTTAGGACAACTTTTTCTTAGTAAAGCTTCTTTTTCATTTTGATTCTTGCAAAATATTTAAAATTTAAAAAATTTTAATCTTTGTTTTTGAGAGAGAGAGAGAGAAAGAGAACACGAGCAGGGGAGGGGCAGAGAGAGAGAGAGAGGGAGACACAGAATCCAAAGCAGGCTCCAGGCTCTGAGCTGTCAGCACAGAGCCCGTTGCTGGGGCCCTAACCCACGAACCGTGAGATCATGACCTGAGCCAAAGTGGGACACTTAGCCAACTGAGCCACCCAGGTGCCCCAATTGTTGCCAAATATTTAAAGATATTATTCCTAAGTGTTTAATGCATATCATTGTGCTGTATTGCCCCCTCTTCAGCACGTATCACACAAAACAAAACTAAGGTACTTTATTTCTGTTAACATGCTATGCTCTCTCATGCCACTGTGTCTTTTCCAGATGATGTTCTCTCTTTCTGGAATACCCTTTAGCTCTTTGTCTTCTTGGGTAACTCATACATGTCCTTAGTAGCTCAGCCCAGCTCTCATTTCCTTTAGGAAGCCTTGGTTCTGATTTTGCCCTCACATGAGATAGGGCAATGTCTGGAGACATGTTTGTCCTGACTGGGGTAGGAAAGGGTGCTGCCGCTCCCTTTGGTTGGTGGAGACTAGAAATGCTGCTACCTATCCTATCATGCATAGAACAGTACCCTACAAAAAAGAATTATATGGCCCAGAATGTCAATAATGCTGAGGCCGAGAAATGTTGCATGGCAT
Organism: Felis catus; assembly: GCF_018350175.1. NCBI lineage: Eukaryota > Metazoa > Chordata > Mammalia > Carnivora > Felidae > Felis > Felis catus. The sequence goes on from NC_058376.1 coordinate 124,989,067, forward strand.
TGGTCTGTTTGCTCTTTGTCTCTTTCTAGATTTGTGATAACTATGTTCCCCACGCGCAGATAGCCTGGGACATAGTAGGTGCTCAACAAGCGTTTGTTGAATAAATAAGTGTTCCTTCGAATACCACAATTGCTGTGTTATTTATTTTCCTATTATTTCCGGGTGTGGGAGAGGACCAAAGACCTTTTTTTTGAGGGAACCTTGTCCAAACTGGGTCAGCCCAGGACAGGTTGCGCCTAGTGAAATGATTTTATCTAGGAAGGCTGACTGCCAGCCCTATGCCTAGAGTTTCTGTGGAGGGTTTGATTGTGCCTGACTTTTTCCCTCTGAGCCTGAGAGTCTGTGCTTGGGTTTTTCGGGAGTGTGTATCTTCTCAATGGAAATTTAAAAACTATACTTTCATTTCAATGACAATGGAAGGGAAATTAAAACAAGTGTGGATCAGATCCTCAGGCTGGCCTCTTATGGTTCATGTTTGTGTTGGTGTTAAGGATCATGTTTATACTAGAGGACAGTGAAGTCATATTCTCAACTGCTATATGAACAAAGGGTTCATTCTTGCTCAAACAGAAAACGAGGTCAGGGGAATTTCTTTCCACTTGGTGGTACTGACACTCCAAGCTAAGGCACCTGTACCTTGGGGTCAACACCACTTGACCTTCACCAGCAAGCACTGCACTGTCTTGTCTTTACACATACCTGATTGCAACAGTTAGTGGCAGTAAGTATACAGCAGAGAACGTTCTCTCCCCAATTCCAGAAACAATAGGGTTGATAACCTTATAGCTACATTTCAGTACAACCTTACCTCAAACGAACAAGACCACTGCAAAGAGCTATCGAGCCACAGAAACCTCCTTACCACAGACATGGCAGAGTTGTGGCTCGGTGTGAGATGTGAGTACCTCAAACTTATTAATACCATTTTGTAAAACAAACCTATGCAAGTAGAGAATCTGTGTTAATAATATTGAAGTCAAAACACCAAAAGAGGTAAAATGCAAAACTGGGCTTGAGGCTGTATCTCTGTCTGTTAGTAAGTACAATTTAAATCAACATTGATGGTCTATAAGAGGGTTTTTTCCTTTAAAAGGGATTCCTACAAAATTCTTTTTAAAAAATACTTCTCCAAACTATCTAGTGACAGGATTTACACACACACACACACACACACACAAACACACACACATACACACACATACACACACATACACACACACACAACACTACAAACGTTCTGAGAGAAAGCTTAACAGTTTTAGTCTGGCACAATTTGAACTCTGTGAGCTTGGGCGAGTTGCTCTGCCCCTCTGAGTCTCTGTCTATAAAATAAGTGTGGGTTATGTTGACAGCTGTTGTTACTCCAGGACATCCCCCACCCCCACCCCCATCCCAAGGAGAAGTCTGTGTGGGGCTGGGGCACCAGACTTAGGTAAGAGGTGAGGCTAAGAAGGGCCCTCTGCACTGGGGATTTGTGCTTTGGGTCAGGAGAGATTTCTGTTTCGAGTCCGAGAGTCTCAGGGCTCCACATTAGAGCAATGAGCTAGGGCTTAGGTGAAGGCAGGACAGGGCATGAGCCCTGACTCCATCTGTATGTGGCTTTGGGCAAGTTACTCAATCTTACTTTCCTGGTTTCTAAAAAGGCGATAATAAGAGCACCAAGCTCACAGGCGGTTTGCAGAGGTTACACAAAATGTTGCAAGCCAATTGTTTAGTCAAGTTCTAGTGTAGGATCCACCATGTTATCCGCCCTTTGTGAAGCAGCATGAACTCCTCAGATGTCACAAGGGTCCTCTGTGTGGCCGGAGGTCAGCTCTAGGCTGATTCCTTCCATCAAATCCTCTAGCTCTGCATGGGCCCAGGTCCTAGCCTCTGGAGAGATCTTGAGCTTTTGCATTGAGGTGAAGGAGAATCCCAAGGGCAGATGGTTAGACTAAGGTTGAGTCAGCAGGATACAGGGACATGGGAGTGGCTGGCTCATCTTTCCTCCAGTCTCTAGTGGAGGGAGATGCCACTGAATCCGCAGCTGGTCACCCACTGAACTGGCTCATGTCCTTGTTTACACCCAGTCCCTACCTCTCAAAGGTTGGCATTCAATGCCCTTCACAACCATGCCCACACAAACCCTCTCCTCCAGCCAAGGTCACTCTGTGATTTTCCCAACGAGGACTCATGCTTTTGCTCATGCTGTTTTTTGTTAGGGTGCTAGCTCCAAGAGCCCTGAGGTTACATGAGCTCCCCATTCTATGTGTGTCTTAAGTCTTCACTTAGCACCTTCTCTGTGTGTCTAAGTCTTGGCCCTGAAGTCAGATGGCAAGCTGCTGGAGGGCAAAGCCCCATTTTCTGTTCCTGGTGCTCCCTACAATGCCCATCTTGGATCAATGTCCCTCTCGAGACTTTGATGTATATTTATGGGAAGGAATAAAAAATTACAAAATAAAAATGATAAGTTTATTCATTGTCTTATTCTGCCATGTGAGTGAAAGACACTTTTAACATTTACTCTTTTTTTGATATACTTTTAAAATGTACTCTTGAGACTTGAATTTTTCTTCAAGTTAAAATTACCAATCTACTAGGCAAACAAACGCACAATCCTTGCATGGCTAATATTCCAATATGGGGAGATGAGCTGTAATGCCCACATACCTCACCTGCATGGCAGAGCTCACTTGCCCCAAGAGGTCTCTGCAGAGAGCACCCTGAATCTGATTCCATGTAGCCAATATTTTCTGGAGGTCAGGAATGTAGAGCCACAGAGAAGGGGCCCATCTGACGTACCCCAGAGAAACACAGCACTCAGTTATTTTTTCTTTCCTCTATCTCCTTCCTCTGCCCCTTTCTGTTGCTGCTATAGGGCTTAGACTTCCCTGCAAGCTAGACCCAGGCACCAAAGGGCCTGGAGATGAAACTCCGTTTACAAGATTCACAGTCCCCAATTCAGGGAGGGGGAATCTTGGGGCTAAAGGAATAAAGGGGCTAAAGTATGGGCCTCTTTAGTCTTGTTCCTGTATGTAATGGAGTCCCAATGCCATTGCTCACATAAGAGTTATTTAAAAGGTGTAGCCCTTGGGGAAAAGTGGGCACCATCCAGTTAGGAGAACAGGAGCCCTGACCGCTCAAAAACCTTCTCTCCCTAAGCTTCCTGAGCTCCTGTTCTGACTCTGGTGGTGGTAGGTGTTGCCTCTCATTCCCCAGTGGTCCCTCTGTGGTGCCTCAGCCAGTGGCCTCAGTCTCCTTGGCAGGCCGCTGGCACCCAGTCCTACCTGGCAGCCCCAGCAGGGTGAAGTAGCCCCGGCACTCAGTGAAGCCAGAGCTCTCTCGGACACAGGATCGCCACAGCCCTTGGTAGTTGAATACAGCAGTCACCGGGTTGTTGTACAAGTCCTGGGTGCTCCACTGGTCCATGCAGGTGGCAGCGATGATGCCTGCAATCCCAATCAGTGAGACTATGAATCCCAAGCCCTGGCAGGCAGTCACGGCCATGATGGGGTGCAGTGTTGACACAGAGCACCACACGACAGAGGGACACCCTGGTTCTGAGAGTGCAGGATGTAGGGATGGAGTTTTCTCGGAGAGGCTGGTGCACACGTCATGAAAGGGGCATGTAATGGAGGAGGGGACTCAACAGTGCCACCCGAGCTCGCCCTTCTCCTTTATCTACCCAAGTGAGATAATTTCCACAACATGGTACCAAGAACCATTTGTTTTCCACCATATGTACACTCTACTCCCTGTTTACCTTCAGAGGGAGTTTCTTTTCCTGATTAGCCAGGTTCCCCTCTGTAGAGGGTAAAGCAGGTGCGGAGGCAGAGGGCACTGCCTGGAAGGGCCTGCAGGTTGGTCATGCCTCAAAAATACTCGGAGATGAAAGGGCTTCATCTGTGAGGCTTTTTCCCAAAGTATCACTGCTGCTTTAATTCAATAAATTAAGTAGAACTAAAACATAGAAGTGAGAAAATTATGCAACATGTAGACAGAAATAAAGAGATAGAAAACATGAACAACAGTAAGAAACATGAAGACAGAATGAGAAGCTCCAACATATATGTAATAGGAGTTCCAGAGCAAGAGAAAAAGAGAATGAGAGAAAGACTATATTTGATAAGCTATTGCCTAAGAAGTTTCTAGAGTGGATGAAAAGCATTAATCCCACATGGAGGATGTCCAATAGTTCCACAAAAGGTAAATAAAACAAATCAACATCTGGGTGCATTGTAGTATTGCATAGTACAAAAGATAAAGAGAAAAACCTTTAAAAACCTGAAAGAAAGGAATTACAGTCATTATATCAATTGCAACAATAGAAACCAGAAGATGACAGAATTATATTTTGAAAAATTGAGAATAAAAATAGTGATCAACCTCAAAAACAAGGAGAAGACAAGTCACAGACAGAGCGAAAATATTTGCAAAGGGAAAATACTTGCAAAGAAACGTTTTGTATCCAAAAAAATATTTGGATAAAGGACTCTTCTCCAAATTACACTAACGCCTCTTAAAATTCAACAATAAGAAAACAAGCAGGCTGATTAAAACATAAGCAAAATATCTGAACAGTACCTCATCAAAGGAAATACACAGATAACTAGCATATGAAAAGACGCTCAACATCTTATGTCACTAAGGAATTAGAAATTAAAATAACAAGTACTACTACATACCCATTAGAATGGCTAAAATCCAAAACACTTGTACCCAGTTCTGATGAGGATGTGGAGCAACAGGAACTCTCATTCGTCGCTGGTGGAAATGCAAATGGTCCAGGCACTTTGGAAGACAGTTTGGCAATTTCTTACAATACATACTCATAGCATATGATCCAGCAATTGTGCTCCTTGGTATTTACCCAAAGGAATTGAAAACATGTCCACACAAAACCTGCACCACATGTTTATAAAAGCCTTCTTTGTAATTGTCCAAACTTGAAAGTAACCAAGATGTTTCTCATTAGGTCAGTGGATAAATAAACTGGGATATCCAGACAGTGGAATATTATCCAGTGCTCAAAGAAATGATCTATAAGACCATGAAAAGACACGGAGCAACCTTAAATGCACATTATTATGTGCAAGAAGCCAATCTGAAAAGATTACATGCTGTATGATTCCAACTATATGAAAAAGGCAAAACTATGGAGGCAGCAAAAGATACCCATTGATTGTAAGGAACTCAGGGCTCTGAGAGGATTAATCGAAGGAGCACAGAAGATTTTAAGGCAGTGAAACTGTCCTGTATGATACTACAGTGGGTGGACACATGTCATGATATACTTATGGAAGTCCATAAATGTATAACACCGAGAATGTATGCTAATGTAAATGATGGACTCTGGGCAATAATGATGTGTCAGTGTAGGTTCATTGATGTACCACTCTGGTGCTGGACGTCGGTAGTGGGGGAGGCTTGGCACGTGTGGTGGCGGGAAGTATGTGGAACTCTCTGTGCTTTCCCTTCCGTATTGTTGTGCACCTAAAACTGCTCAAAAAAATAACGTCTGAGGGCTGATTTCCATATTTGGGTTGATACTTGAGGGGAGGAAGAACAGCTCTGGAAGGGCAGAGCAGAGGACAAGGCTTCAGTATGGGCAGGGAGTTGAAATCTGAAGAGGGCATGAGAGTGTAAGATTAGGAGAAATCTTGGAGTGGGAAGTAGACTTACCCAAAGTGGAATGAGGGCTCAAAACAATCTCATTTAGATTTTCAGGGAAAGGCAAACCACCTGGGATAAATCTCAGTTATATGACTAGCAGAAAAGCAGGGATCGTATCTTGGTGATGTGTTCCATCACGGGAACACTGAACTCCAGCAGTTGGGCAATTGTGAAGCCTCAACTGGGAAGAGGGAATTTTGATCCAAAATGCTCTTCAGTGACTGTGAATCTTTTCCTTATAGCTATGCCTCTCTGGCTGCTGGATACCCACCTTAATCCTGCAGTCAAGAGAAAATTCCTTATATCTAACCTTCTCTCCAGATGGTCAGTGGTCAAGGATTCTTGGAAACTTACGGGATGTTTTTTTTAGTTCAAAGTATTACTTTTATTTTTATTTTTAATTAATTTGTTGTTTAACTTGCATCCAAGTCAGCATATGGTGCAGCAATGACTTCAGGAGTAGATTCCTTAGTACCCCTTATCCATTTTAGGCCATCCCCCCTCCCACAACTCCTCCAGCAACCCTCTGTTTGTTCTCCATATTTAAGAGTCTCTTATGTTTTGTCCGCCTCCCTGTTTTTATATTATTTTTGCTTCTCTTCCCTTATGTTCATCTGTTTTGTATCTTAAATTCCTCATATGAGTGAAGTCATATATTTGTCTTTCTCTGACAATTTCACTTAGAAAAATACCCTCTAGTTCCATCCATGTAGTTGTAAATGGCAAGATTTCATTCTTTTTGACTGCCAAGTAATACTCCATTGTATATATATACCACATCTTAATTTTTTTAATGTTTATTTATTATTTTGACAGAGAGAGACAGAGCATGAGTAGGGGAGTAGGAGACAGAGTAGGAGACAGAGAGAGACAGAGCATGAGTAGAGAGAGAGGGAGACACAGAATCTGAAACAGGCTCCAGGCTCTGAGCTGTCAGCACAGAGCCTGATGCGGGGCTTGAACTTACAGACAGCAAGATCATGACCTGAGCTGAAGTCAGATGCTCAACCGACTGAGCCACTCAGGCGCCCCACATACACCACATCTTCTTTATCCATTCATCCATTGATGGACATTGGGCTCTTTCCAGACTTCGGCTATTGTTGATAGGACTAATATAAACATTGAGGTGCATGTGCCCCTTTGAAACAGCACACCTGTATCCCTTGGATAAATACCTAGTAGTGCAATTGCTAGGTTGTACAGTAGTTCTATTTTTATTTAAAAAAGTTTTTTAAACATTTACTTATTTTTGAGGAGAGAGAGACAGAGTGCTTACAGGGGAGGGGCAGAGAAAGAGAGAGACACAGAATCTGAAGCAAGCTCCAGGTTCTGAATTGTCAGCACAGAACCTGACGCAGGGCTCAAACTCGTGGGCCACAAGATCATGACCTGAGCTGAAGTCGGACGCTTAACTGACTGACCCACACAGGTGCCCCTATTTTTATTTTTTTGAGGAACCTCCATACTGTTTTCCAGAGTGGCTGTACCAGTTTGCATTCCCACCAGCAGTGCAAAAGAGATCCTCTTTCTCCACATCCTTGCCAACATTTGTTGTTGCCTGAGTTGTTAATGGTGTGACATTCTGACAGGTGTGAGGTGGTATCTCATTGTGGTTTGGATTTGTATTTCCCTGATAAGTGATGCTGAGTATTTTTTCTGTGTCTGTTTGCCATCTGGATGTCTTCTTTCGAGAAGTGTCTATTCATGTCTTTTGCTCATTTCTTCACTGGATTATTTGTTTTTTTGGGTGTTGAGTTTGATAAGTTCTATATAGATTTTGGATACTAACCTTTTATCTGATATGGCATTTGCAAATATCTTCTCCCATTTTGTTGGTTGCCTTTTAGTTTTGCTGATTGTTTCCTTTGCTGTGCAGAAGCTTTTTATTTTGATGAGATCCCAATAGTTCATTTTTGCTTTTGTTTCCCTTGCCTCCAGCGATGTGCTGAGTAAGAAGTTGCTGCAGCCAAGGTCAAAGAGGTTTTTGCCTGCTTTCTCCTGGAGGATTTTGGTGCCTTACTGTCTTGCATTTAGGTCTTTTACCCATTTTGAGTTTATTTTTGTGTATGATGTAAGAAAGTGGTCCAGGTGCATTCTTCTGCATGTCACTGTTCAGTTTTCCCAGCACCATTTGCTGAAGAAGAGACTGTCTTTATTCATTTGGATATTCTTTCCTGCTTTGTCAAAGATTAGTTGGTCATACATTTGTGGGTCCATTTCTGGGTTCTCTATGCTGTTCCATTTATCTGAGTGTCTGTTTTTGTGCCAGTACCATACTGTCTTGATGATTACAGCTTTGTAATAAGTCTTGAAGTCTAGGATTGTGATGCCTCCAGCGTCGTGTTGTTTTTTTTTTGTTTTTTTTTTTTGTTTTTTTTTTTAAGATTGCTTTGGCTATTCGGGATATTTTCTGGTTCCATACAAATTTTAGGATTGTTTCTTCTAGCTCTGTGAAGAATGCTGGTTTAATTTTGATAGGGATTGAATTGAATATGTAGATTGCTTTGGGTAGTATTGATATTTTAACAGTGTTTTTTCTTCCAATCCAGGAGCATGGAATGTTTTTCCATTTTTTTGTGCCTTCTTCAAATTCTGTCTTAAGCTTTCTGTAGTTTTCAGTGTATAGATTTTTCACCTCTTTGGTTATGTTTATTCCTAGGTATTTTATGGTTTTTGGAGCAATTGTAAATGGGATCGATTCCTTGATTTCTCTTTCTGTTGCTTTATTGTTGGTGTATAGGAATGCAACTGATTTCTGTGCATTGATTTTATATCCTGCCACTTTACTGAATTCGTGGATAAGTTCTAGCAGTTTTTTGGTGGAATCTTTTGGGTTTTCCATATAGAGTATCATATCATCTGTGAAGAATGGAAGTTTGACCTCCTCCTGGCCGATTGGATGCCTTTTATTCCTTTGTGTTGTCTGATTGCTGAGGCTAAGACTTCCAATACTATGTTGAATAACAGTGATGAGAGTGGACATCCCTGTCTTGTTCCTGACCTTAGGGGGAAAGCTCTCAGTTTTCCCCACTGAGGATGATGTTAGCAGTGGGTCATTCATATATGGCTTTTATGATCTCATGGTATGATCCTTCTGTCCCTACTTTCATGAGTGTTTTTATCAAGAAAGGATGCTGTATTTTGTCACATGCTTTTTCTGCATCGATTGAGAGGATCATGTGGTTCTTGTCCTTTCTTTTATTGATGTGATGTATCACATTGATTGTTTCATGGATATTGACCAGCCCTGCATCCCAGGTATAAATCCCACTTGGTTGTGGTGAATAATTTTTTTTATGTATTGTTGGATCCTGTTGGCTAATATCTTGTTGGGGATTTTTGCATCCATGTTCATCAGGGAAATTGGTCTATAGTTCTCCTTTTTAGTGGGGTCTCTGTCTGGTTTTGGAATCAAGTTAATACTGGCTTCCTAGAAAGAGTTTGGAAGTTTTCCTTCCGTTTATGTTTTTTGAAACAACTTCAAGAGAACACATGTTAACTCCTCTTTCAGTGTTTGGTAGAATTCCCCTGGAAAGCCATCTGGCCCTGGACTCTTTTTTGGGGGGGAGATTTTTGATTACTAATTCTATTTCTTTCCTTGTTATGGGTCAGTTCAAATTTTCTATTTCTTCCTGTTTCAGTTTTGGTACTTTATATGTTCCTAGGAATTAGTCCATTTCTTCCAGATTGCCCATTGTATTGGCAATAATTGCTCATAATGTTCTCTTACTATTTTTTGTATTTCTGCAGTGTTGGATGCTCTTTCATTCTTGATTTTATTTATTTGGGTCCGTTCCTTCTTCTTTTGATCAAACTGGCTATGGGTTTGACAATTTTGTTAATTCTTTCAAAGAACCAGCTCCATGTTTTACAGATCTGTTCCACTTGTTTTTGTTTTTTGTTTTTTGGTTTCGATAGCATTGATTTCTGCTCTAATCTTTATTACTTCCTGTCTTCTGCTGTTATTGGGTTTTATTTGCTGTTCTTTTCTTCCAGCTCTTTGAGATGAAAGGTTAGGTTGTGTATCTGAGAACTTGTTTCCTTCTTTAGAAGGCCTGAATTACTATATACTATCCTTTTATGACTGCCTTTGCTGCATCCCAGGGTTTTGGGCTATGTGTTTTCATTTTCATTGGCTTCCATGTACTCTTTAATTTCCTCTTTAATTTCTGGTTAGCCCATTCATTCTTTAGTAGGATGGTCTTTAGTCTCCAAGTATTTGTTATTTTTCCACATTTTTTCTTGTGGTTTATTTCGAGTTTCATAGCATTGTGATCTGAAAATATGCACGGTATGATCTTGGTCTTTTTGTACTTGTTGAGGGCCGATTTGTGTCCCAGTATGTGACCTATTCTGGAGAATGTATCATGTGCACTCGAGAAGAATGTGTATTCTGCTGCTTTAGGATGAAATGTTCTGAATATATCTGTTAAGTCCATTTGGTCCAGTGTGTCATTCAAAACCATTGTTTCCTTGTTGGTTTTCTGCTTAGATTGTCCATTGCTATAAGTGGGGTGTTGAAGTCCCTTCTATTATGGTATTATTATCAATGAGTTTCTTTATGTTTGTGATTAACTGATTTATATATTTGGGTGCTCATGTTGGAGCATAAATGTTTACAATTGTTAGGTCTTCTTGGTGGATAGACCCCATAATTAGGATATAATGCCCTTCTCCATCTCTTGTTACAGTCTTTATTTTAAAATCTAGATGGTCTTATATAAGTATGGCTACTCTGGCTTTCTTTTGGTGACCATTAGCATGATAGATGGTTTTCCATCCCCTTACTTTCAGTCTGAAGGTGTCTTTAGGTCTAAACTGAGTCTCTTGTAAATAGCATATAGATGGATCTTGTTTTGTTATCCATTGTGTTACCCTATGTCTTTTGATTGGAGCATTTAGACTGTTGATGTTTAGAGTACTGAAAGATATGAATTTATTGCCATTATGTCGCCTCTAAAGTTGGAGTTTCTGGTGGTGTTCTCTGGTCCTTTCTAGTCCTTGTTGTTTTTGGTCTTTTTTGGGGGGAAGGTTCATCTTTTCTCCCCTCAGAGAGTCCCTCTTACAATCTCTTGCTGGGCTGGTTTAGTGGTCATGAATCCCTTTAATTTTTGTTTGTCTGGGAAACTTTTTATCTCTCCTTCTATTTTGAATGACAGCCTTGCTGGATAAAGAATTCTTGGCTGCATGGTTTACTGATTCAGCACATTGAATATATCCTGCCACTCCTTTCTGGCCTGCCATGTTTCTGTGCATAGGTCTGCTGCAACCCTGATCTGTCTTCCCTTGTAGGTTAAGGACTTTTTTTTCCCCGTCTGCTTTCATAATTCTTTCCTTGCCTGAGTATTTTGTGAATTTGACTATGATATGCCTTGTTGATGGTTGGTTTTTATTGAATCTAATGGGAGTCCTCTGTGCTTCCTGGATTTTTATGTATGTATGTTTCCCCAGGTAGGAAAGTTTTCTGCTATGATTTGCTCACATAAATTTTCTACCTTTTTTTGTCTGTCTTCCTTTTTTGGGACCCCTATGATTGTGATGTTGTTCCTTTTTAATGAGTCACTGATTTCTCTAATTCTTAAATTGTGCTCTTCTGTCTTAGTCTCCTTTTTTTTTTCTGCTTCATTATTCTCCATAAGTTTGTCCTCTATATCACTGATTCACTTCTCTGCCTCATCTGTCCTTGCAGCTGTGGCATTTATTTGAGATTGCAGCTCAGTTATAGCATTTTTAATTTCATCCTGAGTAGGTTTTACTTCTTTTATCTCTTCAGAAAGGGATTCTAATCTATTTCCAACCCCAGCTAGTATTCTTATTATCGTGATTCTAAATTCTGGTTCACACATCTTGCTTGTATCTGCTTTGATTAAATCCCTGGCTATCATTTCTTCCTGTTCTTCCTTTTGGGGTGAATTCCTTCATTTTGTCATTTTGAAGGAAGAAAAGGAATTAATAAATTAAAAAAACCTTAAAATTAAAAAAAAATTAATGATAACACAAATAAATCAATTAAAGGGTGCTAGATCCTAGGTGTGCTTTGGTCTGGTTGTTGTATGAGGCTTGATAGATGAGAGGGAAAAGGGAAAGATAAGAGAAGAAAAAAGGGGAAAAAAAGAAAAAAAAGAAAACTTTTGAAAATTTGAAAAAGTGAACACAATAAAATAGAATAAAATGAAATGATGAAAGTAAAATAGAATTAAAAATTTACAAAAAAGTAACAAAATATAGTAGAAAAAAATAACGAAAAGTCTTTTTAATAAAAACATAAAGTAAAAATAAATTTTTTCTCTTTCTGTACTTAGGAATAAGAAAAAGAAAAAAAGAATTGAATAAAAGGACCAGCGAACAGAATGAAGTACGATTGAAATTGCATCTGGTTTCCCATAGAAGTCACGCTATGAAGCACTTTATAATCCGTAAACTAAGCAGGCACAGAGACTTGCGTTTGTTAAGAGCGCTGTTGGCCCAGTTGGGCAGGGCTTAGTGTAATGGCTCCGTTTTCACTAGATGGCACTGCTTAGTTCACTGGGGTGGATTGCTATGGTGCATGTAGGCATGTGTGTGCATGCACAGGAGGGGTGAAAATGGCATCACCCAGCTCCCCAGTCTCTAGTGTCAGAATTCTGTGTTCTCCATGACTGGCAATCAAACACCCCTCCTTTGTCTCCAGCTTCTGTCCACTCCCCGCTTCTACACTCCATGACCAAGCCATCAGCTGCCAGGCAGCACCTTCCCTCCTGAGTTTTATCTCAAATGTGGCTGTGTTTCCCAACCCCTCACTACTGAGGGACTGTGGCTTTGACCCACACAGATCCTCTGGGGGAGGGTCTCGCTGAGCAATGGCCAGGTGCTGTTTCACCCCCAGGAATGTTCGTGAGATTGTGCTTCTGCTGATGCCTAGGGACTGCAGCTGGGTGCCAGCCTGCCTGAACAAAAATTCATGCGATCTTGTAGCAGCAATGTTTCAGGATTATGGAAAATCACAGCACACATCTGGCACCAGGCTTCCCCCTTAATATCCTTGTTCCAGCACCAGTGAGTGTGGTTGTTTTCCAGGGTCAGCTGGGACCTGCTGTGCCCTCCCCCCCCCCCCCCCACAGCCTCTACCAAATGTCCTCTGAGCAGGGGAACCGCCACTCCGCATGTGGCCCACAGACCCTTTGGACTTCACTTTCTGTTCCTGGGGATTCATCTTTCCCACCAGGACACCACCAGGTATCGAGTTACGGAGTTTCAGACTCTCCACTCCCCCTATTTATAGAGTCTTAATGGAATTTAAACCTACTCCTTTCTCCTTTCTCCCTTTTTTGTTCAGTCCCTGTGGCTGTTTCCACTTTTCCACTTTCTCTCCAGCTGCTTTTGGTGTGTGTGGGGTGCTTTCCCCATATTCCTCCCCCCACCCCCCACCGCTCCTACTGCCATCTCCATCCTCTCTCCTCAAGCAAAAATAGCTCCCTGCCCTCAGCAGCTTCTCTCTCCCCCAGTTCACCTCTCTGCGCCATGTACCTGCTGAATTCTGTGATTCAGGTTGTGCAGATTGTTGTGTTAACCCTCAAATCAGTTTTCTTGGTGTGCAAGATGGTTTAGTGTTGATCTGGCTGCATTTCAAGGATGAGAGACGCCAAAAAAACCTTCCATGCATTTCTGCCATGTTGGCCCCTCCTAGGATTTTTTTAAAAACCAAATCTGAGAATCAGAGGCAAAGCTATCTCAGTATGAATGATAACATATGAAGAAGTTCATGTTTTAACCCTAACGCTGATTTATACCAAAACTGGGCCTCTGTTTCCTAGAGAAATAAGGAATATATTTTTAAAAAATGTTTATTTATTTTGAGAGAGAGGAAAGTGCAAGTGACGGGAGGAGCAGAGAGAGAGAGAATCCCAAGCAGGCCCCATGCTATCAGTGGGACTCGATCCCAGTAACTGAGAGGTCATGATTTGATCTGAAATCAAGAGTTGGACCCTTAACTGACTGAGCCACTCAGACACCCCAGGAATATTTTTTATTTGCTATATAAGAACATTTTGAAAACAACAGGCTGCACACCACTATGTCCAAAGGTCCTTAACACTGAATGTGGGCTCTGAAAAAACAATTTAAAATTTCCAGAAGTGAGAGAGCCAACCTACTCTTTCCAGGTGAAATGTCCATTCCAGATTTGGTAAGAGAAACTCAGCATGTTCTTGCCATGAGCTCATGCTGCCGAGTCAGATATGACTCAGAACAATGACCAGTGAACCCTGAGTTTCAGCCTAATGTGGGTGTTTCAGGAACAAGAATTTGCTATTTAGTGATTCATTTCCTTCTGGTTTGGCTTGTGGGAGTAACAAGATAATACTCTTCTGACTGTGGATGGGGGTACAAATGGCCCAAGTGCCCCATGCCATTTCATTCTCAAGATTTAATTCCAAAGCCTGTAAGCATGGGTATCCAATACTGTCCAGAATTCATTGGCTCTCTAGATCTGGCCATGTTTTAGAGTTCCAGTTTACATGACTAATAGTATACAGATCTTTAATAAAAAATACACCTGGCATATTTGGAAAAGAATTTGAACATTATGCATTCTCCCAGACTAAACAAGAATTAGGTCCTTATTTGTCTGCCAAACAGAGTGTCTGTTGGGAAACCCAAACCTTGTCCCCTTTGGTGATAAAGCAAGATGCAGCAGGAATATGGATGTTATCCACAATGTCCATATTTTTACTATTGCCAGCAAATGTCAATATCAAGGAGTACCCTGAAATATATATCCCCTTTAGGGACAAAGTTCTAAGACAGAATCAGGCCTTGGTATGAGTGTGATGACATCACAGATAATCCTGACTACCCTGCCTCCACCTGTCTTTCTTTCAGACTACCCCTTCCTCACTGATGCTTAATGTTTGGGGCTCCTCATGCTCCCCGCCCCCCCCCCCCAGCTCTAAACTCTGTTATAGGAAAGAGCTGTGCTAAGACATGATGATTGAATAGCACAGGTTAGTTTGTAACCTCTTCTGAACTACTTTTATTTTATCCCATGAATCAATTTCTCTTCTCTCAACCTTAAAAACAAATCAAACATAACATTTTCTGTTTGTTGATGGTTCAGTTATCTCCATACTTTTGAATTGTATGAATTAGCAAATTTTCATATAAAAGATTCCAGGGCCCAAAAAGGACTACTAGATTTTGATTTTTCCCAGTAAGGCAATAACTAATTATAAAAATCACTCTTGTTTACAAGGAAAATATTTTAATATAAAAATATAGAAAACCATAATCTGAGAATAAAGCATAATAATGGATAGCTAGGGCATATATATTTGTATTTATGTTCTCCCTTATCCTCATTTTTTCCCTCATTTATTTTCAGATGGAAAAACCATTAGCATGGGCCACTACAGGTACAGAAGCCCACAGCTGGAGGGCAAGGAGTTGTCCTATAGACAGTGAGATACTTGTCACTAAGGTTGTTGAAGGGGAGCAATGCCAAGATATAGGGGCCAGAAACATGGCTCTTGAGCTGAAGGTGAGGGTGGGAATTTTGGTGATTCTGAGGGGAGATGCTGACTGTGGGAGGAGATGTAGATGGACAAGATAGGAGACCTTGAGGACTCAGGATGGTCATGTTGAGGGGACAGGGGCTGAGGTGGGTGAAAGTGGGGGTGGTGTGTTTGGTGAAAAACCATTCACTTCAACATGGAAGACAAGGGAAACAATGAAAAGTCCCTAAAGACAGTGACTATGACCTTACAAGGGACTCATTTAGAATGTTTTGCAGACAGAGACTAAGAAACATCATTGATTGATTGATTGATTGATTTCATGTGATTGACTTGATTCATTCATGGATGCATTTGTCTGAGGAGCAATAATTAAGCAGGCAGTACCCTAAGCACTGGGAATATGGAAATGAATAAAGTACCATCATAGTCACCAGATATATATAATCATAAATGATCTATATGTGCTACTATATTTATGTATTGCACTGTAAAACATAGCCTAACATGGAAATGAAAGGAAGATAATACAAAAATGATTGTAAATAGAAGGTCTGAAATTATCTTTCTGTACCTTAGTGGATTGCTTAGTCCATCCCTGGGCTGTGTCCATTCCCTATTTGGGAATTATTGGCCAAAGCAGTTGTAAGTAAGTTGGGAGAGACTGGCAAGTAGGAGCGATGAGAGAGGAGCATTACTATAAGGCTGAGGAATAGACATGGGCTCACAGAGAGGGTGGCCCTAGGTCTTTAGGATCAAAGAGAAAAGAAGGAAAAAGTAAAGAGAAGTGAAATGAAGCAAGAGAAGAGAGAAGAACATGGACGTGGGCCTGGGGGAAATACAGTGATTGAGAAATTCTCAAGGGGTTGAGCGACCCTCAAGGTAGAGCTTACCAACAGGAAGGGCACTTGAAACTCTGGTTGGAGTGAAATCAGGCTTATTTGGATCCAGCCAAGTGAGCAGCATGAGGCTGAGTCTGTTTACATATCTACCCCACACTAAACCAGGGACAGTGTGTGCTCAACCACAGAGGACAGGGCAGGAAGGGCTTCCATGAAACCTGCAAGAGGAGAAACCCTAAATTTCGAGGGAGAATCTTATACTGCTTCAGATACATAGGTCACAGGGCACTGTGACTCTGGGTTAGCTTTTTGAATCATTTGATAACCAGCACTAGGGTGACCAGACATCCTGGTTTGCTTGGGACCATCCAGTTTATATCACTGAAAGTCCTAGGTCCTGGGAAACCCTCTGAGTTTTAGGCAAACTGGGACAGTTGTCACCTAAGTTATAGCACCTTCCTCTTTTGAGGAACAACCCCTTATCCTTATCACTCCATTAGGTTCCAGTGTAGTGGTTTCCTCTCTAGGGGCAGACACGTGACTGAGTGCTGGCCAATCAGCACCTCTGGCCTTGGTCGCAGAGATTAGATCACAAGGGCACATGAATGCGGCAAACCACGTCAGTGAGACTCAATTTTGGACATTTTGTTGGGACTGTTGGGAAAGTAGAGGGACTTCTTTGCTGGGACTTCTGGCACCGAGTCTGATGAATGCTTGGAGATGCTGGAACCTCCTACTGGAATCTGGAATAAAGCCAAGTTTAGAGAAAAACAGAAAGGAGAGATGAAGAGATACTGAATCTTGATGATGTCTGGGTCCCTCTACTAGACCATGCCTGAAGAGAGCTTTACTCTTAAAATTTTTCAGTTATGTGAGCCAGCGAATCTCCTTCCAACACCACCATCCCACTTTACCCTTTGCTTAAGCCAGTTTGAATTGGGTTTTTCTAACTTTTAACTGATGGGGGTCCTGACAATGCAGCTTGTGTTGATCAGATAGAGATAGCGAAATACATATTATACTACCCAGAAGCCATCTTTAATAGCTGCATCTTTCTGCATCTTGATGCCTCGGGAAAGGGGCACAAGGAGCTGCCAGTCTTCCCTAAGATAAAGGAGATAATCAGTAGTTGTATGGGCTTTAATGGTCAGGAATAAAAGTGGAGAACTGATGTATAATGGGACTTGGTTATTACTTCAGAAAGTGGTAAGGAGTGGTAATTCAGGACTAATGCTATAAGAGGGTTGGAAAGTTTCAGATTTTTGTTGCTTAATTGTATTTATTCCTTTATTTTTATTTATTCCCTTGCCTAGACTGATTAACTGCAAATTTTTGAAAAACTATATTAAAGTGGGTTTGTGAGTGTCTTTTAGGGAGCAGCTAAGCCAGGGGAAGATGAAATCAAGGACTAATCATTTAGAGCCCTCTGTCCAACCTAAAGTCTTTAAATATTTGTTCAACATTTATTTACAAGTGGCAAAAACAACTTATTCTTATGAACAATTCACTTCCATTGATTAAAGTTGTCCTAAAACTATTCCTAAAACTTTAGGAATAAAATAAAATGTTCACTTTTTTTTTTGTAATTCTCATTATCCCCTTTAGTTTTATTATTTTCTGAAGCTGACGTCTCCTTGTAGGCTTATTCACAAGTTTACAATTTTAAAAACAAATCTCAGTAAATGGCACTATGCCGCACATGATTCATTTTTATAATTTTAATTCTCTGTAACAGAGAGCTTCAGCAACCATTAGCAGTCTGGTTCTGGGTTGGAGAAATTAAGAGAAAAATATAGGTGCTGAAGACATGTGTTTTAAAATTTTTTACTGCAGGGCATATTCTGCTTTGGAGGGAGCGGATCTATTTAACTTTTCACCAACAAGGTAAGGAGTTATATAAGGAAGCTTAAGTTAGTTGACATTATATTTCCAATGTATTCAGTGATGGTTTAATATCCTATATGGACTGTTACCACTATCAGTTGCCTAGTTAGCCTGGCCTGAATCCAGCTCTGGAGAGAAAAAGTGGTAGCACTGAGAATCACTGAGCGGAAGAAGAAGCGGGATCTCTGAATCTTTAGGAAAGGATGCTTTGAAAAGTGCAGGGAAAACTGGTCTATAATGTTTAGGATGGGCAGTAGAAATGGTAGAAATGCCAGCCAGGTGGGCAGGTTTCCTATTTTTAGAAATGGTGGGCTAGATAATTTGATTGAAACTTTTACTAGGAACTATTTTCAAAAGCTGAAAAAAATTAAGACAGAGCTTCTTGAAAACATAATAAAGTAACAAGTTAATAAAGAATTACCAGACCAAAGTGAAGGAAAAACAGAACCCTGAGATGTAAATGAGCATGGATATCACTTTTAAATGAGGACATTTGCTGAGGCATCAAAATTAGGACCTTTGTTTTGATAACTTGGTAGGATATGTACAGAGGATAAAAGACATTCCCACATTAAACTGGGACCTCAAAAGTGCAAATGCTCAAAATAAGGATGATTCTGAAGTTTAGAGCTGTAGCTTAAAAAAAATGCCTAGTATTGCAGATAATTTGATTCAAGGTAGTTTCATACTAGCAACAGTCACAAGCACCTGACACAAAAGAAATTCAAATTCTCCCTTGAGCACTGTCTCAAATTATTCTTTTAAATAATTAAAAAAAACATAATATACAACACATAGCCAAAGATAACCAGGCATACACATAAATAAGACTCCATGAGAAAAAGCCATCAAAACCAAAAGACAACACAATAGCAGCTTAGACATACTCAAAGAGGGAATTGATGAACTGATAGATTCATCAGAAGAAATTATCCGGAATACAGTATGGGGATAAATAAGAGATGGGGTGGGAAGAAGGAAGGAAGGAAGGAAGGAAGGAAGGAAGGAAGGAAGGAAGGAAGGAAAGGAATGAAGAAAGGAAGGAAAAGAAGGAAGGAAGGAAAGGAAGGAAGGGAAGGAAGGAAAGGAGGTAAGAGTCTTAGAAGATACAATGATAAGATACAAACATATGTTTAATGCAACCCAAGAAGTGGGAAAGAAGGTAGCAGATGCTGTATTTGAAGAGATAATCACTGAGAATTTTTCAGAACTGATGGAAGACACCAATGCATAGATTTAAGAAGCCCAAATTCCCAAGAAAGATAAAGGAAATATACTCCTAGACACATCATGACATTGCTGAAAATAAAAGATAAAGATAACTTTGAATAGCAGCCAGTGAAAAAGATATTACTTTCAAAGGAGTAGCAAGTAGACTCACAGCAACAATGGAAGACAGAAGACAGTGGAATCTCAAGGTGCTAAAAGGAAATAGCTGCTGACCTATAATTTTATATATATGTGGCACATGCATCTTTCAAGAATGAAGAAAAAAATAAAAAAAAAATGAGTGAGTTCTCCATCAGCAGATGTGTAACAAAGAAAATTCTAAAGGAATTTTTTAGAAAGTAAAAATATGACTCCAAATGTCTTAAATCTGATACGGGGCATCCACAAAAACCACAAAGTTAACATACTATTTAATGGTGAAAGACTGAATGCTTTCACTCTAAGATCAGGGACAAGACAAAGATGTCTACCTACTTTCATGACTCTATTCAACATTTTACTGGAGGGTCTACCCAGGGAAGTTAGGCAAGAACCTGAAATAAAAGGCATTGAGATTGAAAGAGAAGAAGTAAACTATTTCCATTTGCAGATGACATGATCTTATGTATAGAAAACACTAATAATACTAAGTCTACGAAAAAACTAATAGAGCTAATAACGAGTTAAGCAGGTAGCAGATTATAAGGTCAGTATACAAAAATTAATTTCATTTCTATATTCTTGCAATGAAAACTCTGAAAATGACATTAAGAAAATAATTCCATCTAAAATAGCATCCAAAAGAGCAAAATACTTAGGAATAAATTTAATGAGAGAAGTATAAAACTTACATTCTGGAAACTATAAAACATTACTGAAAGAAATTAAAGGAGACAAAAATAAATGGGAAAACATATCCTGTTCTTGGATTGGAAGACTTAGTATTGTTATTAAGATGGAAATATTCCTCAAATTCATCTTTAGAGTCACTTCAATATGTATAAAATTTCTGGCAAACTTCATTGTAGAGATGATGAGCTTATCCTAAAATTCATATAGAAATCCAAAAGACCTGGAATAACTAAAACAATCTTGGAAAAGAACAAATTGAAGAGTTCACACTTTTCAACTTCAAAACTTATTACAAATCTTACTACAGTTGTGATACAGGCATAAGGATAGATGTATGTAGATCAATAGAATGGGACTGAGAGTCCAGAAATAAACACTTAAATTATAGTCAACTGATTTCAGACAGGGGTGCCAGGACCATTCAACAGGAAAAAGAGTAGTCTATTCAACAAACGGTTTTGGATGACCGTGTATCCATATGTGAGAGCATGAGGCTGGAATTCTACCCTTCACCATCTACAAACATTAACTCAAAGTGGAACCAAGACCTAAATGTAAGAGCTGAGACTGAAATTCTTAGAATAAAACACAAGAAACGAATCTTCATGATCTTGGAGTAGGCAGTGGTTTCTTAGATATGACACCCAAAACACAAGCAACAAAAGAAAACAGAATGCGACTATATCAAGATTAAATTTCTTGTGTGTCAGAAGATATCTTTAAGTAAGTAAAAAGACAACTGACAGAATATGGTGATGTGAGAAATGATCTTATTTAAGAATTTGAAATCGAAATCTCACTTTGGAGAGTAGAGGTATGCTAAAAGAAAGCACACTGCTAGTCCTCCTGGGAAGATTTTGTATGTTGGGCTGATAAAAGGGAGTGCAGTGAGGTCTCAGAACGTTCCCCAGAAGTCAAGTGTGGTGACTGTTTTCCAAAGTAAAGAGTTTGTGTACATCAGTTGGGGAGGGTTTTTTCCTCCTGACTTTCGATATTGGAAATAAAAAAATATTAAAATGCAAAATGAAGTCACTTTTAGTTAATGTATGTAATAGCTCCCTATATGGGAAGTGGTTGGGGTGATGATCACTGAGGTTTTCATTTACCCACCAGCTCGCACCTTATCTGAGCCAACACTCAGAATCAGGAAGCAGTGGAACTTTCTGTCTCCCGCTCTCAGGAAGAGAATGAGGCAAGAGAGCAAACAAGGTGGGGGCAGCTGGTTTCTATTTGACTAGCTGTAGGCCCTCAAACCTCCCTGCCTCCTCCCGATACTCAGCACACAAACTGCATGTTCACTTTCGGGTGTTTTTGTTCAGGGGAGCTGAACAGACACCCAAAGAGTTTCTGAGTCAAGGGGAAAATGAATGCTTCAACTTGCATTTTCCTTCACAAAAGGGTTTCTTTAAATGACAGTACTTGTTTTTTTCTCATCATAAAAGTAATATAAAGTGGTAGAAAGTGTTAAAGAATAAAAAAGTTTAAGGATCCTGAAGAGGGATAAATTAGTGGAGCATAGGATTTTTAGGGCAGTGAAAGTAGTCTGTATGATACTATAATGGTGGATAGGTGTCTAAACCCATAGAAAGTACAACATCGTGATGTGTCAGTGTAGGTATTCTGTTTGTAACAAATGTACCATTCTGGTGGAGATGTTGATAATAGGGAGGCTGCGCGTGTGTGCAGGCAGGGGGCTTATGGGAAATCTCTGTCCTTTCCCATCAATTTTGCTGCGAACCTATAACTGCTAAATCCAACAAAAATTTCTTTTAGTAAAAGGAATTTTTTTTTAAATCCAAGAAATAAAAGCATAGAGAACAAAATGATAAACCACGAGTCCATCTCAAGAAGTACCATGGCTTTATTTCCTTCTAGTCTTCTTTTCTTGAATAGGTATTTTTTTTTACGTAGCTGAGATCATACTACAGACAGTTTTTATCATGCTTTTTTATTTAGCTTTGTATTTATCAAAAATATTTCTTACTTCATCAAAAATTCACTGCAAGCATAAATTTTAATATTCAATTATGTGGAGGTATCATGTCTGTTTAATCTTTCCCCCACTGTTGAATATTTAGGTTATTTGCAACATTTAATGTGTGAAATGATTTTTGAGAAAGCAAAACTTCTGGTTTTTGAAAACTTGAGGATAGAAGTTGAAAAAGCTGGCATTTAAGCTGTAAGCAATTTTCTATTTCATTAGACATGGGGGCTCTAATACTGTTTCAAGACAGGTGGTATTTTGTTCTGGGCACTACTGGAATTAACACTACAATTACACACATGTAAATTACTTACTCATTTAGTATTCTTGGGGAACATGTGGTGTCACCACCAACCATAACAGAAGTTTTTGTAGATTGAGAAACCAAATATCCTTATAGTTAAGATATATATATATATATATATATATATATATATATATATACATACATATATATATATATACATACATATATATATATACACACACACACATATTTATTTATATATGTAAATAAATATATATACATATTTATATATATAATTTATATGTATATACATAATATGTACATGTATATATGTATGTATTATATACATATACTATAATATATGTACATACATATACATATAATAATATGTTTATATATAGAAGTATATAAATGTTATATATATGCAGACAATTTTATTTTGTAAAAAAAATATATATGTATATATATACATGTCTATATTTTTTTGTAAGAAGTGAATGGAGTGAAAAAAAAGTTTTTTCTCAGTTTGAAACGAAAGTTTTTTTGCCTAAAGGGTATGGATATTCACATCCGTGTATATGCTGTGGTACCCAGAACATTCAGCCTCTGGAGATCTAAATAAGGCTAGCTTTATTACTCATTCTATAGCTCATGAGTCTCCAAAGCCCTGCCCAAGAGTTCTATGACTTTCTGAGCGTCTTATGTTCTCATCGCCTTGGCTTCTGGGAACCTGTGCTCCTGCACCTGTTCCTGTTCCATACCACCTGCACCCAGATGTTAAACTAAGCTGCTTCCTCAATTTCCACAATACTCATACAGCTCATCCCTATGTGGAGAAATAATAATCATGACCACTGACATTTATTGAGCTCTTACACTGTACCAGGTATTATTGTAACAATTTTAGAGGCATTGCCTAATTTGATTTTTGTAACAATTCTAGGAGATAGGAACTGAAATGTCCTAACTTTGCAAATGCAGAAACTGAAGCACCGAGAGATCAGGCATAATTTAGGTGCAAGTGTGTTTATTAAAGCGTTCACTTATTGAAAAAATTAGTAAGCATCCCAATAATTCTGTGAGGTGCTAGGGGTTCAATGGTGAATCACACAGACATAGTCTTGGCTGTCAGAGAGCTCACAGTCTAGAAGCAGGAAACAGAAAATTAAGAAGTTACCAAAAACACAAAGTAGGTGAAGTATAGAGTGACACTCCAGAGAATTTTTTTGACTTCTGTAGTTATTGGAACTTTCTGAAGGAAGTGACAACTAATAGAGACCTGCAGGATGATTGGAAGTGAGCCATAGAAGGGTGGAGAGAATCAGGTAAAGAATATTCCAGGTAGAGAGCAGTTTGTGTGAAGGCTGGGAATGAAGCGTAAGTATGGTGAGTGCCAGGTGCTAATGGAGGTTTGGAATGGCTGCAGCAAAGAGTGAGGTATGGTCAGCAATGAGAAGATGGGCTGGGGAGTTGGGCACAAGCCA
This sequence comes from Felis catus, assembly GCF_018350175.1. Classification (NCBI taxonomy): domain Eukaryota; kingdom Metazoa; phylum Chordata; class Mammalia; order Carnivora; family Felidae; genus Felis; species Felis catus. The sequence continues at coordinate 125,012,712 of NC_058376.1, forward strand.
GGACCTGTAGGCCTTGTAGGCCATGGAAGTTCTGGAAGTCTCATTAGGAATATTAAACTCCAACCCAAGGGTAAAGGCAAGCCAAAAAAAGGTTTAAGCAGGGGAGGGACATGACCATATTTGCATCTAGAGTGTTCTCGAATTGCATATAGAGAATGTAATTGACCAGAGGGTGATGACTAACAGCAGCAAATCCAGAAGGCTTTTTAGGGGGCCATGTGAGAACTCGTGGTGGCCTGGACCCGAGAAGTGGCAACGTCAGTGGAGAGAAGCAAATGGATTTGAGATTTATTTAGAAGGTTGTATAGTCTGGGTTCTTAGTTGCAAAGAACAGAGCCCATTCCAGGTGATGTAAGCAGGAAGGGATTTATTACTGGATATTTGGGATATTATAGGATATTTATAATGTGAAAGAAAGATCAAGAAATAAATTACTATTTTGGAAAAAAATAATTAAAACCTGACCCACTTTACAAAATTAAAGGAAATCTGAACCATTTCCTATGATTTTGGCTGTGCTCTGAGGGGACATCATTTTGGTCAGATAGGACAAACCAGGGTTCAGAGGGGGCCTCCTGGGTGAGCAAGGAGGTATGTGTTTTGGTCCCACAAAAGCTCCAAATCAGCTGGCTTGGAGAGAGGAAGGACTTCCTCCTCATCCTTGTTAGGCTGCAGATGGTGGGTGTTGAGAACCAGGAGGAGTGCACCTCCTTTCATGGGATCATCATAGACCAGGGAGGGGATATCCCTTTGGGTCACTTTTCTTTCTAAGCCAGCTGCCTCCCAAGTCCAGAGTCCATAGTTCACTATGGATTTTGCCATTCAAGCATCCTAGTTGCTATGGAATTTATTCACTATCTCAAACACACACTATTTACCCATTCAGCCACTCATTCATTTATTCATTCATTCACTAACTTCCATATTCACACTTAACTTGCTTACTCAACAGAACTTTTATGTGTTGGGTGTTGTGGGGCTAGAGGACAGAGGTGGGTGTGTGTTCAGAGTTTGAAATCCAGGACTGTCTGCCTCGGCTAAGGGCACTGGGCAGACCTATCTTCCTCTTCCTGTACCCCTTCACTTTGTTGGTGGCTGTCAAGCTCAGTGCTTCTAAAACACTGATGTCCTCACGAATCACCTGGGATCTTGTTAAATTGGAGATTCTAGTTCAGTAGCTATGGGCGAGGTCTAAGATGCTGCATTTCTGACAGACTCACAGGTAAGACCGATGCTGCTGGTCCTCAGACCTCATTCTGAGTAGCAGGAGTCTAGATTGGTGCTGTCCAATAGACATATTAGGGGGGCCCATCTATATTATACACCCAGCTAACTCAGAGGTTCAGATAAATACTGAATTTGATTTTTAGTATAAGTATGTTCCAAATATTGCATGGGACATGTTTGTACTAATAATTTACTAAATATACTAAAAACCTTATTTGTGTTTACCTGAAATTCAAATGTAACTGGGCATCCAGATTTTTATGTGTTAAATTTGGCAATCTTATGTGTGATCTGAGCCACAAACGTGAGCCACATATATAATTTTACCTTTACTTTTAGCTCCATTTTAAAGTAAAAAGAAGTGAGCTAATTTAAATAGCATACTTTATTTAGCCCAATATATACAAAATACTATTTTAGCATATAATTAATGTAGAATTATTGAGATATTTCACATTCTGTTTTTTGTTCTAAGTGTTTGAAATCTAGCATGTATTTTACACTTACATGTCAATTTGATCTAGCCACATTTCAAGTGCTCAGTAGCTGCATGTGGGTAGTGTCTACTATGTTAAACAGGGTAGATCTAGATCTCCCAAGATATTCTTACTTCATTGGCCTGGGACATAGGTATGTTTTAATAGCTTTCTGGTTACTCGGATGTGCAGTCAGATGGCCACCTGAGCTCTACCAGGCTGCCTGGTCCCAGATCATTCTGTGATGAGTGGCAGCTGCCACAAGAGGGAGCCAGTCTCTAGGAATAAAGGCTTCTCAAAGCCTCCTGGTCTTCACTAGGCAGGGGACTTGAGATAGGCTCAGTGGATCCACAGGCACAGAGCCTGGACCTGTTCTTCAGTTTTCGTCCCACTCACTTTTCCAGCCAAGGTTACCCCTGGTCTGGGTCACTACTGCAGATCTTTCTGTTAAGTTGCTCTGTTAAATATCCCTTTCATCTGCAGTATCTCTCCTCCTTCCTCCCACCAACATAAGGTCTTTCCCACCATAGCAGGGTGGTAAGGTACAAAGACTGGGAACCAGGGGTCCCACAGATTGAGGTCTGAGTCCCAGCTCTGCTGCTACTCACTGGGTATTTTTCAACATGTCACATAGCTGCTGTCAGCCTCCTCACTAGTTTGAGAGCATCTCAATCTCATCATCATGTCAAAGAAGGACAACATGTGATCATATACTTAAAGCAGTGCCCAGGAGTTGCTCATATAAGGTAAAGCAAAGCAGGTGCTCAGGAAATAATGGTTCATTCCCCTGCCCCCCGCCATGCCCTGCAGATATATTGGAAGTAGTGTGATACACCTAACATATTAGTTCCCCGACTCAGCAGCACCACCATGGGGTCACCTAAGGAGCTTATGAATATATCCTATTTTTTGATCCTCTCCCCCAGAGATTCTGATTCTGTAGGTCTGGGATGAAGCCAGGGATTATGGATTATGAATTTTAAGGTTCTCCAGGTGATTCTGAGCAGCCATCCTGATACTGGTGTTTTGGGTTGTTTGAGAACCATCAACATGTGGAAGGAACAAGGGATTTGGAATCAGGAGTCCTGGGCTTCATTTCTTGCTGTGCTGGGCTGTGCTGTTGACTCAAATTCTCTGAGCCTCAGTGATGCCATTTGTACAGGACAAATAAGACAGCCTGCTCAGGAGGTGGTGACACATATAAAGCAGAGTAAGGGCTGGGTAGTCATTGTCTCTCCCTTCCTCACCCCCTCTCTAGGCTCCCTCTTTCCTAATTCCCTGAGCTACCTACTGTTCCCAGCACAGGCCATTTTTGCTCATCTTCTAATTGCTGTCCGTCCATTCCTTTCCTGCTATTTGGCTTTCCTCCGCTCCTTTTTCCCTCCGTCCCTCCTCTGTCAGAGCTGGGCCAGCTAAACCAACAACCCCACACTCCCCTTGGGCTTCAGATTAGATTCTCTTTGGTGTCCAGTTGCTCTGTTATTTCAGATTCAATGTCTTTGAGCAACAAGTTTACCACCGGACCAGTTCAAATAAGGCCTTCCCTATCCCCTCACCCCTTCTCCCATCCCACCCCAAGGAAGCAGACTTAGCTGACAGTTCTTGGGAAAGGATGGGTGCCAGAGGGGAGTGGAGAGGAGTTCTTTATGGGGAAGAGCAAAGAGGACAATCCCATCCTCTTTTTCAATCATAGGCTTCTGACCTGGGACACATTTACTTTACAGCAAAACATCAAAAGCAAAGCTAAAAGCTAAATGGCTAATGTATTAATAGGTATCATACATAAATGATAGTAAATCAGGTTTGGAGTTTTGATTAATATCAACCATTGGATTGAGACAGTAATTATAACTTAAAGTGATTGTAGGTTTGGGGAACCTGGGTGGCTCAGTTGGTTAAGTGTCTGACTCTTGGTTTCAGCTCAGGTCGTGATCTTATGGTTCATGAGATAGAGCCCCGGGTAGAGCTCCACGTTGTTGGCATGGAGCCTGCTTGGGATTCTCTCCCTCTGCCCCTCCCTTGCTTGCATTTTCTCTCTCACTCTCTCTCACAATAAATAAATAAACTTAAAAAAAAAAAGATTGTATGTTTGTCTAATCAAGAGTCAACAGGAAAATCCTGGGCCTCCTAGGGTTACCATCTAGTTGCAGAGGAAATTTACGCCCACTAACCACGTTTTAGTGACAAGAAAAGACCCAAAATAAAATTTCATTATTATTATGTCCACAGTGATGCCTATTCAATGTATTGGTCACATCCAGTATTCTGTAACCTTTTCATTTTTAATTTAATATATCCTGGAATATTTTTTATGCCATTACATCAAAATTTTCCTCCATCCTTTAAAAGACTGCATAGGAGTCCATCATGTGACTATATTATAATTAATTTAATCAATTCCATATCACTATCTGTTCAGTTTCCAATGGTTTTTTTTATAAAGAACAATTATCTCAGAACATTAATCTTTACTTGCTTGTTTCATTATTTCCTTAGGACAAACTCCCTGAAGTGAAATATGTAGTATAAATATAAAAAATGCACATTTAAAATTTTTATCATATTGTTCTCTCAAAAAGTTGGATCAGGGGCATCTGGGTGGCTCAGTTGGTTAAGTGTCCGACTTTGGCTCAGGTCATTATCTCACGATTTGTGAGTTTGAGCCCTGCATTGAGCTCTCTGCTGTCAGTGTAGAGCCTGCTTCAGATCCTCTGTCTCCCTCTCTCTCTGCCCCTCCCCTGCACTGACTCTCTCAAAAATAAACATTTTTTAAAAAATTAAATTAGTTGATATACTTACTAAAAAACATTATGCTTAAATGACAATTTCCATATTCTTGAAAACTGAGGATTATCAATATTTTTATTGCTTTCAAGAAAGAATAGATGGAATTGATGTCCCATTTTAACCTACAATGCTTTGATTACTGTCCCCAACGAGAGTAACTTTTCCTGTATTTGTTTGCAGACGCTTTAATTTTTTTTCCTTTGATTTGCTTATTCATGGTGATGAGTAAAATTTTTATCAGATTAATAATTCCATTACAAGGTTGTGTATTCATATCTTCTTTTAGTGAAATTAATGTCAGATTGGTGGGCAGAGGTCTTTACCCCTCCCCCCAATTATATATGGGATTAATGCTTTCAATTACCTTTTCAAATTAGAGTGCTTATCAGATTCTTCTGTGTAACTTGAGGTTTTATGGTGTTTCTGGGCTTTTAAAAAATTTTTAATGTTTATTTATTGTTGAGAGAGAGAGAGAGAACATGAGCAGAGGAGGGGCAGAGAGAGAGGGAGACACAGAATCTGAAGCAGCTCCAGGCTCTGAGATGTTGGCACAGAGCCAGATGTGGGGCTCAAACTCACAAACCACGAGATCATGACCTGAGCCGAAGTCGGACACTTAACAGACTGAGCCACCCAGGTGCCTCTTTGTTTTTGTTTTTTCAGAAAAGTTTGAGTGCAGTGTGAAGCTCATTCAGACAGAAATAAGGTTGTCACCATGGCCTTTACTGGGGTCTGGTGCTGCTGTTTACCTGGTTTACCTCTCTGTGGAACCCACTCATTGATTCTGGAAGTCAGGCAGTCCCAATCTATTTGAAACAATCTTCAGAGATGTTTAGAAAGACTAAAAAGGGGCTTGTTAACGAGGCTGAACTCAATTTTTTACCAGACTGTTAACTTAAATATAAATGTTGTTAAGCATATACACATGGGTTCCATGATCAGTTTCAATTTTTTCTCCTCACTAAGGAGCTGTTGAATGTTTTCACCTGGGATAGTGAATAGAGCTGCTGTCTCCAGCCCGTTGACAGAGTCCAGGTTTCTGGGGACCCTCTCTGTGTGTCTCAGCAGCTCTTGTGCTCAGGCACATCCTTACGGGAGGTGTGACATGGTGGCACCTGCTGTTGGCAGACATTTCCAGCTCTTTCCATCATGTTTCCATTCACTGTAGGGACCTAGTATAATCACAAGAGTAAAGCTCAGGATTTTCCTTCCTTTCAGTAGGTTTTGGAAATTACAGTGCACAACTGAATCCATAGGTGCTTTCTGAATTAACTTCTATATAGAAAATGTCTATTGAAAGTGAAGTAATAAAAATGTGCTAATTTGAAGCCTATGTATATATTATTAATACTCAAGAGTGACCATAGTGACTGTTTAAACATTAAACCAACAAAAAATATTTTTAGGGAGGAGGATCTTTTCATTAGCATTATATAGAATTGCGATATGATAATCCTAAAAAAAAAGGCTGATTTTGAATAGAATTTATTATTGCTTTTAAATTCACTACAGATGGTACATCTCTGATGCCTTGGTACCAGATAAGCTCCCAAGTTTGGATTCAGCCTTCAGGAAAATACAGGAAGAAGACCCAAACTTCTGTCATTGAGTGAAATGTGGCTTGAAGTAAAAATTATGCTCAATTATTAAAGAACTGACAAACTTGTTTTCTTAAATATCTGAGCTTGTGGCTGGAAATTTGTACTCAGTAACTTGTTATTCCAGAAACTGCTTCCTGGGGTTGTGGTGTTCCTCTCTCTCATTTCAGAGGAGACCTGGTTCTTCCTCCTATATGGAGCACTTAAAAAAAATTTTTTTTAAGTTTATTTATTTATTTTGAGAGAGACAGAGACAGTGCGAGAGGGATAGGGGCAGAGAGAAGGACAGAGAATCCCAAGCAGGCTCTGTGCTGCCAGTGCAGAACGTGATGTGGGGATTGAACTCACAAAACCAGGAGATCATGACCTGAGCCGAAACCAAGAGTCAGACGCTTAACCAACTGAGCCACCCAGGTGCCCTGCATATGGTGTACTTTCTGTGTCATGGATAGAAAAGATTTAAAATTTTTATTTTTGGGAGAAGAATCACTTTGTGAATGGGATCCAAACTGAACAGGGATGCTCCCTTGGGCAGAAGCATAACCATGTATCCTCAGTACTCACTGTGTACAGAATTTAACTGATGTCTATGCTCAGTAGCAAGTGGGTCATAGATGTCCATTTCCTCCTCAGTTCCCTCCCCTCATTCAGGGCATTCCATTATCTCACCTCTTTGGCACCTCCTGGCCTTGGGCTGTTCTAGGGAGCAAAAATGGCAGGTAGGCCATTGACTGCCAAGGTCTTCTTTCTGAAAAGCATTGATCTGAATATCTGTGACCAAGAGGGAGGGCCTGCAGTTGTAGAGAAGGGGCTCTCTTGTAGAGCATGGAAATTTTTCTGAATAGTGAAATCCAGTGTGGCTTAGCAAATGACCACTGCTGAGCGAGTCTTCAATCAGGATGCCTCTTTGGTGGTGTTTCAACTTGCAATTATCTCCAAAGTCCTCAGGGGGAGGCAGAATCAGTATGGTCCCTCATCGGGCCTGATAACTCTCCAGAGCCTCCCTGGGGGTGTGGTGCCTATGCCAGGAAGGCACTGTGGCAATTAAAGAAGGTTTTCTCCCTAAGCTCTGGGGTATATTTATCTTCAAGCTAATGGTACAGTTGGTGCTTTCTTTTGCCAAGCTCCCTAACAACTGGGCCTCCTATTTCTTCAAAGTCTCATACCAGAGTGAGAGGGGAGTTCAAAGCAGCAAACTGTCTTCCTTCTGGTGAGCGCTAGTTGAATATCCATTAGCTTCACTAAGGCAGCCTCATTTCAAAGGCATCTTGTTGACCTATCTCTGGTCCCGCTGAAGCTGTGACCTAGAAGAGGCACTGGGCCTTTTGTCCCCACGGGCTGGCGGGAGGGAGGCTGGGTAGCCTGGACGATGCCCCGCTGGACAATGGGGAGCGTTGACGAAGTGCTCCCATTTATTGGCTGAGCCACCACATCAGTCATTCATTCACAGGCACAAGGTCTAAATTGCAGAACCAATTAACAGCACTAATAGCCCTTGCCTGAATTAATCTTTGAGACAAAAGGGAGGAGAAGTGGAAGTGCTATTAGCAAATCAAGCTGTACCATCCCTGCTTTATTGCGGAAATCTCAGTGTCTGTATGTGGCTATTGTGCACTGACTGCAATTATAGCCCTCATTTAAAAATGATTAAGTGGTTATAATTATTTTTCAATTAAAACTTGTATCTTCCATTTATGCAACATTTCAGACTTCAATTAAACTTCTTTTTAAAAGTGCCACTGAACCAAAAGATTCCTGTTTCCTCTTACCAGGAAACCCTAAACTCAACCCAGACAGGATTTTGATCTCCAGCCTTCAGAAATCGGTTCAGGAAACGTAGACATCGTGATGTGGGTTACCAAGCAATACGAAAATGTGTGGTGCCTGCTGGCAGAGAGCAGCACAACCACGGGTGTAGGGAGAGAGATGCTTCCTGGAAATCTGGGACTGCTGGCAAGAGAGGTGCTTCTTGCCAGAGGAAGGTCGTGTGGCTAGAAGAGCTGACGCCTGTGGCTGTATAGTTAGAGCAGCACTCAGTTCTGCTCTTACCACAGTAATGGTTACTGTAAGAAAAGTGTGAAGTTTTGAGCAATTGAATTCGTTTGAAAATTAGAGCAGTTTTTCAGGGTTTTTCCTTTAAGATGTATCTTATTTGCCTTTTTATGTGCTTTCTTGAGACGGGGAGGAAGGAATTGCTAGGAGTTAAGCCTAAACCACAGCCTATTTTATCTTGCTGCTGCTTCTAATTATGGAGTCAGAACATATTCTTTTCTTTTTTTTTTAAAGTTCATTTATTTATTTTGACAGAGACAGTGACAGTGAGAATGGGGGAGGGGCAGAAAGAGAGAAGAGAGAGAGAATCCCACGCAGGCTCTGCGCTGTCAGCACGGAGCCCCATGTGGGGCTCAAACCCACTAACTGTGAGATCATGACCTGAGCTGAAACCAAGAGTCCGACACTTACCTGACTGACTCACCCAGGTGCCCTAAAATCAGTGTATTCTTGCAGTATGACACACAGGTCTGCGGTGGTGGAAAAAAGGGTTCAGAACCTCCAGGGTCTAGGTGTGCCTGGGTGGCTCAGTCAGTTAAGCATGGGACTTTAGCTCAGGTCATGATTTTTTGCAGTCTGTGGGTTCAAGCTCCACCTCGAGCTCTGTGCTGTCAGTGTGGAGCCTGCTTCCGTTCCTCTCCCTTTCACTTGCTCTCTCTCAAAAATAAACATAAAAAAACAAAAAACAAACAAACAAAACCCTCTGGGGTCTAGAGGTTCCAGCCAGAGGGTTTCGCCGAGCCCTGCTTGCCACCTTTAGTGACAAAGAGAGCTGTAAAAAAAGCAATTTTTGGTCTCAGAGTGGCAGTGGGAAGTGTTTAGTTATTGCCCAAATACTGGCTGATGTTGGCCTCCATTTCTACTGGATATTCTGAGTTAATAACCTCAATTTTATTCTGTGTTCTTGAAGGCCCTCATGTCCCATGTAATACTTTTTAAACTCACACAATTAAAAGAAACCATGTATAATTCTTGTTCCTTAGTACAAAGTCCTGGTTTCTCTGACCTAATTCTGAGTCTGTTGAGGAAAATTATGTCTCAAGAAATGGAAGGTAATGGCAGATGAAATCTGGGGCCTGGGCTCTGGACCAGAACTTGCCCAAGAAACTCAGACAAAACTAATGGCCCCTCCCTGCAGGGAAGAGATATACTACTGCATTTTGAGTTTATTTTTGTGTATGGTGTAAGAAAGTGGTCCAGATGCATTCTTCTGCATGTCACTGTTCAGTTTTCCCAGCACCACTTGCTGGAGAGACTGTCTTTATTCCATTGGATATTCTTTCCTGCTTTGTCAAAGATTAGTTGGCCATACGTTTGTGGGTCCATTTCTGGGTTCTCTCTTCTGTTCCATTGATCTGAGTGTCTGTTTTTGTGCCAGTACCATACTGTCTTGATGATTACAGCTTTGTAGTATAGCTTGAAGACTGGGATTGTGATGCCTCCTGCTTTGGTTTTCTTTTTCAAGATCACTTTGGCTATTCAGGGTCTTTTCTGGTTCCATACAAATTTTAGGATTGTTTGTTCTAGCTCTGTGAAGAATGCTGGTGTTATTTTGATAGGGATAGCAGTGAATATGTAGATTGCTTTGGGTAGTATTGACATTTTAACAATATTTGTTCTACCTATCCAGGAGCATGGAATCTTTTTTCATTTTTTGTGTCTTCTTCAATTTCTTTCATAAGCTTTCTATAGTTTTCAGTGTATAGATTTTTTACCTCTTTGGTTAACTTTATTCCTAGGTATTTTATGGTTTTTGTGCAACTCTAAATGGGATCAATTCCTTGATTTCACTTTCTGCTGCTTCATTGCTGGTGTATAGGAATGCAACTGATTTCTGTGCATTGATTTTATATCTTGCAACTTTGCTGAATTCATGAATCAGTTATAGCAGTTGTTTGGTGGAATCTTTAGGGTTTTCCATATAGAATATCATGTCATTTGTGAAGAGTGAAAGTTTGACCTCCTCCTGGCCGGTTTGGATGCCTTTTATTTCTTTGTGTTGTCTGATTGCAGAGGCTAAGACTTCCAATACTATGTTGAATAACAGTGGCAAGAGTGGACATCCCTGTCTTGTTCCTGACCTTAGGGGGAAAGCTCTCAGTTTTCCCCACTGAGGATGATGTTAGCAGTGGCCTGTTCATATATGGCTTTTATGATCTCGTGGTATGATCCTTCTATCCCTACTTTCATGAGTGTTTTTATCAAGAAAGGATGCTGTATTTTGTCACATGCTTTCTCTGCTTCTTGAGAAGATCATATGGTTCTTGTCCTTTCTTTCATTGATGTGATGTATCACATTGATTGTTTTGTGGATATTGAACCAGCCCTGCATCCCAGGTATAAATCCCACTTGGTTGTGGTAAATAATTTTTTAATGTATTGTTAGATCCGGTTGGCTAGTATCTTGTTGGGGATTTTTGCATCCACGTTCATCAGGGAAATTGGTCTATAGTTCTCCTTTTTAGTGGGGTCTCTGGTTTTGGAACCAAGGTAATGCTAGCTTCATAGAAAGAGTTTGGAAGTTTTCCTTCCAACTCTATTTTTTGGAACAGTTTCAAGAGAATAGGTGTTAACTCTTCCTTAAATGTTTGGTAGAATTCCCCTGGAAAGCCATCTGGCCCTGGACTCTTGTTCTTTGGCAGATTTTTGATTACTAATTCGATTTCCTTACTGGTTATGGGTGTGTTCAAATTTTCTGTTTCTCCCTGTTTCAGTTTTGGTAGTGTATTTTTTGCTAGGAATTTGTCCTTTTCTTCCAGATTGTCCATTTTATTGGCATATAATTGCTCATAATGTTCTCTTATTATTGTTTGTATTTGTGCTGTGTTGGTTGTGATCTCTCCTCTTTCATTCTTGATTTTATTTATTTGGGTCCTTTCCTTTTTCTTTTTAATCAAACTGGCTAGTGGTTTACCAATTTTGTTAATTCTTTCAAAGAACCAGCTTCAGGTTTTATTGATCTGTTCTGGTTTTTTTGGTTTCAATAGCATGAATTTCTGCTCTAATCTTTGTTATTTCCTGTCTTCTGCTGGTGTTGGGTTTTATTTGCTGTTGTTTTTCCAGCTCCTTAAGGCATAAGGTTAGGTTGTATATCTGAGATCTTTCTTCCTTCTTTAGGAAGGCCTGGATTGCTATATACTTTCCTCTTATGACCGCCTTTGCTACATCCCAGAGGTTTTGGGTTGTGGTGTTATCATTTTCATTGGCTTCCATATACTTTTTAAATTTTCTCTTTAACTTCCTTGGTTAGCCCATTCATTCTTTAGTAGGATGTTCTTCAGTCTCCAAGTATTCGTTACCTTTCCAAATTTTTTCTTCTGGTTGATCTCAAGTTTCATAGCGTTGTGGTCTGAAAATATGCACGGTAGGGTCTCAATCTTTTTGTACTTGCTGAGGGCTGTTTTGTGTCCCAGTATGTGGTCTATTCTGGAGAACATTCTATGTATACTGGAGAAAAATGTATATTCTGCTGCTTTAGGATGAAATGCTTTGAATATATCCATTAAGTCTATCTGGTCCAGTGTGTCTTTCAAAGCCATTGTTTCCTTGTTGAGATTTTGATTAGATGATCTGTCCATTGCTGTGAGTGGGGTGTTGAAGTCTCCTACTATTATGGTATTACTATCAATGAGTTTCTTTATGTTTGTGGTTAATTGATTTATATATTTGGGTGGTACCACTTTGGAGCATAAATGTTTACAATTGTTAGGTCCTTTTGGTAGATAGACCCCTTAATTATGATATAATTCCCTTCTTCATCTCTTGATACAGTCTTTATTTTCAAGTCTAGATTATCTGACATAAGTATGGTTACTCTGGCTTTCTTTTGTTGACCATTAGCATGATAGATGGTTCTCCATCCCCTTACTTTCAATCTGAAGGTGTCTTTAGGTCTAAAGTGGGTCTCTTGTAAACAACATATAGATGGATCTTGTTTTCTTATCCATTGTGTTACCCTATGTCTTTTGATTGGAGCATTGAGTCCATTGATGTTTAGAGTGAGTACTGAAAGACATGAATTTATTGCCATTATGTTGCTTGTAGAGTTGGAGTTTCTGGTGGTGTTCTCTGGTCCTTTCTAATCTTTGTTCCTTTTGAAATATATGTATATATTTCATCTTTTCTCCCCTCAGAGAGTCCCCCTTAAAATTTCTTGCAGGGCTGGTTAGTGGTCACAAACTCCTTTAATTTTTGTTTGTCTTGGAAACTTTTTATCTCTCCTTCTATTTTGAATGACAGCCTTGCTGGATTAAGAATTCTTGGATGCATTTTTTCTGATTCAACACACTGAATATATCCTGCCACTCCTTTCTGGCCTGCCAACTTTCTGTGGATAGGTTTGCTGCAATCCTGATCTGTCTTCTCTTGTATGTTAGGGACGTTTTTTTCCCTTGCTGCTTTCATGATTGTCTCCTTGCCTGAGTGTTTTGTGAATTTGACTATGATATGCCTTGTTGATTGGTTTTTGTTGAATCTAATGGGGGTCCTCTGAACTTCCTGGATTTTGATGTCTGTGTCTTTCCCCAGGTTAGGAATGTTTTCTGCTATGATTTGCTCACATAACCGTTCTACCCCTATTTCTCCCTCCTCCTCTTCTGGGACCCCTATGATTCTGATGTTGTTCCTTTTTAATGAGTCACTGATTTCACTAATTCTTAAATTGTTTGTACTCTTTTGCCTAATCTCCCTCTTTTTTTCTGTTTCATTGTTCTCTTATAAGTTTGTCCTCTATATCTCTGATTCTCTGTTTTGCCTCATCCATCCTTGCTGCTGCTGCATCCATCCGTGATTGCAGCTCAGTTATCGCACTTTTAATTTCATTCTGGCTACTTTTTAACTTCTTTTCTCTCTGCAGACAGGGATTCTAATCTATTTTTGACTCCAGCTAGTATTCTTATTATCGTGATTCTAAATTCTGGTTCAGACATCTTGCTTGTATCTGTGTTGGTTAAATCCCTGGGTGTTGTTTCTTTGTGCTCTTTCTTTTGGGGTGAATTCCTTCATTTTGTCATTTTGAAGGGAGAGAAGGAATTAATGAGTTAGAAAAATTAAAATTAAAAAATTAAAAAAATATTAAAGTTAAAAAATTTAAAAAACACACAGAAAAAATCGAATAAATGATGGTAGGTCCTAGGTGTGTTTTGGTCTGGGTATTGAAAGTGGTTTGACAGATTACAGAAAAAAAAAAGGGGAGGGAGAAAAAAAAGGAAATCGTTTGAGAATTTGAAAAATGAATACACTGAAGTAGACTAAAATTAGATGATGGGAGTAAAAGAGAATTTGAAAAAATATACAGAATATATACACAATATACACAATACACAAATATACTTTACAAAAGTAAAGAATACCTTGGGAAAAAATTAAAGAAAAATATTTTTACTTAAAATTAAAAATAAAAATGAAGTTTTTCTCTTTCTGCATTCAAGAAAAAGAAAAGAAATGAAAGAGAAAAAAAGGAAAAGAAAGAAAAAAGGAAATCATTTGAAAATTTGAAAAAGTGAATACATTGTAGTAGACTAAAATAAAATGATGGAAGTAAAATATAATTTTAAAAATTACATAAAAGCAAAAAATATAGTAAAAATTTAAATAAAAATATTTTTAATAGAAATTGAAAGAAAAAATGAAGTTTTTCTCTTTCTGCATTCAAGGAAAAGAAAAGAAACAAAAAGAGAAAAAAAGAAAAAGAAAAGAAAGGAGATCATTTGAAAATTTGAAAAGGTGAATACATTGAAGTAGACTAAAATAAAATGATGGAAGTAAAATAGAATTTGAGAAAAATTTACACAAAAGTAAAAGTATAGTAATAAATATTAAAGAAAAATATTTTTAATAAAAGTTGAAAATAAAAATGAATGTTTTCTTTCTGTATTGAAGAAAAAGAAGTGTAAAAGAGAAAAAAAAGGGAAGAAAACTGAATAGATGGACCTGCTAACAGATTGAAGTAGGATTGAAATTACTTTGTTTTCCCTTAGAAGTCAGTCTTTGTAGTGCTTTGTAGTCCATAAACTAAGCCAGAGGTGAGACTTGTGTTCTTGAAGAGTGAAGTTGGGCGGGGCTTAGTGTAACATCTTCGCTCTCCACTAGGTGGCGCTGCCAGCCTACTGGTGTGGGTTGTTGCAGAGCTTGTAGACGCATATGCACATGTGTAAGAGCGGGGGGAAAATGGTGCCACCCAGCTACCCAGTCCGTTCTCCCGGGTCAGCGATCATGCATCCATCCTGTCTTCAGCTTTCTCCACTCCCCACTTTTTCACTCTCAGTGACCAGCCCCAGGCGGTACCTCTCTCCTGAGTTTTGTCTCAGATGCGGCTGTTTTCCCCGGCCCCTTACTTCTGAAGGACTGTGGCTTTGACCCATTCCGCCCTTCTGCAGGAAGGGTCTCACCAAGCAATGGCCGAATGAGCAATGGTTGAATGTTGGCTGCACCCAGGAATGCTTGCTGGACCCTGCTGCTCCCAGTGCCATGAGACTGCGGCCAGGTGCCAGCCTGCCCCAGGAAAATTCACGAGACAGTGTAGCAGCAGCGTTTCAGGAATTATGGAAAATCACAACACATGTCTGGCACCAGGCTTCACCCTTCACGACCTTGTTCCAGCACCAGCGAATGTGGCCGTTTTCTGGGGTCTGCTGGGACCAGGTGGCTTCAACAGTCTCTACCAAATGTCCTTCCAGCAGTGGAACTGCTTTTCCCCGTGTGGCCTGAGAACCTCCCAGATCCCACTCTGTTCCTAGGCATTAGCCCTTCCCACCAGAGCACTGCCAGGTATGGAGCTGCAGAGTTGCAGACTGCCCTCCCCTTGTTTACAGTCTTAATAGGATTCAAACCCCCTCTGTTCTCCTTTCTCTTCTCTCCCTTTTTAGTTTAGTCCCTGCAGCTGTTTCCAATTTTTCACTTTCTCTCCAGCTGCTTTTGGGGCGGGGTGCTTTTCCCATAGTCTCCCCCTCCTCCCCCCACCTGCCCCACCCCCGTTCCAGTCTCCATTCTCTCTCCACTCGCAAAAGCACCTTCCTTCCTGCGCCTTCTTGCTCCCCAAGTTCACTTCTCCGAGCCGCGTACCTGCTGAATTCTGTGGTTCAGGTTGTGCAGATTGTTGTGTTAATCCTCCAGTCAGTTTTCTAGGTGTATAGTGTTGGTCTGGCTGTATTTCATGGACCCAAGACACACAAAAAACTTCCATGGTGTTTAGCCATCTTGGCTCCTCTCTGAGATATACTACTGCAATATATTTTTTCCATTAAAAAAATCATTTGATATTGTTGATACCTCTAAAGTATATTAGGTTTTTATGCTCATAAAATCATGTTAATTGTAACAAATAAAAAATTTGGGAAACACCCACAAACAAACAAAAAATCAAGTCAAATCAAATTACTTCTGACCACTCTTAAGAATTTCATGCTTTGTGGGGCACCTGGGTGGCTCAGTTGGTTGAGCATCTGATTTCAGCTCAGGTCATGATCACTCAGCTCATGAGTTCAAGCCCCCCGTTGGGCTCTGTGCTGACAGTTCAGAGCCTGGAGCCTGCTTCAAATTCTGTGTCTCCCTCTCTCTCTGCCCCAACCCACTTGAATTCTGTCTCTGTCTCTCTTAACAACAAATAAACATTAAAAAAATTAAAAAAAAAAAAGAATTTCATGTTTTGGCTCCCTCCCTTTTTGTTTTTAAACCATAAGAGACTGTTAAAAACTGAGAATAAACTGAGGGTTGTTGGGGTGGGAGGGAGGGGAAAGTGGGTGATGGGCATTAAGGAGGGCACCTGTTGGGATGAGCACTGGGTGTTGTATGGAAACCAATTTGACAATAAATTTGATATTAAAAAAAAAGAAATTAGGGTAAACATAAGGTTCCTGATTTATTACTAGTTAATAAAAGCTCTCTGTTGTACTCTCAAAAAAATAAAAAAAAGAATTTCATGCAATACCTTATAGTATTACAAAAGCTATTTCTAGTTAAGGTAAGATAGCAATTTCCCTATTACTCTGAGCATTTTATTGGCTCATAGATGCAAGGAAGACGGGCTGTGTGATTCCACCCCCACGCCCCTCTTGAGGTCCTGGGAAAGGACAAAGGATTTTACTGAGCCCTATGTTTTATGCCCAGGGCAGAGAAACCTCTGAGAACATCTAGATTCAGAGGAGAATAAAGAGTTGTGCTTGGTGCAGACCAGCATCAGAAACAAAATGATGGTCAAGACCTTGTAGCAAGTGAATAGCTAGCTCTGGAACTTCTAGATTTTTTTTTCTTTTCTTTTTTTTTTTTTAATTTTTTTTTTCAACGTTTATTTATTTTTGGGACAGAGAGAGACAGAGCATGAACGGGGGAGGGGCAGAGAGAGAGGGAGACACAGAATCGGAAACAGGCTCCAGGCTCTGAGCCATCAGCCCAGAGCCTGACGCGGGGCTCGAACTCACGGACCGCGAGATCGTGACCTGGCTGAAGTCGGACGCTTAACCGACTGCGCCACCCAGGCGCCCCAAGATTTTTTTTTTCAAACACAGAACACACAGGGATTAGCAGTAGAGCAAAGAGGGCCCCCAAAGACTAGGAGAAATCAAAACATTTGGGAGTGCAAATTTCCCAATTAACATTTTGTTACAGCTGAATTACTACCTTGGGTTTCCGATGTATATGTACATATACATATGTATGTACATTCAGTATATTATGTACCTTTATTATGTCCCTACTATCTCCTACTGAACTGACCATTTTACATGTTATGTAGTTTGTATAATGTACCTCTGATACAGATTTTATAAAGCTAAATTTCCAGATGGGATTAAAGAGGTTGTTCAGAGAGTTAAGAATTTTGCTGATATAGCTAATAACTGGCATAGTTGGGTTTACTAGTACGTCTCGGTACCAGTACCACTCTTCCTTAATTACAATGCCTTTATGGAAAATCTGCTATCTGGTAGGCAAAGGACCTTCCTCCTTTGCCCCTCTGGCATCCCACAGGCTCACCTCTCCCCGCCCATCCACCTCGTTCCTCCTCTTCAAAAGTCATTGATTTTCTTGGCCCTTTACTTGTCCAAGTGAATTTAAGGATGAACTTGTCACATTCCATAAATAAAGCCCCTGTTGGGATATTGATTGGAATTACATTAAATTTATAGGTTACTTTGGGGAAGACTTGACATTTTTATGAGATTAAGTCTTCCTGTCTATGAACGTGGAGTATCTCTGTTTATTCAGGTCTCCTTTCATGTACCTCAATAATATTTTATAACTGTTTTTTCACAAAGCACTTCTACTTATTCCAAAATTCCTTATGGAGTTTAATATTTTGGTATCATGAATGGAATCTTTTCCTATTATCTTTTCTATTTGATTATTACTATTGTATGGAATTTCAATTGATTTTTATATACACATCTTGTCTCTAGCAAGCTTACTGAATTCTCTTATTTGCAAATAAAGACATCTCTGTTTCCTCTTCTCAATTCTTATGCTTGTGTTAGAATTGAACTGCTAATATTCAATACAATGTGGATAGAAGCACTGATATGAGTGTTGATGCCTTGTTCTTGATTTTGAAGGGACAACCTCTAATGTTTCACCATTAAAAATATCCTTTGTTTTATGTTTTGATAAATGCTCTCTCAGATTAAATAAATTATTTTATGTTTCTATTTTTTTAGAAATTAAGGTAATTTTAAACCCTAAATAAGGATTGAATGCCATCAAATCTTTTTTGCATTTACTGAGATGATCACATAGTTTTTCATTTAATCTGGTATTGTGGTATATCTTTTTAACAGATTCCCTTGCATTCTTGGGGTCTACACTATTTATCACAATATACTGTTGTATTTAATTTAATGCTATTTTACCTAAGAATTTTCCATCTAGTTTTATGAGTGAGATTGATCTACAATCTCCTTCCTTCCTTCATACTGAGAGTATACTTACCCTGCTCTTTGAGGTAGCTTCTATCATTCCGTGCTTTTTCCATTCTTTGAGACAGTTTATGTCTGAGGAAGATTGTTTATATAGCATGTTTTGAATACTCACTATCTGCCAAGCCCTCTTCTAGTCACTGGGGATATGGTAACAGACAAGTTAAAGTCTTGCTTCACATATTTCTTAACATTGGGACCAAGCACCACTGGCTCTGGGTTTTGGAAGTAAGGAAGAGCCTTTTGATTTCCAATTCAATTTCTCTCATAATTTTTGGTTTATTCAGGCTTCCTATTCTTCTTCAATTTTTTTTGATATTTTTTTCTAGGAACTTTTCTAATATATCTGTTTACCAATACACTTAATTGAATTATTTGTAATATTAAGTTATAATTTTTAACCCATTGTAGAGATAGCTTTGTTTTCTTTTTTTCCCCCTATAAAATATTGCTTATTTTGGCCTTTTCATTCTTACTCAGTCTGGTTAAGGTTGTGGTTAAAAGTTCGTCTATTTTATTATTATTAAACTAATTTGATTAGTTTTTTCCAAGGAGTCATCTTTTAGTTCCTAATTTCTGCCCTTAACTTTACTAGTTTCTTCCATTTCTTTCTCAAGCAATTTTTGCTTCTAGCTTCTTGAAATAACCACATAACTAATTTATTTCCAATCCGTCCATTAAAAAATGCATTTCTCTAAATATCATTCCCACTGAAAGGAATCAGGGCTTCTCGAAGAATGGCTGAGTCCAGATCTGGGGCAGAAAATGTACAAAATTAGCCTGGAACATCTGTCACAATAGATAACAAAGAAGCTATCAAAGACTACCAGGGTCATAACAATAGGACCCTGAAGCCTAATTAAAGGGGTTTATTCCTACTGGCCAAAGATGGGACAATATGACCATCAAAAAGAATAATATCTGCAGTGGATTGAAATACATCATGTATGTTAAAATCCATGGACTCATAATGATGCTAAAGCCTTAATGGTAATTTTTGATGTTAGGATATCAACTCATTACTCTGAAAATTCTTTAAAAATGGAAGCTATCAGTGTTTATCCTGCCTTTCCTATACAAACTATACCTCAGGGTAACTAAATAGTTGATCAGCTCTTTTTAGAATAATTTTAGTTAATAAAGTGATAAAATCACAAAGGATATTGCCACTTTGCAGACCTTAGTGATCAAACAGGGTGAGCAATGATCCCCAGTGGCTTCTAAAGTCTCCTGACTTGAAATACTGGGGGTACATATCTCCACCATGATGTATTTTTGCCCCCAATTCAAACCTTGATCTAATTAGATCTCAACATGTAACTAATAGTTTATAGGAAGTACAGGGAAACAAGGAATATGTTAAATGACTCCATGGAGAGAGAATCAATAAAACCCAGACTGTGGGAAATTATGCAAGAAAAACACTAGGCTTCATCAAGAAATCTCTTAAGCAAGAAGAGAGAGAGAGAGAGAGAGAGAGAGAGAGAGAGAGAGAGAAAGAGAGAGAGAGTTGACTTTATAGATTAAGATACTTAAGAGACATGTAAATGTAATATAACATATGGACCAAATATAAGGATCTTGCTTAGAATCATGTTTCAAACTAGCTAACTAGCTATATAAAAAAAAAAAAAACTAAGGAATTATTATTAGTTTTCTGTGTGGTGATGGAATTGTGGTTTGCTTAAAAGAGAGAGATGCTTATCTTTTAGAGATACAGACTGGAAGATTTATGGATGGAATGAGATGATATATTTTGCTCTAAAATAATCAAGATGGTCAAATGTTAATAATGTTTGAAGTTGGGTAATGGGCATATAGAGGTTCATTGTACTCCTCTCTACTTGTGTTTGAGTTTTTCCATAATTAAAAAGAATGCATCCCAAGTTTTAAATTTGCCATCAAGTAGTACTTCAGTTTCTTCCTACAAGTTTTCCAGGTAGGGATTTATTGTTTTTAGTCATAAACATTTCCCAGTTTCCATTGTCATTTCCTCTTTAAACAATGAATTACTTATGGATGCATTCATATACAAATACATATGTATGTATTTTATATAGTTAATATTATTTATTTTATATTTTATCATCTTGTTATTAGTCATTCCTAGTTTTGTTATATCAAGAAATGTTATCTGATTATGTTGGTTTTATTCTTTGAAATTATTTGGGACTTCTCTTGTGACTTAATACAAGATTAAGGTCAATTAAAAAATAATTTAAAAATAAATGTTGCATTTGGATTTGTAAAGAGACTGTATTATTCATTTTGTGGATTCAGAATTTTCCTTTTATCTATTAGATGAACTTGCTAATTGGGTTGTTCTTTATTTTTACAGTTAAAAAATTTTTTTAAAGTTTATTGTTATTTTTGAGGGGGGGGATCAGAGGAGAGGCAGAGAGACGGGGAGACAGAGAATCTGAAGCAGGCTTTGCACTGTTAGCACAAAGCCAGACATAGGGCTTGAATCCTTGAACTGTGAAATCATGACCTGAGCCAAAATTGGACACTCAACTAACTGGGCCACCAGATGCCCCTATTTTCACAATTTTTAAAATTTGCTTGATTTATTGTGTTTTTTAATGTTTATTTTTGAGAGACTGAGAGCATGAGCAAGCTTGAGTGGGGGAAGGGCAGAGAGAGAGGGAGACACAGAATTGGAAGCAGGCTCCAGGCTCTGAGCTGTCAGCACAGATCCTGATGTGGGGCTTGAACTTGTGAATTGTGAGATCATGACCTGAGCTGAAGTTAGATGCTTAACCGACTGAGTCACCCAGGTGCCCCTTGATCTATTGTTTTTTTTATAGAGTTGTGCTAACATTTCCTATTGTGATTATAAGTTCTTTAATTTTCTTCACAGTTTTATAACTTTATACATATTGAGCCCATGTAGTACATTTTTACTTGATTTATTCTTTGAACTTATTCTGATTGTCTATCACTAAAAAACACAGCATGCTTAGTGGCATAACATAACAACCATTTTTGTTATGCTCATGGGTTCTGCATCAGAAATCTGAGCAGGGAACATTGGGGATGGCTTGTCTCTGCTCCGCAACCTGTGGAGCCTCAGTAGTGGGAACACAAGTGGGTGGGGGTGACTCCAGTGGCTGAGTGCTGGAATCATCTGGAGACTTTTTCACTCAAATGTCTAGGGTATGAGCAGTGGTGACTCAAAGGCTGCAGGTAATTTCTGGGGGCACCCACACAGGGCCCCTCCACAGTCACGGCCTTCTCACAGCATGGCCTTCAGTTGGGTTCTAAGAGGGAGCACCCCAAAGGGGAGTCTTTGGAGAGCAAGCATTCCAAGAGACAAGGTGCTGCAAGGCTTCTTCTGACCTTGACCCTCAGAAGTCTCATTGCATCACTTCTGTTGAGTCTTATTGGTTACAATCCAGTGACTAAAGCCAACTCAGTTTTAAGGGGAGGGAAATCAGTCTCTACCTCTTGATAAAGAGTGGCAGGGTCACACTGCAAAAGAGCTTGTGGAATGGGAGATATTTTTGCAGCCAGATCTGGAAAATACAATCTGCTTCAGAGTCCATGCTGTCAGGTGCATATTTGCTGCCTTTAATATCATGGTTTTTTTTTTGTTTGTTTCAATGTTCCTTTTATTATTATGTTGTTCTTCCTTACTTTTGTTAATCTTCAAATAGTTTTTGATGTAGTGAATATTGCTTGCTTCATTTTCTTTTTGGTGGTATTTTCATACTATATCCTTTTTGATTCCTTTATTTTACATCTTTCATGTAGTTTTACTTTATGTTGCTGTTAACAAAATTTATTTTGTAATCTCCATCAGTTCATTGGTAAATGTAATGATATAATCTGTTCACAAGGATTGTGATTACTAATATACTGGAGTTAATTCCACTATCTTAGAAGAATGTCTGGCACATAGTAGGTCTCAATGTTAATTCCTACTACCTACTTCCATAACTGTTATTTTTGAATTGCATTCCAGAGCTCTCAGTCATGAAACCAGAGGGAAGTACTTCCTCATCTACTACTTGCTGATTTTTCAAACTTCTATCCTGAAAAGTGCTCTTTCAGGATCTCCATAAGGTAAGGATGTTCTTCTGAGACTTTCAATGCTTCCTAGCATCTGTCTGAGGAAAGACAATTTCCTTTTTTTATGTTTGTTTATTTATTTATTTACTTATTTATTTATTTATTTATTTATTTATTTATTTATAATTTTATTTTTTTTAATTTACAGCCAAATTAGTTAGCATATAGTGCAACAATGATTTCAGGAGTAGATTCCTTAGTACCCCTTACCCATTTAGTCCGTCCCCCCTCCACAACCCCTCCAGTAACCCTCAGTTTGGTCTCCATATTTATAAGTCTCTTCTGTTTTGTCCCCCTCCCTGTTTTTATATTATTTTTGTTTACCTTCCCTTATGTTCATCTGTTTTGTCTCTTAAAGTCCTCATATGAGTGAAGTCATATGATTTTTGTCTTTCTCTGACTAATTTCATTTAGCATAATACCCTCCAGTTCCATCCATATAGTTGCAAATGGCAAGATTTCATTCTTTTTGATTGCCAAGTAATACTACATTGTATATATATACCACATCTTTACCCGTTCATCCGTCGATGGACATTGGGCTTTTTCCATACTTTGGCTATTGTTGACAGTGCTGCTATAAACATGGGGGTGCATGTGTCCCTTTGAAACAGCACACCTCTATCCCTTGGATAAGTCCTAGTAGTGCAAATGCTGGGTCGTAGGGTAATTCTATTTTTAATTTTTTGAGGAACCTCCGTACTGTTTTCCAGAGTGGCTGCACCAGCATGCATTCCCACCAGCAATGCAAAAAAGATCCTCTTTCTCCACATCTTCGCCAACATCTCTTGTTGCCTGAGTTGTTAATGTTAGCCATTCAGACACGTGTAAGGTGGTATCTCATAGTGGTTTGGATTTGTACTTCCCTGATGATGAGCGAGGTTGAGCATTTTTTCATGTGTTGGTTGGCCATCTGGATGTCTTCTTTGGAGAAGTGTCTATTCCTGTCTTTTGCCCATTTCTTCACTGGATTATTTGTTTTTTGGGTGTTGAATCTGATAAGTTCTATATAGCTTTTGGATACTAACCTTTTATCTGAGATGTCATTTGCAAATATCTTCTCCCATTCTGTCGGTTGCCTTTTAGTTTTGCTGACTGTTTCCTTTGCTGTGCGGAAGTTTTTATTTTGATGAGGTCCCAATAGTTCATTTTTGCTTTTGTTTCCCTTGCCTCCAGAGACGTACTGAGTAAGAAGTTGCTGCAGCCAAGATCAAAGAGGGTTTTGCCTGCTTTCTCCTGGAGGATTTTGATGGCTTCCTGTCTTACATTTAGGTCTTTCATCCATTTTGAGTTTGTTTTTGTGTGTGGTGTAAGAAAGTGGTCCAGGTGCATTCTTCTGCATGTCACTGTTCAGTTTTCCCAGCACCATTTGCTGAAGAGACTGTCTTTATTCCATTGGATATTCTTTCCTGCTTTGTCAAAGATTAGTTGGCCATAGGTTTGTGGGTCCATTTCTGGGTTCTCTATTCTGTGCCATTGGTCTGAGTGTGTGTTCTTGTGCCAGTACCATAAGTCTTGATGATTACAGCTTTGTAGTATAACTTGAAGTCCAGGATTGTGATGCCTCCTGCTTTGGTTTTCTTCTCAAGATTGCTTTGGCTATTCGGGGTCTTTTCTGGTTCCATACAAATTTTAGGATTGTTTGTTCTAGCTCTGTGAAGAATGCTGGTTTAATTTTGATAGGGATTGCGTTGAATATGTAGATTTCTTTGGGTAGTATTGACATTTTAACAACATTTGTTCTACCTATCCAGGAGCATGGAATCTTTTTCCATTTTTTTTGTGTCTTCTTCAATTTCTTTCATAAGCTTTCTATAGTTTTCAGTGTATAGATTTTTTACCTCTTTGGTTAGATTTATTCCTAGGTATTTTATGGTTTTTGTGCAACTCTAAATGGGATCAATTCCTTCATTTCTCTTTCTGTTGCTTCATTGCTGGTGTATAGGAATGCAACCGATTTCTGTGCGTTGATTTTATATCCTGCAACTTTGCTGAATTCATGAATCGGTTCTAGCAGTTTTTTGGTGGAATCTTTAGGGTTTTCCATATAGAGTATCATGTCATCTGTGAAGAGTGAAAGTTTGACCTCCTCCTGGCCGGTTTGGATGCCTTTTATTCCTTTGTGTTGTCTGATTGCAGAGGCTAAGACTTCCAATACTATGTTGAATAACAGTGGCAAGAGTGGACATCCCTGTCTTGTTCCTGACCTTAGGGGGAAAGCTCTCAGTTTTTCCCCAGTGAGGATGATATTAGCTTTGGGACATTCATATATGGCTTTTATGATCTCGAGGTGTGATCCCTTCTATCCCTACTTTCTTGAGGGTTTTTTTTTTTTTATCAAGAAAGGATACTGTATTTTGTCACATGCTTTCTCTGCATCTATTGAGAGGATATATGTTCTTGTCCTTTCTTTTACTGATGTGATGAATCACGTTGATTGTTTCATGGGTATTGACCAGCCCTGCATCCCAGGTATAAATCCCACTTGGTTGTGGTGAATAATTTTTTTTATGTATTGTTGGATCCTGTTGGCTAATATCTTGTTGGGGATTTTTGCATCCATGTTCATCAGAGAAATTGGTCTATAGTTCTCCTTTTTAGTGGGGTCTCTGTCTGGTTTTGGAATCAAGTTAATACTCGCTTCCTAGAAAGTTTGGAAGTTTTCCTTCCAATTCTATTTTTTGGAAGAGCTTCAAATGAATAGGTGTTAACTCTTCCTTAAATGTTTGGTAGAATTCCCCTGGAAAGCCATCTGGCCCTGGACTCTTGTTCTTTGGCAGATTTTTGATTACTAATTCGATTTCCTTACTGGTTATGGGTGTGTTCAAATTTTCTGTTTCTCCCTGTTTCAGTTTTGGTAGTGTATTTTTTGCTAGGAATTTGTCCTTTTCTTCCAGATTGTCCATTTTATTGGCATATAATTGCTCATAATGTTCTCTTACTATTGTTTGTATTTGTGCTGTGTTGGTTGTGATCTCTCCTCTTTCATTCTTGATTTTATTTATTTGGGTCCTTTCCTTTTTCTTTTTAATCAAACTGGCTAGTGGTTTACCAATTTTGTTAATTTTTTCAAAGAACCAGCTTCAGGTTTCATTGATCTGTTCTGGTTTTTTTTTTTTTTTTTTTTTTTTGGTTTCAATAGCATGAATTTCTGCTCTAATCTTTGTTATTTCCTGTCTTCTGCTGGTGTTGGGTTTTGTTTGCTGTTCTTTTTCCCGCTCCTTAAGGCATAAGGTTAGGTTGTATATCTGAGATCTTTCTTCCTTCTTTAGGAAGGCCTGGATTGCTATATACTTTCCTCTTATGACCACCTTTGCTACATCCCAGAGGTTTTGGGTTGTGGTGTTATCATTTTCATTGGCTTCCATATACTTTTTAAATTTTCTCTTTAACTTCCTTGGTTAGCCCATTCATTCTTTAGTAGGATGTTCCTCAGTCTCCAAGTATTTGTTACCTTTCCAAATTTTTTCTTCTGGTTGATCTCAAGTTTCATAGCGTTGTGGTCTGAAAATATGCACGGTAGGGTCTCAATCTTTTTGTACTTGCTGAGGGCTGTTTTGTGTCCCAGTATGTGGTCTATTCTGGAAACATTCTATGTGCACTGGAGAAAAATGTATATTCTGCTTCTTTAGGATGAAATGCTCTGAATATATCCATTAAGTCCATCTGGTCCAGTTTGTCATTCCAAGCCATTGTTTCCTTGTTGAGATTTTGATTAGATGATCTGTCCATTGCTGTGAGTGGGGTGTTGAAGTCTCCTACTATTATGGTATTACTATCAATGAGTTTCTTTATGTTTGTGGTTAATTGATTTATATATTTGGGTGGTACCACTTTGGAGCATAAATGTTTACAATTGTTAGGTCCTTTTGGTGGATAGACCCCTTAATTATGATATAATTCCCTTCTTCATCCTTGATACAGTCTTTATTTTAAAGTCTAGATTGTCTGACATAAGTATGGCCACTCCAGCTTTCTTTTGGTGACCATTAGCATGATAGATGGTTCTCCATCCCCTTACTTTCAATCTGAAGGTGTCTTTAGTTCTAAAGTGGGTCTCTTGGAAACAGCATATAGATGGATCTTGTTTTCTTATCCATTGTGTTACCCTATGTCTTTTGATTGGAGCATTGAGTCCATTGATGTTTAGAGGAAGTACTGATAGATATGAATTTATTGCCATTATGTTGTTTGTAGAGTTGGAGTTTCTGGGGGTGTTCTCTGGTCCTTTCTAACTTTTGTTGATTTTGGTATTTATTTATTTATTTATTTATTTATTTATTTATTCATCTTTTCTCCCCTCAGAGAGTCCCCCTTAAAATTTCTTGCAGGGCTGGTTAGTGGTCACAAACTCCTTTAATTTTTGTTTGTCTTGGAAACTTTTTATCTCTCCTTCTATTTTGAATGACAGCCTTGCTGGATAAAGAATTCTTGGCTGCATATTTTTCTGATTCAGCACATTGAATATATCCCGCCACTCCTTTCTGGCCTGCCATGTTTCTGAGCATAGGTCTGCTGCAAACCTGATCTGTCTTCCCTTGTAGGTTAGGGACTTTTTTTTTCCCTTGCTGCTTTCACGATTCTCCCCTTGCCTGAGCATTTTGTGAATTTGACTATGATATGCCTTGTTGATGGTTGGTTTTTGTTGAATCTAATGGGGGTCCTCTGAACTTCCTGGATTTTGATGTCTGTGTCTTTCCCCAGGTTAGGAAAGTTTTCTGCTATGATTTTTCTCACATAGCCCCTCAACCCCTATTTCTCCCTCCTCCTCTTCTGGGACCCCTATGATTCTAATGTTGTTCCTTTTTAATGAGTCACTGATTTCTCTAATTCTTAAATCGTGCTCTTTTGCCTTAATCTCCCTCTTTTTTTCTACTCATTATTCTCTATAAGTTTGTCCTCTATATCTCTGATTCTCTGTTCTGCCTCATCCATCCTTGCTGCTTACTGCATCCACTTGTGATTGCAGCTCAGTTATAGCATTTTTTATTTCATTGTGACTCTCTTTTACTTCTTTTATCTCCACAGAACGGGATTCTAATCTATTTTCGACTCCAGCTAGTATTGTTATCATGATTCTAAATTCTAGTTCAGACATCTTGCTTGTATCTGTGTCATTTCTTCGTGATCTTTCTTTTGGGGTGAATTCCTTCATTTTGTCATTTTGAAAGGCAAAAAGGAATTAATGTTGTAGAAAAAATTAAAATTAAAAAAATATTAAAATTTAAAAATTAAACACACACACACACACAATCGAGTAAATGATGCAAGATTGTAGGTGTGTTTTGGTGTGGGTGTTGAAAGTGGCTTGATAGGTTAGAGTTAAAGGGGTAAAAAAAGGAAATTGTTTGAAAATTTGAAAATGTGAATACACTGAGGTAGACTAAAGTGAAATGATGGAAGTAAACTAGAATTTGAAGAAATTTACACAAAAACAAAAAATATAGTAAAAAAAATTAAAAATATTTTTAATAAAAATTGAAAATAAAAATACATTTTTTCTCTTTCTGTATTCAAGAAAAAGATAAAAATGAAAAAGAGAAAAAAAAAGAAAAAAATTGAATAGATGGACCTGCTAGTAGACTGAAATATGACTGAAATTACTCCTTTTTTCTCTAGAAGTTAGAATATGAAGTGCTTTATAGTCCATAAACTAAGCAGATGCTGAGTCTTTTGTTCTTGAAGAGCGAGGTTAGCTCATTTGGGTGGGGCTCAGTGTAATGACTCCATTCTCCACTAGATGGCGCTGCTAGCCTACAGGGGTGGATTTTTGTGGTGCTTTTAGGTGAGTATGTGCATGTGTGGGAGCAGTGAAAATGGCGCCACCCAGTTATCCAGTCTCTAGTTTTGGAACTCTGTTCTCCCAGATCAGCAATTGCGCACCTGTCCTTTGTCTTCAGCTTTTGTCCACTACCTGTTTTACACTGTCCATGACCAAGCCCCAGGTAGTACCTCTCTCCTGAGTTTTGTCTCAGATGCATCTGGTTTTCCCAGCCCCTTACTTCTGAGGCTACAGCTTTGAACCCATTCCACCCCTCTGTGGTGGGTCTCACCAAACAATGGCCGAATGCCAGCCACACTCAGGAACATTCGCGGGACCGTGCTGCTGCTGATGCCCAGAAACTGCGGCCAGGTGCCAGCCCGACCCAGAAAAAGTTCATGAGATAGTGTAGCATCAGCGTTTCAGGGATTATGGAAAATCACAACACACATCTGGCACCAGGCTTCACCCTTAACGACCTTGTTCTAGCACCAGCGAATGTGGCCGTTTTCTGGGGTCTGCTGGGCCCAGGTTGCCTCACACTCTCTACCAAATGTCCTCCCAGCAGTGGAACTGCTTTTCCCCATGTGGCCTGAGAACCTCCTGGATCCCATTCTGCTCCTGGAGATTTGCCCTTCCCACCAGAGCACCACCAGGTATCGAGCTGTGGAGCTGCAGACTGTGCTCCCCTTGTTTACAGTCTTAATGGAATTTAAACCCTCTCCTTTCTCCTTTCTCCCTTTTTAGTTTAGTCCCTGTGGCTGTTTCCAATTTTCCACTTTCTCTCCAGCTGCTTTTGGGGAGGGGTGCTTTTCCTGTATTCTACCCCCCCTCCTCCATCCTCCCTCTACCCGCAAAAGTGGCTCCCTGCCTTCTGTACCTTCTCTCCTCCAAAGTTCACCTCTCCACACCATGTTCGTGCAGAATTCTGTGGTTCAGTTTGTGCAGATTGTTGTGTTAATCCTCAGATCAGTTTTCTAGGTGTGCAGGATGGTTTAGTGTTGGTCTGACTGTATTTCACGGACGCGAGACACACAAAAAACTTCCATGCTGTTCTGCCATCTGGGCTCCCTCCTATGTTTACTTATTTTTGAGAGACAGAGAGACAGAGAGACACACACATGCATAGAGTGTGATCGGAAGAGGGGCAGAGAGAGAGGGAAACAAAGAATCCAAAGCAGGCTCCAGACTCTGAGCTGTCAGCACAGAGCCTGATGTGGGGCTTGAACTCATGAACCACGAGATCATGACCTGAGCTGAAGTTGGACACTCAACCAACTGAGCCACCCAGGTGCCCCAACAATTTCTTTTCTGGACCCATAACTATGGGGAATTTTCAGCACAAGATCGATTTCAGGTACTATGATTAATCACTTAAGTTTAAAATTACTTTTTTTTTTTTTGAAGAAGGATTTTTTTATTATTTTTTTATTTTTTTATATATATGAAATTTATTGACAAATTGGTTTCCATACAACACCCAGTGCTCATCCCAAAAGGTGCCCTCCTCAATACCCATCACCCACCCTCTCCTCCCTCCCACCCCCCATCAACCCTCAGTTTGTTCTCAGTTTTTAACAGTCTCTTATGCTTTGGCGCTCTCCCACTCTAACCTCTTTTTTTTTTTTTCCTTCCCCTCCCCCATGGGTTCCTGTTAAGTTTCTCAGGATCCACATAAGAGTGAAAACATATGGTATCTGTCTTTCTCTGTATGGCTTATTTCACTTAGCATCACACTCTCCAGTTCCATCCACGTTGCTACAAAAGGCCATATTTCATTTTTTCTCATTGCCACGTAATATTCCATTGTGTATATAAGCCACAATTTCTTTATCCATTCATCAGTGGATGGACATTTAGGCTCTTTCCATAATTTGGCTATTGTTGAGAGTGCTGTTATAAACTTTGGGGTACAAGTGCCCCTATGCATCAGCACTCCTGTATCCCTTGGGGAAATTCCTAGCAGTGCTATTGCTGGGTCATAGGGTAGGTCTATTTTTAATTTTCTGAGGAACCTCCACACTGCTTTCCAGAGTGGCTGCACCAATTTGCATTCCCACCAACAGTGCAAGAGGGTTCCCGTTTCTCCACATCCTCTCCAGCATCTATAGTCTCCTGATTTGTTCATTTTGGCCACTCTGACTGGCGTGAGGTGATACCTGAGTGTGGTTTTGATTTGTATTTCCCTGATAAGGAGTGACGCTGAACATCTTTTCATGTGCCTGTTGGCCATCCGGATGTCTTCTTTAGAGAAGTGTCTATTCATGTTTTCTGCCCATTTCTTCACTGGGTTATTTGTTTTTCGGGTGTGGAGTTTGGTGAGCTCTTTATAGATTTTGGATACTAGCCCTTTGTCCGATATGTCATTTGCGAATATCGTTTCCCATTCCGTTGGTTGCCTTTTAGTTTTGTTGGTTGTTTCCTTTGCTGTGCAGAAGCTTTTTATCTTCATAAGGTCCCAGTAATTCACTTTTGCTTTTAATTCCCTTGCCTTTGGGGATGTGTCGAGTAAGAGATTGCTACGGCTGAGGTCAGAGAGGTCTTTTCCTGCTTTCTCCTCTAAGGTTTTGATGGTTTCCTGTCTCACATTTAGGTCCTTTATCCATTTTGAGTTTATTTTTGTGAATGGTGTGAGAAAGTGGTCTAGTTTCAACCTTCTGCATGTTGCTGTCCAGTTCTCCCAGCACCATTTGTTAAAGAGGCTGTCTTTTTTCCATTGGATGTTCTTTCGTGCTTTGTCAAAGATGAGTTGGCCATACGTTTGTGGGTCTAGTTCTGGGGTTTCTATTCTATTCCATTGGTCTATGTATCTGTTTTTGTGCCAAAGTTTAAAATTACTTTACCAGTCACTAGCTGTTTGATTTTGGACAAGTTACTTAGCCTTTCAGAACCTCAGTCTTCACATCTGGAAGATGACAATGCCAGTGCAGGGAGAATTTAAATGAAGTAATGCAAAGTGCATAGCACAGTGATGTTACGTGGAAGATAAGGTTATTAGCCTCATTTCCAGGGACACTCACTGAAGGCCAATTCCAAGTCAGGCCCTAAGCTGAGCCCCAGGTACTGCATCCAAGCCCCACTAGTGGGCAGGGGAGCAGGGCTTCAGTCCCATTTCTGCCATGGGGACACACACCTTGTTGGGGTTCCTCCTCACCTGGACGGCAGGTAGACATTACCGTCTTACTTTCATGGCATGAAGTTGATCCAAAGAGCTTTTCCCAGAGGTGGATTCATTTGGTGTGAGCTGCTCAGTGTGAGTTCTCTAATCACCTTCTTTGAAGATGGGGATGGTGGTTCAGCTGCATGTAAGGACCTCTACAGGTAACAGAGCAGCCAACATATTTGGTTTAAAATTGAGTTTAGTGTTGCTTCTTTGTTATTTCTGCCTTCAGATGCCAGTGAGCTTTTTCTGCCCCGTTGGGCACTGAGTTACCACCTCCCAGGTTCCCTCCTAATGGAGGCCTGTTATGTGCCGGATACATTGCAGGTGTTCAGAAATTCTTTGTCAGATGAGCAAATGAATAAATGAATAAAATCCTTCACCAGACACTCATGTCCCATCCTCTTTTGGCTTTACCATGCCTGATTTTAACTGTTGTTCCATTTTAACTTGAACTTTCTGCTGTAGCCAGCCTGGTCTTTTCCCTACCAAAATGCTGTTTGTTACTGCCATTATCCATTTTTCTTATGCTGGTAGCTCTGCTTGAGATACCCTCTTCATGTTCCACAAACAAATATATTTTCCCCACCAATGCTGAAAAAGCCTCCAGCCCTCCCATAAAATCTTCTTTGAGTATTCAGGCCATGACAGACCACCAACTTCCCCTTTTTTATGGCTATTTATCTTTATTTGCCTTTCCAAGTAATATGGTAACCTCCTTGATTAAAAACACGTAGTATTAGTTTTGTGCATTCCTCTATAGCCTAGGCTAATAACAGGCAAGTAATAAATGATGACTGAATGTATTTACAGGTTCTACCACTCAGCATCTGGGGGCTAGGTCATGCTGTGCAACATCTCCAAGGCTACATGCCCAACTATAAGACAGGCATAATAGTATCTACCTTCCAGTATTTTGACACTTAAATGAGATGAACTATGTAAAGAACTTAGCACCTTGATTGCATTTGTTACATTGGTTACTCAGGGACCAGGCTGATGGAGAATCATCTTGACATGTACTTCCTTAATCACCTTGTAAGGGGGAAAAGAATGTAGTAGATTATGCATTGATTCTTAGATCTTATGCCTGGAAATGACAGGTATAAGATAGTCACATTTCATACTTACATTTCATTGGCCCAAACAAGTCACATGGTCATGCCTAACTTCAAGTGGGGAGTCATGCAATCCCACTTGAAGCCTGCACAGGTTCCCTGATATGTAAAGAGGAAATGATAATGATTGTAATGATTGTACCTTTGTCATAGAATTGTCATGAAAATTGAATTAGGAATGCATGGTAAGTGCTTAAAATTGTGCCCAGCACACAGCCAAGTACTGAAATATTAGTGGTTGATATTCTGCCTGTGGGATGAGCCATTTGACATATGCAATTATGTGGACACATTTGCCTATTTCAAAAAACTTGACTGAGTGCCTGCTAAATATTACACCATGGGCTTGGTGGTGAGGATTGTGGAAACAGATGATATAGATGCTGTAAAGTAAGGATAAGTTGAAAACTATTTTAGTTCTGATTCAAATCTTGACTGATGCTAAGATGTACCAAAGAGGATTCTGAAATATTACAAAGAACATAGAGTTTATCCACCAATTGAACTTGTTTTATGTCTCTAATATATTTAAGGTATTATCAAGTTTTGATGGCAGTTGTGAGATTTATTTGTTCTATTTTATACTAACCAGATATTTGTCTCATATTTTACCTACTATCTGTACTTTTCTTGTGGCATCCTAAAGGTATGTGACAATAAAGCTTACTGGTTACGTGGTTGAGGGACCTGAAGACTATATTGACATATCTCCAGGAAGTAATTAGTCCAATGGCTACTCTTTTTTGGAGGAAAACTAATCATCTTATAACCACTAGAGGGCAGTAGCAACTCACTGATGCAACAAGACAATCATATACCAAGATCAAGTGGGATTTATCCCTGAGGTGCAAGGAGAGTTTACATTTGCAAATTGATAAGCATGATATACCATGTTACCAGAATAGAAGATAAAATCACATGATCATCTCATAGATGCAGAAAATGCATTTGACAAAATTCAATATCCTTTCATGATAGAAATTCTCAACAAATTAGGTGTAGAAGGAATGTACCTCAACATAATAAAGACCATATTTGATAAGCCCACAGGTAACATCATACTCAGTGGTTAAAAGCTAAAAGCTTTTTCTCTAAGATTAGGAATAAGACAAAGATGCCCAACTTTCACAACTCTTACTCATTGTAGTAGTGGAATTCCTAGCCAGAGCAATCAGGCAAGAAAAAGAAATAAGTCATCCAAATCATAAAGAAACAAGTAAAATTTCTCTTGCTAGAGAGACATGTTGTCTCAGGTCAAAACTTTATGGGACAGCCTGTACCTGATGACTGAGTAAAGCTGGGGTAAAGCACTTAACCTCTTTGACCTGACATGGGCAATAATGACCAGCATTATTTGTTCCAAATCTCTTCATTGGGTTGGCTAAGGTTTTATTAGAGCTGCATTTCAATTTGACTTCTCTAGCCCAATCCTACTTCCTCCCTTTGAATCTCTTTATTTGGATTCAGAAACATCTTGTACCTCAACTCCATCTCAGGTGTCTGTTACTGGACAACCCAACTATCAACATTTTGCCTCCCATCTTTAAATATACTAGATGTATTACAATTCCAGGACTTACCATCATTTCAAAAAAAATTAGTTTAGCAAATATCAAAATAATTGAATATTTACAGATAGTAAAAGTAAGTATAGTGACCTTCTTGGCCTATTGCTTCTATCCTTCTTTAAACCTGACAGCCAGTGTCATTAACTTAGCCCCAGTTAGGAGGCTGGGCCCATTCCGTGTACTCCAGATCTAAGTAACTAGAATTTCATATTCACTTATGACTAAGCCCCCACTTTGTATCTTGTTTCCAATAACTACTCAGTTTTGTGCCCCATATGGGTTGTTTACCCCAAGTGGTCTAGGCTGCTGTGTTAAATCACTAGGCACAGAGAAGAATCCACCTGCTTCATATGGTTTTTTTTGTTTGTTGTCCCTGTTCTATTCTATCTCTCCCTCCATTGGCACATAATTTTCCATAACGTGATACTATGTTTTCATATAACCTGAAAGTGGTTCTACTTTTTCTTTGTGTGGACTTTTCTTTCCTTCTCTTCCTCCTCTCCCACCTCCTTCTCCTCCTCTTCCTTTTATCTTCTTCCTCATCCTCTTTTCTTTTCTCTTCCTACAATTATTGACTCCTTCTTCATGTCAGGAGTACAACTAAACAAAGAGATAAAAGACACAGTCCTTTTTCTCAGAGAGCTCCCAGCTCAGGAAATCCAGGGAGAATCCAGGAAAATAAGCATGTGATCTCCAAGTGAGTGAGTGCTCAGCACATGTTAGCCAACGTCTTCCTGGGAGCAAGGTGTACAGTGTCTTGTAGGAGGCGAGGCTTGGTCTGGGTGCTGAAGGATAGGAGGAATGTGGTCACGTTCACTTCTGGATTCTTGGCTACAGTTGTGCTTTGAGTTTTGGGGAGTTTAACCTTGAGGTCAGTGACATTCACATGTAATTAGCTTATCATTTCTCTTATATAAATGCCTCTGAAGTGTTTGAAGAGTATTTAAAAATAGTTACTCAATGTGAAATTTTCATCTGAAATCTTATCTCTGTGCTGTTAATTTACCTTATAAGCCATTTCATCCCAGATGACAGAAAAACTAACTTCATCCTCAGTTCTGACCACATTATCTGAAAAATCCCCGAAAGAGCTGTGGCAATCAAAGGAGTTTAGTAATTCATTGAGTGTCTCCATGTTTCCCTCTGGCTTAAAAAATGTTTTTAAAGGTTTATTTATTTCGAGAGGGAGAGAGAGTAGAAGTGAGGGAGGGCCAGAGATAGAGGAAAAGAGAATCTCAAGTAGGCTCCACAGTGTCAGCGTGGAGGCCGACACAGGGCTTGACATGGGGCTTAAACTCATGAACAGTGAGATCATGACCTGAGCCAAAACCAGGACTCAGATGCTTAACTAAGCCACCCAGGCACCCCACCTTCTGGCTTTTGAGTACCTACATGGAGATTTGCTCATCACACATGAAACTCTACATTTTAAAAAGGGTACTGATATTTCCCAGTCAGAGCACACTTCATTAAAAGGTGCCATTTTTCAAATCTAGGATTTAATGGTGTGGGATGTATTCTGAGGATGCCCAGTGAAAGCATTCTTTCCTCTCTCTAAACATTTGTGTGTTTTTCACCCTGCAGGCTGTGGTTGCTGGATGCCAACCTGTCATTCCCAGAAACCTCTGGATCATGGTAATGTCAGACCTTCGCCATGTATCAGGTATCTGGCTTAATTTCCCCATTTTTCAGGGGAAATAAGAAAAAATAGTATGCTGATTGCTAACCTGTCCCAAGTGTTTTACAAATGTCTGATAGAGTAACACTTGAATGATTGATTCCTTGATAATGTATGTTTAAATCACTTTTAAAGCTACATTATTTCTGATTTATCATTTTCATCAATAATTTTGTTGACACAAACTAACCTTTACTGTTTAGAGTTAAGTAGAATTTATAAGTAGGAATAACATAAATTTTATCACAATGTAATGTCCTAGAATTAACCAGCATTCATACTCAAGATCATCAATGGAAAAAAATCTGAACAGTAGACAGCATCTGAAAAACTAGTTCTAGCTGACTTAAAAGAGGCCATGAATAATTTAGATAGACTTTGCTCGAAGTTTCACATCCTCCATTCCTCACTTACATTAAAACCAAATCAAATTAGTATTAGCTTTGAAAAATCACACATCATTTAAAGAAAAATTGGTCAATCCTTCAGAACTTATGGAGTGCAGAATACTTGTCTTGATTAGTTCTAAGTCCATCTCCTTGGTTACTGGGAACCTTTCCCATCCTGAATCCTATGTGGAGAAATAAATGCAGCTTGATCAGAACCTGGCCAGTCAATGGGTAGCTTCTCAATCTGCAGCAGAGTGATGTTCTGAAATGACCTTGTTCAAATCATCAGCTAAAGTGCTCTTCCCTGCCAGACTGCCAGGCCACAGTCCTGCCTGTTTCACAGACACATTGGGGTCAAAGCATCGGCCCAAGGGGTTGGTGTGGATTGTCTACCTGCTGTCCACATATTCAGGGATGGATGAAGAGATGTCATCAACAACAGCACATGCCCAATGGCCTCTTGATCTGCAGTGCCTCAGACAAGAGAGCCCCCAGATGTCTTAACAGAGAAATCTGTCTTCCAGAAATGCATCAAGACCCCATAAATGACCCTCCTGGTGAGCACTCCCACTTATTAGTTTTGCCTCATCACAAAAACATATCCAAAACCTTGAGAAATTATGCTATTTCCTCACAAAGCCAAAACAAATCAAATACCCATCACATCCTCTGTTAACGTATTTGACACAGATTGCATTTACGCGGAACTAGGGTGTGATCACATAGCTGTTTGGTAGCAGCTATTTGTGCACACTGCTCACTTACGCTCTGGGTTTATTACTAACATTATTCTGTACAAAAAAAGATGAATCTTCCCATGTTGAGAAATTAACTTGGTCTTAATGGAGAAAGTCTAGAGGTCACAGAAATGGTACAATTAATTCAACACTTCTGTCCCCAAGTGACTGTACTGCAACAAATTATGAAGTGTAATTATGGTTATAGAACATCAGAACATGTGGCAAATTCAGTTAATTCTGTCAAGACGAGTCATTCAGAATTGGCTCTGGCTTTAGATTGAATTATTTGCACCTTCATTTGGTGCTTTGCCATCATTTGCAAACACATGAGAAGGCTTCAGGTGCATGATTTTGGTGGGAGTGCCAAATCCAAGAAGGAAAGGAGGATGGCCATGGACATAAGGCTCGGTTTCTTGAACTTACATGAAACACTACTGCTTGGGGGAAAACATCACTGAAACCCAGTATATTGCATCTATGTTTCAGTTTATTGCTCATATTAGCACATATGGTTGCCTTGAGGATTGGTAATGAACAAAATGAAACACAGATACACAAGGGAGCCAGTGTTGGGTAAAGGATGGGGAGTCTAACAGGACCCATCCTGCTCCTTGCGCCTCTGGCTACAAGTTAACTTGTTTTCTTTCGATGTCATTTTTTAAAAGGTAGAGCTGACTTAGAAATCACAGGACAGAACTGACCAGACCAGATAAAATACTTTGAGGAAGAATACTCAGTACTTACTGGAAGTATGTCAGCCAACTGATCTGCCTCCTTTCTGTGGGGAGAAAAACCACAAAACACATGCTGGAAGGGATTAGATAACTCAGTCAGAACTTTCCCTTTCTCTTTCCTTCTTCCATCTTGTCTCCTTCTCTACTACTTTGTCCTCTCTGTGTCTCCTCCCTCCCTCCCTCCTTTCCTTCCTTCCTTCCTTCCTTCCTTCCTTCCTTCCTTCCTTCCTTCCCTCCTTCCCTGTCCAAATGGTGGGGACAGTCTATTTAAAGATAAAGAGGAGGAAAAAAGCATTTTTGGAACAGGGATGAGTCAGGCAAAGGTTTGGCTGAAACAAAAATATAAGATTGGGAGTAAAAAATAATTTGGATACATACACATGGAGATGGCATTGAAAGTTGGATTACTTTAGTCCCAAAGGACAAAGTGAGCCTGGTAAATTCTTGAGCAGGATATTGGTACATTTATAGATATATACTATGGTAAAAATAGTATTGAGAAGTACATCTCAATAGTGAATGGAGCTAAGTGTGGCATTGCTTTTATTTCTTTATCAAGGGATAGAGCCATCCATCTGTCCCAGTTCTAGTTCAGAGAATCAGCAGGAATTCGCTCTGGAACACTTGAAGTTGCTTCTAAAGATACATAGGGCTATTTTCTGTCTGTATTTTGGCTGCAGAATACCCAGGTTTTCCTTCTGGGTTCAGCTAGGGCAACTCCTCTTTGGGGAAGTCTTCACTCTCTGGCTGCATTCAGGTGCTTTCCTCTGCCATTGTTTGCATCATACCACCCTTTCATCTGCCCACACTGAATCCTGTCCCCATGGTCCTCCATGGTCCCCATGGTCCTCCACTCCTGTCATCACTTGGACTTAAATTCTTTAACTGTCTAATTTGTGGCCCCAGCCTAGTGCAGCACACAGCAGGATGAATATGGACTGGCTGAGCCTCCGTAACTCTGGGCAATCAGGTGGGATGTGCAGATATCATTCCATAACCTTACTGGGAGACAACATTTTTCACATATGCCTTCAAATATGTCTTGTCCTAAGAAGAGGCCAGGTTGTGAAAAATCAGATTTAACAGGACTAGGTTAGGGTGTTGGCAGCTCTGACATCCTGTGATGTAAGTGCTGAGTTCCCTGGAAGGAGGAGGAGAAGGGTGAATGAAGCATTTGCTAAGATTATCTAGGGGAGTTGGAGCTGGAGGAAATCTACTATTCCATCATCTCTAGCCCACCCACATGTCCCAGTCTAATCAAGCACTCTTAATGCCAGAACCTTTAAACAAAACCAAACCCTAATAAGCCCCTTTTTGTTGGAACAGTAAACACAGAAGGAAGTGAAGACACTGAGCTGCACTCTTCCAATTCTCTCTGGATCTTGTCTAGAATAGATGTGGCTGCTGAAAGACATGATGGTGATAGCCTCTCAGATCAGGTCTTGGCAGCTGCTGGACTCTCTACCTTCACAAACTGCAGTATGTCTTTCAGTGAAGCAGCATGCAAGATACAGGGTGCAGGGATGCCACTTTGGGACCAGGGCTTATTTCTCTTATAAAGTTTTTCTTCCCAGGGTAGTTATTCCAGAAGCTGGTACTCTTTTTTCATTGGCTGTTTTATATCTAAGGCCCACCTAGCAGAAGCAGGGGTCTAAATCTCATTGGCTCTATTATTTCATCTTCCACTGGAACTAAATTATTCCTGTGTAAGTACTCGATGCCCAGTATAAAGTTGTTACTTTTGCGTCTTGTTCGCAATACTTGACCAACATAAACAAACAACCTTTTTTTCCCTTTCTTTAGGTATAATGATAACCACAAACACCATTTTACCAAATTCATTTTATACTTCGGTCAGAAGAAAATAAGAATGACCTGTTTTTTTGTTTTTAAGTTTTTATTTATTTACTTTGAGAGAGACAGAGACAGTATGAGTGGAGAGAGGCAGAGAGAGTGGGAGACAGAATCCCAAGCAGGTTCCACACTGCGAGCCCAGAGTCCGATGTGGGGCTTGAACTGTCACAAACCATGAGATTGTGACCTGAGCTGAAATCAAGAGCTTAACACTTAACCAACTGAGCTACTCAAGCACCCCATGAGGGACCTGTTTTTGAGTTGGTCAGTCCCAGGGACTTCAGGTATGAAGTTACTAGAGAGAGAGATTTTCAGATGGCTGGAAAAGCATGAGTGAAGTGTAACTGAGGGAGCTGTTAAAGGAAACAGGAAAGAGTCTAGTTGTTTGGGGGTTGACCACATAGGAGATAAAGCTGGAAAGGCAGGTTGAAGTCATATCTGTACAATCCTGAATTGGGTGGGCAGTGGGTATACTGTTAGAGGTAACCCATATGTAGACCCATTTTATCTATTACCATCTCAACTCCAACAACAGAATGCTGAACCCTGTTGGAGAAGTGTTTATAACTTTGCAGTTAGAACTAAAAAATGCATTGTCTTTTATCTCAGCAGCTTGGTTATCCCAGCTTAGCAGTCCTTCTATGTGATGTCAGTGTGTTCATCATGTGTTCCCAACTGTAAACTATCTGTAGACCTATTAAAACTGTTTCCTTGTGACCCCTGGAAATTTCTTATTTGGTAGGTCTGATTAAAGACATAGCTATAAACAGGGAGAAAATGTTAAAAAGAATCATATGTGAAAAAATTCTTTGATTTGCATTTGAGGATGTTCACTTAGATGTAAAATGGAGAAGGGATTGGGATTAAGGGTTGGGGGCAATATTCGAGGGAAGAAGAAGAGGCAGGGGAGGGAAGATGGGGGTCTAGAGGCATGCACTGCAATGGAGATGAAGGTGAGAGCATAAAGGCATGAAGGGTTTAAAGATGAAATTCACAAGGTTTGGATTATAGGTTGGATGTGAAGGTTGGGAAAACAGGTGCATTCTCCCAGATTTCTGACTCAAGTGGGTGGTGGATAATCATCCTGTTAGGAAAACCAAGGTTGGAAGGAAGATGGTAAATTATTTCTGGAATATTTAGAAAGAATTATCTTTAGACTCTACTTATATAAATATTTTTTAAAACCCTTAATTTTGAAGACAAGCTGCTACAGTTGCTAAAGTTGTTTTTGATACCAAAGTTGCTTATTTAATTGAGTTATCTCTGCTTAGGCACTTCTTGTGACACACGTGTTCCGTCTCAATTATTCTTCCCCAAAGTGGGTATGCCTCGACAATTTTATTTTAAAAGCTTCTAAATGTACCACCTCAGCTTGGAAGCTTTCTGGATTGATTGGGAAAGCATAAAGAGAACTAGAACTGGAATAAGAAAGAATTTCCAGTCATCAGTTACTCACTTGTCAAATGTTCACCAAACGTGGGCTTTTTGTCAGCTATTG
Source organism: Felis catus (assembly GCF_018350175.1). NCBI lineage: Eukaryota > Metazoa > Chordata > Mammalia > Carnivora > Felidae > Felis > Felis catus. The sequence continues at coordinate 125,053,328 of NC_058376.1, forward strand.
TAATATTGTTAGGACTCTGGAGGTGAAATGAGGGAAGACTGTCAATAGAGCCTGATAGAATGTCACACGGGACTCAGGCCTGTGGGAGAAGGCACCTCATCCAGTCTCAGGGTAGAGGGGCATGGTGCTACTTTAAACTGAGGAATGAGGTCAGCGTTGTGGTGGCATGAGTAGTTCCCTTTATTTTTAAGTTACAACCAATAGGCCAACAAAGGATCCTCTGCACAGCACACCAGGAGGCCTGAGAGATCCGTACATCCATACCTTTGAAGGTGGGTGGACTGACCCTCACAGAGGTGGCGGAAATGGGGAACACAAGCATTGCCTGTGATCCCAGCAACACTGGCAGTAACCCCTGTGACCACACCCAGGTGACTCCAGTAGCTGGGGCTCCAGTAGCTGTGCCTGTGACACTCCCTTCCCCCAACAATGCCTGCAACCTTGGTGACCCCAGCAGCTATAACTGCACCAACAACCTTACAGGCACATGCGACCACGTGGCACTGGTGACCCCTCTGGCAGAGGAGGTGGAGCGTGGAAAGTGCAATCTCCCAAATATAGCTAGGAGGCAGGTCAGACAACAGAAACAAAACTTGTGCTATAGCGCCACCTGCTGGAAGATAAAAGAAAGGCCTCTATTCGCAGATCAAACTGCTAAAACCAAAGTAAACAAAACTTTACCTAAATAAGAAAGTTGTTCACTTTTTCAAAGGCACTGGAAGAGGCACATCTCTTCAAACACCATGAAAAGGTATGGTAACACAGTATCACGAAAAGAAAATGATAATTCTCCAACAACCAAACCCCAAATCATGGAAGATTGGGGTCTAACTGACAGAGAATTTAAAACAGCTGTCATGAAGAAATTCAGTAAACTACAAGAAAACTCAGAAGGGCAATTCAATGAGCTCAAGAATAAAATTAATTGTTAGAAGAAGTGCATTACCAAAGAGGTTGAAATTCTTTTTTTTTTTTTTTTTTTTTTTTGAGGTTGAAATTCTAAAAAGGAACCAAAAAAATTCTGGAGGTGAGGAACTCAGTAAATGAGATGAAGAATATATTAGCAAGCACTGGTAATAGAGCGGAACAAATGGAAGATTCTAGAAATGATCTGAGTGGAAGAGGAGAGGTAACTAAAATTTAAAAAAAAAACTGAAGAAACCCTATAAGAGCTATCAGACTTCATTAGGAGAATACCCAACATAAGAGTAGTAGGTATACCAGAAGGAGAAGAGAAGAAGAGGGCTGAGAGGTTATTTAAAGAAATAATAGCTGAGAACTTCCCAAACTTGGGAAAAGAACTAGACATATAATTCCACAAAGCTAATAGATTGCCTTACTATCTCAATGCAAAACAAGCTTTTGCAAGACACATTATAATGAAACTGTCAAAAGTCAATGATGAAGAAAAAAATCTTAAAGGCAACGGGGCGGGGGGGGGGGGGGGAGTAATCTACAAAGAAACCCCCATTAGACTATCAGCATATTTGTCAGAGGAAATTCTACAGGCCAGGAGAGAGTGGAACAACATATTCAAAGTACTGAAAGATAAAAATTCCCAGCCAAGAATACTCGATCCAGCAAAGTTATCCTTTAGATAGGAAGGAAAATAGTGGCTTTCCCAGACAAACAAAAGATAAAGGAGTTTATTACCACTAGAACTGCCTTATAAGAACTGTTGAAAGGAGCTCTTCTCCCAGAAACAATAACACAAAAGTACACAACGCTTTGAGTAAGTTGTCAAATAGACATGCAGAATAAGAAAATTATAACTAACTCTAGTTTAGAATAGGGTGTTAAACAATTGTAGATCAAAGTGAAAGGAAAAAAAGGTATTAGAAATAACTATAGTCACTACCATTTGGCAATGAAGTCACATCATGAGAAGGGATACTTTGTGATAACAAAAGTATAAAGGGGAGGAGGAAAATTACAGAACCTGTATAAGCAAGTGAAAATAAGTTTCTATCAGCAGAAAGAGGACTATTTTGTCTATGAGACATTTTACTGAAATCTTATGGTAACCACAAAACAAAAATATAAAACAAAGACAAAAAACATAAAAAAGGGGAAATTGAACAAATCATCATAGAAAACCACCAACTTAAAAAGGTAGACAGAAACACAAGAAAAAAGAAACCACAGAGACACAAAACAACTAGAAACAAAAAATAAAATGGCAATAGTAAGTCCTCATATATGAGTAATCACCCTAAGTGTGAATAGATTAAAATCACCAATCAAAAGGCACAGAGTGGCCAGGTGGATTAAAAAACAAGACCCGGGGCGCCTGGGTGGCACAGTCGGTTAAGCGTCCGACTTCAGCCGGGTCACGATCTCGCGGTCCGGGATTTCGAGCCCCGCGTCGGGCTCTGGGCCGATGGCTCAGAGCCTGGAGCCTGTTTCAGATTCTGTGTCTCCCTCTCTCTCTGCCCCTCGCCCATTCATGCTCTGTCTCTCTCTGTCCCAAAAATAAAATAAACGTTGAAAAAAAAAATTTAAAAAAAAAAAAAAAACACAAGACCCAACTGCATGCTGCCATTAGGAGACTTATTTCAGCTTCAAATAAACATAAGCTCAAAGTGAAAGGGTGGAAGATGATACTCTAAGAAAATGTAAGAAAAAGAAAACAGGTATAGCCATACTTATATCAGACAAAATATATATCAAGCCAAAAGTGGTAATAAGAGGCAAAGAAGGTCACTATATAATGATAAAAAGGGGTCAATATATTAAGAAGGTATAACAATCATAAATATATATTCTCCCAACATCCAACCAATGAAATACATTAAGCAAACACCAACAGATCTTAAGGGAGAAATAGACAGCAATACGATAATAGTAAGGGACTATACCCCATTATCAGAATAGATAGATCATCCAGACAGAAAGTAAACAAGGAAAATTTGGAACTAAACTACACTTAAAATTTTTTTCAAAATGTTTTTATTTATTTTTGAGACCGAGAGAGAGACAGAGCATGAGCAGGGGAGGGGCAGAGAGAGAGGGGGACACAGAATCCCAAGCAGGCTCCAGGCTCTGAGCTGTCAGCACAGAGCCCAATGCGGGGGGAATGTGAGATCATGACCTGAGCTGAAGTCAGACGCTCAACCGACTGAGCCACTCAGGCATCCCAGTGCTGAGCTACACTTTAAAACAAATGGGCCTGAGGTGCCTGGGTGGCTCAGTCGGTTAAGTGTCTGCCTTTGGCTGAGGTCACAATCTCAGGGTTTGTGGGCTTAAGTCCCACATCAGGCTCTCTGCTATCCATGCAGAACCCACTTCAGATCCTTGTCCCCCTCTCTCTCTGCCCCTCCACCGCTTGTGCGCTCTCTCTCTCTCTCTCAAAAATAAATAAATAAAAACTTAACAACAACAACAAAAACCAAATGGGTTTAATAGGCAATATATAGAACATTCCATGCAATACACATTTTTCTCAAGTGCACATAAAATATTCTCCAGGATAGATCATGTGATTGACCACAAAACAAATCTCAGCAAATTTAAGGAGACTGAAATCATACTATCTTCTCTGACCACAATGGCATGAAATTAGAAATCAACAATAAAGTGAATAAATCTTCAAGTGTGTAGAAGCTAAAACACTTCTAAACAACAATGGGTCAAAGAAAAAGTCAAAAGAGAAACAAAAAATTATCTTGAAACAAATAAAAATGAAAATACAACATATAGGGATGCCTGGGTGGCTCAGTCGGTTAAGCCTCTGACTTCGACTCGGGTCATGATCTCGCGGTCTGTGAGTTCGAGCCCCGTGTCGGGCTCTATGCTGACAGCTCAGAGCCTGGAGCCTGCTTTGGATTCTGTGTCTCCCTCTCTGTCTCTGCTCCTCCACCATTCATGCTCTGTCTCTCTCTGTCTCTCAAAAAATAAATAAACGTTTAAAAATTTTTTAAAAAGAAAGAAAATACAACATATCAAATTTTGTAGGATGCAGCAAAAGCAGTTCTGAGAGGAGAGTTTATAGCAATAAGCACATATATTAAGAAATTTAAAAAGTCTCAAATAAACAGCCTAACTTTACACATCAAGGAACTAGAAAAATAGGAAACAAATTACATTCAAAGCTAGCAGAAGGAAGGAAATAATAAAAATCAGAGCAGAAATAAAGGGAACAGAGACCAGAGAAACAATAGAGAGGATCAACAAAATGAAAAGCTGATTCATTGAAAAGATAAACAAAGTTGACAAACCTTCAGCTTGACAAAGAAAAAAAGAGAGAAGACTTAAAACAATAAAATTAGAAATGAAAGAGGCGATATTACAATTGATACTACAAAACAACAGAGAGTGATAAGACTACTATGAACAATGATATGCCAACAAATTACATAACCTAGAAGAATTCGATACATTTCTAGAAACATAGAAATTTACCAAGACTGAATCAAGAATAAATAGGAAATCTTAAAAGACCAAATATGAATCAGGAGATTGAGTCAATGATTTAAAAACTCCCAACTCAGAAAACTCCAGGGCCAGATGGCTTCACTGGTGATTCTTCCAAGCATCTATTTATTTACTTTTAGTATTTTCATTTATTTTTGAGACAGAGAGAGTGCAGCAGGTGAGGGGCAGAGAGAGGGACAGAGAATCTGAAGCGGGTTCTGCACTGACAGCAGAGAGCCTGATGTGGGGCTCAAAGTCACAAGCCGTGAGATCATGACCTGAGCCAAAGTTGGACACTTAACCAACTGAGCCACCCATGTGCCCCTTTGCCAAACATTTAAAGAAAAATTAATACCAACCCTTCTCAAAATTTTCCAAAATATTGAGGAAGAGGTAACATTTCCAAACTCACTTCACAAAGTCAGCATTACCTTGATACTAAATCCAGATAAGGATATTACAAGAAAAGAAAACTGTAGACCAGTATCATTGATGAATATAGATGCAAAAATTCTCAATAAAATATTAGCAAACTGAATTCAAGAACACACTAATAGGATTACACAGCATGACCAAGTGGGATTTATCACTGGGGTACAAGAATGATTCAACATTCAAATCATCACATCAATAATATGAAAAATAAAAATCACATGATCATCTCAACAGATGCAGAAAAAACAATGACAAAATTCGACATTCATTTATGACAAAAACCCTTAACGTAGTGGATATAGTGAGAACACACCCAATATGATAAAGGCCATACACAATAAACCCAATGCTAACATTATAATCAATAGAGAAAACTGAAAGTGTTACCTCTAACATCAGGTAGAAGACAAAGTTGCCCACTCTCAACATTCTTATAATTCTGGAAGTCCTAGAGAGCTATCGGGCAAGACAAAGAAATAAAAGGCATCCAACTCAGGAAGGAAGAAGTGAAATTGTTGGTACATGCTGACACGATCTTATTTATAGGAGATCCCAAAGAGTCAGTTAAAAAAAACTGTTGGAGGGGCGCCTGGGTGGCTCAGTTGGTTGAGCGGCGGACTTCGGCTCAGGTCACGATCTTGCGGTCCGTGAGTTCGAGCCCCGCGTCGGGCTCTGTGCTGACAGCTCGGAGCCTGGAGCCTGTTTCCGATTCTGTGTCTCCCTCTCTCTGACCCTCCCCTGTTCATTCTCTGTCTCTCTCTGTCTCAAAAATAAATAAACGTTAAAAAAAAAAAACTTGGAATTAATCAGTGAGTTCAGTAAAATAGCAGGTTACAAAATCAACTTACAGAAATCAGATCTAATGCGCAGTGTCATAAAAAAGTCAATAATACTGCACGATAATGATGTAATGTGACAATCACATTACAATATGTAAATGTATCTACGTAACATGTTGTACACCTTAAATTTATAAATTGTAGCATGTAAAATTTATCAAATAAAAATAATACATGTGGATCCTATATACTATACATCTAAATAGTGAAATGACTTAAACCAAACAACTAAATAAACTATATTCAATCAAAAATCTCCTGAGTTATGAAGAGTTGAGTAAGAGCAAGTTAGGTGAAGAGATATGAAGCAGAAGGGACAACATGAGCAAAGCATTGGAGAGGAGTTTGAGGCAAGGATGGATGACGGGGAAGTTGTGAGATGTTTTGCCCTAGATAGCTTTAAGAAAAGGCCACATCTAAAGCACCTGGGATGTGTGTGTAGGACGTGTGATGCCCCAAGCCTCATGTAATGTCACAAGTTTGCTCTACACCTAAGATATGCTGAGCATTTTTTTTTCTCTGACATGTAAAATTTTAGGGGTGCCTGGGTGGCTCAGTGGGTTAAGTGTCTGAGTCTTGATCTCAGGGTCATGAGTTCAAGTCCTGCATTGGGCTCCATGCTGCCGGCCTACTGAGAGAGAAAGAAAGAAAGAAAGAAAGAAAGAAAGAAAGAAAGAAAGAAAGAAAGAAGAAAGAAAGAAAGAAAAAGAAAGAAAGATTTCAAAGCACGTTGGGTTTCTCAGAAAGTTAGATGACACAGCCACTTGGTAGCGCCTTCAGCATCTTGGTGCGCACTGAATTTCCCTCAGTGAAAGCAAAACTCCACCTGCTTCTTGCTACTTCTCTCCTAAAAGGAAGGGGACTGTAAATAAATGCTCTGGTTGCATCTTTCATTTGAACAGAGGCACGAAACACATTATATTCCCTGCCTGCCATTTCTTAGTAAAAGGACACCTTTCCTCCTTCCCTTCTCTGTATTGGAGCCCATTAATTAGAACAAGCTTTATCTAGCAAGCTTAGAATTCCTCTTTTTCTACCCCTCTTCTTCAGCTATACCTCTCTTGGTTTCTGAAAGCAAGGACAGGTCACTCGCTTTTGTCATGAACATTGGGATGAAATGTTCTGACGAACACATATATGTGTGTACACAAAGGCATGAAAGCCCATTTTTAATCGGAAGTGTTTTGTTTTCCTTGGGTTTTAAACTTTAAATGCAGCTCACACTCCCCCTCTTAGACTAGTTTTCCAGGAGGCTTTATTTCTCTGGGGCCACGCTTTCATGGTGCAGTATAATAGCTTTTGTTTCAGAAGTGCAGGGCAAGAGGACCCTGAATGCCAGAGGTCCGCATTATATCTATAACGGCAGATTTGGATGGCAAAACAGAGGTTGGGGGAAGGTGGGAGTGAGTGTTTCCCATTGGTGAGCCTGAGTCCTTCTAGCAACATGGGCACAATGGGCACCATTCTGAGCACAAAACAGGCTCTGGCGGCGGAGGCGCTGACACTCATTCATGTCCCACACAATGGGCCCTGCACTGCAACCTTGTCCAATGCGATGGCACCTGCTTCTCCCAGTGATTGTCAGAGGACAAAAAGAACTTTGTCTCCTGTGTATCCACTGAGCCTTGTGTATTACCATTTCTTTCTTTAAAAAAAAAATGAAATTTTGTTTTCCCATTCTTTTCTTTATTCCTCTTTCCAAAGTGAATGGACTAAAGTGAATGTCAGCATTGGTTCCAGAATTGGGAAATCCAATGGAGAACTTGAAATGGTTGGTAGGAAAAGAAGAAAGCGGACGGAGGGAACAAATTAAAGAAGCTGTCATTCACTGCATTTCTTGATTCATATTGTTAGTGAGGAAGGGGGAATGCAGGCAAAGTAGCTGTGTCAGTCTTGGAACCCATGAAGAGTGTTGATCAATAAGGGCTTGTGCTTCTGGGTCAACACTGATGAATTGTGAATGTCTCAGGCAGGTCCTAGCCGGAAGAGTTGCTTCTCTCCTAGATGAGAACCTAGGATGGAATCCTCCAAGTTTTCACCCTTACTCCACTGCTGTGGAGACAGATTCAGATCTGTGCAAGCATCAGTATTTGTGGCAATTCTAATGCCTTCAGGAGTATTGAAATTTATTATTTCAATAATTATATATTTTATTTCAATAATTATTATTTTACATATTATTTTATTTATTATTTTAATTGTGAGGTGCTTGGATAGCTCAGTTGGTTAAGCATCCCACTCTTGGTTTTGGTTCAGGTCATAATCCCAGGGTCAGGGGATCAAGCTCTACATTGTGCTCTATGTTGAGCATGGAGCCTGCTTAAGATTTGCTCTCTCTCTTCCTCTGTCCCTCTCCCTCTCTCTCTCTCTCAGTCAAATAAATAAAAAAATAAATAAACTTTCAATTGTTTATTTTAAATTTTGTGTTCACTTATAGTCTGTTTTCTTTTATTTGTATTTGTATTCAGTCAGGCAGCCTTACAAAGTGCACTGCTATGTTTTGAAACCAGTTTTTTTTCTGAAAGTTTACTTGTTTGGGGACTTCTGGATTCAGATTGTATATGTTTGAATCCCAGCTCCATCTCTCAGTAGCTGTGTGACCTTAGGCAAATTCCAGGTCTTACTTTTCCTACCTGTAAAATGAGGATGATGATAGTGTCTATTTAAGGGGCAGTTGTAGGATCAAATATGAAGCATTGAAAAGAGTACTTGGCACCTAGTGAAACTCAATACATTTTAACTGCTGCTAATGCAGATCAGATAGACACCAAAAGCCCATAAATGAGCCTTAGTATTTTATTTTTATTTTTGAGAGAGAGACAGAGACAGAGACAGAGAGAGGAGTGGGGGAGGAGCAGAGAGAGGGAAACACAGAATCTGAAGCAGACTCCAGGCTCTGAGCTGTCAGCACAGAGCCCGACGTGGGGCTTGATCCCACCAATGTGAGATCATGACCTGAACTCAAGTTGGACGCTTAACCAACTGAGCCACCCAGGTGCCCTGAGTCTTAATATTTTCTCATTATGATTGATGGTTTTCCTTCACCCAAATCATTGGTTAGCTAGATAAAGACTTAGCATAGTTCCTCCTGTAGCCTTCCCTGTGGCCAGGAAGGCTGGCTTTACCTTTTTATGTCCTTGCTCTATGTCATATGTGGACTAGTCAACAAGTATCTGATCTACTTATTCCCATGACTGCTTTTTCCAAATAGAGGAGGATTTTTCAGTCACTTTACTAATGAGCTGGCTTTCTCGTTCCTGGTCAATACATTATTTTAATAACACAGTTTATATGTTTGCATGTTAAACATTTCACTGCAGTCCTTAATCACAGATTTGGCTCAGAAGTTAAAAAAAAATTCAAATCAAATACCTGACATCATAATGATTTATAAACATTTTTATTATGATGATTTTTTTCACTAATGTAAATAGTTTCTTTTATCAAATCAGGTTGAGCAAGGGGATTCAGGTCAAAGATAGGATTCCTGCCCATTCTCCTCACAAAGGGGATGTGTAATATCAATCTGAAAAACTGGATGTGAATGCATATTTCTAAGATATATAAAAAGCTACAAATTTATTTTAATGCAACGTCAAAGCAAAACATGAAGTGTGACAAAGACTTTATGTGTAAGCAAAGGGCGAGTTTGTCTAGGTGGCAGGAGTGAGAGAAGTGGGCGAGACTGGATCTGTGAGCTCTGTCAGAAATGGCAAACAGGCTGCTTCAAGGAAAGGAGAAGGGAATAATGTGCAAGGAGCAAGGAGAGATTTCCAAGAAAATTTCCTGGACTGAAGGTTGAGATGTTCCAATTCTTCCATGCCTCTGATTCAGACTGTGACTATCACCAAAGTTAGCCACCTGGAAATTCCTGGTTATGATCTCCTTATTACCTCTCTTATGAAAGCAGATTAAAAGCATCAGTATCAGTCTAAATGAAGGTTTCAGTCATTTATAGAACCGTTTCTGGGAGATCCTGGTGGATATGATTGTAACAGCACAATGGCAAAGAAGCAAATGGACCTACCATTCTATGTAGCAGTTACACCTCTGAAGAACAATTTACCCCTTTAAGCTTCTGTTCCCTCATCTATATGCTGGGAATAGCAGTAACAACTTCTTAGGATTGTTGAGAGGATGGCTGCAGAGCTCATAGTTCAGTGGCTGACATGTAGGAAGGGCTCAGTAAATATTCATCATCATCATCATCATCTTCATAATCTTCATCATTATCATCATCATCAAACAGAATAATTGAATAGGTTGTGGTCATCTCCATGACATAATGCACTGTATCTCATTTAGCATCAATCTATCCAATCTAGAACCCCTTGTCCCTCTCACCTGGCCCTTTGCCTTTGATATGCCCTGCTGCTGGTAAACATTTCTACCTCAAACCTTTCAAAATGCTTTCCTTTTAAAACCAATGAATTAGGCTCATATTTGAAACTAAAATGTTGTCAGAAAAATTCTGAAAAAACTTTATGCACTGAGTGTTGGTCAAAAATGGACCTGTGTGTCAGGTCTAGCCTACCAAACCATGTTTTATCCAAGGAAGGTTGATTAGTTGATGAGATATATATCATCTTAGCTTCCAAGTCCTAGAGGCCATCAAAGGTATCCTGATGTTAAAGATATCACTATTTTAATGATCCCTGCTGAAGAGTATTAAAAAAAAAAAAAAGCTGTGCTTTCAGACCTTAAGACTTATTGCTTGTATTTTCACAGCTTTCTTAAAGTAAAAAGGGGTGTTGTGGAAAATGATAAAATTTATCATTTATAGCGAAATATTAATGTAGCAGCAGGAGATTCGATGAGGCCATCTATCTATGAGCATTCAGACTTCAAAGGAAGCATAAACACGAAATTAATGGTTTGTCTAGTGTAAGAGACAAATAAATGCAAATGTGGGCTCATTAATATCAAGTGGATGACTTCTTGGTTTATGGGGTTTGGATTGATTTTGTCAAAGGCCAATAGATTTATTTTAAAAAGTCTTTGAAATTTAGCATCCATACACCCATTATTGAGAGAAATAAAACTCCTAGCACTCCCAGACGGCCTCTCTTCCTCCTCCTCCTTCCCCCCTTCCTAGATGTTGCTTTACTGAGATAAAGTTCTTACATTAGGACTTACTTTCACACTGAAATATGTCCCTTGTAGGAACTGCTATAAACGCCAGCGTTTTCCGCAGCATTAGTTTATGGGCAGAGTGAATTTTAATGGCATCATAATCTCATGGCAATCAATTGCGGTGCTTGGGAAAAAAAAAAAGCTCTGGGGGTGTCCATTAAATGGGCTTTGCATCACTTTTAATGCTCCAAAATCTTGAAGTCTCTCCTCGCCTTTCCTGTTTGTCTATAGACAAAATAGTTTTTCTCCCCCCTCCCCCACCCCATTTTAGGCTGAAGTAGAGTTAAACACTTTTATTTATCATTTAACTCTCTGATGAGGAGGAAAAAAAGTCACTTTTTTTCTTTCACTTGGACAAGGTCATGAGTCTGTTGGCTCTGATACAAAGTAGGAAACTGAAGCAGGAGTTTTGGTGAGTGTTTCACTCTTTCTGGATTGTCAAGTGCCTCTGCCATGGTCAAACTCTTAGCTTTTGTTGTTGTTAAGTTATCCCGAGAAGAGTAGTTCCCATATTATAAAGGAAAAATCTACATAGTGGCTCTTACTCTTTCTGAGCTTATGTTTTTTGTCTATTCTATTCTACCTCCAACTCCAATGTGATCTCCATATCTGTCTCCCTCTATATCTCACATCTGAATGTTAAGCACAGATAGCGTATGGGTTATCATAATTATTTAAGGTAAACTGGCCATTTCCATTCTTCTTTTTCTGTTTAGTTTTTTGCCTTCAAGGGATCCCATGAATTTTGAGAAATTTTAAGAAATTTCTTAACTATTTTGCAACACTTTCTTACTTCAGTATCTGTCACCCATCTGGAAGATTTATGTGCACAACAAACTAATTTGGGAAAAGAAAGTGTTTAGGACTTTGTTCTGTGGTTGGTTCTTCACAATCTTGAAAGTGAAGTTAACAGTGTTATGCTCTGAGAGTTAAATTGTAAAGTCAATACATGATGAACAAGAACAAAGATATGCAAAGTAACCATAAGAGGAGAAGGCATGGAGGCTAACAGAATTAACTACAACCTGATTTAGTACATTCATCAATTTGCTCAACAAAATGATGTGTCAATTTGGTGGTCAGTTATAGGAGTGGAGAGAAAGAAAAACCACAGAAACAAATGTTTGTGTTCCCATTCCAGCCCTTTCCATGGGAGAAGGAATCATATAGCCAAAGGATGGAACTGACAATTCCTACAGTGCAATGACTGCATCAGGATACATTAGCTAGGGCTATTTGTGAGAGCCACTTTTCAGAATGTCTTCCTATTCCTAAATCCCCTTCTTTGAGACTCTATCTCACCCACCTATAAGCATAGACTTGGCTAGAGTTCACTGTACGAGGGTAGGGCTTGTGACCCAAGTTCAGCTATTTGAAATTTGGCTCCTGCAAATTTAGATGATGTTCTGGATAGCTTCAAATGAACCCTTGGATCGAGGACATAAAATTCACTAGCCTTGACTTGATCATATTTGGTCATGAGCATACTCAAGCAGTAAAAACAAGTCAGTAGAAAGAGAGAGAAAGTTGAGAAGGGGATATGAAGTGAGAAATGGAGACACTGGGGAGGAAGAGACATGGTGGGACAGGATTTGAAATCCTGAGGCTTTTTGGCTTCTAGTTTTATCCCTAATGAAGCCAGGCCCTACTATCTGCCTTAGGGATGCCCTAGTTTTTTGTAACTAATTCCCTTGGTCTGAGGGAAGAAAGTGAGCATTGAGAGAAAGCTCTCACTCATGACTTCACTTTCAGGCTTCTGCAGCACACTGCAGTGTAAGAGTGCCTGGTTATGTAATGTAAAGATCATATTATATTATTTTAATTAAATAAAAAATGTTGGTTGAAGATGTTGCTAACAATGGAAGCATAAGTGAACAAGAAAATGGCTGAGCTGACCCTTCTGCTGCCTCCTCGACTGAGTGCTTCATCAGCCACATATGAGGGAAAAAGAATGAAAATCTAATCAAGTATGAAAGGAAGAAGAGCCAATACAAGTTCCAAATTCTAAAGACTATTAGAAATATGAATTACATCCACTATTAGTAACAAAAAGCCTTTATGCATGTTATACATTGACCTTGAGATATTAACCAGAACTAAAAATTAGCAAGATGTAAAACCCAGATATTTAGAGCATGAGGGCAATCCTCTATAATTTTTTTCAAAAATGCCTAAAGTGGTTTGCAACAATGTGTAAAGTTTGCAATATTCAATTCATTCCTTCAGTGTTTTAAATAAAACTCAACAATAAAAATGATTAGAAGCACCTTAAATTTCTAGTTTAGGAATAAAAAAAGCCAAATATTGGAAAGATGCTTAATTCTCTCTGCCATGGTAAAAAAAAAAAAGTTAATACAACATAATATGGTGACAAACCAAAACGTATTCCTTTCCTTTGTCAACTACTATGTGTCTAAGTACTATCAGAGACCCAGAAAACATTGTTGATGATGTGACTAAACAGGTATTAGAAAAATCATGTAGTGTGGGACATTTTCTATATCGTTAGATGAAAATATAGGTGTTTCATGTATGACTCAGCTGGGATTTGTGGCAGGAGACAGGTACATGAATACATAGCATTTATCAAAATAGCCCCAATCTATAAATAACTCAGGTATATTTGCACACAAAAGAATATCATACAGCACTAAAAATGAAAAAGCCACCCACAATATATTGACAAACAATGTTTTTAAAGCTTTTTATTTATTTTGAGAGAGAGAGAGAGAGCGCACGCGCGCGTGCCAGTGGGGGAGGGGCAGAGAAAGAGGGAGACAATCCCAAACAGGCTCAGTGCTGTCAGCGCAGAGCCCACCTTGTTGCTTGATCCCACAAACCGTGAGACCATGACCTGAGCTGGGATCAAGAGTCTGAAACTCAACTGACTGAGCCATCCAGGTGGCCCAAGGCAAAGAATTTTTAGATAGGACACAAAAAGCAGGAACCATGAAAGTTTCCACTTCTCCTCCACCCCTCAGGTATTACTCCATTGGGACAACTTTTAGTAAAGAATTAGAGGCCCTGGCTCTCCATAGACTTGACAACACAGTATGTTCCCAAACTCCTTTTCCTCCTTGCCCCTCCTGTAGGTGAAAAGGTGAGCTCAAGGTTGCATTTCTTCGCATTTCCTTATTTTGAGTGAGATTGACTTCCTTTCATATGTTTCATATTCTTGTCCATTTAAGCATCTGTTCAAATTCTGTACTTACTTTTTTGGGGGCTGCATTCCTTCTATTTTCTTATAGAAAACGTATTTTATTTTATGATTATATAATAATGGTACATCATCCTGCTCAGGAGGTTTTGGAACACTCTATTCATCATAAGCGTTATCCAATTCAAGAGCCTTCCTTCACAAGTTCACTTGATAGTGCCTGTCAATTAAATGTGAAACCCCAAATTTAAACTTACCATCTATGCAGTACTATGGGCATTTAAGGCTTCATGAATTTGGAGTCCTATATTAAATTGGAACGAGAATGGGGCTTCTGGGTGGCTCAGTTGGTTAAGAATCCGACTTCGACTCAGGTCATGATCTTGTAGTTTGTGAGTTCCAGCCCCGCATCGGGCTCTGTGCTGACAGCTCAGAGCCTGGAGCCTGCTTCGTATTCTGTGTCTCCTCTCTCTGCCCCTCCCATGCTCATGCTCTGTCTCTCTCTGTCTCTCAGTAAGAAATAAACATTAAAATAAATAAATAAATAAATAAATAAATAAATAAATAAATAAATAAAGGGAACAAGAAGAGAGAGTGCCAGAAATGGACTCTCTCTTTAAAGAACCTGAGAAGGTTCTTGGGAGAAGGGAAGATTGTCACAGGAAGCCACTTGAGACACATTTATGGAGTGACCTACTACCAACCATGAAATAATTTGACAAAAATTAAAGTGATAGGTTCTGATGAGAGAGTAGATGAAGCTGTAATCAGGATGTTGTGTGGTAGGTAACTGAGGACTTCCTGTAGATGAAATTTGAGCTCAGATTTCAAGGAAGTGATTACATTTTAGATACTATAATTTTTAGAGTAGATAGAACATATGCATTTTAGGTGAAAATAATACTCCATCCTCAGGAAAAACTCAAATTTACTTTGATTTGGTTTATTTTTAAGATTATAAAGGATAAGAGGAATGTGACATTGAACATCTTTCATTTGGCCATATGAAGCCAGAACTGACCAAATGGTTCTGCCAAAACAACTTTGTTTGACATTCTGCCATCTCTCTGGGAATTAGATGGTATTTCCAATCAAATTACATTTTCTGCACTTTTTATAGACACAACTAGTTTTCTGGTGAGTCCCTGTGGCAGTCAGCTTCATTTCCATTTGCATATGTGTGTGAAAGAATGATAGAGAATGCAAGAAGGTTAAGAACTGATAAAAGTTTTGCTTACTTTACTCCATTACACTTATAAAGTTTTCTGTATTTGTTTGTATGGCTTTATGCCTGCTACTTATCAACTTTTGAGGTGCTGCACAACTAAATTTGTACAGTTACACAAGATGGAGTGGAACTGAACCCAGAAAGCATGCTGAGCCACAAGCCAGTAATAGGAAAAGGGTTTCATTTGTCCAAGATGCCCATCTTTAGACAGTTTAACATATCTGAAACTGGGATGGCATTTTAGCTTAGAACCAAGTAGAGTTTTTCCAGAGATGATCTGCCCATTACTGGGGGTGCACTGTCAATCTGAGATCATTTTAAACTTGCTGCTTAAAGTGTTTGGTGTCACGCTGATAGTGAGAATTTAGACTGAAAATTTGCTTGAGTCCCAGCTTATGGTTCAAATTCCTTCTTTCATCCAGGTCCAAGATTAATAAAGGCAAATAGATTTCTTGTTTTTAGTCTTTCATTGAGAGCATATAGCACTTTCCATGCCTCAGCTCTATAACTCATCTTGGGCATGTTTCTTTCTTAATAGTGCATAAAATAATGACATAAGGGTTGAAAATCTTGGGGCAGAAGATGCAGACATGAATGTGGGAATTTCTTTAAGAATAAGTCAACAAATTCTGTCTTCCTCACAAAAGGTGATTTTAATGATTCAAAGTATTGTTTTAATGAGCTATCCTCAGGTACACAAAGTTTGCTCCATGGCAACTTGACTGTGAACTTGGCATCAGGCGTAAATAGTCACTGAATCTTTCACTTTCTTGATGAAATGCAATAAGAAACAAATTTCATTTTGGAGAAATCGTGCTTTCAATTTTTAAAGAAGTGTTGAAATTTTTTTTCTGGGATCTATTGCTTTCCATATTTTTCACTCCTTTTAATTACATTCTAAAAGGAAAGTCTCACTGACTCTCAATTTGCCATCACATGAGTTGATTTCATTCTTTTGTCCTGGACAGCATCACGGTTCTCAGTTGTCAGTTCCTGACTGAGATACAGGGTTGAACACAGTGGAAATGGATTAGCTGGACTTGAGTTGAAGAAGTGGGAGGGAAGGAGTGGTCATATTCAGGATGGAGCCACCAGGCTTTGCTGGTGGATTTGATGAGAGGATAGAGGGAAAGTGAGAAGTGGAAGATGATGATAAAGATTTGGGGATGAGTAGCAAAGGAAGAGAAGCAAGTCTTTGGAAGGACCATTCTGCTGAGTGGGTATCACTAATTTCCATGACAACTTTGGACAAATAAATCAAATAACCTAAAAAAGATTTGTGAAATGTGATGCTGCCTCTAGCAACAGGATAGTCAGTTTTGTCAGAAAGAACATGCCTCCCAAGTCCCTGGAAATAACTGAAGAGCCAAATAGAAGTGCAGCCTCATTAGGGCTATCAATGGGACATTGGTCTTTTTGATCTCTGTCTGCATGCTAAGGAAAGGGTAAGTGAGCCTCCTTTTCATCTTCCCCATCACACTTTAAAGGCTGCTGTAATGTTCCCACCAACTGAATAATTTTCATTTCCAACTCTAATCAATTTGTGAATAAATATCCTTTGGAGATGTGAGCTGCTTTAAATGATGGCTGCCTTTCCACCTTTAATCTATGACACTACAGTACTCTTGAGAGAAAATAGCTCCTTGTGTCTTTATTCCCTCTCTGAGTTCATATATGCAGCACACCTCCTTTTTTATTATTACATAATAATGCTTTAGTAGGTGAATAAAAGGTTGCACAAGTTTTGTAAAAATGAGAGGCTATTCACCCTTGCTACCTTTAATCTCCTGCATTCTCCTGTTAATGAGTATAAATTATCAAAGCCATTTCTCAAAGTCTTTATATAGGACAATACCAGTGACAGATCATTCTCAGGAAGGGCTCTTTTTAAATATCATAATTAGTGGTATTATCTTTAATCTTTTTGTGGTGTGAAAATCAAGGACAACGTGAAACTTGATACAAGATACGAAACTGCTTGTTTGAGTGAGTTTTAGGAGATAAAAATGGGAGTTTGAATCAGGCCTTCTTGCTTTGGAGAGTTCTTAAAGATTCCAAAAGTATGACAAATATTGATAAATTTCTTTGGTATATTTGAAGAATTGGTTCATTGCTTTGATCAGATGAGATTCAATTTGATCCTCTTCCTTCAGTTCAAAAGGACCAAGAGCCAAGCATTTTCTAGAAAGGTCTGAATATATCAATCTAATTGCTCCTAATGGAGCGTTTATTTTTTGGGGACCCTCTTAGATTAGTTTTTGAAATACATTCATGTCAAACTTCCAGGTTCAAGTTGTTGAGTTGAATTAACATAGTTACCTCTCTTCCCTGTCAAAATCCTAAAAGTATATTAAAATGCAAAAAGAAAAACACAACATAAAAATAAAAACAAACCAAACAAAAACAGCAGTGACAGCTCTGGGAAATTGTGCAGGGTATCATACATAGACTGAAAACTTTGAAGATGTTCTGAAAATATCTCAAGCTGAGGATTGATTTTAAGTGACCTTGGGTGGGTAATGAACCTAGATGCCTGGGAAAAAAAAAAAAAAGCAAACATAAATCCTCTTGATGAGAAAAAGGCCCCACAGAAAAAGTGAGGAAAATAAGGCTAAAATATAAGTGAAGATGGGTAAAAAGGAAGGTTAGCTACATACCATGCTTTTGAGTGGCACCATAAAATAAAACTGTTTCACATGTGAACATAATATACATGTGCAAATCATAAAGGAAATGGGTAGACAAAATTCTAACAAAATATTTAATATACATAATGATGAAAAATAATGCACAACTGTTATTTTATTTGCCTTCAAAGCAACTTGCAGAGAAAATAGCTAAACACACAAGGAAATAAGACAACTTGAATGAGAACAAGCAGAAACACAACATATCAGAAATAGGCTCCCAACGACTTCTAATATTTGAGTTATTAGAGACAGAAGATGAAACAGTCGAATGTATTGTATCTAAAGAGATCAAAGACAAGCCTGAAAATCTGAGTATGAAATAAAAACTCATGTAGAATGTCCAAGAAGTTGGAAAAGAAACAAAATTTAACTTATAAAAAGGAAAATACCATGACAAATTAAAAACAATGGAGAGTACAGCCACTATGGAAAATAGTATGGATATTCTTCAAAAAATTAAAAATAGAACTATCATATGATCCAGCAATCTTACTTGTGGGTGTCTATCCAAAGGAAATGAAATCATTATCTTGAAGAGATATCTGTACCCCATGTTCATTGCAGCAGTATTCATAATGGCCAAGGCATGGAATCAATTTAAGTGTTCATCAATGGATGGATGGATGGATAAGGAAAATGTGGTATATATGTATATATATGTATATATATATATATATATATATATATATATATATACACACACACACAATGGGTTATTATTCAGCCTTAAAAAAGAAAGAAAGCCTGCCATTTGTGATAACATAGATGAAACTGGATGACCTTATGCTAATTGAAATAAGCCAGACACAGAAAGGCAAATACTGTATGATCTCACATACATGTAGAATCTAAAAAAGTCAAACTCACAGAAGCAGAAAATAGAATGATAGTTGCCAGGGACTGTGGAGTGGGAGAACTGGGGAGATGTTGATCAAAGGTACAAAGTTTCAGTTCTGAAAGATGAATAAATTCTGGAAATCTAATATATGACCTGGTGACTATAATTAATAATACTGTATTGTATACTTGAAATTTGCCAAGAGAGTAGTTCTTAAGTATTCTCATCACACATACATATACACACAAACAAGAAGATAATTATGTGAGGTGATGGGTATGTTAATTAGCTTGACTGTGGTGAGAGCGTATGCACATATCAAACATCATCTTGTACACTGTAAATACATACATAATGTACCAGTTTATGGCCTAGGCCTTAAGAGACTGGTAGTTTCTATTTCCTGTCTCTTGGCACTCTTGCTCTTGGAGTCTGGAATTATCACATAAGAAGACTGACTACTGTGCTGGAGGAAATGTATGGCAAGGTCCTGGTTCCACATGGAGAGGGAGAGGTGCCTGGTCGAGTTCAGCCTTCAAACCATATCTGCTAAGGCACCAGGCATGTGAGGTTAGCCATCTTGAATACTTTAGACCAACTACCACCTTCTGATCCCGGTTGACATCATGGGCAGCAGAAGATGACCCAGCTGAGTCTAGCCTGAATTCCGGACTCACAGTATTATAAAATTATAAAAAGTTTGTTGTCTTAAGCTACTGTGTTTGGGGTACTTTGTTGCACAACACTAGATTGCCAGAACAGTCACCATGGTGATTGCTAAAGCTATAGCTGTAGATAAGATCACTGAGAGCAAATATATATAATGACAGATTTGCTCCTAAAAATCATCTGGAACAAGGCTAGTGCCTTATCCATAGCATAACTCTTCACGTATTAGAAGATGAGAATTATAATCTCTTCTCTGATGTACAATTAGAGTCCCTTCTTTTCAGTGAACAATGTCTTTAATTTTACTTTGTCAGTAATGTTCCTTCTTCTGGTTTTCCAAGCTGGTTTATTTTTTAAATCCTATTTCCTATCTGTCTTCACCACACTGTTAAATTTCATGTCATTCATACATGAATACTCAAGCATGGATTCATTGCCTTTCCCCACTTTTAACTCATTAGGCTATTTTAAAAGAAAACTCATTAGACAAAACTTCCAATAAGATTTTTCAACAACAATGACAACAAAAACTAAAATTTTCCACTAGTAATGCTAAGTCACTCCCTTAAAGCTTGTAACCAATGGAGAAAGCCAAACTCCCATCATCTCCAACCCAGAGAAGAGAGGAGGGTGGGAAACTGCTGTATGGAGTCTTTGCCTAGCAATCCCACTGACTCCTGTGAAAAGGGCAGGAACAGTCCTCTAAAGAGAGAGGTGGGTACCCAGAAGAACAGAGTACCCCACACGAGGGGAAGGATGCTGGGTAAATAGAAACAAGAAAGTCTACTAGAGATTCTCAAACTATATTTGAACAGAGGTCTACAAAATCATCCTTTTTTTCCCTGGCATCACTTAATGTTTATTTATTGATTTTTTTTTTTTACCATTATAGCCCTACAATATTGCATGCTCAATTGCTTTTGCCTGACAACATCTTTATTAATCAGGGAAAATATTACAAATTCTATGGAAGGCAGGATAACAAGGTGTTTTTGTTTTAAAGAGCAAAAAACTCAACATCTTGTTGGTATAACCAGATGTACGTTGGTTTTTGTTTTTGCATATTCATTAGATTTCATTGTTCAAACTGATCTAGTAAGAATCTGGCCAAGCTTTGCAAGAGGATGTCATACTGGCCTCATTCCAAGGAAATTAATAATCTTATTTCAAGCTGTTCTCCCTTCTCTTAGCCCTGGGCTTCTAGGCAAGGCCACTGGTGTTCCCCTCTCTATGAATTACAAGGTGGTTCAGGCCCCCAATATTTCTATTATAGAACATCCTGCCTTTCATTTAAAAATTGCCTCTTATGAGTATTATTCTCTGTTCTAAAAAGATTTCATTGTTTCACTCCCATTCTACACTCTTTCTATGTTCAAGGTCGCTAGTTACTCTATTATTCAGGCAGACAATCTTTTCATATTTTTTTTTCCAATCAGTCTCAGTTCAAGGACTTACATTCTCAATATCCCCCATAAGTTTTGCCATTTCTTCTCATGAAAGCATTTTCCATAGCTTCCCTTTCTTCAGCAGCTTCCGCGTATTCAGTTCCTCCTAATACACTACTGTGTGGAATGTAGACAAGCCTTGATTAGGGTGGGTTTTGTTTGGGGGAAAGTGATTTTTTTTCTTACTTCTTTAGAGTGTGCAACAATTAACTAACGTTTACTAGCTGATTTTGGAAATCAGCTGTTCTCATCTGGCTTACATGGTTGGAGTTCTCAGCTTCCAAGGGCCAATAGATAAAAGTTTTTAGAGTAGCAGAAACAACATGGATCACAGGGCAATGTTAATTGAAGCAGGAGTTTTGCAGGAAAAATGCAGTAAGGCAAAAAGATCTTCTGGATCAAAGTTCCAAAATAAAATCCAAGGTGGTCATATATCTTGTTCAGACTAAAGTGTATGCATTGTTTTATTAAGAGACCATCCTGTTAGTGCTTATAGTAACCACTAATTAATGACTGCCTCTCACAGACAGCTTATAATCGTGAAAACAGCAGTTAAAACCCTCATTTTACAAAATTCCAAATCAGATAGCTGGTAGGAGATGGGTAGGTTTAATTCCAAAGTCAGTTATCTTTGGAATTAAACATTATGGACTATGCTGCTTCCTAATGCAGCACAAAATGTGCACAAAGCTGATCCTTAGATCAGAAAGTGATGCTCTTAAGAGACACTACTTTTAATGAAATAGACTAAGTATTCTATAAAAGAAATATTGGAGGCTTGAACTACTGGTGATGCCTGTGAAAGCCAGATCTAATTTTTCTTGGACTTAAAATCCAGATAATTTGAACTTAGGGAGACCCCTGGGGTGAAAACATAAAAGAAGGACTTCTGTTCCTTCTCTGCTACCATCATTATCCCAACAGATATTCATTTTGCATGACACAAACCTGCACCACCACATTTCACACTAGCTATGTGAATCTGAAAAGTTACTTAGCCTCTCTGAGCTTCCCTAAAATGGAGAGAAGAGACCACACACTAAGCACATGTTTCAACCTTCTTTTCTCACCCTAAAAGCTCTAGAAATGACAGGAAAAGGTATTTTGAAAACTTGCAACAGTCTAGAAAACAAGAAAGGGTGATGCTAATTGACCAGAAATCATAAGGAGTTGTTGAAAATTGGAAAGCAGATGGAACCTGTTGGGGAAATCACAGCCCAAAACACACTCTGGAAAGGATGGTTGGAGGTGGTGGGAGGTTTGAAGGGGCTCAGAGGAAGCAGATACAAGTACAGACAGGAGTCCTGAGACAAATGTCAGGTTGCTGCTGGGATGCTTGATACCTCCTTCAACCTCCCACCTTCCCTGGGCCATGCAGTGAAGAGAAGGATCCAGTGCCTAGGCAGAGCACAGTTCCAGCCTAAGGGCCAGGGAGGCACCTGAAGTGGCAGTGCACACTCAGGGAGAACCCTGAAGTGTGGTTTGTGGCTATTTCATACAGAATACCCCCAGCACCCCCTGATCTCTATAAGCAGAATGCAGCACCTGAAAATAGAAAGACAAGCATCAGGTGGGGTGAAAGATTCTGCAAATAGAAAGACAAAAATCACCAAATTGGTGATTTCAAGAATCAGCAAATTTTGACAAAAGCAATGCCACACACACACACACACACACACACACACACACACAACCACTAAAAATCAGTGGTTAATAGAATACCCCAGGAACATTTAGTGGTAGAAACAATAAAACATGTTTTAAAATTTATAATTATCTATCTTCAGATAGATACTAAAAGATATCACATTAATTCCTTCAAGTTATTCAACAAGTGATTTTGAGCACTGTTATGTGCCATGCACCATGTACTGAGACTAGAGCAATAAACAAAATAGTTCCTACTCTTTTAGAATTAAAATTCTAGTAGGGGATGGGGGGAACAAGAGATAATAAATAAATAAATAAATAAATAAATAAATAAATAAATAAATAAACAAACAAGCAAATATGTCAGTTGGTAATAAGTGCCATGAATAAGAATAGAACAAAAACAAGGACGATTTTTATGTAAAAGAACCAGTTAGAAATTCCTGAAATGAAAAACATGACTATAGAAATGATATTCTCCATAAGTGGGCTGAATAGCAGCAGATTGGCCATAGCTGAAGGGAAAATTTGTGATTTGAAAACTGGAGCAGTGCATGAGGACAAAGAGCCAGGAAGTATGAAGGAAAATTAAGAAACATGAAGGACTGGCTTATAAGTTCCAATAATAGTCCAGTGGGAATTCCAGGAGTGAGCAGAGAAGAAGGAATGCGGGGTGGTGGTGGTGGGTCACACAAATAAATCAGACTAGAACACCTTTCCAGAGCTAAAGAAAGACTGGCATCCTCAGATTCCAAGACCCTGCGTGATACTGAATTCTTAACAAGACACTTAGCCTGGACACATGCTGGTAGGTTTTCAGGACATCAAGGTTAAAGAGACCATTCCAACAGCTTTATTTTTCCTTTCAACATTCATCCAGTAACCATTTACCGAGCACCACTATGTACGTTACAGGCAGTGTCTGAGGGTCTGAAGATGGTGGTGAATAGCACAGACAAAGGGCCAGGCAGGGGGCTCAAACCAAAGCCAGTTTGTCAAATACCTAAGTACATTAACTACCTGCAAGTGGTGGAAATAATCAGGGTGAAGAAATTGGAAGCAAGTGGGGACAAGAGGCCATTATAGGTAGAGAGATCATAAAGGGATTTTCTGAGAAGCTCAGACTGAAGGACAAGAGACCTGTGATGGGGAGGCCAGAGTAAAAATTATTCCTGGCAGGGGGACCAGCAAGTGCAAGACTGCCCTAAGAAAGGCAGAATGGGCTCTAAGTCAGGAAAGAGCCCAGCGTGGTTAGAACAGGGTGAGTGGTATGAGTGTGGAGATGGTGGTTGAGATTAGGAACCCCTGTGAAGCACTCATGTCTCTGCATGACATATTATGTTTGAAGGACTTCAGGGGGCATGAAAACCACTTATGGCGTTGGTGACTTGGTTCTTCTCTGATGCTTGTTCTGCTCAGGCTAAGACCTCAGCCTCACCTGTCCTGGAAAACCAAGGAGAGTTTGGGTGTTTAACGGGTATAATGAGTGACTTGTCAAGCTCCTTACTGATTTAACTTGAGGTTTCCAGCTCAGAGGGAGGGGCTCCGCCCAGGGAGCAGATTGATGGGGGTAACCTTGGGTACTGAAAGGGAAGGGCTGGGCCCAGGCCCTGAGCTGTTGGGTGAGGGGTGATCAGTTTGCCAACATGAACGGAACGGCCACTCAACCCCTGTCCACCCTTGACTGACCCCAGTAGCCTTTCACACATGAGGTGGTCTGGAAGATTGGTGGGTAGGTGAGGGTGGAAGGCTATGCCAAGAGAACCCCAGAGAGCAGAAACCTCCTGCATTCTTTCTGACAGTGAGGCCACTACCCCATTCATATCCCCATTCACATCTGCAGTTCCTAGAGCTGAAGTGGGCTATCAAGAATACATTTAAGAAGTAAGTATGGAGTAGCATTTTGAGTGTGGACTGATAACAGCTCCTCACTTATCAGTAATAAATTGCATGCTGCAGGGCAGCATTAGATGGGAGGTCTAGTGGACAATGAATTCCAGATTCTTTATCAGCAGGGCCTTAGCTGCAGAGAGGGAGTGACTTTTGGGAAACTCAAGTCTGGGGATTGGCCTGGGAAGGGAGCTGGACAACACCCTTCACTGCTTCCAGGGATTTTTCCATAGGAGTCACAAAATAAATAATTCTCCATCTGTGGTCCCAACTCCAGGGTGGGGTTGAGGCTTGTCAGAAGGTTTAGGGGGAAATTTTCAAGAGGCTGAGAACCACAGAAGGGAGAGAACTCTTCACTCCTAAGAGTTCTACTGCAAAATGGCCCGAATGGTGACGAATTTCTGGAGCCGTATATCTGTATCACAGTGCTATAGGCCACAAAATTGTTACAGAAAAGCTCCACCAAAACTCAGTAAGTAGGATCCCAGTTTTTCAATCCTTTCAAACATGGGGGTCCCGATATTGGGGGCTTAATAAAAACCAGTATTTTTCAGTGCATCAGCACTCACAAAAATGGTAGATAATGCACTGTACAGAAGTGGACATTTGTGGAAGATGGTAAGTCTGAAATGACCACAGGCTATTATTGTTTCCTTTCTACCTGTTGCCCTCAACTCCTGCCCAACAGAAGAACTTCAGCTGCTCCTGCCTGAGAAAAGGAGTCAACTGCCAAGCACATTACATGCCAGTGGGTGGAGGTTTAGGTATTATTGTTCTGGAAAAACCATCCTGTGGTGCTGAGTGAGGCATGATGACCTCAGGCATAGGGGAAGCAGAAGTTCTAAATAAGTGTGGGTCCTTTCCTGTGGGCCAAGGAACATTCAGAGGAATTAGGACACTCCGACTCAATATATGTGCAAAAGAAATGTACTCTCAAAGACAGGAACAAGAGACAGGAAGAGAGAGAGGAGGAGGAGTAGGGGGCGCTCAAAAATCAGACCAATGAAGGACAACAACTAGAATGTATCAGCTTTTTGTATATAGCACCTGAGAGTCAAAACCTCAGGTTTTGTGGTGACAAACCACTTTTGTCATGAATCCTAAGCACATCCCATTGGGAGTAAAAAGTGTCTATTATTGCATAGATATGAGGAGAAAAATTCTTCTCTGGGAAGATTTATTCCAATCAAAGGAGAGACTTGGGAACTTGGTTATTATAGAAAGAGTTTTAATTAGTGAAGATCAAATAGTCTATAATTATTCTCTATCATCTCAAAGAAATGTGCAATCCAGTGGAGGCAATATGTGGGTCCAAAGTAGGAATTATACTGTTCTCTTCACTCCTAATTCTTGCCTTTTAGACCAGAGCCAGGCTGCCTATTGGCCTCTGTTTTCTGTTTAGCTGCAGACAAGGGGACAACAAGTGTAGTCTCATCTCAGATTGCTAAACTAAATAGTATTCTCCAAGGGCCTATTACAGATGGGCTCCTGGAACATCTCGGCATAACATAGTGAGAACAAAACTCCCTGAGACCTCAAGTGTGATTCCAGGACATGCAAGCCAGAGATGGACCTCCCTTCGGATGGGAATGCTGAACACAGTTGGAGACCCTGCATTTAAAGTGCCCCTCTCAGGGCAGACAGCCTCTCTGCTGTCCTGCCTGGGGCTCCCTTGTGGTGTATTCAATAAGCTTCTATCGCCTTTGTCCTGCCTCAGGTGAGTTCTTTCATCTGTGCCACCTGCTTCCACCTAATCGTGGCCCCACATTTGAGGGCCCCCATCTGATTGAGAAACACTCCATTTATGTACCACATTTGGTGGCTCACCCCCACCTGGGGGAACCCTGAACGAGGAGCCTTTGCCGGTCTGGAACTTTCCCTGGATTCTCTGGGAATGTCTAGGGATTTTCTCTGCGTGGACTGACTCTATTATTCCTTGGGGGACTGATGACCTCCTGCGGAGTTTACTCCTCTGTGAGGATGGAAGCCGGGGGGGGGGGGGGGGGGACCAGCTGGATCACCCTTGCCCCAAAGGGTGAGGAATTTTCCCTTTTGCCCCTGGGGGGACCCTTTCCTCCATCTACTTTCTCTTTTTGCGCCTTTGGCGGCCTAACCCAGGTGTTCCTCATGCAACAGAAGACCTCCAGCCAGGGCAGCTCCCTGGTGTGGTCTGAAGGTCTGAGGGGAACAGGTTGGTCTGTCCGTGCCTGTGAGGGTGAAGGCCCCCTTTCCTCTGCTTTCCCATTCGGTCCTCCAAGGTTTGCTCTCAGAGTCCGGTGCAACTAGCAGCTCCCCCAGGGCGAATCCCCACACATCATGGACTCGGTTGGGACCCTTCCTGATGCTGGCTGACTTTCAGCCTTGCTGCTTCTTTCAGCCTCCGCCTTCCCTCTGTTCCGGTGGATCCCGCCGCCATCTTGATCTGTGGTCACACGTGTTTCCACGCATCTGAGTGGTGAGTCCTCCCTTTAGTTTTCTGACCAGTCTGACCAAACCAGTGTCTGGCTCTCCCATTTTCCAGGGGATGCCCCAGCAGGAAGTGCCATGCCGTTTGCCAACACCGACCCTCTTGGTGAGACATCCGAAAAGAGTCTTCCCGTATTTGCCATGACTTCTGTTCATGAAGAGTCTGTGGCATCCTATTTGGTTCGGTCCTTTTTCAGGTCAGAGGGACGCCCTGACTGAAACTGTGATACCAGTAGGAGCTTCATGCCCTTCGGCTGGACGCCTCTTTGGGAATCGGCAGCTGGTCTTTCCCACTAGAGGGCCCCCTTTCTTCCTTTGGACTCACCCTTGGGCTATATTCTTAAAAGCTGGAACAGATTTGATCCCGGAAGCCTGATGTTTCCGGACTGATGTTTCTACAAACTCTTAGATCAAGAGGTATGGCCCTCCCACGGACTCTCTTCTAATATTATTTACCAGCTTGACCTCCTTTGCTCCTCCAAATGGTCAAAAGTCCCATAATTGCCTTGCTTAGTTTCATGGCCCTAAATCAGAACCCTGACATAATGGACGCTGAACTCTCACTGTTCCTTCTCCTATTAGATTAGGGGCTTTTCCCTCATTCATTTATGGGTTAACTAGAGCCAACTAAGTTCCTTATCTTCTCCAGCCTGACTTGGACTGCTTATATTTTCACTTGTTGGTAGGAAAAAATATGGCATCTGCTCACCTATCCTGGCTGACAAACCAAGCATTAAGAAATTAAGAACCTGGAGTCCTTTTTCTCTGCCTTCTGGCGACATCTTGTCTCTCCTGCCTCCTCCTCTTCATCCTCCTTCTGTTTCTGCTCCACGTTGGGGGCAGCCTACATAACTGGTTCCTATACCATTCTGTGTGCTTCTGGCTCGTCCTTCTACCCTTGCTGTCAAGTAGCAAAGAGCACCCTCTAGGACTGCCTACTTCAGATTTCCTCGCTGGGGTCCTAGGCAAAAACTGACTTGGGAAACAAATTGATTGACTTTTAAGTGGACCCAGGTGGAACATAATTTGGTACTTAAACTAATTGAAACTTTTCTACCAAGATTTAGTGAAGGCCAAATAAGCTCACATTATCTCAAAGATGACCTTAGAATGATGGTTAATTTGGTCTCAAAGTTTTCATAGGCAATTGTTAAGATAGCTTTCAAAGCCTTCGATAACCTGAAACTTAAAACTTGTTTGGATAATAAATTGGATTGAATCATTGGATATCTAGGTCTTTTCCAAATAAGATCAAATATTAAAGCATTGATTACTAAACATAAGGTTTATCTGATATTGAGTTCTTATTGCAAAGAAACTAAGGATATTTGGATCTGCTGGAAAACATGTTTTGTGCTTAATTGATTCATAAATTAGCCATCCAAAGAATTCTGGCGTAGCAGTTTACAATTTTTTACTTCTTAGTTTTCACTAGAAACTAAGGTTTCTAAGAGTTCAAAATTCTGCTTTTCTCTTTGTTAAAAGACAAAGTTTTCTTGGATTGTTGGTCTGCTCTTGATAAGAAAATGTAAACAAAGTTGTTTTCTGTTTTCTTTACCCAGAAAAACCAGTTTCTATGTTTTGTCTTTATCAGGTCTTTAATGATCCATAATCCTTTTTAGGCATGTGTTTTAAAAACTTTCTAAGGTTTTAAAAAACTTCCTTAAGATTTAAAATTGTAAATGAGGTGTCAGACTAATTCGTCTTGTTTATTTGGTATGTTACTCTCTGGTATAAGGTCATCATTTAATATTCTGATTATTATTTTTTTAATTTTTAAAAAGTTTTTATTCATTTTTGACAGAGAGAGACAGAGCACGAGTGGGGGAGGGGCAGAGAGAGAGGGAAACACAGAATCTGAAACAGGCTCCAGGCTCTGAGCTGTCAGCACAGAGCCTGATGCAGGGCTCGAACTCACAAACTGTGAGATCATGACCTGAGCTGAAGTTGGACGCTTAACCAACTGAGCCACCCAGGCACCCCTTATTATTTTTTTTAATGTTTATTTATTTTTGAGAGAGAAAGAGCATGAGCGGGGGAGGGGCTGAGAGAGAGGGAGCCACAGAATTCAAAGCAGGTTCCAGGCTCTGAGCTGTCAGCATAGAACCTGATGTGGAGCTTGAACCCACAGACTGTGAGATCATGACTTGAGCCAAAGTAGGATGCGTAACCAACTGAGCCATCCAGGTGCCCCTCAATATTCAATATTAAAGTGTTATGTGTCACAGAAATTAAGAAAAAAAAGTGCACCTTTCAGGACTTCAGCCAAGTTATGGAATGCTCTTGGAGACTAGGGTCTGTCTGTCCCAGTGCTGTGTTAGCACTTAGCTTATTTCTCACCAGTGGTATTCATGTCTGGCACCAGGACATTCACACAGAGGACCCAGGACAACAGGCATATCTCCAAAAGGACCCAAGTGGCTCCAACATTCCCCTGGCAATAAAGCAGTGATGGTGAGTAGGAGGAGGTGATGGCTACCCCTTAGGCAAAGTAAGGGACAGTGGAGTCTGCATAGAGGTGGGGTACATAATAGCTCATCTTGGAGAAGCAGCAAGACCCCTCTGTGAATTTGAATCCAGAGGCAGTAGCATCTGAGTCTAAGGGATCTGAATGGAGCATCTGTATCAGGAAAAATTGGTATCACTGAAAGAGGGTGAAGATACCTATGGGAAATGAAGAGAGCTGTTTCTAGAACTGAGGAGCAGGTAGCACTTTATTACAGAGGACTCTGAGAAATCCTTAAATAGCTCAGTTACTCATGATGTCCTGGATGGGTGTGCCTGAAGAGGATAGATACCTCTAATGTGGCTAAGATGCTGGTATGTGACATACAATGGTGTTAACTCAGATGCCCCAATCCTCTTTACCGCCTGGGCAGGGGCAGAATAAACATTGTATTTTTTTCTAAGGGATGTTCAGTTGTTCTATTTTTCCTACAGTGTGAGGTATAGGAAGGGACTTTTTGTAATAGGGCTCAATACGGGATCAAGTCAGACTCTCCTTTGGGCAGAAGTTTATCAGGGATGTGCTTCCAGATTAGACCTTGTAGTCTGTCTCTCTTTTTCAACCAGCCCAGGCTTGTTTTGTCCTTTATTTTATTTGTATCTTACACAGCTTAGACCATATCCTCAGGATGGAAAGAAGTGGGAACAGAAAAACCTCTGGCGCTGCAGAGAGTGACAGCTATTGCCTGAGCATCTAACTTGCCACATTTGGTACTTTATTGAACACTGTGTACACAACCTATTAGGTGAATCCTGATCACCAATACTAAACAATATTTTGTCGTGTTTATACCACTCTGGATGATTCTGAGATCTGTAAACATTTAGATAGAGGTTCTACTATAGGATCTAGCTTTTGTAAAACATTTTGTCATTTGGGATACATCAGAACAGTTCCCAAGTCAGTTATAAAACATCCTTGCTGAAAGGACTTTTAAAGTAGCCCAGGATTCTGTCTGTGTAGCATTGGGTGCTGGAGACAGTGGGGTGGCTGGAGTCAGGTCCCAAAGCACCTCTCCTCCTGAGAAGCCTTTTCTAACCAAAATTACACTCCAGGAATGTGTGTATTTTGGTGTGCTGTTGGTCATGATAGCAATGATGCTGCAACTCTGACTTTGTACAGTAGGTTCTCTCAGCCTGGCCTTCAACCCTCTTCTCATTTTATAGAACTCAACTCAAACAGCTCCTTTTCTTGGTTTCTCTTATTGATATTTAGGGAGCCCCTATGGCTCTGTCCACCTTCTTTGCGCCCCAGAGGTGGAAGAAGAGCAGTGAGAGAAGCTGGACCAAGGGCACATGGTGCTGCGGACTGGAGATTAGGAAGAGGCTAAGACCCCAAGTCATTATGTGGTGTGTTGGCCTTGATTTGCCTCTTTGAGAAGCTCTACAGGGAATGGGGCTTGCTGAGAAACCCTCTTTCTCCCTGATGTGCTCTGCTTTGCTTCTTCTTTTTAAAAAAATGTTTATTTATTTATTTTTGAGAGAAAGAGAGAGAGCGCACAAGCAGGGGAGGGACAGACAGAAAGAGGGAGACACAGAATTGGAAGCAGTCTTCAGGCTCTGAGCTGTCAGCACAGAGCCCAATTTGGGGCTTGAACTCACAAACTGTGAGATCATGACCTGAGCTGAAGGTGGATACTTAACTGACTGAGCCACCCAGGTGCCCCTCTGCTTTGCTTTTTCTTGCCATGAGGGGTGCACTAGGAGGAAGGAGCTGAGGAGGCCACCTGGCTGGTTTGGGCCCAGCAGTATGATCTAGCTTACAGGTTTGGCTTTCCACAAAAGAAAATAACAATTGTGTCTCTTGTGTTGCTCCCTCAAGATCTACAGGGGTAACAGTTGGGAACCAGTTTCTGGCTATCTCTATCTTCTTTGCCTTCATATCAACTTCCAGAGCTGATGTCTCACTTATCTGTGTCTCCCTTTGGGTTTGTAGGCTTTCCTCATATCACTGATCAACCAAGGCTGCAATTACTTTTTACTTGTGTTCCTTCTCCTCTGCACTCTGAGCTCCAGAAGAGCAGCATATTGGGTAGAATAGTGTTTTCCCCAACCCTAATTCCATGTCCTTGTTGGGACCTCAGAATGTGACCTTATTTGGAAATGGGGTCATTACAGATATAAATAGTTAAGGTGAAGTTGTACTGGAGTATGGTGGGCCCTTAATCTAATACCACTGGTATCCTTAGAAGAAAAGACACACATAGACACACACAGAGGAATGATTTGAAGAGACAGAGGGAGAATGCTCTGTGATGGCAGAGGCAGACATTGGGATGATGCCTCCACATGTCAAGGAACACCAAGGATTGCTGGCAAACCACAGAAACTAGGAAGAGACAAGAAAGGATCCTTGCCTTCCTTGCCTACAGCCTTTGAAGAGAGCATGGAGCTCCTGACACCTTGATTTCAGGCTTCTCAGCCTCCAGACTGGTGAGAGAATAAATTTCCATTTTAAGCCACCCATTTTGTGACGCTTTGTTACAGTGGCTCTATGAAACTAACAGAGTTTTGTTCTGGTCACCGTTGTATTGCAGGTGCCTAAAATAGGGTCTGGAAAGGAGAGGCAAACTGGTATAATGTTTGCCAAAGATGAACTGTATGTAGAGATAGGGGATAAAAGAAATGTGATGAAGGAGAAAGCAGATACAAAAAGGGGAAAACCTTGCCTCTCTAGTGCATGGCCAGAGGTTGGGATGCTTGGAAATCAATGTATGCAATATATGCCTAGCAAGTGCTCATTCAGTGAGAAAATGAATGAATGAATATCCGATGATACTGGACTTCTCTCATCTTCACATCACCTCCGAAAGAGCGATCAGTTGACATGCGTGGTGGCAGGAAATGATGAAACTGTGCAAAACAACAACATGGCAGGACTGTGTCAAGGCGCGCGCGCACACACACACACACACACACACACACACACACACACACAAATGATTTGAAGAAAGTGACAGTTTATTAGGCCCAAAATTTTAAGGTCTGTAACACCTGAGGATAAGACTTGCCTTCAGTTATAGAGTGGTGCTTGGTGTCCTGCTGTGCCTGCCATTCTGCCTGTGATAATCCAGTTCCTGCTGAACTACACTAATGCTAAAGCCTCCTTCCCCATCTTAGCTCTGCCACCTGATTCCTCCAGACCCCACCCCTGCACTCTCTGGGAAAGCAGGCTGGTTTCTCTTGCAGCTGCAAGGCTGCCCATCCCCCTGCTTCCCCTTCCCTTCCTCATTGTTCTTCATTGGCCAGCCTTGTTTGCAGCACAAGGACATGAAGAAGACATTCTTCCCATTCTCCAGTCATTGTCACTAATTGAAATGGGAAGCAAGACAAGGCTCCAGAAGAAAAGCTTATTATGGGCTGCCTTGTTGGAAGAAAATGAATCACCTAAGCAGATAGGTTTCCGTGATCTCAGGCAAACCTCACTCTTTATTCTACACAACCCCGTCTAATTGTTCAAGAAAATGTTCATCTGCTTCATAATGCAACACCCATAATGGAAGTGTTGTGAAATCACTGAAAAGTTTATTCAAGGCTCGCTCCTGAAAGCCCAGCTGTAATGCATGGGCTTCAGAGGAGTTAATAGAATTGGCTCTCATTGAAATTGCATGGATAACAAATTTCCCTAACACATATCCTTTTAAATATGCTTGTTGATGGAAGTCTGAATTGGCGTTTGACAGATGCAAAGCACTAACAAAGGGGGTGAATTTCCCACTTCTGCTAGTCATTCCCCTTGTGACTGTGTCATCAGAATCCCTGCCCAGCCTGCTACAACTGAATGGGGCCGAGAAACCCCCACAGTTCTCATGAAATCAACTCTCTTAAACAGGAGATATTGAACTCTTTTCTCCAAATGTAAAACATAGAGAAAGAAGAGAAAACCATTGTTTTAGACCATTTGGTATAACAAAATACCATAGACTGGGTGACTGGATAACTTATAAATGACAGAAATTAATTTCTCACAGTTCAGAAGGCTGGGAAGTCCAAGATCAAAGTGTTGGTACAGCCAGTGTCTGGTGAGAGCCTGCTTTCTCATTCAGAGATAGCCAGCTTCTTGCTGTGTCCTCACATAGTGGAAGGGTAAGGGAGCTCTGGTCTCTTTGATAACGGCACTAACCCCATTCACAAGGGCTCCAGCCTCATATTCTAATCACTTCCCAAGGCCCCACTCCTAATATCACTCTGGGGGTAGCGGGTAGGGGGACGAGGGGTATTTGGATTTTAACATGTGACCTGTGGGTGGACAAAAACATTCAGACCATAGCACCATCCTGTGAAGTGGAAGGAAAACCTCCACAAATAATGGATGGACAAAACAAGGCTACAGAGCACAAGCTATCTTGTAGTGAAATTTCTTTCCAATACCTTCAAATGGAGGAGTCAGAATTAACTGAAGAAAACGAAACACAAAAACAATAAAGCCAACATGTGTACTCCTCATGCACCACACAGCTCTTGGTAGATACAAAGAAAAAGTTTAAGATGAATTTCTGCCCTCAAGAAGTCTAGTTAGATTCGTTCATTCATTTATACACTGATCTGGAGTCTGTAGCCATTGAGAAACAATGATCATTTAGGTGCAAAATTAGGGGAAGTTGGCCATGAGTCTAAGGCAAGTTCATAAAAGGAGAAAACCAATCAAACTGAAGACTTGGGAAATTTATTTAGGGGTCTCTCCTATGTATCTTGTCTGAGGTATACCCAGATCTACCCTTCCAGAGACTTGTGACCTGAGTTGTTGGGTGATAAATGTAAGAGTGATTCCCTCTGCTTCTTTTAATGTACCCAAATGCCACTTACCACACTGGGAGCCATCTGTGACCCAACTTTTCTCTTTCTGCCTTCCCACAATGAGAAAACATGTAGCAAATTACAGATGATGTCCCTTCATCTGGAAGGCTCTGTGACTGCTTTGGCCCACAGAAAATGGTGGAAGTGATGTTTGCCAATTTCTAGACTTGAGACTTGAGAAATAAGTGGAAACTTCCACTTCCCATCTCCAGAAACATTCCCTCTGGGAGCTCTGAGTTTGCCATGCTGGGAGGCTAAGGTGGTTCCTCTGATCAGCAGTCCCAGTCAAGTCAACCTTCCAGCCATCCCTTTCCTTGGCTTGAGATAATTAAGTAAAACCATCCTCAACTTTCCAGACAAGCTTAGGTACCAGCTGACTCCCCTCAGGTGATGTCAACCAATAGTACATGGAGCCAGTGAATCATCCTATTGTGCCGTGCCTGAAATGCAGACCCCAAGTCCACGAAACATATATAATAAAATGTTTTTGGCTACTAAGATCTGGGGCAGTTTATAACACAGTAACAAATAACATAAAGAGATTAAAAGCACCAATGATAAGCATGCTTCATTTCCTCCTCTGTGCAGAAAACTTTTTTGTTTGCTTTTTCCATTGTTGCCTGGCATTAATCTCAAGTCACTCGTGTCATGGCTCCTTCTTATGACTTATACCACAGCTAGAAGGCCATGTAGTGAGGGCTCTATTAGAGGCAATTTCTTCTCCTGCTCCTCCTTCTCCTTCTCCTCCTCCTCCTCCTCCTCCTCCTCCTCCTCCTCCTCCTCCTCCTCCTTCTTCTCCTTCTCCTTCTCCTTCTCTGCCAGAAGGAACTTGGCCACACAGTGGCCTGTGTGTATGGATGTGTGTATGTGTGTGTGTCTGCTTCTTGCTAGTGTGAGAAATATGTTTCATTACCAGACTTTATTTTCTGTCCTCAATGGAGCCTTTTTCTTTTTCTTTTCTCTTTTGGTGGGGACTATAGAAACCATTTCAAGGCAAGGCCCTGTCTATTGCTTTTGTTTTTCCCTCCTTGTTTCGTTGGAGCTTTCCGCATTCAGCACTGATGTTTCTGGAGGTGGTCGGCATTGTTCCTTCCTCCTGGGCCTGGCGGAGCGCTTGGAGGGTCAGTTGGAAATGAAGCTTCTATTATCTGTGATCTGCCTCACCCTCTAAGCCTGTCCGTCCCTACACTAAGGCTCAGCCAAGCATGAAGAAAACTAATTGTCCCCACTCTCTGCTCTACTGCACACCAAACCCCTGTGTGTGCTTCCCCCAGTTCCGCGACAGTCCAAGAAAACCTGGCTCAGCTGAGGCAGAGGGACCCACATTCCCAGGTCCCGCTCCAACCAGAGGCTTGGCCTCGGAGGCCAGGACTCAAGCCTGCATGGCTTCCCGGGGAGCTGCCAGGACCAGGGAAGGGGCGGAGGGAGGGTGAAAAGCTGATGACTCTGCGTGTTCCCAGTAATTGCAATGGGCATAGGAAAGGGGACTTGATTAATTTGCCTGATGAATTATGCATCATCTCTGCTAGCCGCCCTCCCAGCCTCAAAGCTTTATTATTCACATTGCTTGAATCCCACCACCTCACCCCTCCTTGCCTTGAAAGCTCCTGTCCAACAAGTATCAGGGAATCCTCTGGCTCCTGATCTCTATGACCACCTAACAGAGCTTACGGCAAGTTGGCAGAATTACTGCGATGTGAGCTGTTTAAAACACATGCGTGTGCGCACACACTCACACACACACACACACACACACACACACACACACACACACACACAGCTGGAGGAATTCATCAATAACAAGCCCAAGATTTATGATGTGAGGGGCAACTCAGCTGTCTTTTGTAGTTTAGGACAAAAAAAATTTTAAATACAGAAGTGGCAATTATTTTGTTAGTCGCGTTTTAAGTTAAGACCACATGAAAGAAAGTCTCCTTTAATAAAGAGAGAAGCAACAAGAAATGCCACAGCAGTGAGATTAACTTTGGGTGTTTTCAAGGCCTGTGGATTGCAGATTTGATCTCCCAATTTTTCATCTCTCTGGTCTGTTCAATCTTGGGTTTAACCAAGGGCCCTTTTCAATCCCTCCTGAGTGGTTAGTGGTAATATGGCCTTTCATTAAGTGTCCTAGCACCTCCTAAATGATGCAGTCTGCCTAGCTACCCATCTCTCCAGGTGAAGACAGAAAACTCTTTGTGTTACTAATCAGAGCAAAATAAAGGTGATACTTCCTGCTCAAAGCTGGGATTGAAGAATTGGGCAAGGTCCTTTTCTTTTTGTCAAGCTTCTTCTGTCAGAGCTTGGCCTGAGGGGCAGACCTAACAAGGGAACAAATAAAATAAGACTATGATTTTTTTTTTTAGATTTAGGTTTTTGATAGCAACTTTATTGAGATGTAATTCACATACTTTACAATTTACTCAAAGTATACAATTCCGTGGTTTTTAATATGTTCATAGAGTTGTGCACCTATCACATTAGAATGTTTTCATCATCCCTAAAAGAAACCCAGTGCTCTTTAACTATGACCCACCTTCTACTCCCAACCCAAGGCAACCACTAGTCTGCTTTCTGTCTCTGTTTGTCAATTCTAGACATTTCATATAAAAGGAATCATGGAATGTGACCTTTTTTGTTGGACTTCCTTTACTCAGCACAAGGTTTTCAAGGTTTATCCAGGTTGTAGCATGAATCAGTATTCTTTTTTACGACCAAATAATACTCGCTTGTCTCGATATGCCACATTTTGCATAACTATTCTTTAGTTGCTGGGGCAATATGATTATTTTCTAATATTTTTATTCAGAGTTTTTATGTTTTCTGTCTTTATGGAAAGAATCTCGTATCAAATTGACAGGAAAGCTTTTGGGTAATGTACTAGATAAGAAGACCAATGTAAAACTCAAAGCAAGAAATAGATTTTAGTTTCTTCCAAGGTGGGGTTAAAGCATACATTTCCTGTAGCATTACAAAGACGATTTACAGAATGAACTCTTTTTCAAAATGCTGATTTAAAAAAGTGCTTTGTATCTTTTCAAAACAGCAAGATTTCTATTCAACAAACATATATCAAGTACTTCCTCTGTTAGGGTTGCCTATCTCAAGGACCTGGAAGTCTGATGCAAACACAACAGTCTTAGATGGCAGATGAGAACTAATGACAAAAGTGGTAGAGACAGCACATGAGGGCACAGTATTGATTTGTTCTGGAGGGCAGGTTGAGAGCCCAGGAAACCAGAAGCCTGGCTGGAGTCAGGCTTGCCTCAGTTTCACCAAGTATAGACTGACCTTTCAAACTAGTATCTTAATAATGCCTCTTTTCATCAGAGGAGGCAGCCAGAGTTGCAGCACCGGGGTTCCCTCTCTGCCCCTGTGGACTGAGGACTCATTTGAATCAGCCAGTCTGGAGAACTCTGTTTTCCTGGCTGTAGGTAAAATGAGGAATTGGACTCAATATTCTGTGATATCTCCCAAGAAGCAGAGAGTGGAATAAGAAGTCTTCTGTATCTGGCTTTGAATCTCTTCCAAAGGATAGTTCTCTCATCTATAAAAGGGAAAGAATACAGCTTACCCTAGACATAGTGTAGAGATGGAACAAGGTAATGTCCACAGATGCCTTTCATTACAGACAATAAACAAGTGGTGGTTTCTTAAGGCTCTACTAATGCTATCTCCAAAGTTCTACTCAG
Source organism: Felis catus (assembly GCF_018350175.1). NCBI lineage: Eukaryota > Metazoa > Chordata > Mammalia > Carnivora > Felidae > Felis > Felis catus. The sequence continues at coordinate 125,091,172 of NC_058376.1, forward strand.
ACAATATAGAGTGTTTACTGAGGACTTATTACATGCCCCCAAACATGAGAGAATAAAAGAAGAATGTGGTGAGGAACCTGACCTAGTCTATATGAAACAAATAGTGACCAGGACAAGATACTGTCTCCCCCAGCTGGAAATGTTTGCCGTCACCTCCCACGCCCAGTAGCCAGTGGATTGTCCCTCTCCCAGCGCTCTCAATACTTTCCTCTTTGGGTTTGAATTATTCGGTTAAAAGATTTATCTTCTTCACCAGACTGTGATGTCCTTGAGGGTGGGGACCATGTTCTTTCATATTTAAAAATCTGAGCTTATCAGGGAGTTCCCTCTGAAACCACACTGTTATCTTTTCTTTTTCTTTCTCTTTGTAGTTATTTGTAATTTTACAGTTAGAATGTCATTTTTAAGGCCTCTTGAGTCATATTTCCTTGCAAGGCATAGCTCTATAGTCATGGCTATCTTTCTTCAGAACATTCAGATGTTTAATTTCCTAAAGTCTAGGGGACCGCTTTGGTTCATGTGATTGACATGATGGGGCACTAGTGAATCCTAACCACTGGTGATTTTTTTCTTTTATGCTGATTAGCAAACTCAAAACAGTAATTACATTCATTGTTTGCTCTATTTTTAGAACCAACTAGTTGTCAGAAGGGCAAGGCAAATGCTCTTTCTGTAGGAGAACAAACCTTTCTATTGAGCTCTGGAGAGCTGAAGCCCCTAGTACTTCCCCATCTTGCCCAGAAGCCAGGAAATCTTGTGTGACAGAGGCCAATGACCAATCCAGCTGAGCTCCATCTGTCTCTAGGTCAGGCTGGGACTCAGCTCCCTTCAGAAAGAGAGAGAATACTTGAGTAACAAAATGCTAACTTTAACCTAGAATAGGTAGATTAGTTTATGGATGTATTAATGTATATAAAAAGGTGATGTATTGAAAGGACCCTGGGGTGGCTCACAGGATCAAGGAAAGAATGAATTCAGATCTCAGGAAGGGCAAGAGCTTTAGGTGACTTTCGTAGCAGGATCTGTGAACCATCTCTTCAGGGGCTACCATTATGTTAACTGTACTCAACCTCTGGGTATGTAATACTGTTCAAGACTCAAATTCCAGAAAAGGCACCAGTTGGCTCTGCTTTGGTCAGCATCAATCTTTTAACTGCCCTCTGTCACATGGCATGAATGCAGTCACTGATGCCCACCCTTTTGTTTGTAGACATTCCTAGAGAAGGGAGGTTTGTTGTGAACTGGGAAGCCACCACTCTAGTTGGCATCTACCACAGTGCGTGCTTGCCTCCTTGCCCCAAATTGATCAGCAACAAGCAAGGCAGGGAAAAACTCTACCCAAGACTCTCCGAGGCAATCACTCTTTCATCTGGTAAAAACTTACAAGATCAAAGGAAAAAAAATCACCAACCTGTAATTTTCTGGTATTTACGATGCTATCTTCTTTTACATGCTTACCTAGCATTTTAAGTTCTGTTATTTAACAGGCTAGAAATTCATGAGGCCAAGTATTTATTGCAATACGCAAATTTTATGTACCTAAACTGTGCAGCTGGGAATAGGCATTTTCTTAAAACATAGTGCAGCCCTCAAGGAAAAGACTCTAAATCAGAAGCCCCCAGGGATTCTTATCCAACAAGAGAATTCAGGAAGGACTTGGCCCTGAAGGCTCTGTAGGATCCGGGACAGGGGGAGGCACTCTTCCATTTATTTCTTCATTGACTATTTAGCGAGCATTTGTTTTATGTCAGGCACTGTGCTAGGCACCAGGGAAACCAAAGTGATGCAGACAGGTATGGTCTGAGCCCTTAGAGATCTTTTGAGCACTAACACTCATTGGGCTCCACTGGGGATAAGAGGGGTATACAGAACCATGCAGCACGATGACCTTACCTAGCCAGGGAAGATTTCAAGAGAGGCTGAGACCTGAGAAGAGATGTGAAGAGTAGAGGAAGAGTGTTCCAGGCAAAAGGAACTACATGTGTAAAAGAGGCAAGAGAGAACATGATGTATCCAAGGAACTTTATGAGTCTAGAATTGTTGAAGTATAGACAACCAGGAGGCAGTGTGGCAAGATGAGGTAGGAACCAGCTCAGAGACAACTTGCATTAGAACTTTATCCCAGGAGTACTGGAGAGTCACTGAAGGTTTTCAATAGGGGGCTACCTTCTGGATTCAGTGAGGAGAAGTGCAGGGCTAGATAGCCCAGAGACCAGGCACATGGGAACCTGGTAGAGGAAGACTCTTAAAGACCTAACTGACCCTTTTCAGAAAGCTCTTCTGAAAGTTAGTGCTTGGGGCACCTGGGTGGCTCAGTCAGTTAAGCATCTGACTTCAGCTCAGGTCATGATCTCACAGTTCATGAGTTTGAGACCCATGTCAGGCTCTCTGCTGTCAGTGCAAAGCTCACTTTGGATCTTCTGTCTCTCTCTCTCTCTCTCTGTCCCTTCCCTACTCACACTCTCTTTAGTTAAAAATATAAATAAACATAAAAGAAAAAGCTAGTGCTTGTCTTCCTAAGATTTAGGGGAGGTTCTCTGAGAGCCAGTGCACAGTGCTGGAGACTTTGGAGCAGGTCTGAGGCCAAGGCAGGGCTCAGAGAAGGGTTTAAGGAGCTGCTCAGAGCCACCAGGAGGCTCCATATATTGACTTAGGACAAACCAACACAGAGCCTCAGGCCAGGCACTCTCTTTTTAAGTGTCTTTATAAACCACACTGCTCTCCTTGAGCTCCTGGTTCCATTCAGGAGGAGAGGCTCCTGACACTGACAGACGTACTAGGCCCAGATTCAGAACCTTGTGCTGATTTGGAGCCAGGATAGGTATTGCCTCCCAGCCACATTCCTGCATCCTGCTGGGTAGATTCAACAGCTAGTCTTGTCCCAGTCACCTCCCCTGCAATTTTTTTTTTTTTTGCTTGTTATTACCAAAGAGTTACTGACTAATTTTCTTGTTCACTTCTGTTCATTTCTCTGAAAGGAGTGGTCCTTTGTCTGAAATGGCTAGACTGACTTGTTCTTTTGTCACTTATTTAATATTTATTGAGCATGTGTTGGTAAATCCACATGCAAGAGTTTTGGGGGAGTATCAAATGAATCTGATACAAATCTTGACTTCAAGAAACTTGCAGCCACTTATGAGAAATAAGACATGTTGACTCAGCATGTATTTATTAAGAACCTATCATATGTCAGGTTCTACACTGATTTCCTGAGACACAGCAATGGATGGCCACTCTTGCTTGTATAGCTCACATGAAAACACAAAAGTATACACTGCATGCTGAATATGTTATTTTTAAAAGTCAGCACCTTGGTTTCTTAAAAGAAGAGAGGAAGCTGTTCTTGTCAGGAAAACACATTGATAAGTGTGGAGTGTGGAAGTTGGGCCTCTACGGCCTTGGCCACCAGATGCTAGGGCTTTTGAGGAAGGAGCAGCTACCCAACGTGACCGTGGGGAGGAGCTCAGATGCCAGTCTTCCTGGTACCATGAGCTAACGGGTGGTGAGAGAGGAGGGCAGGGATTCTCATTTCAGGTTGGGGGTCACAAAAGGCATTACAGTGGAAACAACACCTGAATGTTAGTTAGCTGGGCCAGCTCTTAGGAGAATACCCCAGGCAAAGGGAATAATATGTCTAGGACTAGAGGCCAGGCTAAGTGAGATGCAAAGCGTTGCTATATGATGAAATCCCATAGGATAATGAAAAACCAGTCTCTAAATCTGCATGTGTCAACATGGGGAGATCTTGAAAAATAATGCTGCGTTAGAAAGGCATATAGATATGTAGATGTAGATCTAAATCTAGAAGAAAAACACAACAAACTCATCAGAGTGATTACCTCTGGGGAGAGGAGAAGGGATTGAGGATGGGGGTGAAGAGGTCTTACACTTTCTCTGTAAGTGTTCCAGTTTCTTACAAGGGGAATATATTCATGTATTATTTCAGGAATTAGAAATCTATTATACAAGGTGAAAACTGGTCAGTGCTATAGACAGATAGAGATCGGGTCTATGGGACAGAAAGGGTGGGAGAGAGCACTTCCAGCTGGGAGGAAACTGTGAGGGAGGCAGCCCCTTGTTGAAGAATGGGCCAGATCTGGCCTTGCAGAGATGGAGTAGATGCAGAAATAGGAAAGTGCACAGTGGATAAGGGGAAGAGTCATAGTTTACTTGAAATGAGCATGTGGCAGGGAAGATTGGGGGTGAGGGAAAAAAGATGGGTCAGGACCTAGTCATTGGGGGCCAGGTTGAACGTTTTGGAGGCTTTGGAGCAAAAGAAGCACTCAGCAGGGCGGGCAGCTACAGGCAATGCAGGAGGTGGGGGTCAAGTCAGGAGGCTATGACAGTGGCCCATAGGTCAGAGGTTAGGGACAGAATGGGATAGGGGTGTAAGGCCCCGTGAGTGAAGAATGCCAGGGCATGTCTGCAGATCACACAATTCAAACCTAAAACCCCTACCCAGCTTCTTAGAAAGGTTCTTATCTCTAGCCTCAAACACTGTGGGGTAAGGCAGGCTCTGAAGAATGACGTGCTGTTTAAACTGACACTCTCAAGGAAGGCTTTAGTTTCCTTGAAAAATTCTTTATTAATTTAAACACCACAGCTTTCTGCTAACACTAAGAAGAGATTATAATATTCCAGCGGGACTTCCTTTGCTTAACATGAAAATAAACCTGACAGAAGGATTACAAAACTAAACACGGAATATTACAAGAAACACTAATTACCTCCCATTCTTTCTTCTCACTCACTAAAACAACTATTTAGACAAACAAAGAAGTGGAGAGAAGGAGGGAGCTGAACTGAAGGGTGTTTGGCTCCGCTAATCCCTGCTGCTTTGATAAATCTGAAATAGGATCATTTGACATCTGAGAAGTGGGAGGTATCTTTCAAGGAGCACTTTGCATCGGGTTACCTCAGGTAACTCTGATTTACCTTTTGAATGAAACAGGCTTTCAGCTGAACATATAATTTTTCCTCTGTGAAGCAGCCTCGGAACCCTCCCCTCTCCTTTTCTGGCTGGGGTAATTACCCCTCCTCCGGGCTTGAGCCCCCTGCTCTGTTACAACACTGGGGCAGAGGAAGAGGGAAGAAGAAGAAGAAAAGAATGGCTGGTTCCATACCTAACATTTATATTCTGGACCCAGGATTTCAATGTAATAGTTAAATCCCACCCCCTCACCCCACCTTCCATCAGATCCTTCTCTTCAGCAACTTTTCTTTGGAAGGACTCTTGTGAGTGATGTGGGAATTCTTACAAAAACTCATGAAGGCCTGAGAGCACAGCATAAAATGAATGACATGCAACTTCCTAAATAATCAACTTGAGCATGTACACACTCACATCAGTTGTCTACATAAATGCCTACCTTGCTAGGTTCTGTGGTGTGACCCTCCCACCCTTCCTATCACACCTTTCTCTTTCTCTCTCTCTGACAGGTTTGGAGCTTCTGGTTCTACCTTGTCCCAGTTTTGCCTCAACTGCCACCTTGCTCCTGCATCCTGTGCTGTCTGTCTCATCATGATCAATACTGATGAGATGAGTGGATTGGTCTAAGGGCTAATGTAGTAATTGCAGGGGATACTCAACTCCTCTATGAACTTTCTTATCTTATTTAATGTTGCTGCTTGAAATCCTGCAAATCCTGGGAGTATGAGTCTCTTCCAACTCAGCCCCTCCTGTGTGTACCTGAAATGCCTTCTTCTCAGAGCTTTGTGTTAGAGCACCTGGGTTTTTGGGTGGAAAGGGAATAGTTGCCACTCTGAATATCACCTCAAACAGTTGCCCCTCCAAATTTCCATTAAGCCCTTTACTTCATTTTAGTTCTTGGCTGCATTTTCCATTTACCCATCTTGTGTTGGGTGACTTGCTATTTTGTTTGAACATTTTATATTTACTTACTTACCTATTATAAGTGTTTCTCAAATCCGTATCCCTAGATTTAGGCAAACAAATAAAGTAAACTGAAATGTAAAACTAACTGTACGTGTTTAAGCTGTGTTCAAACTGTGTACGTGTTTGGATCACCAAAACTGGATTACTAGCATTCTACTTAGGAATTGAGGACTTGCCAGCTAATAAGACCCCAGGGTAACTTTTTATCCTGTTTGTTTTATTTTTTTATTGGAATTTTTTTGAGGTTCTTTTTTAAAAAATCAATCAATTAATTAATTTTTTAATTTACATCCAAGTTAGCATATAGTGCAACAATGATTTCAGGAGTAGATTCCTTAATGTCCCTTACCTACTTAGCCCATCCACCCTCCCACAACCCCTCCAGCAACCCTCTGTTCTCTATATTTAAGAGTCTCTTATGTTTTGTCCCCCTCCCTGTTTTTACATTATTTTTGCTTCCCTTCCCTTATGTTCATCTGTATTGTATCTTAAAGTCCTCATATGAGTGAAGCCATATGATATTTGTCTTTCTCTGACTGACTAATTTCACTTAGCATAATACCCTCTAGTTCCATCCACGTAGTTGTAAATGGCAAGATTTCATTCTTTTTGATTGCTGAGTAATACTCCATTGAATATATATACCACATCTTCTTTATCCATTCATCCATCGATGGACATTTGGGCTCTTTCCATACTTTGGCTATTGTTGATCGTGCTGCTATAAACATGGGGGTGAATGTGCCTCTTTGAAACAGCATAACTGTATCCCTTGGATAAATGCCTAGTAGTGCAATTTTGGGTCATAGAGTAGTTCTCCTTTTAATTTTTGAGAAATGTCCATAATGTTTTACAGAGTGGCTACACCAGTTTGTATTCCCAGCAACAGTGCAAAAGAGATGCTCTTTCTCTGCATCCTCTCCAACATCTGTTGTTGCCTAAGTTGTTAATGTTAGTCATTCTGACAGGTATGAAGTGTTATCACATTGTGGTTTTGATTTGTATTTTCCTGATGATGTGTGATGTGGAGCATTTTTTCATGTGTTGGTTGCCCATCTGGATGTCTTCTTTGGAGAAGTATCTATTCATGTCTTTTGCCCATTTCTTCACTGGATTCTTTGTTTTTTGGGTGTTGAGTTTGGTTAAGTTCTTTATAGATTTTGGATACTGACCTTTTATCTGATATGTCATTTGCAAATATCTTCTTCCAATCCATCCATTGCCTTTTAGTTTTGCTGATTGTTTCCTTCACTGTGCAGAAGCTTTTCATTTTGATGAGGTCCCAGTAGTTCATTTTTGCTTTTGTTTCCCTTGCCTCCAGAGATGTGCTGAATAAGAAGTTGCGGTGGCCAAAGTAAAAGATGTTTTTGACTGCTTTCTCCCTGAGGATTTGATGGCTTCCTGTCTTACATTTAGGTCTTTCATCCATTTTGAGTTTAGTTTTGTGTATGGTGTAACAAAATGGTCCAGGTTCATATTTCTGCATGTCACTGTCCAGTTTTCCCACCACCATTTACTGAAGAGACTGTCTTTATTCCATTGGATAGTCTTTCCTGCTTTGTGAAAGATTAGTTGGCCATAAGTTTGTGGGTCCATTTATGGGTTCTCTATTCTGTTCCATTGATCTGGGTGTCTGTTTTTGTGCCAGTACCATACTGTCTTGATGATAACAGCTTTGTAATACAGCATGAAGTCCAGAATTGTGATTCCTCCTGCTTTGGTTTTCTTTTTCAAGGTTGCTTTGGCTATTCGGGGTCTTTTGTGGTTCCATGAAAATTTTAGGATTGTTTGTTCTAGCTCTGTGAAGAATGCTGGTGTTATTTTGATAGGAATTGCATTGAATATGTAGATTGCTTTGGGTAGTATTGACATTTTAACAATATCTGTTCTTCCAATCCAGGAGCATGGAATCTTTTTCCATTTTTTTGTGTCTTCTTCGATTTCTTTCATAAGCTTTCTATAGTTTTCAGTGTATAGATTTTTCACCTCTTCAGTTACATTTATTCCTAGGTATTTTATGGGTTCTGGTGCAATTGTAAATAGGATCGATTCCTTGATTTCTCTTTCTGTTGCTTCATTGTTGGTGTATAGGAATGCAGCCGATTTCTGTGCATTGATTTTATATCCTGCAACTTTGCTGAACTAATGGATCAGTTCTAGCAGTTGTTTGGTGGAATCTTTTGGGTTTTCCATATAGAGTATCATGTCATCTGCAAAAGGTGGAAGTTTGACTTCCTGGCCAATTTGGATCCTTTTTATTTCTTTGAATTGTCTAATTCCTGAGGCTACGTCTTCCAGTACTATGTTGAATAACGGTGAGAGTGGACATCCCTGTCTTGTTCCTGACCTTAGGGGGAAAGCTCTCAGTTTTTCCCCGTTGAGGATATTAACATTGGGTCTTTCATATATGGCTTTTATGATCTCGTCATATGCTCCTTCTATCCCTACTTTCTTGAGGGTTTTTATCAAGAAAGGATGTTGTTTTGAGGGGCACCTGGGTGGCTCAGTCAGTTACGTATCCAACTTCGGCTCAGGTCATGATTTCACAGTTCATGAGTTTGAACCCCTCATCGGGCTCTAGGTTGACTCCTCAGAGCCTGGAGCCTACTTCAGATTTTGTGTCTCCCTCTCTCTGCCCCTCCCCTGCTCACACTCTGTCTCTCTGTCTCTGTCTCTCAAAAATAAATAAATGTTAAGAAAGGATGCTGTATTTTGTCAAATGTTTTGTCTGCATCTATTGAGAGGATCATGTGGTTCTTTTCTTTTCTTTTATTGATGTGATGAATCACATTGGTTGTTTTGTGGATATTGAACCAGCCCTGCATCCCAGGTATAAATCGCACTTGGTCACAGTGAATAATTTTTTTTAATGTATTGTTGGATCCAGTTGGCTAATATCTTGTTAAGGATTTTTGCATCCATGTTCATCATGGAAATTGGTCTATGCTTGTCCTTTTTACTGTAGTCTTTGTCTGGTTTTGAAATCAAGTTAATGCTGGCTTCCTAGAAAGAGTTTGGAAGTTTTCTTTCCATTTCTATTTTTTGGAACAGCTTCAAGAGAATAGATGTTAACTCTTCCTTAAATGTTTGGTAGAATTCTCCTGGAAAGCCTTCTGGCCCTGGACTCTTGTTTTTTGGCAGATTTTTGATTACTAATTTGATTTCCTTACTGGTTATGGGTGTGTTCAATTTTTCTATTTCTTCCTGTTTCAGTTTTGGTAGTGTATATGTTTCTAGGAATTTGTCCATGTCTTCCAGATTGCCCATTTTATTAGCATATAATCGCTCATAATATTCTCTTATGATTGTTTTTATTTCTGTTGTGTTGGTTGTGATCTCTCCTCTTTTATTCTTGATTTTATTTATTTGGGTCCTTTCCTTTTTCTTTTTGATCAAACTTGCTAGTGGTTTATCAATTTTGTTAATTCTTTCAAAGAACCAGCTTCTGGTTTCATTGATCTATTCTAATGTTTTTCCCCCACTTTGGTTTCGATAGCATTGATTTTTGCTCTAATCTTTATTATTTCCTGTCTTCTGTTGTTATTGGGTTTTATTTGTTGTTCTTTTTCCAGCTTTTGAAGTGTAAGGTTAGGTTGTGTATCTGAGACATTTCTTCCTTCTTTAGAAAGGCCTGGATTGCTGCATATACTTCCCTCTTGTGACTATGTTTGCTGCATCCCAGAGGTTTTTGGCTATAGTGTAATCATTTTCATTGACTTCCATGTACTTTTTAATTTCCTCTTTAACTTCTTGGTTAGCCCATTCATTCTTTAGTAGGATGTTCTTTAGTCTCCAAGTATTTGTTATCTTTCCACATTTTATCTTCTGGTTGATTTCGAGTTTCGTAGCGTTGTGGTCTGAAAATATGCACAGTATGATCTCTATCTTTTTGTACTTGAGAACTGATCTGTGTCCCAGTATGTGATCTATTCTGGAGAATGTTCCATGTTCACTGGAGAAGAATGTATATTCCTCTGCTCTAGGATGTAATGTTCTGGATATATCTGTTAAGTCCATAAGGTCCAGTGTGTCATTCAAAGCCATTGTTTTTTGACTTTCTGTTTAGACAATCTGTCCATTGTTGTAAGTGGGATGTTGAAGTTCCCTACTATTATGGTATTATTATCAATGAGTTTCTTTATGTTTGTGATTAATTGTTTTATATGTTTGGGTCCTTTCACATTTAGGGCATAAATATTTACAATTGTGTCTTCTTGGTGGATAGACCCCTTGATTATGATACAGTGCCCTTCTTCATCACTTTTTGCAGTTTTTATTTTAAAATCTAGATTGTCTCATATAAGTATGGCTACTCTGGCTTTCTTTTTTCAACCATTAGTGTGATAGATGGTTCTCCATCCCCTTACTTTCAATCTGAAGGTGTCTTTAGGTCTAAAGTGAGTCTCTTGTAAACAGCATATAGATGGATCTTGTTTTCTTATCCATTCTGTTATCCTATGTCTTTTGATTGGAGCTTTTAGTCCATTGACGTTTGGAGTGACTAGTGAAAGATATGAGTTTATTGCTATTATGTTGCTTGTAGAGTTGGAGTTTCTGATGGTGTTTTCTGGTCCTTTCTAGTCTTTGTTGCTTTTGGTCTTTTTTTTCACCCATCTTTTCTCCCCTCACAGAGTCACCCTTAAACTTTCTTGCAGGGCTGGTTTAGTGGTCATGAACTCCTTTAATTTTTGTCTGTCTGGGACACTTTTTATCTCTCCTTCTATTTTGAATGACAGCCTTATTGGATAAAGGATTCTTGCTGCATTTTTTTTTGATTCATCACATTGAATATATCCTGCTACTCCTTTCTGGCATGCCAAATTTCTATGAATAGGTGTACTGCGAATCTGATCTGTCTTCCCTTGTAGGTAAGGACGTTTTTTCCCGTGCTACTTTCATGATTCTTTCCTTGTCTGAGTATTTTGTGAATTTGACTATGATATGCCTTGTTGATGGTTGGTTTTTGTTGAATCTAATGGGAGTCCTTTGTGCTTCCTGGATTTTCATGTCCATGTCTTTCCCCACGTTAGGAAAGTTTTCCACTATGATTTGCTCACCTAAATTTTCTACCTCTTTTTGTCCGTCTTCCTCTTCTGGGACCCCTATGATTCTGATGTTGTTCCTTTTTAATGAGTCACTGATTTATCTAATTCTTAAATCGTGCTTTTTTGCCTTAGTCTACCTCTTTATTTCTGGTTCATTATTCTCTGTAAGTTTGTCCTCTATATCGCTGATTTGCTGCTCTGCCTTATCCATTCTTGCTGCTGTGGCATACATTTGGGATTGCAGCTCAGTTATAGCATTTTTTATTTCATTCTGAGTAGCTTTTTACTTCTTTATCTCTGCAGAAAGGGATTCTAATCTATTTTCAATAGATCGTATTCTTACTATCATGATTTTAAATTCTAGTTCAGACATCTTGCTTGTGTCTGTGTTGATTAAGTCCCTGGCTGTCATTTCTTCCTGCTCTTTCTTTTGGGGTGAATTCCTAAATTTTGTCATTTTGAAGTAAGAAAAGAAATTAATAAGGTAAAAAAAATAAAATTAAAAACAACAACAACAACACACACACACACACATCAAATAAATGATGTTAGATTCTAGGTGTGTTTTGGTTTGGTTGCTGAAAGGAGATTGATAGAATAGAGAAAAAAGGGGGAAAAAAGAAAAAAGAAAAAGAAAAGGAAAACATTTGAATATTTGAAAAAATGAATACAATGAAATAGAATAAAATGAAACGATGGAAGTCAAACAGAATTTGAAAAATTTATAAAAAAGTAAAAACACGCAGTAAAAAAAATTAAAGAAAAATAGAAAATAAAAATAAATTTTTTTCTCTTTCTGTATTCAAGAAAAAGAAAAGAAAAAAATAGAAAATTGAATAGATGGACCAGTGAACAGACTGAAATACGATTGAAATTACATTGTTTTCCCCTAGGAGTCAAACTATGAAGCACTTTATAGTCTGTAAAGGCAGAGAGGTTTGTGGTGTTCCTGAAGAGCAATGTTGGCTCAGTTTGGGCGGGGCTTAGTGTAATGACTCCATTCTCCACTAGATGGCATTGCTTAGCTTACTGGGGTGGATTGTTGTGGTACTTGTAGGTGTGTATGCGCATGCCCCCTGGGGGAGTAAAAATGGCATCACCCAGCTACCAGTCTCTAGTATCAGAACTCTGTTCTCTCTGATCAGCAATTGTGTACCTGTCCTTTGTCTCCGGCTTCAGTACACTCCCTGCTTTTATGCTATCTGTGACCAAGCCATCAGGTTGCCCAGTGGCACCTCCCTCCTGAGTTTTATCTCAGATGGGGCTGTGTTTCCTGACCCCTCACTTCTGAGGGACTGTAGCTTTGACCCACTCAGGTCCTCTACAAGAGGGTCTCACAGGCATTGGCCGTGTGCCAGCCACACCCAGGAATGTTCACGGGACTGTGCTATTGCCGATGCCCAGAGACTGCAGCTGGGTGCCAGCCTGCCCCAGAAAAAGTTCATGCGATCGTGTAGCAGCAGCGTTTCCAGGTTTATGGAAAATCACAACACACATCTGGCACCAGCCTTCACCCCCAATGACCTTGTTCCTGCACTGGCCAGTGTGGTTGTTCTCTGGAGTTTGCTGGGACCTGGTGGCCACACAGCCCCTATCCTTCGAGCTGTCCTTCGAGTCCTTCGAGCAGGGAACCGCCTCTCCCTGTGTGGCCTGAGGATCCCTGAACCTCACTCTGTTCCTGGGGATTCGCCCTTTACACCAGAGCACCACCAAGTATTGAACTGTGGACTTTCAGACTCTGCACTCCCCCTATTTATAGAGTCTTAATGGAATTTAGACTTTCTCCTTTGTCCTTTCTCCCTTTTTAGTTCAGTCCCTGTGACTGTTTCTACTTTTCCACTTTGTCTCCAGCTGCTTTTGGGGGGGTGCTTTTCCTGTACTCTCCTCCCATCTCTGTCCTTTCTCCACAAGCAAAAACAGCTCCCTGCCCTCTGTGGCTTCTCTCTCCCTCAGTTCACCTTTCCATGCCGTGTACCTGCTGAGTTCTGTGGTTCAGGTTGTGCAAATTGTTGTGTTAATCCTCAAACCAGTTTTGTAGGTGTGCAGGATGCTTTAATGTTGATCTGGCTGTATTTCATGGATGCGAGATGCAAAAAAACTTCCATGCTGTTCTGCCTTCTTGGCTCCTCCCTTATTTTAATTTTTTAAAAAATTTCTTGAGAGAAAGAGAGAGAGAGCAAGAACAAGTGAGGGAGGGGCAGAGGAAGTGAGAGAGAGAGAGAGAGAGAGAGAGAGAGAGAGAGAGAGAACTCCAAGAAGATTCTACGCCCAGCAAGGAGTCCAACATGGGGCTTGATTTCACCACTGAGATCCTGATCTGAGCTGAAATCAAGAGTCAGACCCTTAACCAGTTGAGCCACCCAGGTGTCCCTATCCTATTTGTTTTAAACTGAAGATGGGTTTCCATGGGATTCTCAGAGTTCATTTTAAGCCTATTTGGGGGTGAGCATAGTAAGACATATAGGCAGCAAATAAGGATTGAAAGTTCATAAAAAGAGGGAAGCTCCAGAGTGTCCCCAAGCTCTGAGGCCTGGGAAAAGTGGGAGGACTGTCAGTTCCTTGGAGTGACTGCAGGTTTCCTGCTCATGTGTAAAGCTCAGCACTGAGGGAACTTATGAGAGTGAGTGTGTTATGAACTGTGTTTTCCCCAAATTCATAACCTCCAATGTGACTATATTTGGAGATAGGACCTTACAGAGGTACTTGAGGTTAGGTCACACAGGTATGGCCCTGGCCTAATAGGATTAGGGTCCTTGTAAGAAGAGGAGGAGACACCAGGGACATTCATGCACAGAGAAAAGGCCATGTGAGGACACAGCAAGGAGGCAGCCATCTGCAAGGCAAAGGGAGAGGCCTTAGGAGAGATTAAACCTGCTGACATCTTGATCTTGGATTTCCAGTATCCAGAACTGTGAACAAATAAATTTCTCTTTGAGCCACACAGTCTGTGGTGTTTTGTCAGGGCAGCCTGAGCAGACTGAGATGGTGCTGAACACTTCTGTTGTCCAGAGCTGTCCAAAGATTGAATGGCTTGCCTATGGAAATAATGAGCTTTTCATCCCTAAATTTAAGTCAGTATCTGCTTGGTAGAGATTTTGGAGCTGGACTCTGAGCATCAGCCAAGGGATTCTCAACTAGGGCAGTACATTCTCTTCTAGGTGTGTTTGGAAGTGTGGATGAGTGGCTTTGGTTGTTACAGTGACCGGGTAGATAAAACATGTCTAGGTAACCAAGTTTCTTTTAAGATCTACTCTAATAACAGCAAATTCAAAGGTGTGTGACTTTTCTTTTTTAAAAGCACCTTTAAAAAGATATGGTTACTCATGAATGAAAGCACAGAACTACAAATGGAGTCACTCAGAGGCTGTGATACACAATGGCTCCGTATCTGGTCCTGTAAAGGAATGTTCCCAAACTTGATGAAAAAATAATCTCTGCAGTGCTTGGTAAAAAAGCAGATTCCCAGGTCACGTCCCAGACTGCCTGAATCAGGCCCTCCCAGGGAAACCTTGAAAAGCTCTGTGTACGTTTCTGAACCCTGGCTGTGAATGGAATCATACAGGGAGTTCAAAAAAGCCTGATGCCGTGGCCTTGCTCCCAGAGGCTGGTGTAGCTGTCTGGGTTGGAGGGCTGGATTTCTTTCTTTTATAATTTTTTTTAAAGGTTTTTATTTATTTTTGACAGAGAGCGAGACATGAGCTGGGGAGGGGCAGAGAGAGAGGGAGACAGAATCTGAAGCAGGCTCCAGGCTCCGAGCTGTCAGCACAGAGCCTGATGTGGGGCTTGAACTCACAAACCATGAGATCATGACTTGGGCCAAAGTTGGATGCTTAACCGACTCAGCCACCCAGGCACCCCTAGAGTGCTGGATTTCTTAAGGCTCTCTAGGTGATTCTGCTGTGTAGTCAGAGCTGAGAACCATGATTCTAAGTGATTCTTATACTGAATCATAATGGGTAATGTGTATTGAGGAATTAAGTGTTCGTTGATGCTCTGATTGATTGTTAGCACAGGCACTTATGAGCTGCGTGTAGGATTAAGGAGTATATCTTTATTGGAGGATCAGGAATCTTTAGGCCTAAGTTTGACTGGTAATAGGGACCTGATGTCATTTGCACAATTTTACCAGCATTGATTAAAGTGACCAATGCTACATCAAACTTGGGGTAACCTGGGTGGAGGGTGAGAATGAGGGGTTGAGGGGTGATGCTTCCCAGTGGGGAAGAGATTTTTTTTTTTATCACTGACATTGCTTACAATTGCAGGTGCATAGTGATAATAGAAAGTAGGCCAGTGTTTAATCAGCTTTATTATTGCTTTTAAACTCCCCTGGGGCACCTGGTGGCTCATTTGGTTAAGTGTCAGACTCTTGATTTTTGCTCAGGTCATGATCTCAGGGTTGTGAGATTGAGCCCCGAATTAGGCTGGAGCCTACTTGGGATTCTTTCTTTCTCTCTCTCTCTCTGCCCCTCCCCTGCTTGCACTCTCTAAGTAAGTTAGTAAGTAAGTAAGTAAATAAGTAAGTAAGTAAGTAAGTAAATAAATAAATAAATAAGCTTTTTATTTTAGGATAGTTTCAGATGTATAAAAACGTTGGGGAGATAATACAGAAGGGTTCTGTACATCCTGCATTTATTTACTGTATTGTTAACATATCACATGATGTGATAAATTTGTCACAACCAATGAATCAATATTGATAGATTAATTAGAGTTGATATTTTACTCAGGTTTCCTTAGTTTTTACCTAATGTCTTTTTCTGCCCCAGAATCCTATCCAGGATACAACATTATAGATCATATATCATCATGTCTCTGTAGGATCCTGTAGAGTGTGACAGTTTCTGATGCTCTTCTTCTTTTCAATGGCCTTGATGGTTTTGAGGAACACTGGTCTGATATTTTAATTTAAGCAACGATCCCTGAGAGAAGAGAAACAAATGAGGTAAGCCTGATTGTTCCAGGTTACTGTTTAGAGTTTCCAGCACAGGAAGGGGAAACACATAATACAGTAGTCTTCCTGAGTTGAGGAAATAATTCAGAGTTCAGGGAGACCAAATTTGCAGAAAGTCTGAGGACAGAGTACCAGGGAAGGGAAAGTTGCACAAAGAAGAAAGCTAGAGAGAATTCAGGGGATTCCTCTTGCATCTTCAACTGAGTACTGATCAGGGCATGTAAGTGAAGAGACCATTCAAGCCCAGGAGAAGAACCACTGGAAATGAGTAAGCAGAACAATTACTACAGCTTACACAGCTCATATTAATGAATGGCTTTGGTTTCCATGCTAGAGTGGCAAAAGCTCTGAGCACACTGGACACTGAGTGGAGTCCTCTGAAGGGTATTGCTTAAATAGAGGGGTCAAATTGTTCCCAGATTAAGGGTGCATTGGGTCCACTGAAAGAAACTGAAAATCAATCCTTGAAAAAATCAAATTGTTTCCAGGAAATTTAACAGTGTCCCTGAATAAAGACCAGAACTATATAAAGGAATACACAAACATTCCTGTATCTAACAACATAAAAATCACAGTGACATCTCATTAAACATTATCAGGCATGCAAAGAAGCACAAAACTATAATCCATAATAAGTAGAAAAATCAATTTATTAAAAACAGCTCCAGATATGGCACAGATGATAGAATTACTAAACAAAGACATTCAGACAACTATTATTAATATACTCCATGTGTTCAAGAAGGTAGTAGAAAATGTGATGAGGGCAGCTATGAAAGAATTTTTTAAAGACCCAAGTTAAACTCTAGAGATGAAAAATGCAGTGTCTGGGATGCAAAATAGATTATATGGGATTAACAACGAAATAACTCAGGAAAAAAGATTAGTAAACTTTAAGACATAATAGAAAGTATCCAAAATGAAACACAAAGAGAAAAGATTGAAAAAAAGAACAGAGTATTGAGTTGTGGGTCAAAATCAAGTGGCCTGGTATATGTATAATTAGAGTGCAAGGAAAAAAAAGCTGGAGAGGGTATAAAAATAACTGAAGAATTAACAGCTGAAAGATTTTCTAAGTATGATGAAAATTATAAACCTGCAGGTTAATATGTTTACATATGGAGCTAGTTATGATACAAAATGAAGATTCTGAACTCAGGAATAGCCGGATGTACGTTCCCAACCAGTTTTGCAATGCCTTATCTGTGCTGACTTGGTTTACTTAAGCTAAGCTTCAGTTTCCTTATCTGAAAAGTAGAGATTAAAATTGCACCAAAATACTCATTTTTTCATGTTTTTTAATAGAAAAATATTTGCAACAACTTAATGTCTATCTGGAAGGCATGGCTAAGTTAATTATGGTACAGCTATAGCATGGAATATTATGCTGATGATAAAAAGAGGAATGTCTATAAGAATTGGTACGGAAAGGTCTCCAAGAATACTGCTGTGTGAAAAAGCACATCAGAAGGTATGATTCCATTCGGGTATTCGAAAACCTTGTATAGATAGACACATACTTGTGTCCAGATACGCACAAATGGCACCGGAGGGATGCTCGCCAAATTGCCTCTGAGAGAGAGTGAGGTATGAGAGAGGGCCAGTCTCTTCCATGTTTATCTCTGTAAACCTCTGCATTGCTTACATGTTTTACAGTGACTGTGAGATAATTTTTAAAAGAGGGGAAACAGAAGCAACATGGTTGTGGGAGTGTGTCCCATCTACCTGTGCTGAAGGATGGAGGCTGAATGCAAGACTCCAAGATCAGGTGGACTGGTGACAGTGTGAATTCAAGGAAATCATTCCCCTGCTGAAAATCCTTCTGTGACTCCCTGGTACCTGGGAAATAAAATCCAAGCTCCTGAGCAGGGCTCATAGGAGCCCATCTAATCAGGCCCTGCCTCATTTTTCTGGGTTTATTTCCTGGAGTTGAGCACACTGGAGAGCTCTTTCCCCCTCTTGCACACTGGCCAACTTTTGGTCATTCTTCTGTACTTGTATTATTTAGTACACCACCTCTTTGCTTTCTCTCTCCCTGCCCCTAACCATTTGCTCCTATGCTATCTCTCACCTATACATACCTGCAGGTTGGAATTTATTCAGTGTAGTGCTGCTGTGTAATCACATGTGCATTTAGACAAAGGGGACTGATAATATTCAGTTTTGAGATCTCAGTGCCTAGTGCAGGGCCTGGTCTATAGTAGGTGCTGAATGAGTGGTGAATGAATGACTGAATGAATGAACAGAGATTTATTTATATCTATTAGTAATAGCATTTATCAGGTAAGTCTTATATTGGAAGTATGGACTGATAACTTTTTAAATTGCTTTAATGATTTCATCTCTGAGAATAAAGAAAGCAACAAGGAGAAATTTTGGTCTGGATATAAGTCTGATGTGAAAGTTGTATTAATTTTCTTGGACTACCATAACTAAGTATCGCAGACTATGGGGCTTAAATAATAGAAATTTATTTTATCACATTTCTAATGACTAGAAATCCAAGACCAAGGTGTCAGCAGGTTTTCTTTCTTGTGAGGCTTCTCTCCTTGCCTTGCAGATGGCCACCTTCTTGCTGTGTCCTCGGATGGTCTTTCCTCTGTGCATGTACACCCTGTGTCTTTTTCCTGTTCTTATAAGGACATCAGTCATACTGGATTAGAGACAACACTAACAGCCTCATTTTAACTCAATCACTTCTTTAAAGGCCCTCTCTCCAAATAAAGTCATATTCTGAGGTACTGGGGCCTAAGACTCTAACATATGAATTTCAGAGGAACACACCTCAGCCCATAACAGAATTGCTCAAAACTTCAGAAGGAAATAGCCATTGTATTTTGGAGTTGGTGACATTAATAGACAGTATCATAGGTGTTAAATGTGTAAACCTGTAAGAAGACAGATTTAAGACAAAGACCATTCAAATAAAATCACACAGCTAGAAACTCTACCCAGGCAGATACTGTGCAACAGTTTTATAGGCATGCAATATGAAGTAGTGAGACCATCATCATCGTATGTATTCCAGAAGAAGGATCTCTACATTGGGTAGGAATCATGCCAGATGACCTCTCAAGCTCTTTCCAGTTCTCCGTCTTTTAATTCTATGTTACTCAGATGCCAGATTGCAAGATGGGGAGATAAGATGAAATTCAAATCCAATCTTTTCTAAATGAAATGGGAGGTGAAAAAGGAGCCCTCTGAAAACCAAAAGTGAGGGTGGGAGAAACTGACGGGGACCGCCCACCCAGGGGGTGAAAATACAGGCAGCCAGGGGTGAGGTGGGCTTGCTTTGACTCTTGGCATGCCCCTGGAAATACCACTAGCTCCTGTGGTCTTACTTAAGAAAGAAGGTTTGTTGCATATTTTTGATGTCTTTGCTCTGGTGCCAGTGAGGATTGAGCCCTCACAGAGATCTTCTATTGCTTCTGCATTGCCTGGTTAGTACAGTCCTTGGAGGCATGCGCCTTCTGACTATCTGAAGAGGTACACTCTTGCTTTTCCTATTCAGAGCCATAATGCGAATTGGGATGAAGTATCTGATGCCCATCGCACTTAATCTGTGTTAAGAATCTGTACTTTGAAAGGAATATTGGAGCTGTTGGGAGACAGTCTGCAGGAAACAGGGCTGCTTTCTTATGCAATCCATACTGATTCCCCACCCCACTTTCTTTTTTTTTTTTTATTGAACTGGTTACTCAGTCATACTAAACATGGAATAAAGTGAAATATATAAATATATAAAACTCAGAGTGCACGGAGTCTTTTCACTGTCAAGCTGGCTCAGATGTTCTCAAAGTTTATCAGAGAGCTTGGTTGCCCTGGTGAAAATAGCATTGTGCAGTGAAACAGAAAATAAGATGTCATGGCAAACTAAACATCTTCACTTTCTGGACAAATATCTGAGTTGACTGGACCATAGAGAGAAGCCGAGGAATGACCACAGTGGGGACGCCCAGCTTCCCTGCCCCATGCTTTGGGCCTCCCTGAGGTTCAGGTGAGCACCGACACCTGGCTCCTGCTAAAAGTTCTGGCAACTTCTGACCAGCTCAAGTCTATATTCAGGCGGCTCTTTTGTTTGTTGTGAAAGTGAAGATGTTTAGTTTGCCGTGACATCTTATTTTCTGTTCTACTGCACAGTGTTATTTTAACCAAGGCACCTCCCTGCCTCCCTGATAAACTCCCTGGGACTTGATATCTGTAAATGACTCCCATTAAAATGAATGGGTATTAAAATCATTGTGTGTGTGTGTGTGTGTGTGTGTGTGTGTGTGTGTGTGTAGAAAGGAGAGGGTGAAAAGTCTAGGGAAGGGAAGGGAAGGGAAGGGAAGGGAAAAGTCAGGTACATCTACATTCACTTATTAGCTTGTTATTTAATCTGTGTGCAACCCCCATCTAAAAGTGGGGATAACAATGCTACTGACCTCAAGGGGGCTTTTATGAGGATCAAATAAAATACTTGGATCATACCAAGCACCCCCTAAATAGAATCAAATGAGTACTGGCACAATTAAGCACTCCTTGCATGTTAACTGTATTTTATTATTTACAAAAATGTAAGGAGGACAAGTAGGACAAAAGAGCAAATTTTTAAAACTAAAGAACACATTGGAGATGAGAGGAAAGATCTTATTTCTTAGCAAAGATTATATCTATGAAGCCAGATTCACTCATTTATTTGTTCATTCATTCAACAAACAAGGGCAAACACATATGAAGCACTAACAAAAGTAGGTAATGCAGGAAGGTAGTAAAAACTGCCGGTGCTCCACTAATATCCCCGTGAGTCCTTTACTGTTTTCCTGCATGCTATTCCCTTGGATACTTTCATCCCTAACAGCTAGAACTTGGGCCTTTTTGTCAGAGGAGTTCCCTCAGGTACCTTAAAACTCACTTTGCCAGAGGCCCCCAGAGCACCTAAGGTGCTTGAGGATTTTCATCCCATTGGGAGCAGATCTTGACTGAGGGATGACACTCTTGCTTCCCTTCCTTCTTTTCCTTGGTCCCCCTCCCCCAATACGTTACTGGTTTTTCCTGACACCATATCCTAATGAATCAGTTTAGCATGGATTCTTATCTCAGACTCTGTTTCTTGGGAATCTAGTCTAAGACAAGAGTGTCTCCAACTTATAATTTTTTTTTAAAAAAAAGGTTTGTAAATCAATGTGGAAATAAAAATGAATTATTTTGTGGGGAATATATTAGAATTGTTAGAATCCACAAAGCTTATTTAAGTCATCATGTAATTAAAATACTGAGCATTTGCAGAATGGGGGAGAAAGCAAAACGAGAGCAATAACACTAAACAGCAGAGTTTTCCTTGAGCCTCAGTTTGTGAGGGAGTTTCTAGGAATTTCCAGGAATGTGAGAAGCTGCTAAAACTGGCTCTTTTTTTGTCTAATCTTTCTTTCCTTCCCTTCATGTAAATGCACCACAGATAAGCACCATTCTTCCCTTTCAAAGCAATGCAGTCTTTCTGATAACAAATATTTCTGATAAAAATAGGGAGGAGGAGGCCTGTAGGAGGACTTATGGGAGGGAAGGAAGAGAGGAGGAAAGGGAAGACATATTCTTTGGGTCAGAATAGGGGTTAAAAAAAGACAAAAAGAGGAGAAGGGATTTAAGAGAATGACTGTAAACATGGGGAGAGAGGTGTAGAGGGAGGAAGTCATCAATCAGTGCAGAAAGGCAAAAAAGAACAGGTGTATGTCCCGAAGTGGCCACCAGAGGAGGTTATGGAGAACTCAAGAACAAGAAATTAAGGGTAGAGAGAAAAGTGTTCTCGAAAGGCATGAGGAGGATTGGAAACCTTTTCCTGGATATCTTCTCTCCCATTGCCTTACCCTTTGTGGTCTAGAGCTCTTTCAGTGGATCCTATTCACCCTGTTCAGAGACCTACAGGTAATGTAAAGGAATTCTGAATCTCTTTTCCTCATGGATTTTTGAGCTCTTTTCATACTGTTTGACTGGCAGCCAACTGGCAATACTGAATGAGTCTAGTTGAGACCAGAAGAATCATGCAACTGAGCCCAGCACAAGTGGCCAGCCCACAGAATCATGAATGACATAAATAGTGGTTTTAAGCCCTGAGTTTTGGGGTGGTTTGTTTTACAGCAAAAGTGTCTGATAAAGTATTGCCCATGATAATGCATTAATTATCATAAAAAAACATAATCATGACAATGCAAATATATTATATTTAGATTAATGTACATACATTAATATATATTAATACGAGAGATGTATTAATACTACTGGAAAGTAAAACGATTATAGTTTGAAATGAAGTTTTTAGCTTTTCATTTTTTTATTAGTTCCCTAGTATCTATAATCAGCTCAGAGTCTTTCATTTAATCACCAACACACTCACATTTAAGGAAGAAGGGTTTAGACCTGACTTTTGCAACTGTGGAGAACCTTAAATATTGGCACTGTGTGGTTCAGGGTCAGTATTTATTCCTTAACTCTCCATCTAGACATTCCTCATGCACTGTCCCTTGTGTCAGGAGGGTCCAGTCAGAAAAACAGAACCACATTAGTTATTTTAACAGAGGGAATTTAATATAAAGAATCAGATAAACAGTAATTGGAGGACTTAAAAGGCCAACAAGGAACCCTGCAGTAAGAAGCCACAAACCCCAAAAGTTAGGAGGAGACAGTGGTAGAGCTCTAAGTGATTGGAAACTAGAAGCTTGGAGGAGCACTGTGGAGGACAAGGATAGTGCCTGGATAGTGTTGATGCATCTGCAGGGATGTACTGGGACTATGTCTGGAGGGCTGGAAGAAGCTGGAAACTGGAACCTACTGCTCCTGGAGTGAAGACTCATTGCTGTGGCATCCTGATAGAAGCAAGCAAGCAAGCAAGCAGGAAGGAAGGAACATAGTTCTGTCTCCCTCCTGCCTTCCAGTCTCCCTCTGGAGCTCCAGTTGGTAGGACTTAACAGGAATCATTCGTTTATGACAAAGAAAACCTGTATTTTCCAGAGTTCCAGCACCAGTATCTAAGATCAGCATATAGAAGGGTTTGGAGGTAATATACAATAGTTTAATAACTGTCATTTCCAATCTTTATCTCAAAGACTCCTTGAGCATGGCTTTCTTTTCTTTTCTCTGTGCCCACCTCAGATGTCCTAGACTTGTCACAACAAAATCTCCAAGCACAAAGTTGATGCTTAACAACTTTTGGTTTAACAACTAAATATGAGACTGTAGAGTTACCTTTTTTGGGTCAGATGCTGTACTGAGCACTCTTTATGTTTGTCTTCTTTGATACAATAACCATATAAGGAAGAAAATTCTATTTCTCTCTCCTTGTGCCAGTCAGTGTCCAGTCAAGAAAACAGAAATCCACCTAGGTATTTCAAATAGAGGAAATTGGTTACAGAAAATGGGTTACAAAAGTTGTAAGGTCTGGAGGAACAAAAGGGGAAGATGATGCTACCCAGATCCCATTGGTGTGTTCTCACTACTGAGGTTGATGGGGCTTTACTGCTGTACCCCTTTGCTGGGTAGAACCACAATACTGCTGCTCAGCCCAAGGCATGGATGCCTCACCCTCCACTGTTGCTCCAGCAACTGCCTCAGCTGTAGTGACCACTGTCACTATTGTAGGGACCTGTGGTTACCTGCTGTTGCAGCTGCAGCAATCCACACTATTTCAGGACACTATGGTCACCTGCAGTAGCCTCCAGTCCCAATATGGTCACTCCTAGATCCAGAAGCAGAGAAAGAGCTGCATTCTTCTACCTGTCTTCTGATCTCTGGCCAGTGCCTCCCTTTGGTGGCTTTTCACAGAAGTCAGCTGACAAGGGAGTTTTGAAAGTGTAGTTTTCAAGCATCTAGTCCTGGCCATATATAGAAGAGTACAAAAGAGCAAGTGTGAGGCTGAGGGCCCAAGATTAACATCTGGAACACCCACCCTTTTGGCTACTCAGCATCTGTATATACTTTTCTACTTTTTTTAAACTTTGATCAGCAATATCAACAAACTCATGCTTCCATTTACCACAATGTGCTATCCCTTATACAATGAATATACTTTTTAAAATATATTTATTTTTGAGAGAGAGAGAGAGAGAGCACAATTTGGGGAGCGGCAGAGAGACAGAGGGAGACACAGAATTCAAAGCAGGCTCCAGACTCTGAGCTGTCAGCACAGAGCCTGATGTGGGGCTTAAACCCATGAATGGTGAGATCCTGACTTGAGCTGAAGTCAGATGCTCAACTGACTGAGCCACCCAGGCTCCCCTAAACCAATATACTTTTAATCTCTTCCCAAAAGGAGAAATATAAAGTTCAAGTGGTTATCCATCTCTGGTATGTACCTCAATTGGCCCAAATCCAATATTTTGGTCATCTTACTTGGTCCAACAGTCTTATAATCCATTTCCACATATACTTCTCAGGGTTTTGCCAATATAAGTGAACAAAATTTTGCACTTATTTAGGCATATAAAGCTGTATCCTTCAAGGCCACACGTTAATCTTTGGCCCTTAGAACACTTTGCCCTTAGACTCTGACTCTGATATTGGTTATAAGTCTGGAGGCCATGAAGTTTGGAGAGAGTGAATCTTGAGAACTGCAACCTCTTTTAAGGCAACTGCTTTGGGTGAAGTTATTAAAAGAATCTTCTTGAGGGGCATCTGTGTGGCTCAGTTGGCTAATTGTCCAACTCTTGATGTCAACTCAGGTTGTGATCTTGTAGTTCATGAGTTCAAGCCCGAGTCAGGCTCTACACTGACAGTGTGGAGCACTGTCTCTCTCTCCTGTCTCTAAATAAATAAATAAATAAATAAATAAATAAATAAATAAATAACCTGAAAAAAAAAAAAAAGGATCTTCTTGTAAAGGAAGACAAGTCTTCTCAGCTAGAGGAGGAAGGAGTGTTCCTATTGACAAGGGGACTTGGGGGATCAGGAATTTCTCAGATTTGCATGAGTCTATCCAGATGGCCCCATTCCAGTTCTCAGGCTCCCACCCACTCCTTCCCAATCAATCCTCAAACTCTCACATAAAATCTGATGAGCTCATGAACTGAAATTACATTGCAAATCTCTAACCTGTGGGGTAGAATTTTGGGACTATATCCCTCCTGTGGCTGCAAAGATAAGAGATCCCTTTAGGCCATCACAGAAGCTCTGGTTCTGTGACCAGAACGAGCTATTAAAGCCCTAAGCATGTCATTCTCTTTCTGCAGTGTCTCCAGAAAAGTCAGTCACAGACACCCCACCCCTGGTCTTATAGTCATCATTCTCACCATCACACCCACCCTGCTGTTATGATGATCACTATCATTCTTGCAACAGCCCATAATTACCCTCCAGGGCCTCCATAGCAAGTGCCTGCTGCAGCCACTCCCAGAGTCAGAAGCAGAAAAATGACCCTCTTTTCTTGTTGCTTTTAATCTCCCTCCAGAGTCTCCCGTTGCCAGAGACTAACCTGCCTGCAGCCAGCATAAGAGGCTGAAAAAAACCTGTGATTTTTAGGTTTCCTGCTTTGGCAGTACAGAATAGAACTAAAAGGCCAATTGTTGGACTGAGGGCCAACAAGTTATTGTTATTATCTCCATTTTAAAGATGAGGAAACTGAGGCTAAAGCACTTACATAACCTTCCCCAGGACATAATAAACAGAACTCATAATAGAGATAAGACATCCTGAACTTTTTAAATCCAAGTATGTGGTCTTTTCACGTTTCCAGGAACCAGTTGTTCAGAGAATCTGAAAAATAACATGAATTTGAACATTTCCAGTTTCCCTGTTCCATTTTAGATTCACCAGTCATTGTTCCTAACTGATTTGGATACATTGATAGGCCTCCTTGCCATCAGCAAAGGTTGAAATTATGCAGGTATGGAGAAGATGCAGTAGCACATTAAGAGGCAACCATATTACAGTGGTTAAAGTCATAGACTGCCTGGGTGTGTAGCCCTGCTCTATGACTTATTCGTTGTATAAATTTGAGCAAGTTATGCAACATCTCAGTGTCTTTGTTCCTTCATCTGTATAATGGTGATAATACTCCTTGCCTCCTATTGTTGGTATGAGGAATAAATGAGTTAATCTATGTGGAGCTCAAAGAATAGTTAAATCTACTTGTTATTAGTGGGGTATTTAATTGAGTTTGACTACTAAGAAAGTCCTAAAGACAGAGAATTTATTTTCAGTGTCTTTCTCAGAACCAGTTGTGTCTACTGAGAGCTCTCAATAGAGAGTTTTAGATGCAGATCCTAAAACTCTCCCCAAAGTGAAAGGCAAGGGCTAGGTGGGGATGGTTGGGAGGAAACCCAGCTATTCCCAAGAAACAGGAGAGGCTTGAGGGAGAAGGAAGCCTGGAATGAAGGCAAGGGCCCACCATTAATGAGAGAGCCAAGGAGGCCAAGTGCAGCTGTGGACTGAGGCCATACCTTGTGCCCAACCTGGGTGAGGAGAACCGAAAAAGCTGCCTGCTTTCTGGGTGACAAGGGGCACCCAAGGGGCACTCTGGCATTGGGAGCTGTAAAAAATAGAGCAGAACCAGGAAGAGAAGCCATATCCCTCAGACATCCTGGCCAAGATGCAGTCTGGAGTGAAGGGCTGTGTGAACTGTCAGACCTCTAAGACTTATTCCCTGGCTGTGTAAGTCTAAGCCTTGTGACTCTGTGTTGTAGCTGGCATTGTTTATCCCTTACTTCTTATTCTTTTTCTCAGTCAACAGTTACTCATTAAGCAACAACTTATATGTCAAACTGCTTCGGGTTCCTAATACTATTCCCATATTACAGATGAGGAAACTGACATGCAGACAAGTTAGATAACTTGCCCCATCACACAGGAAGATTTGTAGGGGAATTCTTATTACCTCTACAGCTTACTTTTCCCAAGCTGTATTCTCTTAGGAATCCCTAAGTCTTCACTGGGGTAGCAGAGAAAGTAGGAATGAGGTCTGTTTACTGGAAATTGTGTCACACTTACTCAGGCAATTGACCAATGGGGAAATCATGAGGCAATGCTCCTCATTATCAAGTGGAACTCTCCCTGTCTTTGAAAGTTTTGGTCTGAATACATTTTGTGTGTGCATGTGAAGGACAAGAAAATATCCAATAATGATGTAACTGGATTTTCCTGGAAAGTCTAGTAGCCTCTGCTTTCGACCCAGTAGAAAACCTGAAATGCACCAAACTTGCTTCAGAGGGACATGCCACAGCAGAGTTTGGCTCAGACCCTAGTCCTAGGTGAAGGAAGGGGTGCTACTCTCTGCCAGTTCTACGTCTGTTTTATTATTCATAGTACCTGGCTGATCGTGCAAGATAGGGTTAGGAAGGTCAGCACGACATTAATATGTTGAATTGGGAGATGGCATGGACTGGAGATGGAACCTGTCACACCAGAGTGATTCTTATTGAGGGGGCTTGATTTGATATTAATATTAATTTGGTGTTTCTTCCCATCTTCAAGAAATTTGTCCTACCCAGATAGGAGAAAGCCTGAATGCTAGCCTCATGCAAAGCAGTAAGGTATGTTGGATTTTATGGTGGGGGTGGGGAGTTGGGGGTGAGTGAAGGGAGGATCAGAGTATCTAAAATATTTAGTGTGAGGCTCTACCATGGATGTTTGGGAAGGTATGTATGGAGCCTTTACTGGAAATTAAACAGGTTCCACATTTCTGCCCAAATATATAGTTCTCAAGTATGTCTATCTACTCAAAAGCATTCTTAACCCTATCCATCAATCAGTTCAAGAAACTTCTGTTTACTGTGCAGTAAATACACAAATCCAATTTGTATATTTAGCAGAGTAAATTTGACATTACTGTAAAAGAAAAAAAAAAGTCTTCAGCTTGCACATGCATCAGAATCACCTTGAGGGCTTGTTAAAACCCAGATTCTAAATTCAGTGGGTGTGGAATGGGGACTGAGAATTAGCGTTTCTTTTTTTTTTTTTTTTTGATTAAAAATATTTATTCTTATACTGATCATAATTTACAGTTTTTGATGAAAATATATTCAATTTTTATACACTTTAAATACAGTAACATTTTATTTTATTTTTAAAATGTAATTTATTGTCAAATTGGCTAGCACACAGTGTGTTCAGTGTTCACTGCAAAGGAAACAACAAAACTAAGAGAATTAATGTTTCTAACCAGTTTCCAGGTGATGCTGATGCTGCTGGTCTGGGGACCATAATCTGAGAACTACTGGCCAATACAGATGAAAGTTTCAGCCACCTGAGTTATGAGATCTGAATGATGCTGAATAGCTATTCTCACTGGCTTCTTCAATTGATGAAATTTTGTTCTCCCCTGGCTGCTACTGTAGCTAGGCTTAGGGCAGCAGCACTTGGGCTGCAGCAGTGAATGGGCTCATGATATTGAGCCTGGCGGTCAACAACTGATGCCCGACACAGCCCAGCATTCTGGTTTGAGGTAAATTTCCTCAGATCACACTGAGAATTGGCAGCTTCAGGACCCTGGAGGCCCTGATTAGAAACATGCCTTGCTGCTCATATGATAAACTTAGATGTTATGCTAAGATTCAAAGTTGCTTCTAGAGTATGAGCTTCCCAAAGTCAGGGCTGTGTCCCTCCACATCTGTATGCCTAACACAGAGCCTGGGAGGGAGTGGGAACTACATAAAAGTTTGTCAAGGGAAGTTGCCCCCTCATGTGCCCCTCAGGCCAAAGCTTAGCCCTGTCCACACTCCTGGGCCCTGCTGAGATTCAACAGAGCTGGCCTCTGTTGGAGTTGGAGGTACCACCAGCATCTGGTTCTCTTTTCCTTTCAGCAATTCCGGACATTTCTGCTGCCCCCAACCTCCAATAGTTACACTCTTCTTAGGAGAAGTGACATGGGTCACTTCTTCCTTCATGTCTTTCCAAGCTGTCTCCCTTCCTGGCTGGTGTGGAGGTCCTGAGCTGAGATGGACAAGCCTCAGATGGAAGAAAGTCTAGATTGTCAGAACACCACACACAGGACAGCTGCTCTGGAGAGTTGCCCAACTCACTTGAGTAAGAATAAATTTTGCTTGTGTCTTGACCCTGAGATTTAGCTCTTCTCCAGGACTTGAGATTTTTAGCTCCTGGTGCCTTGTTTTGAATTTCTCTGCTAAAGGCAGATATTACCTTCTGGGTTTTAGATTCAGCCTGAGGTCAGATCAGGTACGCTTAGCCTGCTTCACCAAAACCTGGAAAACAATGTGAAGTCGTCATTTGTCATGTTGTGTAATGACTACTTCCATTTGATGGAGAGTGGGACTCAGTATGTTGTTTCTCCTCCGAGACACTTGCATATTATACTCTTTCCCTGTAATTAGAGGGAGGAGAAGGGGAGGGAGGATCACTGGGAAGGAGGAAAAGACAGAGAGAAATGAGACTTTTCTGTGGATTGAAGAAGTTTTAGGCATTAGTGATCATATGGACATGTGAGGAGATTTGGAGGGATTAAGGAACCTTCTTAGCACCCATGAAATTTGATATACCTACTTGTAAGTGTTGTCTTGAAGGCAGGATTGTTACAAAAATAAAAGAGGATTCCATGCTTGAAGCAAAAGCAACACACATTTGTTTCCTTCTCCTGCCTCCTGCAAGTTAGTTACTAACCTAATTTCCCAGATGAGATCACTTTGTCTAGAGACATGATGAAACTTGCCCAAGGTCACATAACTAGAAAGTAGCGCAGCTGGAAGTCCCACCTCTGTCTGTATAGCTCCATGTGTACCACCTTTTCCGTGCTTCACCTTGGCAGAACTTGCTCATCTTGGGACAAAACCTACTAGCCCCCAAGCATCATCCTGTCTGCAATCCCTGGAAAGGGATACAGCTGGCATATCTTCCCAAGGTCCGGAACCTGCCTGGCTGGGCGCAAGCCCTCAGATCCCTCCCTTCAACTCCTCCTTTGATGCTGCCCTGTCTTTCCCACTGACCCAGAATGTGTCAGGACAAGATTCCCCTTTCACCTTCCCCCGCAAACCAATCCCTTGTATCTGCAACTCAAGGCTTGAGCTGCCAGGACTCTTGAGGAAATGCTCCCACACAGTATACCAGCATACTGGGCTATAGTATACCTATACTGATCACTGCTCCCCTCCACCCCAGCTTGGGGTGGAGCTCCCCCACCACAGGGTGCTCTGGCATGTGCAGCCTCATCTAATCATCCTTAGTATGTCATGCATACACTGTCATCTCTCTGTACCATGCCATTAAAAGGGCCGGAGAATGCTCTGGAACACGTTCTACCTGCTGAGAGGAAAAAGCTGGTAGAGAAAGTGGCTGTGATCTGGGGAGAAAGGAGATGTAATTGATAGATAATAGATAAAAAGTTTTTATACATTACAAAGTACTATAGATGCTCGTGTTAACACTTGTGTGCATAATGACCTTTTTGTGATCTGTATCTTGCTTCCTTTCAATGAATTGCATTTTAGCTTGTTTTCCAGAGTAGCACTTATAGACTTACCATGTTCTTTTTAGTGATTACATGTGGCTCATCCTTTGTTAGTACTATATTTTACTTAATTGGTCCCCTATTGATGGATGTTTAGATTGTTGCAGGGGTTCTTTTGCTATTGTAAATAATCTTGCAATGAGCATCCTTACACATATGGTTCTCTTTTGTTTCTTTTTCTTTCCTTTCTTCCCCCACATTTTCTGAGTATAGATATAGGATAAATTCCTAGAAATGTAATTTCTAAGTGTATGTTTGTTTTAAATTTTAGTAGCTACTTCTAACTTTAGAGGCTTTAAAATGTGTATAGTTCACCTTATTAATCTTTCCCATAATGGTTTATAGGTTTTGGGCCATGCTTAGAGAGGGCTTCTGTCTATAAAAAGTTTCCTTCTTGTGCTTTTATGATTTTATCTTTTTGATGTTTAAATCTTTGCCCCATCCGGAATTCAAGTTAATGTAAGGAATGAAATAGATATCAGGTTTTATTTTTTCCCAAACAGCTAGCCAGTTGCCCCAACACTGTTTATTGAATAATCCATCTTTTTTCTTGCTGAGTCAAAATGCTACTCTTACCATGTACAAAACTCCCACATGTATTGGATCTTTTTTCCCCCCAATTCTCTGCTCTGTTCCATTAAATTTTCTATTTAATCCTATGCAAGTTTTGTTTTTTTGTTTTTAAGTAGGCTCCATGCCCAGCACAGAGCCCAGTGTGGGGCTTGAACTTAGGACCTTGAGATCAAGACCTGAGTTAATATCAAGAGTCAGAAACTCAACTGACTGAGCCACCCAGGTGCCCGTAATCCTATCAAGTTTTGATTACTGTAGCTTGGTTATGTATTTTAATATGTAGTTGAGTTAGTCTCCTCCATTACTCCTCCTTTTTCAAAGATTTTATGGCTATCCTGCCTTATTTAATTTATAGGTAAACTTAAATATGATTTATTAAATAAAAAATGATGCAGATTTTTGACTGGAATAACACAGAATGTAGAGATCCACGTGGAGGAATTAACTTCATTCATTAATCTTGCCATTCACTAGGAAAGCATTCCTTTCTATTAAAATATTTGTTGTTGTTTTTCTTCAGAAGCGAGTAGAAATTTTTCCTCATAGTGGTCTTTTTACAGTTATTTCAAAATTTATTCCTTTTTTGGGGGGATGGGAGTAGAAGGATTATTTTTGGTTGCGATATTAAATGGGATATTTTCACTTTAATATCTTTTCTAATTGGTTATTACTTGAATACAGGAAAACTCATTTTTATGTTAAGTTTGCAGCCATTTATGTTAATAAATTCTCTTACTGTTTCTAATAGTTTTCAGTTGATTCTATTGGATTTTCCACATAACCTAAAACCATGATACTGTGTTTAGTCCAATGGGAAGTCTTCTAGTGCTTGTTGGTGGGAATGCAAATTGGTGCAGCCGCTCTGGAAAGCAGTGTGGAGGTTCCTCAGAAAATTAAAAATAGACCTACCCTATGACCCAGCAATAGCACTGCTAGGAATTTATCCAAGGGATACAGGAGTACTGATGCATAGGGCCACTTGTACCCCAATGTTCATAGCAGCACTCTCAACAATAGCCAAATTATGGAAAGAGCCTAAATGTCCATCAGTTGATGAATGGATAAAGAAATTGTGGTTTATATACACAATGGAATATTACGTGGCAATGAGAAAAAATGAAATATGGCCTTTTGTAGCAACGTGGATGGAACTGGAGAGTGTGATGCTAAGTGAAATAAGCCATACAGAGAAAGACAGATACCATATGGTTTCACTCTTATGTGGACCCTGAGAAATTAACAGGAACCCATGGGGGAGGGGAAGGAAAAAAAAAAAAAACAGGTTAGAGTGGGAGAGAGCCAAAGCATAAGAGACTCTTAAAAACAGAACAAACTGAGGGTTGATGGGGGGTGGGAGGGAGGAGAGGGTGGGTGATGGGTAATGAGGAGGGCACCTTTTGGGATGAGCACTGGGTGTTGTATGGAAACTAATTTGTCAATAAATTTCATAAAAAAAAAAAAAAAAACTTATCCCAGGGAAGTCTTCTAGTGCTTTAACATTAAGCATAATTCTGGCTTTTGAATTATGTATTAATCTTGCACATATATATCAGCATATGTGTGTATGTACATGTTTACCTGTATACACATGCAAACATATCAAGTTAAAATTTCTGTTTCCTTGGAATTTTTATTGTAATTTATATTGAATTTTACCAAATGGTTTCTTTATATCTATTGAGATGATCACTTTGTTTTCATCATTTGACTTGCTAATATAATGAATTATATGAGAATATTTCCTAATATTTAACCCTTATTACATTCTTGAATGAATTCTACTTTTTTATTTAAAGAACTACTATATATTATTTGCTAATATTTTATTTCAGAATTGTGTATCACCATCTGTAGAATGATTAGTCTGTATTTCTTTTTTGTGCTATCTTTGGGAGTTTTTGATAAATATTTTTCTAGTTCCTTTATTAAAAGGGTTTGGAATAATAGTATTGTTAAAATAAAATTGCATATCAGGAGTGAGAAAAGTGGTACATGGGCAGGTTTAGGGAGAAATATGTTTAGAGAAGAATGAATGTGAGTATATGTGTGAGAGAGAGTTTTGAGAGTGTGTATGTGAGTGTGCGAGAGTATGTGAGAGTGTGTTTGTGTACATGAGAGTGTATGAGGGTGTGTGAGAAAGTGAGAGGGTGTGAGAGAGTGTGTATAGGAGTGTGGGTGAGTTTGTATGTGAGTGTGTGAGAGGGTGTGTATGAGAAAGTGTGTGAGAGTGTGTATGAGATTGTATGTATGTGAGCGTGTGTGTGTGTGAGAAAGTGTGTGTGTGTGTGTGTGTGTGTGTGAGAGAGAGAGAGAGAGAGAGTATGTGAGCTTGTTAATATGAGTTTGTGAGAGAGAGAGCAAACATGTATGTGTGTGAGAGAGTGTGAGTGTGTGTGTGTATGACCCAGGAGGGGCAGGACTGCCATAGGTGGGCCACTATCAGGGGAGAAATGCTGTTGTGTTTCTTGTTGAGGATTTAGGGCATATTCCAGCTGAACTGAGATCTCCAAACTCCCCTTTAATTCATCTCTATCCATTAAAAAATTTGAGTCTGCACCTTTAAATATTTGTTCATTTACTCGAAATACTTCTGTATTAAGAAACGTCAAAAAGGAGCCTTTTGGTTTTTATCTAGTCCAGTGAAATTTCAGATAGCTTGACATCATGTCTCCCAAAACTTTAAACACCACTGAAGAAATTATAGATACAATTTTGGCTAATATGATAGTTTTACCATTAGGTACCAGCTAAAGTTATAATATATTCCTAGAGTCAGGTTCATTTTAAATGATAATGAGTATAAAATTACTACTATAGTCTTTTTCAACTTTATTTTTAGTGCCAATTTCTTGTCAGATCTGACTACTTTGCCACTGTTTTGACCTGGTATGATGGCTGCTGTTGAGCTTGGGCATACAGTGTCCATTGACTCTGTTATTTCTCACTGCTCACATGTGCTTACATTGTTAGTAATGATGATGCAGCCCATACTTCTATTTAATTAGGCTCATTTGATCACATAACACAGTTGATGTGTCTGATAAGTGAGGGCCCCGTGGGGCATTCACTTGCTTCCATCAGGGAACCAGGAGAACCCTTTATGACAACCCTGTGATAAGTGGACCAGCGAGGGTGCCAGTGTCAACCCATAAATTAAAAGGGTAAATATATTTCTTATATTTTTAGATTGAAGTTAAATATCGATCATCAGTAATTCATTTCGAACCATTATATATAGAGATAATCCAGGGGAAGATTCTAGAGTTTTCTTCCGATACCTGTGAAGAGGGTATGAGGAGTAGCTGGACTTCTCTCCAGACTTGTGAAAAGTCTATCACTTGCACCTTGGCCAGGACAGCCCTTCACACATGCCCTGAGGTAGTCACTCCCTCACTGACCCCTTAGGTCCTATCACAGGAGTCTTACCTGGATTAGCAGCCTCAGCATACCTAGGCAGATGATGGCAACCCTGCAGCAGCTCCATCTTTGTGGGGCTAGGGAGGACTGACCCGAAGGTCACCAGACCACTGCTCCCATGAGCAATGAGTTGCTCCTGCTGAGTTCTGCTTGTCTGCATCTAGGCTCCCTCTCCTCTTGACAATTCTATTTTGTTGACACCATACATAAAGGTGACATTACAAGAAAAATTGGGGTCTTCTGACAACTGCTCCTCCAGAGGTTTTTTGTGGTTTTGTTGTTGTTGGTGGTGGTGGTGGTGGTAGTGGTTTGTTTTAGCATTTCTTAACTGTACAGTTATCAGAGGGCCTGAAATGGGATAATTCTACTTTGCAAAAGGGAAGATAGTACCTAACGGCTACAAGAGCAGACTTTAAAGCAAGCTGCCTGGGTTTGCCTTCAGGCTCTGCAACTTACAACCTATGCAGCTTTGAGAAAGTTACTTGACATCTCCAAGCCTCAGTTTTCTCATCTGTAGAATGGGGAACATTGCCACCATGGTCCAGGACTACTCCTATTTCTTCTTCCTCGGGATGGATGAAAATTATAACCTCTTGCCTCACAGAGTCAATTTCCAAGATGCCATCTTTCCAGACACTCAAGAGAACAGAAGGATGTTTTCTAACCTTTTCTAGTTTTCAAATTGTTCTCAAGGGCAGCACCTGGCAACTTTTTCCA
The DNA here is from genome assembly GCF_018350175.1 of Felis catus. Classification (NCBI taxonomy): domain Eukaryota; kingdom Metazoa; phylum Chordata; class Mammalia; order Carnivora; family Felidae; genus Felis; species Felis catus. Next base: position 125,126,196 of record NC_058376.1, read on the forward strand.
GTGACTGGGAGATCCAGGAAGACAATAGGATGCTTCTTGTCTACAGACCATGACAGGTATATTGAGACATCACTTTGGGAACATCTGGGAAAGGCTTGCAAAAAGGACATATAAGTAGGAAGCCTGGATGGGAGATTGACTTTCTATGCTGGAGACTCTTAATGATGTGCATTTGATCTTCATTTTCATAGAACTCTAGGATTGATCATCCAAAGTGAATTGTATTCTGAATCCCATTTACTACCCACTTGAGTGGGATCTCCTTTTTCCACATGTTATTTTACAGTTCGTATATAGTAATGGAGCCTTCTCTTTAAAGATGAGTATCCAGAAGTTAATGACTCATGATTGCAGGAGAAAAGAGCATTAATGATTAACAGAAGATTACTGTCTTGTGTATACATTTTGACTATCATGGCTAATCACTTGTTAAGATGAACTGTTAGAGTCATTTTTTATTAAACTCTGATGGTTTTGACAATAAAAAATAAATAAATTAAAAAAGATAGAGGGGACGGAAGTGAGCGTTGCTGGGGCCTGGAGGTCCGGAGAAACCGACTGTGGGAAGAGGGTGTCTCGACCAGCACTTGGATTCAGCTCCATCATTTCCAACATGGAAGAAACTTACGTCGATTCCCTGGACCCTGAAAAGCTATTACAATGCCCCTATGATAAAAACCACCAGATCAGGGTCTGCAGGTTTCCTTATCTTCTTATCCAGTGCAGAAAGAATCATCCTGATGTTGCAAACAAATTGGCTACTTGTCCCTTCAATGCTCACCACCAGGTTCCTCGGGCCGCAATAAGCCACCATATATCTCAAGCTGTGGCGATAAAAGTTGTATTGAGCAGGATGTTGTCAACCAAACCAGGAACCTTGGACAAGAGACTCTGGCCGAGAGCACCTGGCAGTGCCCTCCTTTCAATGAAGACTGGGATAAAGATCTGTGCCTCATTTGTCTGGAGCACAGCCAACTACTGTGGCAACAACATCCCTGCAAGCAACATAGTTATGGAACATAAGAGTAACCTGGCTTCAGGCATGCGTGTTCCCAAGTCTCCGCCATATGTTCTGCCATGGAAAAACAATGGAAATGCACAGTAACTGAATATCTATCTCATCAAATGCCAGATCCTAGAAGACTCTTGCTTCTTCCTGCTAGCAATGGGTTCTTCATTTTTTTCCCTCCTAATCTAATTGTAGAAAGATAAACTGTGACTTTCAAGGTGGAAAAAAAAAAGGACTATCAAAAAGATAGTCCTTATAAAGCTCTCAGTATACTAAGTGCTCTGTCAACATTAGCTGGTTTTAAGCCAGCATGAGGGTGACCTAAAGACAGTGCTCGTTGGACTGGTCAGAGGGGTCACCAGGAAAGGGTGTTGGCCTCTGGTCAAGGCCATAGGGTCCTCATCCCAGGATGCCTAGGATGACAAGGTCACTTTAGCTTTGTGGGCCTGTTTCTTCCAAACACCCAATGTTGCTCAGTAGCTAAGATGCTATTTGCATTTCTGAGCTAACTAATGAAATAGTTCATAGTTGTACAATAACTCTTCATATAAAGCTGCTTTTTTTGTTTACTAACAATTGAGTATTGTATTTTCTAAATAAATGAAAAAGAAAAAAATTAGGGATAGTTTAGTGTCTTTGTAGGACTACAAGAGATACTTATATTTTCAACTTGAAATTATTCTTTATATTTATTTTTACAGTAAATAAGAGAAAATATTTTATTTGGCCTCAGGATAGATAAGAGGCATCAGTGTCAAAAGTTAAAGAAAAATATGTGGGAAGAAAACTCAAAATTGAGAATATTCTACTCAGGAATTGATTTTTTTCAAATATGAATGGGGCAGGCTATTATTCAATTTCCACATTAGCACTAATCATAGAGCACCAGGATTCTATGGAAGCACAGTCTGAATACACTCTGTAAAAATCTTTGTAGTTATTCATGGTAACTACTTATTTTTACTATGTATTTTTTTATTATGATAACATACATGTAACATAAAATTTCCATTTTAGCAATTTAAGAGTATAACTTAGTGGCATTAGGTACATTCATAGTGTCATGCAACCATCACCACTGTCTAGTTCCAGAACTTTCCATCACTCCCAGAGGTAGCTCCATAGTCACTGAGCAGTCACTATTCCCTTTCTGCCTTCCCCCAGCCTGTGGTAACTACTAATCTGCTTTCAGTCTCTGGATTTGCTTATTCTAGACTTTTAATAGAAATGGACTTGTACAATTACTATGTATTTCAAAACATTAATACTTCAAGCTGCCTTTGATTAAAGGTGAGGAATTATGTACTCTTCCTCTAAGACCCCACCTAAAGGAATATAATACATTATTAAGCCACAGGGACAAAGAGACTGGTGAAGATATTAGTTACAAGAGATTTCAGTACGTTTTTAGATGCTGGGAAGTAAATAGAGAAGACACAGTCTGAAGTGTGCATAAATCAGAGAGCCATTTTGTCCAAAGAACCCCAGAGTGGGACTGGGATGCCATGAGGTGAGGTAGGGCCAAAGATAAGAAATTAACCCCCAAAATGAGTATATACCAGTGAACCCCAGTCACCCATCACCCACCACCTTACTTGCAGAATGTCAGTAATGAGGTGTTTACCTCACTGAGGATAAGAGGTTTCTCTCTAGATGGCCCTATGCAGTGACACTTAGGGCTGTCTCAGCAGCCCTGCCTGGAGCACAGAGCATGACCAGATGATCCTTGCTTCCAATTATCCTTTCATCACCCATAAGTATAAACAGATGATGAGGAGTCACCAGAAATTTGAAGAAGGCTTCAAGCAGGAAAAAAAAAATGTGTCTAAAAGGAAGACTAAATCTGAGCAAGATGGATTACTCAGAGAATTTAAAACTAAAACAATAACCAAAAAAATACAACCAAACAAAAACAGTTTGGTGTCAAAACTGGTATTCTAATCAGTTTCCTCAAAAATGTAGGGGACGATGGCCATGAAGAAAAGGAAGTTTAAGAGAACAAGAGTGAGGTCTTGGAAATTAAAAATATTGCCAAAAATACAAAGGCAATAGATGTTAGAAGATAAAATGGAGAAAATTCCCTGAAAAGGAGAGGGGAAATAGGTGAAAATAAGAACCATAGAGGATATAAGCCAGGAGGCCCAACCTTTGACCCATAGTTGTTCTGAGGGGGAACCCAGAGAGAGCAGAGAAGAGTAGGTTATTTATCTTAAATGCAAGAAAATGTTCCAGAGCTGAAGGATGAAAGTAGAGACTCTTAGTTAAAGTCGCACCAGGTACCTAAAATAATTAATTTAAAAACAGCTTACATTAAGGCATATTATCATGAAATTTCAGAACCCTAGGGATAAAAGACAACCCTAAAAATTTATGGAGCAGAAAGAAAAAGAACCTCTACAAAAAATGAGAATCAGAATGGCATCAAACTTCTCAATAGTGGGTATTGCACACTAAATGACAGTGGTATGGTGTCTTCAAAGTGGTGAGGGAAAATAATTTTCAATCTAGGATTATAATTCAATTAAATGATCCGTCAAAATGAGGAGAAAATGAAAACATTTCATACATGCAAATATACAGACAACTTCTTGTCTTAGGATGTGCTTGAGTAGAACCAGGCGTGAAACCAGAAAAGGAAGTAACCGGATGTGGGAAGAGTATAGTCAACCCTGCAGGGCCATGGAGGAACATTCCAGGAGAGCACCGGGCTGCAGGACCAGACAGTAACTGGTGCCCATTGGAGGGAAGACTCTGAGTAGGGGACCTTCAGGAAAAAGGGGACTCCGTACAACGCCCAACATGATGAAACGTTCGGAAATCACGTGAGTATGTTGATGCCAGAAAAACAGCAGAAAATTAGGAAGGCAATTAGAGACATCAGACAAAACAAGAAAACGATGAAGGGAGAAAATGTAGTCACGACGCATTCCTTTGCTTTGCAGAGGACATATTTACTGTGTCATAATGCTGTAAACTACCGATTATGGATTTAACAAAAATAGTGAAATAACTATATTAGGAGGATGTGGACAGGTGAGGAGGGGACAGCCTAAGAGAGTTAAAGAGCTATTAATCTTAACACCATAATCGATAGATAATGTCAACGGTGGATAAATCAGGAAATAGTAGTAAGAAGCACATTATCTGGAACTATAGAAACAACCAACAGAAGAAACAGCTTTAAAAAGTTAAAAATGCTGGCATCTGGGGAGCAGGAATGGGGATGGGAAGGGCTAGGATAAAGGACCATTGTTTTCCCTCTTTCTAAAATGCAATTTTAAAAACCATGCGTGTATTACATTGATAAAAATAAAGCAAATAATAAAAATCAACTCAAGCTGAGGTATGAGAAAAATATGTAAATGGCATTCAGAAGCCAATTTATTTGTGATTAAGACAGCTATGCTATACAACTGCAGACAATTTTTTAAAATTTCGAGTCCTATGACAAATGAAAAATGGCTTCCTTAGAAAAGAAGATGAACCCGCAGCCAGCAGAAATAAGCTTCTATCCATTTCCAGAAGAAAATTCATTGCTCATTATGAGAATACATATAGGGTGTCTCTATCAACCTACAACCTGAGTTGTTAAAGTTAAAATTTAACAGTTTTAAAACTTTACAAAGACCATGAAAAGCCTTTATAACGCTGTAAATTGCAACCTGGGTGGAGGCATGAAGTCCACACAAATTCTGGCTTCTTTCAACTTCAAGTAACTCAGCATGTAAATCCTTAGGAATCAAGATGAATCCTAAAAGTGAAATATTTGCACCTTTGCAGAAAAAGCAGTTGAGTAGCATGTAGGTCAGTAAGAACGGGATTCTAAAGTCCACACACAGCATGTACGTACACCCAATATGGCCCCAAAAGGGCTTGGGGCTGTTGGAGAAGTTGTAAGCGCTGGGCAAATTGGGCAGGGTTAGATGCCCCTCTCTACCAGAGGGAGCCCTTCTTAGCTCCAAAACACTACAAACATCACAAAGTGTATCAGTCAGTGCAGGCTGCCATAATAAAATACCACACACTGTGTTGCTTAACAGAAATTTATTTTCTTACAGTTTCAGAGGTTAGAAATCTAAGATCAACGTGCTGGTAGGTTTGCTTTCTCCTGAGGCCTCTCTCCATGGCTTGTAGATAGCCATCTTCCTGTGTCTTCACATGGCCTTTCCTCTGTGCTTGGGCATCTCTGGTGTCTCCTTCCTCTTCTTATAAAAACACCCACCCTCCTGCCTCATTTAACCTTTATTACCTCTTTAAAGGCCCTATGTCCAAAAACAGTCACATTGGGGGTTAAGGCTTCAGGCTATGAATTTGAGGTTGGGGAGCACAATTCAGTTTATAGAACAGCCTATAACATGGTGTCCATCAGTAAACCTCAGGCTTCCACAGAGAAGAGCCCCCCAGAGAGGGATGCTGCGTGACAGTGCCATGTTATGGACACATGAGACAGCCAAAAGAGCACACCCACTTTACCAGTTTCAATGATTTGAATGAGTCAAGATGTTAAGGCATAGGAAACTGACTTTAGCAGAGTTTTCTGCTTCTGTTTTCCAAAGGACTCTCCAAGTTGAGTCACAATTCTGAAGTTGGAGGAGGAATCTCTGGTTCTCTGGCAAAGGCTCCTGCAGGGCAGAGGCAAATAGATCCTGGATGGGAACATCTGGGCATACGCTTGGTGACCAGTGGTTGTGCAGGAGAGGATATATATTCCTATGTTACTATATGGCTTGGCTATGACAGTGTTTAAACCATTATAATAATGACCGCACAGAATATTAATCTAACCAAACTAAGATTAATTCTAAGGGGAAGTTCAGGGATGAGGAGGGAGCTTGTACACAATTGGCCAGAAAGTAGGAAAGGGATCTGAATCCCCATCTCTCATAGAAAGGTCAACAAATCATCATCTTTGTGAGAAGGAAGTCAACCAATAATGCCTAAAACAGAAAATGTCATAAATCAACCCTTGAGAGATGTTATTTAGAAACAATGGGGTAAATCCTAAGATAATCAGCTAAAATAAGAGAAAGTGGAAAGAGGAAAGAAAGATGGAGAAGGGACGTGGAATTTTTTTTTAAATAAATACCTTATAGAACTAGTTAACACTTTAAATTTGGGGCATGCACACTTTGATTAAAATAAACAAATAACATTATAAAAGGAAAAATGAAAAAAATCATACTGGCCCAATTTCCTTTTCCTAAGATGACTATATAGAAAAGGCAGGAGCTAGAGGTATATGTAACAGTGATGGCAATAACAACAAGGCAGATTCCATTCCTTAATACTTTGTTGAGAAAATGTGTTCCTTCAATAAACACTTACGTACCTACTAGGTGCCAAGACATGGTGATGATGACACTCAAGATTCCTATTCTCATAGATTTTATATTCTAATGGAATAGATAGAAAAATACATAAACAATTGAATAAATAGGATTATTTCCTAAGATGTTGATTGCTTTGAGGAAAATAAAAGACAATGGTTTAGAGAGTAACTGGGAGGAAGAAATGATTATTTAGACTGTGTGTTCGAGGAAATCCTTCTTAAAGAAATGAGGTTTGAGCTCAGACCTGAACAATGAAGAGGCAGCTATGGGAAAGACAGAAGTAGCAGAATGTGCAAAGGCCCTGAGGTAGAACTAAATGTGGTGTGTTTGAGGACTAGTCAGGAGGCCAGGCCAGTGTGACCGGATTGTAGTGAGTGAGACAGAACATGAGATGAGGTATATGTGATAAATTTTATTCTGAGCTTGATGGAAAGTCATTGAAGATTTTTCAGCAGCCTTGTGACAAGAGTTGATTTGCACTTAAAGAAACAAAAACCAGTCTGGTTGCAGGGTGAAGGCTAGATTGGGGGATGGAAAGGGGAGGCAAGTTTAATTTGGATATTTGAAGGATTTAGGACAGGGTGAAGCTGTGGAGATAGAGAGCAGTGGACAGATTTGGGCTGGGAATCTTAATTTCAGGGTAGCTCTAAAGGGTAACTAAGAGGTTGGTAGGGGAACCTCAGAGGGAGTCAGGCAGAAGGAAGAAATTTTACTTCTGCAGTCGATCTCCCCAAATTCCCAGGTTCCCTTTGACATATGTGAACAGGAAGCTGTGGTCAAGGGCGGCTGAGGAATCTGAGTGATTATGCAGGGAATAAAGACTTGCCAAATTGCTTTAAACTCAGCCCATCTCCATCCTGGCTTTCACCACACTTGACGTGAACGTGTAACTGAGCTTGTAAATAACAGTGCTTGGAGGCAGAGCTGGGAATTACGCCCCTCTAGACAGCTATTCAGAGGCTGAGAGAATAGGGCCCACTCGCTGTAATGCTATGCATTAAAAAGCACTTATGCTGCTAAAACCAGCATTAGAATTGCACATAAACATTGCTGTCATGCTCTCAATGGGACTCTGGAGTCCAAGTGGGACTCTCAGAGTCTGCAGAGGGGAGAAAAGCCATCTTAGGCAGTGCAGTGATCTCTCCCTTACGGCCCACCGAGCAACACCGCCTCTCTCTCTTGTGGAGAATCCTCTCTATAAATGGGGAGAAAAATGAGTTTATTTCCAAGCCAAGATTAAACTGGGTCCACACTGCATGGAGATGATGGGTCTCTGAGAAAAGAGAAATAAAATGAAGCCAAGAAAGTACATTCATTCAGAGGTGGCAGGCAGGGATGAACCAGGGGTTCTTGGAAGTTACATGCAGCTCCCTGCACAGTGCCCAGCACACAGCAAGCTGTCGATGGATGGATGGATGGATGGATGGATGGATGGATGGATGGATGATTGGTTGGATGGATGTGAGATCCATACACTCCCAAAGGTGTAGCCTCAATAGTCCTTTATTCATTCAGTTTCTGTTTAAGAATTAAATGAATTTGCTAGGCTGAATCTGTGCAAAAGGCCTTAGGGGACACATGTGGGCAGTTGGCACCACCCATGAATTTGTGTTGCATACAGATTACGTTTATCCCACTCCAGTAATTCATTCCCTAATGTGATCTGAAGTCTCGAATTATCCATGACCACCAAACAGCAGGAAGTGAGTCAAAATCAAGTGGTCAATCTGGAGTACCTGTATTGGACCATACAGTTCACCCTAAGGAAGCAATTGCTGGGATTACCTCCCTGTTCAGATAATCGTCAACTCTCAGATTTACTTGGTTCCTAAAGAAGTGACAAGAAATATTTCTGAAACCTCAAATACTGGGGAGGACAAGGCCTGGACTACGATAGTTGTCCTGGGGTGAGATTGACCTTTACATACTCTGCCTCCTTTCTCATCCACAACAAGGAATCAAATTACTACCAGTCTTGAAAGGATGCTACTTGGATAAATAAATCAAGTGTAAGAGCACTCTACGTCAGGTCCAAAATATGTGAAACTCATGGAAGAGAAAAGAAATTGTCAAAAGCAAACAACATCTCTTTCAAATCCTGACATGGCTGTCCTAAGGTCTTGTCACTAAAAAGCCCTTCACTGAGCTTTATTTGCCTTTAGTGCCAGTATGATTCGTATTTAACATATAGTTATCAGTAACTTATGTATGACTCTACCATAAATTAAAAATAACGTACATTAAGAAAGTGTGGACCTTTAAAAAAAAGGCCTTAGCTAGAAAAGACCAAAAATCTGACATAAACTTATCCAACCTCATGTTATATTTGTATATCTAAAAGAGATACAGAAGAGAAAGGAAGAAAAAAAAGAACACAGGAAATCATATACCCCTTGGGAATAGTCAGCAAGATACAGTTAAGTTATGTTTTGGTCCTCCCTTCCTGAAGACAAAAAAGCATGTCAGAGTTTTCAGAGATTTAGCCATAAAAATGTCTAAAATAAAAAAGTTCTAGGCATTTCTGTGGAACATTTCTGGAAATATTTTCTATCTTGAAGTAGATGGTAGTTACATGGGCGTTTAATGATATAAAAGTTATTGAGTCATTAAATAGAACCTATGGACTTACTATATGTACATTATACCTTAGTTTAAAAAAATTCAAGACAACAAGGAATTAAATTCTAGAAAAATTCGTTTACATGCAACATCTTTCTAAGCGTTACCAGATAAATGAAGGATAATTTTACTTCTCTTACATGTTAATTGTAAAATAACCACTACTGATGAAGCATTTACCAAGTATCATACCTATGCTAACCTCTGCATAATCTTCACCAATTCCAAGTCCTTGGTAAGAACTGAGGGTCATAGGGGTGCCTGGGTGGCTCAGTTGGTTAAGTGTCTGACTCTTGATCTCAGGGTCGAGAGTTCAAGTCCTGTGCTGGGCTCCATGCTGGGTGTGGAGCCTACTTAAAAAACAAGCAAACAAACAAAACTGAAGGTCATAGAGGTTAAAGTGTAAGATGTATAACAACAGAAAACAGTATCTGTGATTCTGGCCCATCTGTCTTCTGAATCATTATATCCCCAATACATAGGCTGATATCGGGAATATGATAGGTACTTAGCAAATATTTGTGAAATAAAAGATACTTTGTATAATGTCATGGAACTAATATCAGAATATTCAAGTTTGGACCTTGAGTCTGCCTCCAAAGCTCAGGTTCATAACCATTCATGATATCAATGTCTGATAAAAACAATTGAGTCTATATAGTAGTCTAAAAAATTGTAAACCAACTGCAGGATTATCTAAAAGTGTACCATACCTGCAAAAAAGTGTGTAAAACATAGCTGTACATTTAAAGAATGAAAATAAAATGAACACTCATGTACCTACCACAGTTAATAAATACAACATCATCAGTACCTTAGGAGCCCTGCATGTGTCTTTCCTGACTGCATCTCCCTCCCCAGATAACTACAGGTGACCTGAATTTTGTGCGTATCAGTAGATTTCTCTAATCCCTCAACTTCATTATATGTTATATATATTTTTTTTAGTTTTCTTAATTAAACAGAGTAATTTTGGTAATTTTAGTGATTCTCTTCCCAATACCGTAATCTCTTTAATCTCTCTCTTCATTCAGTAGGATACTTATAAATATTTAACAAACAATTTGAGTGGGTGGCTGATGTGTAGCATTTGTTGATTTCCTTGGTGTAAGTTTTCCCACTGTGGCTGACTGATTTTAAGCCATCATCATGATGCCACTGAACATGGGGTTGGGGAGAGATGCACACAGTTGACTCCTGAGAGCCAGTAGAAGCCAATTACTGTATCCCTGAACCTAATATACAAAACCTCATCCCTGGATAAGCCCAACTAAACAGTTTCTCTCTAGTTATTCCTATATAATCTTATTATACAAGAGTAACCAGTTGGGCCAAACTGAACCAGAAATGGGAGGGCAAAGAAGCCCTTGTATAGTCCATGGAGGCCAGCATCTTAAGGGCAGAGAACAGGGCTCTGCTTTTTTCTCCTATTCTTCCTATTTTTTCCTATTTGCTGTACTAAATGAACACAAAAATTATGCTTAACTAACAGAAATGTATCTTCTTGCAGTTATGAAGTCCAGAAGTCTGGAATGAACCTTATAGGGCCAAATGAAGGTATCAGGCTCATTCCACTCCCTCCAGGGGCTCCAGGGGACAATCAGTTCCCTTGCTATTTCCAGAGTCTAGAGTGACATTCCATGCATTTTTTTTTTTTGGCTTGTAGCCTCTTCCTTCATCTTCAAAGATGTACAGTGATGTGCATCTTCCTTCTCTGCTTCTTTCCCATGGCCTTGTTCTCTTCTATGTCAAATCTTCTTCTCACTCCCTCTTCTAAGAATACTCTGATCACGTTTAGGACCTAGTGGGATAATCCAGGATAATCTCTGCATCTCAAAATTTTTTATTTCATCACATCTGCAAAGTTCCTTTTGCCATGTAAGGTAACACTCACAGGTTCCATAGATTTTGACCTAAATATCTTTGGGCCATTATTCAGCCTCCCAAAAGAGCAGAGGAGGGCAGACAGTGGATTTGGAAGAGCAAATGGAAGATAACTAGTACTATCCACTCCTTTGTCCCACAGCATCCATTCTTTTTCCTTCCAGTGAAAAGTTCATGCCTCTGACACAGGAAACAAAGTCTCATCATATTATCATCTTATTGTGGAGTGACATCAATTTGTGATGCTCCCCCTGGTAACCTAAAGTATTATTCACTACCAATAATCTCCATATATACTAGTGTTGGGGGAGATGGGGGAAGAGGAACAATTAATTCACGTAGAGCATAGTTTCTATAGTCTTATTTTCTACATATTGTCCTGAGGTCCACATTGATAATCAGACACCAAGGAATCTTCTGAGGTCCACTTAGCAGGGGTCCAGTTAGCAAAATGTCATTAATGTAATGAAGAATGTAATGTAGGGATGATGTTCTGTGGGCTGTCAGTGTGATAGAAATCCCTCTACTGCACAGTTGCTGTACCCGGATGGTATGGGGGACTATTCTCCCTGGGTCTCACCTTGGCACGAGGCATGAATACTCTTTACTCTTACCTCTCCAAACTAAGGGGGGTGGGTATTTGTCAGACTCAGTGCAAGGTGAGGGGTGGCTGTGGATAAAGCATCTCTGGGGGCACCTGAGTGGCTCAGTCGGTTGAGCATCCAACTTCGGCTCAGGTCGTGATCTCGCAGTCTGTGAGTTCGAGCCCCGTGTTGGGCTCTGTGCTGACAGCTCAGAGCCTGGAGCCTGCTTCGGATTCTGCGTCTCCCTCTCTCTCTGCCCCTCCCCCACTCATGCTCCGTCTCTCTCTGTCTCAGAAATAAACAAACGTTTAAAAAAATTTTAAAGCATCTCTGGGGGTCTTTTATCTCAACTGTGGGGGTAAGGATTAATTGGTTCTGTAAGTACACATCTGAGTCTTTCTTATACCCAGACAAGTCCATTTTGAACTTAAGAGCCATAATTTCCTGTCGTTGTCTGTCTGGTTTTATAGTGACCTCTTGTCTAACTGGGTTGGCTGGAATCAGGGAAAGTCCCTCAGGGTATGAAGGGAAAGTCATTGAGTGCAGAGCAGGTGGGAGTGGCAGGGAGTACATCAATGAACTCTTTGAAATATTATCCACACCATCTCTCTCATTTGTACATCACCCTCCAGCGGTCACTCTCTTTTCTCTTCCCCATTCTTAGCCAAACATGGTGAAATCTCTTAATTTCCTCACCTGCCATTTATTCATCAGCCCACTCCAATCTGACTTCTACACACTCTCCACCCAAAGTCTCCTCTAAGTTCATGAGGACCTCCATGTGTGGCAGTGACCTTTTAAATCCTTATCTTGCTTGCTCACCAGCAACAGTCTTCCACTGCTCACATGCGCTGGACTGTGTCTGTTTCCCACTCCAGATCTGTTCTTCCTTTCCACCATGACTTCCAGTTGACTTCTAAGGATTACATCAACAGGCCCCCGTACCTTCTGGCCAACAGTTAGTGTTGGCCAATGAAAGTCCAGACAGAAGATCAGAGGTGGGGAGGAGAGAAGTTTCAGGGAGTTTATTCCCCTGGCTTTAAGCTGTGAGACATCCATGAATATTATAAAAAATGTTTTGATAAAATCTAGGCAATCAAGGGATGAATAAAAATAAAGAACTAAAAAATAGAGAAGTTGCGATTAATGTGATGGGTGCTGAATCCATTAAATATAAACTAAGACTAGACAAATGTGGGACTAGTGTCTAAACATCTTGATCAACAGATAAGGATGGATTTGGAAGGTGGAGATGATAGGAGGAAAAATAAGAGGACTTATTTCCTCCACTTTTAGACCAAGAAGTTGATAAATGCTTCCTAAAATGTAAGCATGTAGTTTATTCAAAAAGGTTATGACCTCAGCCTCCAAAAGTGCCTCTCAAACTTTGTTCTCAATCTTAGTGCTGTATTTTAAGAAATCTCATGTAGTGAAGAAGCAATCTTCCAAAGTTCGGGCATTTCTTCAGATTCATTTTGGTTCCTCTTTCTTCTTGAAATTCAATTAAATTTCAATATGTAACTTTCCCCTTAAAATTAGTATATAGAATTATTTTATCTTTACAGGAATATGCCTCATGTTCATTTTCTCTCACTCATACGGAAGTGTCTGAAATGAAGTTTATCTATACTAACAATAGTTATTTCATGGTGGTGGAATTTGGGAACAATTTCCTATATCACTATAATTCTGTTGTAACAGCTAACAAAATTAACAATAATACCTTAATATCATGTAATACCTAGTTCATGTGAAAAATTCCCCAACTGTCCCCAAAATGGCACATTCAAACCAGGATCCAATCAAAGACTACATATTGTATTTCATTGTTATGCCTGTCTCCTTTAACCTTAGAACTACCTCATTCTCTTTTGTCTCCCTTAACAATACCTTGTTGAGACTAGGCCAGCTATCCTTTAGAGTGTACTGCCTTGTGGACTTTTGTGATCCCTTGTGGAATTGTTTCACTTGTTCCCCTAATCCCTGTGTTTCTTGTGAACTGAAAGTTAAAACTAAAGTCTTGGTTAGATTCAGTCCTAATAGCTCAGGCAAGCGTGTGTCACAGCAGATGTCATACGTCATGTCGGTTCATCACAAAAGGCCCGTACTGTCTGGTTGTCCCACTGCTACTGAGAATGAGATAGAACCCTGATTCCTCCTCTGCAAAGCCTTCCCCCTTGTAATCTATGGGATGACACCCAGTTAGCACCAGACAAGTGTCCCCTATTGGTCCATCCAGCAGTGATCCATGTTTGAATCATTCCTCTTATTAGGAGTTGTGAAGTAGTGATTTTCTAATTCTGTAAGTCCATCTGCTATCAGCTGGGGTTTTACTATAAAGAAAAAGATGTCCTCTGGTTACCCTGAAATACAGCTGCCACTTGAAAGGCAAGATAATGCCTAATTCTTTTCCATTAATTGTAAATTTTACAAGTAAGGAGTTGATATAATAGCCTCCTCTGATGATGACAAGTCACCTTTTTTGGCCTCTTCTCTTTTGAGCATCATTATAGACTTAGGATTTTTATACATTCAATTTATAGTTATCATGTATTTAATGCTTAAGTTGCCCCAACTTTGACCAGTAGGAAACCCTTCAAGCTTATGCCTATATTCTTTTGACACAACCCTATTTTTCTTTGAAAGGTAGCTTGCTTGCTTTCTGGTTCAAGGGACCTCGGTTTTAAGGAGTAAATTCCATTTATTTTGCCCCAAGTGTTGAGGGGAGAAATGTACTTAAACAGGTGTATCCGATGCATGCCTTTTATATATTTAGTCCAAAGCTAGGCACTGTGAAAGAAACCAAAACAAAAGTGTGTTCCTTATTAGCTAGTGAGAAGCTCATATTCCCACTAGAGAGATGCCTAGAACCAAGCACAGTTAGGGCAAAGTGAAGGAGAGCATTTGTTTTGGGTTGACTGTCAATCAAGCACAGGGGCCCAGGCATAATCAGGAACAAGCAGGGAAACTGACACTGCCCTCAGGGCCCTACCCCCAGTACAGGGAGGTGTGGGCTATGTCCTGCCTCCATGAGACCCAGGCTAAGGTCCAGTGTTTACCTGGTTCCCAGAGTTCTCACCTCAAACTTCACCACTAAAACAGCATGTCTGGCAAGTGCTGGGGGTTATTTGAGAGGGTTCTGGCTTTGGATGGCAGTACAGACTTTCCAGGAAGGGGTATCTGGGGTGGTGTGCCACTTTACCCAAAAGTGGCATGCCTCACAGACAGGCAGAGGGCATGTTCTCAGTGGCTGCTGATTGGCTCAGGTAATGGTTTGTACCATGTCTGTTTCTTTCGCCACTACACGGTTGGCTCCAAGCAGGCGGTAGCCTACCTTGCTCTCCTTCTGGTGCTCAGTCTGGCACCATGCCCTGTACGTCAATGACTGTTTGACACACAAGGAAAAACTTTAAAAAACCATTGAGTTTAGAAGTTGGAAGGAATAAAGCGGAGAGACAGATTCTGTTTTAGACAGAAGACTATAAACCCACTGTGGTAGGCTCAGGGTTAAGACAGGAGAAGCTATAACACCAAATAATTAGATAATACCCCTAAAGAACTTAGCTTTGTGCCGGTAAGATAGTAAGACTGGGTAAGTGTTGTTAAAGTTAGCATAGCATCTGTCTTTGTCAGGTACTTGCTTGTGTAATATTGGACAAGTTACTTTACCCCCTGAGACTCAGTCTCCTCACCTGTAAAATGGGGACCCATAACAGTACCAACCTCACAGGGGTGTTGTGAGGATGAAATGAAATAGTGCATTTAATGTGCTTACCTGGAGCCTAGCACAGTCACTGTTACATGTGTGTTGGTTGCTAGTATTTTTACTGGTAGGAGGCAGTGCTGCATGTGGCCAACTGTATGAGATGCTGTAAAGAATTTCAGAAAGTCAGGAAGGGGAGAGAGCCCTTTGGAGTTGGAGCAGATGTCATGGGTAAGTATGAGGAGAACAGCTTTATCACAGTGGTAGGAAATAAAGAGATATATTTGGTCATGAGAGTGAAAGAAAAAGGGAAACAGAGCAATTAGGACACTCATCTGATAAGGCTGCTGAAAATAAAAGAGAGATTTAGACTGGTAGGTAGAAGAGACAGCAAAAATCAGGGAGGGGGAGTGTTATTTTAAGTAGAGATATGGCCTTTATCTATTTGAAGAATCTAGAACAGAAGAGAAGTCTAAAAGTGCTGGAAAAAGGGACAACAAATGTGGGTTCAGTTGGTGTCTGACACAGCCCCATCCACCCTTCCTACTATCTAGTTAAGAAGAGACAGGGGGACCTTCCCCTGGGCTAACAAGAGACAGAGAAAATAGACTTTCCTACCAAAACAGCATCATGGCTCTCCTATGAAAACCCAGCAAGGTGCTGGGGTGCCTGGGTGGCTCAGTTGGTCAAGCCTCCGACCTCAGCTCATGTCATGATCTCACGGTTCCTTAGTTAAAGCCTCACATTGGGCTCTCTGCTGTTCATGTGGAGCCCACTTCGGTTCCTGTCTCCCTCTTTCTCTGCCCTTCTCCATCTTGTGCTTTCCGTCTCAAAAATAAATAAAAACAAATCAACAACAACCCCAAACCCCCAAAACCCAGCAAGGTGATCTGGGAAGACTTGAGCCCTGCCTGTGCACTATTGGCCGGATGGCCTGACTCTGGTTACATGGCCTCTCTGAAATGGCTTCCCCTCCTGGACAGGGAAGATAATACTGCCACCCTGGCAGAGGTGCCTTAAAAATTAGAGAGGATGCATATAAAACACCCATGACTCCCTAGGTGCTAAGTAAATGGTAGTCACAGCATTATCAGTGGATCATATTTATACTTTAGCCTCCAATTTTATAAGGGATGTTCTTGAAAATGATGTACTTGCTATCAAACATGTATTTGACAAATTATTTAAAGGGGTCTTACAGAGAACAACTTCTATGGAAGCAAAATATATTCCATACTAGAAAATTGAAGGAGGCAATCATATGTTCAGGCTAGCAGCATCACCATTGACTTCAGTGCTCAGTTGTCCTGCCAAAATACCAGTTGTCCACCAAACATAGAGTGATTCCTCAGTATAAAGTAGGGATGGGTTGGGAAGGGGCCAGAATTATTATTTTGAAGAAATTTCTTCTCCTCCTCCTCTGGCCTCCTCCTGCTCTTCCTCCTTTTCTTCTGCATTATCATCATAATGGAATATTATCAGACCTGGGGTTCTATTTAATTGAAGTTTCTGACTAATTGAGGTGGATCAGATAACCCCTATCATTTCCACATTTGTGAAACATCATTCTGCAACGTATGAGCCCACTATATCGTCTAGTAAGTGTCATCATGGAACATAATTGGGTCTTTCTTTGATGATTCAGGATCCTACAGTGCCACAGGGCGGTCAATGCAAACATTAACAGGAAGTAGAGTTCTGTAGGAAAATGAAGAAGGTTGAAGGAATTGGACTGAATTGGCTCCAGGACATAACCTCTTTATACATTCATTTTCACAAGTTTCTTCTAAAAGCACTTCTGGCTTGCAACTGTGGTTTGTTGGGTTCTGGTTAATCTAATGTAGCCAGGGAGTCAAGAGGGTCCCTAAGTGTTGTTTATTTCTCTTGGGCCCCATGATGACTTCCTGGAAGTCCATTCTGTCTTCTGCCAGGCTCTGGGTTCAGGGCCACCCCATGTGGTACTATTAACTACTTTCTTCCCTAACTTACCGTCTTGTCCCATCCTGCCTCATTATTGAATATATATCATAGCAATGGATCAAAATTAAAATATTAGCACAGCATTCCTGTTTAGATCCCTAATTGTGTGACAGTTGTATCTTTTCTTGTGAGATGTTTTGCCATTTATACAAGCTTGTAGTAAGAAGAGTTCATTTGCATTTCAAAATAGAATTTTGCTAGTGGAGAATCCACACCAAGAAGACAGGATCACAGATTATTTTCTAACAGTGATAGCACTGCAAGAACAGCACATCTTAGTTGAACAAATAGCTTTTTAAGGAGTAACTTACATGCATACAGGTTTCTTTTTCCCAAGGGACATTAACAGGCATTCCAGTATTTGGCTGAACCACATAAGGAGACCCATTGAAGAGAAAGTTTATTAGCTTTTTCAAGAAAAGAGTTTTATCACAAGAAAATTAATTTTTTATTAACATATTGCTAAACTACATAATTTCTGTGCTGATTCAAACATTTCTCCAAATACTTTTTGTTCTTTTTTTTTTAGCATCACTAAAGCCCTGTGCTTTCTCTCTAGAAGTTTAATACATTTTTGAAATGTAACATCTAATTTCACAAAGTTCAAAAGGATGTGGGTGAGTCTCTGTAGTGGAAATAGTTCTCATACTTAAAAAGTTAAATCATAGAGCCTATTCCGTCTGGAGACCAATGTCCAAGGGAGTCATTTTTCACAAGGGTAGATCAAGTCATAGACCATGCCAGCTCACCCATGGTACAGTGTTGCTACATTATTGTCTTATTGGAAAACATGTTCTATTAGGTCTGATATATTTTGTAAGCATAATTTTCACCAAACTCTCACACAATATATTCCCAAGGTTTAATCACGACCTCAAGAGACAGGGCCAATAGGCACTTCAAATTGTCCACCCCAAGCCCTCTTGACATCTTGAGTCATCTGGGAGCCCCATCAGCCTAGAAATGGAAGAGCAGTAAGAAGACAGTCTCATTTGTGCCTGTAGTTGGGAAAACGCAACTTTACTTTGGGGTGAAGTCACGGCATTCCAAGTGCCCACAAGATGGCACCATTGTACCCATGCAAGCATAATGGAGCCTACTGGGCAGTTGCTGCAGGGCCCAAAGTAAGAGAACATTTGGACCCTGGTGAAAAGCCAAAGGACACCCAGCACAGGAATGAAGAGTGTTGCAGGGAGAGTGTAGAAAGCTTAGGGAATAGAGATCTGGGTCAGCTTCCAATTCAAAAATTGTATTTATAGAAATACTATACTTTTATATATTGAGGTGCTGGTTACTTCTTGAGAAAGAAGGAAGTGAAATTTATGGGCCCTTTTGATTTTGAATTAAGTTTCCTTATGGCTTATCCTCTTATCATTTGCCAAGAAAGCAAACTGAAATCAGAGATTTCTTTTAGGAAGAAAGTTTCAGGCCAAACCCGTACCTAGCCCAGTGAATCCTCTCTGACCCAAAAGACTTAATCCATTGGAAGATTAGTTTTAAACATCAGTTATCTGTACTGTTACTACTTTGGATGATTACAGTATCACTGGACATTGTGAAAAAAACATAGTTTCTTTTTCATTTTTTTTTAGTCTAAATAGATCCCTGGTTGGTTTCAGGGATCTGGATGCAGTGCTTCAACACTTGGGAGGCTCATGGGTGTGTAGGTGAGTGTGTGTATGTACTTTTGTGTTATACTGGGAAATTTATTTTTAAAAGGTCCTTGGTGACTTCAGATGCCCCTGCACCCCGCCCCGGGCCTCCTCCAGCCTTCCTACTCCTGGGTACCTCCAGAGCATAAGGATTTGTGAACAACCCTAAATCAGGCCATATTGATTCTGTTTTCCACAGAAAGAGTCCTGCTTTTATCTTAGGGAAAGAGAATTCTAGGCCCTTTGGCTTAAGTGAGATGGGTTACCAGGGAAAACCAGCACTATCTTCCTTTGATATGGGCTCTAATTCATGTAGGAACATAGGGAGTCAGTTCAAATAATGTGACAGTGTGGGCCCTGAAGCCTAGGGGTGGAACTCTGAGAAGATCGAAATTAAAAATAAATATATTATACAAAATTAGACTAAACAAAATTTAAAACAACAGTACTCATTACTGACAGCATATATTGGAATATTCTTTTCAAAAAACAAAATACAAAGGACCTTAAAATGTTTCTAGACTTTAACCTGCTAACAACAAATGTGTGAATTATTCTAAAAGGATCATTCAACAGGAGAAAAAAAAAGCCATAAGCAAAATATTCTTTGCAGCATTATCTGTAATTCCAGAAAATTAGAAAAACTAAATGTCAAACAATATATATGATTAGTGGTTAGATAGATTAAGGTACACCTAGCTACTAGATGAAAATATGTGCAGCACCACAAGTGAAAATAAGTATCACTTTAATAGAATTTTAAAGTGCTAATTTCAGGAAGTAGAGTGAAAAGCAATGATCTGCATTGCTAGGAAGGCCAGGGCTATTCCAATTGGTTCAAAAAACGGGGCTTCTCTCCAAACAGTACCCTGTGCTCAGTGTGTTCAGGGCGCAGTGAGTAGATTCCGGGTATGTCTGTGTCTCTGGAGCGGCCTTGTAATCAGCATCTGTGTGCCCTGTCAGTACACTTTTGCATTGTTGCAGAAGTAAGCTCGGTGTTAGGATGTCTGTGACGGTGGCCTCGGCTTCCAAATGTTTGGCCACATAGTCTCATGGACTCTTAGGGTCTCTAAGAACTCTCGTGTACTGCCGAGTACAATCTGCAAAACAGAAACAAAGAAATCACAACTGCCCCACTCCCTGCTCCCCACCCCATCTCCCATCCCCACTTGGCACTGATCTGAGTTAATGGAACAAAAGATGCTATAAACAAGCAAAGGAACATCAACTCTTCCCTGATTACAAAGCAGCATCTACTTTGCAGATTATCAACCTTGGGGATTATATAGGGTGAAAATTTGATTTCCCCATCACTGACCGCCCTCCTCCCACCATCCAACAGACTCCTTCCCTTCCTCTCCCTGCTATGTACACAGACTGCAAATGAATTTTCATATTAGTGTAAATTATACACAATTAGTGAGGCAATTTGGTTAAATATAAATCACATCACATAACCAAAAACAAATGTTAATAATTTATGGATTGGGTTGTAAATTCTCTAGGAGGGTGTGTGTGTGTGTGTGTGTGTGCGTGTGTGTGTGTGTGTGTGTGTGTGTGTGTGTGTGTGTTTGCGTGTGAGTGAGATCTCTTCAGGAGTCCAAGTATTGATTGTTAATTGTATATTGATTTTTGTGCAGATACAGTAAAATATAAGCTGATAAAGTTCCAGGTTCCTAACCACACAGCCATCAGAGTCAAAGCATTAAGACAGGGACAGGTTCCCCTGACTCAGCAAGCTCTTTCAATATCAGTTTTTCACCTTAAGAGAGAAAATGACTCTACAACTTTATTTACTAGTGAGCCCACTGCTGCCATTCCCCTTCCATTGG
This sequence comes from Felis catus, assembly GCF_018350175.1. Classification (NCBI taxonomy): domain Eukaryota; kingdom Metazoa; phylum Chordata; class Mammalia; order Carnivora; family Felidae; genus Felis; species Felis catus. The sequence continues at coordinate 125,146,789 of NC_058376.1, forward strand.
GTGAACAATCAGTATGAAGAAAATTCAAGTCAGTTGTGGTTGTCTACAAATGTCAATGAGAGAAGCTTTACTTGTTTTGTGCATTATTTCCTGTGTAAGTTAGAATAAAATATTATAAATTATCTGGAAAAGATGAACTCTGTCTTTGTAACCAATATGGATGGAAAAGGGGTTGCTGGTGAGTTAAGATAAATTGAAATGCCATCTAACTTCCGTATAGAGGTTTTTATTTTTCTTTTCACCTTCAACATAAGAGCTACTTACATTTTGAATTGTCCTTTAAATGCTGGTCATGTTTAACCTTGTCAAGTTTTGAGGTTTCAGTGGAAAAGTGCTAGAGGGGCGGGTTGTGAATTAAGTGCTACTTCAATTAAAAGTGTTATGGAGTCTCCTTACTACTTACCTGTCCATAGTTTGCTCATAGGGGCTTGAGGGAGGCAGAGGATAGGGGCCAGAAGACAGACGGATATCGGGCTGAGCTTGAGAGGGTCAGCTTGCAGAGACTATTATCGGCACCATGTCACTTCCAGAGGGCCAGGCCTCAAATAGTAGCCAAGTTCCCTGGGACAAGGCCAGCATCTAGGAAGGAAGGGAATTAAAAACAAAAACAGGCATCGCTTTCCTGGATTACATTTCTTTCCTTTTATTGCAATGATTTTATATACAAATGTGCTACATTATGCCTCTGCAGCCAAAATAATTTCTGTCTCACGTTGTGCCTATGGTGAATCAATTGGAACTCAAGCCTTCAGAGTTTAAAGAGCTATTACACTCTGTAAGGGAGCCAGAACTGAGAGGCTGTATTCATCAGTAAATCACCACTGCGTTCTGGCCTGGAACTAGGCCAAGAATGCAACCATCCCCCAGAAGACAACGGAAGGTTCCAAAGGTCTGACTTCTTATTAGCAACTTCAGGACATAAAAGTCACATAATTAAAAAAAAAAAAGTTGATTAAAGAGAGTAAAAAAGTCAGCATCACTCTGGAAATTAGATGCAATGTGTGTCTTTCTGTGCCAGCCAGATGATTAGCTAATGGTCTGTGCATAACCTCTACTCACAAACACTGAAGAGATTTCCTCCAGGCCTCTCTGCCATCTCTCTCATATTGACAAATAGGTCGAATCATGTTTTAGCAGCTTGTTCCAAGAAACATATGCATAGAGGGCTCTACTCTGCATTTTCAGCAAATTTTCTTTTTCCCTTTTGTAAACTGCTTTTGGAATAGAAGGATGGTGGGAGACATGACTGGTTGGTCTGTCTGAATTTTTTTTAAAGCTTATTTATTTATTTTGAGAGAGACAGAGAGAGTGCGAGTTGGGGAGGGGCAGAAAGAGAGGGAGAGAGGGAGAATCCCAAGCAGTTTCCTCACTGTCAGTGCAGAGCCCGACTCTGGATTTGATTGAATTCATGAACCATGAGATCATGACCTGAGTGGAAATCAAAAGTCAAATGCTCAACCGACTGAGCCACTCAGGTGCCCTTACTTAAAGTTTTAAAAGGGAGGATTAAAAAAATATTAAGCAAATATGGAGATTACTAAGAATAACGTATCAAATCCATATATTCAGCACTCGATTTAATAAGTAGCATTTGTTGTATTTTTTTAAGAAATACAAAATTTAAAAGAAACATAAAGTCCTGCATTTCCTCTTCCTGGCTCCATTCTCTCTCTCTCCCTAAATAAAACCACTGTCATGAACTTAATGTGTGCCTGGTCAATGTTTCTATACTTAACCATATACAGAAATGTATGCAGAAATAATGAATTTTATGAGAATTTTATAAAACTATATAAACGTATGCTCTCATATCTTGTATAATGCTTTCCAGCTTTAATTTTTTCCTCATTCTTGGTTTTGATTTCCATTATATAACTATGGATTTGGTCAATAGAGTTATTCCATCCTATGGACTATGCCACAATCTATCCAATTACTGATTCCTGATTCCTGGACGTTGAATTATTTCCATTTTTTGTTAATCTTTATAACTAAAGATATTAAGACACCTTAAATAATTTTAAGACATTAAAACAGACATTCTTGTTCACATTTTCATGTGCAACTACATAGGGCTGGCTACATAATTTGCTGGCCCAGTGCACAATGAAACTGTAGGGCTGACCCCACTCCCTGTTCAAAACATAGGGAAAAAGTGCCCTTAAAGGTACTAAAATATGAAGGCTTTTTCTTTAAAAAATTTTTTTTAATGTTTATTTATTTTTGAGAGAGAGAGAGTGAGTGCGAAAGGGGCAGAGAGAGCAAAACACAGAATCCAAAGCAGGCTCCAGGCTTCAAGCTGTCATCATGGAGCCTGACATGGGGCTGGAACTCACGGACCATGAGGTCATGACCTGAGCCAAATTCGGACACTTAACCAACTGAGCCACCCAGGTGCCCTGAAGCCTTTTCCTTTCTTCCATGTTCCCGCTGTCTCTCTCAACTTGTCATGGTGCTTTTTATTTGCCATCCTGATGTTGTTCTAAGAAAAATTAAAAATGTAAATTATTATCATGAGTTTTACCTTTTATCATTATCTTGTGCAATGACAAGTTTAAAATGCAAATAGAAGCATATTTAACACTTATGGGGGAAATCACTGAAATTATACAATTTGCATTTTGTGGCTCCTATATGCATAAATATTTCATTCTTACCAGATCAGTGAAAACACTGCACAAAACTAATTGAACTGCCTTTATCTCGCTTGTCAATTCATACACTTTCTAGTCACACTCTCTGCCTTCAGCTTACTGATGAGTGAGGAAGGACTGAAAGGGAAAGGAACTGAGATGCTCCCTTTTCCTTGCCTTCTAAGGCGTCATTTTCAGCATAAGTGGTTGGTTAATACAGAGAAGTAACATGAGTAGAAAAGGATACGACAGAGTTCTTTGGTTGCTCATGCTTTCTTTCTGCCTTTGAAGCAAGTTCTGGTTCAGACAGAAAGCCTGGCCTCTCGGGGCTGTCGGCTCCCCTGTTACTCAGTCCTGGACGTCACACTCTTACCCTGTTCTGGTTCTGAGGCCTGCAGAACTCCCACGTGTCATGACTCAGCCGGAATTCTGTGACCACCTGCATCCTGAGGGCTATTAGTGAATGCGCCGCAGGGAAGGGGGGCCGGGGGTGATCTCGTGGCGCCCCTGCCCTCTGCTCACGACATGTTCCATTGTCCCATCGAACTTAAAAGCACAATTTCAAAAAATGAAACTCTTCACAATTTCAAGATAGTCAAAGCAGAGCATTAAACCAACACAGGGGCCCCCTGAGAACAGAGCCCTGTAGATGGCACATGCCCCAGGGAGCTGGTCCTGCCTCTGCCAGAGAGTTTCTCTGGGACATAGGTCTGCAAATGGGTTTCTGAGTGGTTCTACACATTGCTGGTTTTAACCTGATGTTACCAAAATGGGTTCCAGAAGGGCTGTGCACGTATTCACTAATACTAGTAATCTGTTGAAGTTCCTATTGGCCTGTATTCTCACTCGTACTTAATAGTGATATATTAGTTTTTGCCAGTCGTATTATTTTTGTTGTAATTTCCCCATGAGGTTGAACATTTTTTCATTGGTTTTTTTCCCGGGTGGTGCGTGTCTCTCTTCTGTGAACTGCTTGTTCTAATAATCTTTCCCATTTATTTACTAGGTTGTGTGTCTTAGAGTATTGAATTATAGGAGTTTTTTGTTCTGTTTTGTTTTTTTAAAACATTCTCAGTACTAATCTTGTTAGTATCTTGCCAATATCTTCTTCTCACAAGTCTGCATCTCATCTTTTAAGTTTGTAAGTGAGGCCTTTTTTCCTACAAAAAAAAAAAATAAATTTTCTGGTAGTCACATTTATCAATTTTTCCCATTATTATTTCTATTTTTTAGAATAATATAAATAGAATTTAATAATTATTAGAATCTTTTTCTGTAGAATTCTTTGGTTTTTTTATTTTTTATTTTTAAATTTACATCCATGTTAGTAAGCATATAGTGCAACAATGATTTCAGGAGTATGTGTCTTCCCTGCCCTAAGATTGAAGAGGTATTCCCCTATATTTTTTTCTAATAGTTTTAAAGATTCTTTAAAATGTTTTATTTTAATAAAATAATGGTAGGTACTTAAGCCATTTGGAGTTTGTTTTTATGTACAGGGTGAGGTAGGAATTTAACTTTATATTTATTTTAATATGGAAAGTCAGTTAGCCTAACACTGTTTATTAAATAGTCCATCACCTCCCCCACTGATTTCCATTGGGTTGTTTCTCAGATCTCCATATTATTCCACTGGTCTCTATATTTCCCACTTAGTAGCAGAGCTCTTAGTGAGTACTGATATCTGGAAGACTGAGAACCCAGTACTTTTAAGTAATACCAATTCTATTCATTAAAAAGCACAGAAACAATAAAACAAAAACAAACAAGTTTTCTCACTTTTGGGGATACATTAAGAAATTCTCCAACCCAACTAGCATGAAAACACAATGACTTTGAAATCAGACAGACTTGAGTTCTTATCCCAGGCTTGTCATTTTTTGGCTGTTTGAACTTGGGGCATGTTTCTTAACCTCTGAGGCTAGACTCTCTAATCTGTAAAATGGGGATAATAAGATCTACGACCTAAAGCTATTGAGAGGATTAAGTGAGTTAAGTGCCTGGCACAACTTAAACACTCAGGAAATATTACTTTTCTTCCCCTTTCCTGTCCTTGAAAAGAACCATGTGTTTCTTAGTTATTCTATTCACTCATGGACTCTACAAAGGACAACTGGAGCTTGCTTAAAGGCAAGACAAAATCCATCCCGGGCTGATGATCTGATTTAGTCGCTTTTCTAAAACCCAAATAATTGCCTGGGCTTTGAAACAGCAGAAGCTGCAAGGATGTCCTTAAGTGGTTCGGCAGCTGGCTGCTGCTTTTCTTATTAATTAAATGACACAAATAGGTCATAATAAAACCAGAGCCAATCAGCCCCCCCCTCCTCCAAATTACACAAACTCAACTCTCCTGACAAGTGCTGAAAAGATCAAAAGGACGAGGAATCAATAGGATTAAGAGTTTGAAATTCTAACGTCTTACCTACAGTGAGTCCGGGACCTCGAACTCTCCAGCAGTGCTCAGACCAATATCATTGCCTGAGATGGAGAGGAATTCTTTAAACTAATACACCTTGAAACCTGGGATGGAGTTAGGAACATGCTTGGAATTTCATCATGTCCAGGTAGAAACCTAAATTGAAGTGGCTGTTCTGGAGGATCAAAGGAAAAAAAGTGCATCAAGAATAAATACATGACGAATCCCACTGCAGCCAAAGAAGGAAGCTAATGGGCCTAATGAAGAGGGTGGTTAGCCTCTCTCCAGGAGCTCCCATCATGTAGGGCACACTCCCAGAGAGACACAAACTAGCAGATGCATCACAGAGCAGGCTGGGTTCACACAGGTGATGCTCTGGGGCATCATCTGACAGAACCAAGGGGCACAGCTGGGTGTTGAAAGCAAATGCTGTGAAGAAAGGAGTCTGAGTCTGGGGTCGTAGATGGCAGTGGCCACTTCTCTCCTGGAACTACCACCGTGCTTTAATACCTTCCACAAGAATGAGTGTCAGTAGAGTGAGACATGCAGGGGAGAGGGGTTCTGGGAGCAGACCTATGTTCAAATCCTGATTCCAGGACATGCTAGCTGTATGAATCTAGGCAAGTTAGCCCTTGCTGGGCCTTGGGTTCTTCATCTGCCAAATGGGGGAAAGAATTTCAAACTGAAAGCATTGTTTGAGAATAAACCGAAATGAAATATGACATATGGAGTTGTTTACACCAGAGTGGTTCAACAAATGCACCTACCACTGTGGTTGTCTCTGGTGGTCCTGGAGGATGAGCAGCTCTGAAGTTTTGCAACTTCCCCACAGCAGCACTGAGCCTCCTATGTCCTGGGCCTTCTACTCCCACAGGAAGCTCTCTATCCACCTCAGCAAGCTTCCCTTCCCCTCCCCACCTCAGCATAGCCACCTCATTCATGGCTCAGCTCTATTAACTTTGTGCACGCATGTGTGTGTGTGTGTGTGTGTGTGTGTGTGTGTGTGTGTAGAGTTACATGTATGCGTAAGATCTGAACTTACAGAACGTCTCTCCAAAGTTTGTAAATGAGATATGTGTGACTCAGAACATATGGCCCCATTGGTTACAATAGTGCAAGTCAATGTTTCCCTTGAACATTCTGACTCAGCAGGTAAAGAGAGGGTGCAGGAATCCGCATTTAGCAAGTAGCTCTGGATCTTTGCTATCAGTGTGGTTTGGCAGCTCTGGCACTGGGGGAGCTTGTTAGAAATGCGGAATCTTAGGCTTCACCACAGACCTGCAGAACCTGACACTCAGGTAGAGTTGCCAGATAAAACACAGTATGGCTGATGCAATTTTAATTTCAGATAAATAATGAAAAATTTTTAAAATGTAAGTATGCTCCACAAGTATATCTGTGTTTTTTTGCTAAATCTGGCGACCCTATCTTCAGGTGATAATTGTGCAAGTTGAAGTTTGAGCAGCACTGGTTAAGATTGGTAGACCTCAAACTTTGGCATGTTTCAGAATCACATATAGGCCCTGTTAAAACCGTGATTGCTGAGCCCTACCCCCAGAGCTTCTGATTCAGTGAGTCTAGACAGAGGCCTGAGAAGTTGCATTGCTAACAAGTTCCCCGTTGCTGATGCACCCCAGGTCAGGAGTACCACAGACCTATCTGTGGCTAGATTCCCAGGTCAGTGCACAAAAATGTCTGCGGTTCCTAGGGCTGAGATGAGATAAGGGTTGAGGTTTCCTCCAGCACTCATAACCTATGAATTAAGAAAGAGAATAGCAGTCTGATTCCAAGCCAACAGCCTATAAAACCTAATAACCCTTCGTAACAAGGTCTGTAAGGATAAGTGCATGGATGGTCCTGTGGAGCACCCAGAACTCATCTTCTTCTGGCTTCATGTTTCTTCACTGTTTCCAAGCTACTGGAGGTGGTTCCGTGAGTACAGAGGGACAGGATGGGAAGGCTGAGGACAGATATATTCGAAGCAAGGACAAACCTCTTAAGGGGATAGGTGAGGGTGGGGTCATATCTGAGTGTGGGTCAGGGAGAGACCAAGTGGACAGTGTGGGAAATGGGGTGGCCAGTGTTGAAGAATGAGAAGTGGGAGGAGGAGGGGACATGGGGTAGGGCTGACTTCTCAGGACTGAGCGGCCTCAGTTGAAGTGTCCATTGGAGCTCAGAAGGACAATAGCTCCTGGAGTCTGGGTCTTAAAACCCCAGCTCTGCAGGCATCAGCCCCATGACCTTGTGCATGTGGTTCCACCTCTCTGAACTTTAATGTCCTCAGGTGACCAATGCCCGCCCCCCCGCCCACTTCACTGAAGGATGATTGCAGGGCAAAGATGAAACAATGCGTGTAGATAAAATTCCTGATTACTTGAGTAGGAGCTCAGTAAATGATAGTAGTTGCTATTTTAGTTGCAAGAGTTCCAGAAGGCAAAAAAAGTTTAATGCTACTTTAGAGTAACATTCTGTTTTAGAGAATCTCCTCACCTATATTTAATTTCATAGGATAACAGGTTTAGGGGAAATGTCCTCCATACTCTGTGGTGATAGAGGCCTCTTACAAAATGTCTGCATTATTAATTAGATGCACATTCCCACCCAGCCTCTCACCATGGAAGTGTTGAAGCCTGGACTTATATGGAACAGGTCACTGGCCCTCAGCCAGTACAGTAGGAAGGTCAGTTGGACATCACTCTGGTGAGAGGCATCAGATGACAGATTGGAGTGGGCCAATTTAATCCAATAGTTTTATATCCTTGTGAACACAGCGCAAGTGTTCCTCAGTGAGTTTCTGTGCCTTGTTTTATAATATTTTATTTTCAATAGGAACATACAGTACGATTGCCCATTTGATGTACAGTTCTATGAATGTTAACATGGGTACATATTGGTGTGACTGCTACTACAATCAGGACACGGAACAGTTTTATCACTTAAAAATGTACTGGTGCCGCCCCTTTGTTAGCCACACCTCCCCCCACCCTTGACCCTTAGCAACTATACTTTCGACTTTTCAAGAATGTCCTATAAATGGAAGAAATTCTGCTGAATGAAAAAGTCAGCCTTGCCTTAGCTTATATTCTAAACAAATATAAACTTACTTAAACTTAAGTAAAACTTAAAAAAATATTTGACATTAAACTGAATATGAGAAAATCCGCTTGTAAATGAGACTTTCATTTTTATTGTCATACTTCCCTTCTCTCCCTTACACGCTTTCCTTTAATTCTTTATGAACTTACTTCTTCCAGAAGGCTTCTCCTATTGGTTCCCCAGAACTTCCTTATCCTCTTGCTCTGGGCCTTTCTTCCCACACTCTGTCACTCTCTTTTTGTTGAGCAGCATGACACAGGGACAAGCACATGCTCCTTGAAGATACTCAGATCTCAGTATCAGTCTCAGTCTGATAGGGCTGTGGGCAGAGTTGGCCTCCTTGAGCCTCAATTTCCTCAGGGCAGAATAACATCTCCTTCCCACTCCCAGCAAGTGAGAGAGAAGATGAAATGAGGGGACAAATACAAAGCCCCCAAAGAGCAGGCAGCCAGTTGCAGGAAATTATTATGCTGAAGTATCAGTAGTAAGAGTGCTCATTATTATGAGTTTACATCTGCTTGGCCATCACAAAAGCCTACAGACCATCCACTGGAGGCCGCCACATTGGAACAGCACAAAAAATTTTGCAATATCAAAAAAGTTAAAAACAGTGCACTAAACTTTCATTTTTTCATCCATTGTCCTGGTAGCATGTGAAGTTCAGCTCATGTAAGGGGAGGCACCCAAAGGGCTTGCTCTGCCACTGACCCCTTGTGTGGCCTTGAATATGGCACCTTGGCCTCCTCAATCCTTGATTTTTTTAATGTGAAAATGTGATGCTGACCTCAAAGCTCTCAATCATTTCTCTTGGCTCTGAACTTCTAAAACCCCAGGAACACACAGACTGCTTTAGAATTTAGTAAATTCTTGTATACTCTTTCCCTGTTAGAACTGGTTTGAAACTGTTTGCTGATCCTGAAGGTGTGGACCAACCCCTCTCCTTCTGTTTATTATTCTGACATCTCACTGGTTCTGTACAGAAGCTTGGAGAGATTATTAAGTGAATCAATGTATAAACAATGACTAGATAACTGACTTTAAAAAATATGCAGGGCCTTGCTGCTTAAATATCATGGATAAGGAAAAAGAGAGAAGGGAAAGTCCGAATTAAGAAAGAAGCTCACTCCATTGGCTCCTGCCATGTAGATACAATTCAGTAATAATACATGCCAATCATTAATTTCCTGGGCATTTAATATGTGCCAGGCACCAAGCTGGGCACCCTACATGTCATTTCATTTAATCCTCATAACACATCTGGAAGGTGTTGAAATTGCTATTTTAATCTCTTTTTTAACTGATGAGTAAGCCGACCCTGAGAGGTATAGGAAATAGCCCGTAGTTATACAAGGTAGTATGTGGCAGAAGACCAGACAGAGTTAAAGTACAAGTAATTTCAGAACAAGAATTACCTTCATTCCCATCATCAAAGGAAAGACAGTGGTCTCCAAGGGTTGGCTTCATCCTCCTCTGAATCCTTAGTGCCAAAAAGTGCTTGAATGTGACTAGCACTCCATGACTGTGGGTTGAATGAATAAAGGTATAGAGATAAAGAAAGAGGAGGAAGCCAGGGTAGGAAGTCAAGAGACAGGCAGGGCAGACTGCACTGGGGAAAGAGGAAAAGAAAAGCATGGAGGTCAGTTGGGAGTGGGACAGCGAGGAGAGGCTGGGTCTGGGAAAAGCAGACTGAGCACAGAAGAGTGAGACCTTCAGGGATGCAGTTACCCAAAAGGACTGTGATGAAAACAGGAGGCATTGGAGATGCTGGATCTGAGAAGAGCAGGAGCTGAGTAATGCTCTCTCTGATCTCAGAGCCGAGCACTCCACCAAAATCCCCCTTGCCATCTCTAATTCCTGACTGCCAAAAAGACCAGTGTTTCTGAAACAGGAAAGAGTTTTTTCTTTTCATCATAACTCAGATGAAACAGACAAGATTTGTCAATTAGAACATTCTTAAACTGTGCTTTCACCCCCAATTATTCTATGAAGAAAACAAATAACCTGTATAATGATGGGCAAACTGTGGCCTCATGGGAAGGGGAAAAAGGCTGAGAATTCTCTTTGTGTTATTTTAAAAAGAAAAATATGATGCCACTTTGAAAAGATGTGCAGAATACACCCTAGCCTGATATTCTCACTCCATCATAAAAAAATATATGAAGAAAGGGATTTTAAAAAGTGAAAGAAAATAAATCATAAATCCCAAATTATAGCTAATACTTATTATACGGCATGGTACTAAGCACTTTACAACCATATCTTTTAGTCCTCAAAACAATCCTGTGAGATTAGTACCATTTCTATACCCATTTTGCAGATAAGGGAAGTGAGGCACAGAGAGGTGGCACAGTTGGCAGGTACCAGAGCCAGGATTCAGTTCTGGAGGATCTAACTATAATACCCAAGTGATTAACCCAAATGATCATCTGAAGCCTGAAAAAGACACAAAAGACAAAACAAACCCAGGGCAGAGGAGTCCTAATGAATTAGTAATTGCTACAGAGGTGACCGATGAAGAATCCAAGGGCTCTGGAGAAAGCATGAGTTTACTTGAAAGAAAGCCATGCAGGGCTTGTTAGGGTGGGAGCACCATATTGCAGGGACCACCATGAACCAACTGAAGGCAGGGTGAGCTGGGAGTGATACATGTGTCCATCACCACAGCAGATAGCCAGAGAGGATGAGCTACAAGATAGTTCTGAAGGAGAAAAGCCAAGCAGATGGAAAAATAGCAGTTTGTGAGAGAACATCAGACCTTCAAATAAACAAGTAAAGGAAACCAGCATGGGTCTGCAACAAAATACTTGATTTGTTGGGATCTTTCTTCTTCTATGGAGCTAAACTGGTTTACTGGTTCTTTGTTTCTTTTAACATTTACTGAAAGCTACTTTGATCTGTGCTCGAAGTGACAAATGCGAGGCCATGCAATTTTGGAAACAACCAGACTTTTCAGGGCCACGGATAAAGAATTCAGCACCCCCCCCCCACACTCCACCCTCCACCCCCCCCCCCCCACCAGGCCACAATGTGCTTCAAGTTCAAATACCCAGGGAAATCAGCAGGCAGGGCTATACACAGCCCTGGGATTCCAGCTGATGGAGGAGACTGTCTTCCCTGACACTCTGCATCTTTACATGGAACAGAGGCACTAGTGCCCTCCCATGACTGGACCACTAATGGTTGGTGGCCCTTCCCTTCCCTTTCTGCCCTCTCCTGCCCAGCTGACCTTCTTAGAGGACACATAGCCTGTGTTTCCCAAAGCCCATTCTGATCCTTCCTGCCATAGAATCCCTTGTCTTTCCCCCCAGTTACTGTAGAAATGCATTTAATTTTACACAATATGATTAGTAGACTGAAAACATTCTGAATGAGAGATAAAGCTTAGTGCTACCAAGAAAGCCCTTAAGTTTTATGAGAGAACCTGGTGAAATCTTCATACCCTCCCCTCCACCAAGAGAACATGCTAATTGCCTAATGCTTTCTTTTAGCCTCTGATAAAAATGAGAGAAATAGATGGAAAGAGTTCTGGGCCAACACCTAAAAGACCTGCTCTATAGACTAGCCTTTCCTGTTGTCAAGCTGTGTGACTTTGTATAAATCACTTCACGCCTCTGATCTTTCTTCTTTTTCCTCTGTGGTGAAGTGAGCACTTTAGATCAGTGTTGCTCGAAGTGTGTGACAAGATATTCTGACTGTTATAGGGCAAGAATTTTAATTTCAATTAATATTACCAAAAGAATGACCATGACAAACTCATAATTCCTGTACATTATTGTGTAGGTTGGGGCTAAAGTGAAAAAAAAAATGAGTCAAAGAAAGCTATAAACTAATATTATAGATGGATATGGCCAAAATTGTAAAGGTGATACTTGAAAGAAAGCCAGCTTTGACCTTTTGTCTTAATCAAAGGGCAGAGACCAGGACCACCAGTCAGGCTTCCCTCACTCTCCTTGGTACACCCTCTTCCCTCTCTCCCAGCCTCCATCAAGTGTTTCTGGTCAACGCTGTTGAAAAATCTGCCCAACACACATCCACTGGTCTGCAGCCCTTAGGTACAAAACTGTAATTTCCACAAGTGATCAAATGCAACTCTCAAATAAAAGTTTTTAGTAAGGCCAATAGCATTTCAAATCTCCTTTTAAAATGTTTATAAAATTATCAAATTTTGCTCACAGGTTTCTGCCCTTCAGTTCTCCATGAACTCCCTCCTCTGGTTCGTACATTCGTTTTTTATGTGACTTCTTAGGAATCATCTGTATTCCAACCCAGGGTGTGATTCTAAAACTAGAAAAGGAAGAAGTGAGTATATTTCCAAGCAGTTCTGTAAAACGTTTGCCCAAAGGAGGGACTGAACAACTGAGAGATGTTGGAATGTGCCAAAATTGCCTTAACATAAATATTGTGATTAGCAACTTTTTGTTTATGGCAAGCTTTGATCTTCCCAGAAAGATGGGACAAATGCAAACTATTATTAGCAAGGAAATGCATAACCACTTGATATACCATGATTGATATGCAGGAGCTCAATATGGGATGAACAAGCAAAAACAGTGTTTGCATCTTAAAGCAAAGGCACAGAAGCTAGGCTGATTTAAAGAATCTGGTGGAGGATTCAGAGGCATGATAAGGGTAACAGATTTACTAAACCTGACTAGGAGCAGGAGAATGAGAAACAAGTTTCGGGGAGATATTTCTTCTTTCCCTTCCCAGCACACTATACCTTCAATTGCCAAGCTCCCTGGCATAGGAGGGCCCTCTGGAGTGAGCATCCTGAAATGAGCCTGGAAGGGGTTGGTGCTCATCTGTTTGGCTGTGCAGGAAATCTGTGTCTGTGGATGTGCCCCTCCAAATCTATGATGACTTGGGATTAATTTGGTGATATCCTGGTCCCTGGCCATGTCTGCAAGATGCAGAAGTACCAGTGAGACTTGGAGCAATGAAGCTGAAGCATTGTGGTACCAACTAGTAACAGGGCTCCATTCATAGTGACAGGAAATGCAGATTCAGTTAGATTCCGCATATTATACTCAGCCATCTGAGAAAGGGAAAGTGTTGCAGTTCTCCGTCTTACCCAGAACTCTACATTTTCTCCTCTTTCTTGGTCTTGTCCCCAGCTTTGAATTCCTTGGGTCCTCTGTTCCTTCACCCACCTCCAGTGAGCCCTTGATTTTATAGATAGTACTGGGCAGACAGTGAGCATTTATAGATAGTACTGGGCAGACTGTTGTGAGGGCCATGAGCCCTCTGGTGAGTTATTTAATGTCTCCGAGGTTTAGTTTCCTCCTGTGTGAAATAGGAGTAATAGCAGTACCTACCTCCTGGTGCTTTGGAGAGAATCGTAACAAGATGGAGTGTCTATGGTACCTCACATGCTTCTTTACACAGACTGATCAATTAATATCCATTTAGCAAACAATTATGACTCTCTCTTATTGCAAACAGAATCCATCTCCCCAGGGAAGATGGAGACAAATCTTCAGAGTCCTGGAAGGAAATACAATCAATTAAAGCATATCCCTAAAACACATTTTATTGAAAGAAAACGTATTCTCACTGACTGACGCTAGCTGAGATGATACGTTAACATGGTTGACAATGTTGGCTTTTCTCTCAGTTACTGATATCAAAGAGATCAAAATCTTACCCGTTTGCATCAAATGGTCTGTTTTACCCATCAACGCAGGCATACTTGATGCCCCTTGGAGTAAAATACGAGTTTCTTGACTTCTTTTTCTGCATCCAAGCCAGGGATTTCATTAAATGATGGTCTGAGGCTTGGTGCTCAGGCTTTTGCTTGCATGCCAGGCAACAGTTCCAGGGGGCTCTGTGAGTCTTTCAGGCCGGTCTGATCACACTCCAAGTTTTGTGTCTTACAGCATCATGGATTTCTCCTAGTAAGGCAGTCGGAACTTTTGTTGCTGCCCTCCCTTATCAAGGGAAAGAGTATATGAATGAACTTGATACCATCAGTAGGAAACTAAAGCCCAATTCTTAGGACTCTCATGATTAATTGGCAGAGGATGTCACTCCCTTCATCATCTTATTCCCACTCTGTTGCGTTGACAGTGGTGTGGAAGCTTAGCATAAGGTCTCTGGGTTCCTCTGGGTAGTGGTGACTAGCTGCCCACTCAGGACAGTAAGGAATTGGGACCATAAGAGATTAACAAATGCATGCACGAATCAAGGCTTTTTCAACTTGTTTCCCTTTATTAACTAAAGCAATGCTGTTGTGACATCTAGTTGAACCTCTAATGACCAGAAGACAGAAATTAGTACATATTCTTTTTGGTCTCCATTCAAAGATTTTTTTTTTTTCTTTTTAAGTTGATCCTACTTTTGAGCCATCACCAACTAAGAAAAGTGAAATCATAATGGTACTTTTCTTTTTGGCAACAGTTTGTCACAAATCAAATTTACCTGTTTTCCTCCAGGTTGTCTCACAAAGGGATGAGGGCTCCTTTTCTCAGTGGGTTTGAGGATTTGGATGTCCATCATATTACACAATGGCGGATAGTGGAGATAATCTAATTTCTCATTCCATTAAAAAACAAAAAAGAAAGAATAAAATGTCCCTCTAGAATGTCTTCTGAGAGTGGACATGGGACAGCAAAAGGCTGTCCCCAAAGAGGCAGGCAGTCTTGGAACGCCAAGAGAACTCCCGAAGTGACCACCTGCAGAAGGATGGAGCTACAGCAGAGAGAGACCTAGTCACAAAGCTTGGCTTCAGATTTGCTGTTGAAATTTCTCTTCCTAAAATAAAAAATCAAAACCCACATCTATTATCACTCACGTCACCTGTTTATTACAAACTATGTTTTCCAGAAACGTTGGAACAACTCCAATCATCTGCAAAGGAGCTAAGGTTGTTAATTGGATAGCAGACTGATCTTCCATCTGATTCGAGTCCTCTCTCCTAATAAGTTGGCCATGAACACTGCTATATTTGTGTGATACACTTTGAGTTTCATCGAGCCTGTGCTAACAAGGCAGGTCTGAATCCCAGGTGTCAGCTGGGGCTGCCACAGCAGAAGATAGATTGTCATTTATTTTTACACTTTATGTTCATATTAGCTCAGAGGATAACCTATTTATGCAAATATATAAATGACACATTGTAAACCGTGAGTATATTTGGACAAGAGAAAAGTTCAGCTCACCTCTACTATAGACGACACACCTTCAGGCCTTCAGCTTTTTTTTTTTTTCCTTTTCAATTGTGTTCTCAAAGATAACTCAAAGCAAAGGGATCCTTCTTATTAGGTACAAGTATCACAAACATCCCAGAGATCCCAAGAGGTAAAAGACAATGGTAAGGAGAAAATTTTAAGTTTCTCAAAGGTGTTCTCTCATCCAGCTGATTTATATTACAAGCAGTCCCTCCACATGAGTCTAGAATTTGAGGTAAGAAATATACGCGAGACACTTCAACTTCTGACCAAACTGCTACTCCTTTGGCCCCTTATTCAGTTTGTCTGATTGAAGATTAGATGGGTAAGAACATGCATGTTAGCACAGGGGAAGGAAGCGAGACCAGGAAGAACCGAATATGAAGAATGATGCTGATAATTTATGGAGACCTACAAGGGAAACTTCTGATCTGATGGTAGTGTCCACATTTTAAAAAGGAAAACAAAATAAGAAGGGGATGAGGAAGGGGAAGAGAAGTAATAAGAAAGAAAACAAACCCAAAGAATTAAATGTTTAGTCTCAGTCTGGAGAAGCTTTATCCTGTGGGAATGCACTGTGAAGACCATCATCAGATGTTGATGGTTGGTCTTGTCCTTTCTTAGGTTTGTAGGCCTCCTGTCACCCATTTGGGAGACAATGAAATGGGGTGATGCTACATCACCCCTTTATTTGGGTGAATACGGAGAGAGTATCTATCATGCTAGTCATTATCTTTTATTTCAGGTGAATAAAATCTATTCTTAAATAATCTCTTCCTCCTCTTGGAAGCTCCCAAGTGACAGCACCTCTCATTTCTTTCTTGATATGTGCACATTTTACTACTCAATTATTTAGACCTGGCAACTCTTAACACAAAAGATTTGATGCGGCTCATACGTTGGCCAAGCAGAAAATCCTCAGGGAAATGTGAACTTGTTCGTACCCTTAACAGCTGTTTTAGTGAAACAATGCATTATTGACCCAACATCTGACTCTACGTAAGGATTCCTCCTTTGGTACCTTTAGGTTACAGAAAGGTTTTCAACTGATAAATGTCTTTCTATTGCATGCATCCTTTATGGAAAAATAATTGCATATCCTCTGCATATAATTTTTCAGTCATGCTGCATGTGCTCAAACTGCAGCAAAAAATAAAAGGTGAATATGGTTAAAATTTTGCCCTAAGATCAGAATGTTAAATTAATCAGGGGTATTGAAAAACAACAACAAAAACCATCCCTCTTCACCTATCTTTACCTACTTCATCTCAATCTCACATTATTTTAAAGAAAGAAAACTTCATTGCATATTCTAGCAAAGTGTATGGGTAGGCGAAGGTTTAACAGAGCCAGAGAGGATGGGCAAGGAGTGAGAAAGTGAATTGATGGATGGATGGTTAAATGAATATAAATGAACTGACACCTTTACAGGAAAATAACATTTCTTTTCTTTTTTTATTCTATAGATCAGTGGGTTTTGTATCTGTAATTCTTTCATATCAGCAAAGAGGAAATAAACTCTCATGTAAATCATTTTCCCCCCATCTGGAGCATATTAAAACCATGCTTTTTTTTTTTTCTTTTAAGCAGACTCCTTTCTCCCTATTTGCTTATCAGTTCATCCACCATTACATTTTAAATGAAATTGCAAGACCCTTGTCCCTCCCCCAAATTTCAGCCTGATGTAGGAAAGTGGGAAGCAGACTTTTCTTGCTTTAGAATAGTGACCTAGATTCAATTACAGATAGATCCAGAAGAGAGAAGTGACACCTCACAATTTTCTTAGAGGTCTTGAAAAAATTAGAAATCCCAAAACAATACTTAATGGAAAAGAATCTGTTTATTTTCCCATTCTTCCGACTTACTTTTGCTCCCCTTTAATTGCATTGCTTTGGTACATTTAATTGTTCCCCGGTGCAACATCGCGATACGTTTCCCACGGGATATTTAGAATCCTAAGAACGGGCATTTCAAGGAAATTTCTGAATTTGGTTTTGGAGAGTGGGGGGTTACGTATGGAGTGTGTGCAGTACTGCAAACCGAACCCAAACAGGATGAAAAATAACCACGAAAGAGGCACATTTTTCCTCGTGTCCTTAAAAAAGGCGAACAAATTACATTACAAAAGCACACCCATTATAATTGCATTGCAGACAAAGCATTGAACGAAAAAAAAAAAACCAGGGGCATATATATTATTCTGTGTTCCCAATTACTGTGGAAAAATGTGGTCAAAAGAAATAGAAAGGAGAATCCTCTGATTCTGCTTATTGACTTTTATCACTAAATTAAGCATATAAATGACCTGAACGGGTGGCTTGGTATATTAAATTAAAAAAAGAAGAACAATGATTGTCTCTTCCTTTTCCCTCCCTCTCAGATCTCAGCCTGAAAGGAGTCTCCGAGAGATAAGAAAGATGGGATTCGGTCCATGCTGCTCTGGTTGGTCCCGCTGATCCCAGAGCAGGGAGGCAATTGCCTTCCACGCAGGATTTCTTTTCGGGGTTCACAATAAGCGGTCTCAAGCGGAGGCCCATTCCCCTCCACCTCCACCACCCCCCAAACAAAGAAGCCAAAAGTGGCTGTCCCAAGACCGACGCTTTTGGGAACCTTCGAGGTGCGTGCGTGAGGGTGAGGCAAGCTGATGTGGGCATGCGTGGTCTCCTCAACCCTCTCCACAGATTTGGAGCCGCCAGGCGTAGCAAGAGGGCAGAAGTGGCCTCGCGTCTATGCGGGTATCCAAAATGAAAAAGAACTGCCGACTGCGCAGAAGTCCGGGGATGAGGCGCAGAAAAGAGAGCAGGGGCGCCGCGTGGGTTCTCAAGCACCTTCGAAGGATGGGGTTTCTCCGAGAGATTATTTCAGATCCTGGAAAATAGGGTTCCGTTGGGCAGTGGCCACGGCATTGGGGCTGTGGGTGCGCGCCCGGCCCTGCAAAAAGGGTCCCCCGGGCCGCACGGGGGAGCGCAGCAGGCGCCTGGCCCCGAGGGAGTCGGCAAAGGATTGTTTCATTTCAAAGTGAAAATCTGCAGGCTTTGGGAAACGATATTCAAAAAAGTATATAATCTCCATATGCCGCTCAATGGAGGATCCTCATAATTTACAGCGGCAGATAAGGCTAGAGGGTGTAATAAAAAATCTGAAGCCCTCCCCTCCCCCTCGCCGCCTCCCCGGAATTGCACCTTGGGCAGCGGAGCAGAATCCGGAATGTGAACTTCTCCCGACATATGTTTCCCGCAGATAAGTAAACAATCTGGACGTGAAATGGAAATGGTAATTAATGCAGTAATGCTGTTACACCTCGAGTGTGCAAATCCCATTGACTCGCCGCGCCACGGGGGGTGCCGGGCTAACGGGGACCAGAGGCGTGCGCCTCGGCCGCCGGCTCCCTCCCTCCGCTCTCCCTCCTCCCGCGGTCCCCGGGCGGGGCGCGTTCGCGGAGCCCGCGGGGGCTTGGCCGGGCTACAGGAAGTCGGGAGCCGCGGAGCGCTCTCCGCCCTCCGCCCTCCGCCGGCTGGGCCGGGTGCACCGCGTCCGCCTCTCCCGTGGAACCCGGAGCGCGCCTCACGCCCACCTCCCGCCTCCTCACCGCCGCTCTAGCGCCGTCAGAGCCTCGGTGCTCTGAGGTGCCACCGAGCCCCAAGGCACCTAGGACAGGCTGAGCTCTGGAAGGGGGAGCAGCAGGCGACGCCGCAGCCCGGAGACCGAAGGGGGCCCTGCGCTCTAGAGCGACGGGTCTTCCTCGCTGGCGGCCGTCGAGTCTGCTCTTCCGTCACCTCCGTGCTCCCGGCAGAGTGCGGTCCCGCCGGCTGGCAGAGTTTTCCTTAAGTCCCTTCCAGCCCTGCCCCAAGGGCACGAATCGCGTTTGATTGCTTCTCTTCCTGTCCCGAGAGTGAAAAACTTTGGAAATGGCCACTGGCCATCAGAGTAGCGCAACTCCTTCGTTTTGTAGCGAAGAGGAAAGGCGGACTCCTTTCTGTCTCTGTCCGGCCTGAGGACGCGTTCCCTTCCCCAACTCAGACCAAATTCTTGGGGCCGTTTGGGGATCGGAGAGGATGCCCGGAGCAGGAATTCGAGCGAAGAGGAGGAGAGTCTAGGGAGACGGCCCAAGAACTTCTCGGCCCGAGGCCCTTCCGGTGTCTGAGGAGCGCAACTCCCACACCCCGTCCCAGGGACTGGCGGGGGGCAGCGGGTGACGACTAAACCCGGCGCAGGGTCGGGGGCTGGGCGTGGAGGGGATGTCCAGGCTCTCTCTTTTCCGCCTTCAGTACCCTTCCCAGCGCCAGGGCAGACGCCACCAAGTCGAAGGCCCCCGGCGCGCACAGAACAAGGGTTAGGCCGGGACGACCGCAAATCTCCGGTTCCGTGTCTACGTCCCAGAATTTCTAGCGTCCCCCACCCATCCCCAACTTTAGTATTTTCTTAATTACTCTCCAGCTGCCCAGCGCCAACGCCTCTGGTTCCAGGACAAGGCGCCAAGAGGGTAACCAGCCCAAATAGTGCCCCCAAAGCTGGGTCTGAGAGGGTCTCGAGGCCAGGGCAGGGCCAGAAGCTAGGAGGGAGCGCCCCTTGGCCATGGCAGAAAGGCCCTCGCATCCCTTGTACCCAAACCTAACGTGTCCCTTCTTCTGCCTGTCTTCCTCTCTCACACTCATACACACGCACAATCCACTCAGCAAATAAAGAGATGAGAGTTCTTAACACGAATCTTGTGAATTATGTGATATTCAAATTCAAATGACTTGAAATTCATTGTCCGCTTGAACAATGGTGACAAGACCTGAGCTGGGGAGGAGCCGAAGCAGAGTCCTCGAGGGCAGTCCTGGCGCCGGGCTAGCCAAGTTTTCTGGGCCCTGGCGGTCTCAGTTCTCCCCAGAGAGGCTGCCCACGCGGGAGACGCTTCTCTAGGTGGTAGGATGTAATGAGAGTCCCCTAAGGCCCTACCCTGACCCTAACATCACCCCGCTTAGGTGACTGGAGGTTAGACTCCGGGAGGTTATCTAGATCCTGTTTTAAAATGCAAATGTTAGGAGGGTTTCAGATGTCAGCCACTCACACCTCAGTGTGATTTACTTTAAGTAGCTGGTGTCTGCCACGTATAAAGTTAGCGGTTCTAAGGAAATTGGTATTTAAATGGGAAAACTCAGAAACTAGAAGGGGATTAAAGATTTCTGGAGACAGACTCAAAGCTGGGGAAGCGCCTGCAAGGCTACAGAGGCTCTGCGTGAGAGGCCAGGTGTGGAAGGGGGCCAACGATCCGGCGTCTCCCAGAAGATGCAGCCATTGTGCCCCTCGGCCAAGGGACCGCTAAGGTTTTAAAGAAAGAAAATCTAACGAACACCCAAACAACTCTGCCCCTGCCGGGTCAATGCCACCGGTTGCCATCTGGAGCCGGAGTTGGTCAGGGCTCCTCTGGGGTCCTAGAAAACGCCTAGTAGAGGAGAGGTGGGGGTGAGCGCGGCATGTATTGGGGTCAATTTTTTTTGTCCCCCGGAAGCAATAGCACCCGCAGGCGAGAGGCCCAGTTCCCCCACCCCCACCCCGCCCCAGGCACCCTTGCTCCAGGGAAGGCAAGGCTGCCCGCAGAAGTCTGGGACTCCCAGGCTGCGGGACGCGCAAGGAGAGCGGAGGAGTCCAGGGAGTCGCCTCCTGCAGGGTCCCCGTCACCCTGTCCGCCGCGGGAGTTCGCGTTCTCCCGACGAGACCAAGAGTCTGTCGAGGGCGACTCTTGACTGCTCTTTGCTGAGCGTAGCGTAGCGCGCTCGCGCTCGGGAGAAGCGGCTCTCCTCGACTCCGGGCGGGCGGGGCGCTCCTCTCCCTACAGGTTTGCTTTAATGATTTTCTTGAAAGAAAGAGACAGTTGTGAGCAAACAGGTTTGACAGGGACTGCTTCCCCCCCTCCCCTTCCACAGCCCCCCCAGGGGATTTCTTTTTGTCTGCGCCTGACTTCAAAGTCAGTAATCGGCCCTTGTCAGCGGCGTGACGAGGAGGATTTCGGCTGTTTGTTAGGGCGAGTTGCGGCCGCGCACCTCGGCGGAGGCTCTGCTGCCCCGGGGGGACGCGGGAGGCTAGGCAGAGGCAGGCCCTGCGGGGCCGAGGCTGGGGCCAGACCTCAGGAGGGCAGAGAGCTGGACAGAGCCCGACTAGCAAGGAAGGAGAGGAGGTGGAACAGACAGAAACGGCTAGAACTAGTCTACGGCTTTAGGTCCCGGGACCTGCGCTGGGCCCCGCGCTCTCTGCTGGTTCGAAACGAGTCTCAGTCACCAAGCCGCAGGCACACGGGCGCCTCCCCGCTACCGCGCACCCCAGTTTCCTGCAGCTGCTTTCGGAGTGTCCAGAGCCAGGCGCAGTCTGGAGCCCTGGTTTCAGTTTTCCAGCTTCCACCGCCGGCCCGCCGCTGCCCGAGGTTTCCCCTCTCTCGGACCCACCTGGTGACCCTTCTCAGCCAAACTCCGCCTGGGAGTTTCTTGGGCACCCTGGTGGGGCCGTGCGCGCCGGAATCCACCTCCGGCCAGGGCACTCTGTGCAACTAGGGCGCTGGTGCGCCGGGCTCTGCGGGGAGACACCCACACCCCTGTAAGCTTCATCTTAGGAGATGTTAAGGGACACTGAGCTATGGGGGAGATCAGAGCGGCTGACAGGACTGTCAGTTGGGGTTATATCAGACAGGGAAACCGCGGTGCCTCCGCCCTGGGCCTCCTGGGCTTCCTAGGGGGCGAAAGGAGGGGCCTTCCCTAAGCGCCGAGAGCCCCCAGACCCCACAGCCACCAGAGGCAAGTCACTTCCTAATTGTCTCGATTTGTAAGAGGGTTTTGTGATGCTAAGTAAGCGTGGCGCAGCCCGCCCGGCCTCCCCCTACTTGTCCCCAGCCCGCTTTTGTTTACCTTCGCCTGATCGCTCATTTATTTATCTATCTATTATTTATAGGCGTCCCCTCCTATTCAGCGCCCGTGTATGTTAATTGTGTTATACCATTTAATTCTAACATCGGTCTCAAAAGAGCTCTTAATGAGAAAAGCATATACAACACGGATCACTTTGCTATTCAGCTCAGCCAGATGGACAACTGCTAACTTTTTTTTTTTTTTATAATGAAAATCCCCCTTTGACAAAGGGGCTCAGATGAATAGGCTCCAAATAACACCTCAAACACTTCTAATTGTTTTGAGGACAATATGCTAATCGGTCGTTTTCGGCTTTGGTGTCTGTTGATGTTTCCCTTGCACTTTCAACCACTGATTCCTTTGGAAAAGACAGAGGCAAGCGCAAAAACCCCTCAACAGCAGCAGAAAGCAGACAAATCGCTAGTCTGCCCCACACCTCCATCCCGCACCACATCAAAGCCAGTGGAAAAAGCACCCGACCTACAGAAAAGCATGCATGAGCATGGCTTTGTGGGTGAGACTGAGGGGAGATAGGCATTGGGGAGCACTCTTCGATTTTGAGAACAAGTTCCGAAGAGTTGGGATGGAAGGCATCAGAAAGTCCCTTCTCCCCATGAAAAGCAGAGCAATCTTCCAGATAATATTCACCCCGTGGGGAAAGGAAAAGGCTCTCTTGCTTTTTTTGTTAAACACTAAGGGCTAAGAGTTATTTAATTTTTATGATTTTTTTTCTATACTCCGTGCCTGAAGCACTCTGTGCCTCCTTTTCTCTTTGCTCCCGCAGGGTCTTAGTAAAAAAGTCTCCGATAGTCCAGAGCAGGGACCTAAGATATGTTTTTCCAGGTTTCTTAAACTTGTCTTTTAAAACTTAGGAACCAGTATCGAGCCCCAAATCCCAAGAGCCAGCAGCAGTGTTCTCAAGCATCTCTTAAAAATACCAATTCCACCGGTCTTCCCCATGCATTGGACTTAAAAACACCCACCGAGGGACTCGGTGCCTGGTGCGCAACTGGTTCCCAGTAGACTGCGCTTTTCTCCATTCTTTTGGAGTTTGGTTTAAAAGAAAAGAAAATGCACCCAGATCTCAGAGGTCTGGGTCAGCCTTTGTCTTAGTTCATTCGCTCCTTGAAGTGGTCTGACCACTTTGTGAAGACGCCTGGAAGGAGTGACATCCGAGGGACGGATACCTTTGTCCAGCCTCTAAAGGCAAAAAGCGGGTCCAGAGGGCGCGATCAGGACAAATCCCAGACTTTGGGCCCCTTTGCACCTGGCCTGCAGGCCACCAGACTGGGCCCACTCAAGGCCAGCCGCCACTGCTAGAGTCTTTCTGTGCACTCTAAACCTCCCAGACCCGACTCCTCCGTCCCTGGGGCAGGGCCTCCTGACTTCGGATTTTATGCACATCAAAGGTTACTTTTTGCAATGACAGATTGTCTTTATTCAAAACGTCTTTGTTCAACAAATGAACAGAGTAAGGAGGTGAAATCCTTCTAGGTACATTTCCAAGACATCGTCAAAACATTTATGACCATTTAGGATGTTTTTATTCTTTTAATTTTTGTTCACTTTCTACTTCCTGACTTCAGAACCCGACATTCTGTCTAAAAGTAAACTTAGGTCTCTAGGAGCACTGCTTTATACAAAGAAAATAATCATGTGGGTCCCTTTGTTTTACCTTTAAAGAAGCAAACACTATCATAGCATGATTTTAAATAGAAATATTTCCCTTTCTGTAGTTTTAAACTTTTAAGCCTTTCCCCCCACACATAAAGAGCAAATGGCACCTAGTTGTGTCTGATGGCAAATCACAGAGACACAGCTAACTCTTCAGGGTGCAAAAGAAAAAATATATATGCATATTCTAGATATAGTACCAGGATCTGGGAGTTCTGGAGTCCAAAGCCCATCAGAGGAGAGAGAAGGAAACATAAATAAAGCAAAACTGCCTACTTTTTTTTTTTTTGTCCAAAGGGGGTACAGTCGGAGATTTGTTTTGGGACGGTTGGGGTAAGGGCAGCTGTGTAGCTGTCATATGTTCGCAAGTTTCTGGCACCTGTCTGCGCCTTGGGTCCGGGAGGACGCCCCTACCATCCCCCTGGAAGAGAGGCAGAGTCTGGGGGTAGGGTAGCGGGCAGCAGCACGGCTGACCCGGAGGCGTCTGAGGCCCGGGCTAGGCGCAGAGGACAGGGTGCAGATCCCGCTTCCAGGCCACCCTCCAGGTCTGGCGGGCTAGGCTGGGGGTTACATGGCCGTGGCATGGGCTGACGAATAAGGGTCTATGCCAGTCTTGGTCATGCCCGGGAAGAGGATGTAGGCGACGGGGGGCTGCAGGGTGGAGGCAGACCAGGCGGTACAGTTACAGGGCACCACGTAGCCCGGGTTGGTGGGGGACGGGTGCGTGTGCGTGTGTTGGCTGGGGCAGCTGAGGCTGCCGAAGGCGCCGTTCTGGTAGCCCAGGGTGGACGCGTAGGGCAGCGCGCCGGTGGCCAAGGTGTGGGGCACTTCACCCATCTTCTGGATGGCGCTTGAGCTAAACTGCGCGGGGTCCAGCAGGGAGTAGGGCGCCGAGGCTGGCGGCAAGAAGGCCCGGGCTTTCTCGGGCGCGCTCAGGAGGCCGTCGGAGGCCCCCACGGGCAGGCCCGCCGCCTTGAGCGGGTCCGTGTCGCCCAGGTAGGGCAAGGGGAAGACATACCTGTCCTTCTTAAGCAGGTTCTTGGGCTTGCGCCGCGGCCGGTACTTGTAGTCAGGGTGTTCCTTCATGTGCTGGGCGCGTAGCCTCTTGGCCTCGTCGATGTACGGCCGCTTCTCTGCCTCGGACAGAAGCTTCCATTCAGCGCCTAGGCGTTTGCTGATCTCTGAGTTGTGCATCTTGGGGTTTTCCTGGGCCATCTTGCGCCGCTGGCCTCGGGACCATACCATGAAGGCGTTCATGGGTCGCTTGATGTGGTCTGAAGGTTTGGACATGGTCCCGGAGGCTAGGCGGGTGGGGGTGGGGAGTGTAGGGGCTCTGCAGGCGAGACTGGGCGCGGTTGTCTGTCTGCCGGTTTGTCCGTCCTGAGCCGGTTATCTGCGCTCCCCTCGCCTCCGCACCGCTGAGGGGAGGGAAGCCAGAAAGAAGCGCTAACCCCGCAAAGTTCAGCTGATCATGCCAGTCCCGGCACCCAGGCAGGCCCCGGGGGGCGAGTGAGTTCAGGAAGGGCGGGGGAGGAGAGGGCAGCCGGCCGGGGGGCTGCCGGCACTGGAGGCTGGGGCCCAAGTACCGGAGTCTCTGGGATTAAGTGGCCAGGTAATTTGCTGGCGAGGGCAGGAAGCTCCTCCTTCTCCCCCTCTCCACCTTCGCCTTCTCTGGTTCTCTTCTGTCCTGTGTCTACCGCTGTGGTTCCCTCCCCCCCTCCCGTGGCTTTCCCGGAGCTACCTCGCCTAGCACAGCACCTGGCTGAGAATGCGGGGAGGCTGGTGAACGGGAGCCAAAAGCGGCGAAGTTCAAAGGCGAGGTGGGCCCGGACAGCACGCACTCTGACATAAGCGCGGGGCGGTGACTCCCCAACCTGGGCGCCAATCAGCTGCAGAGAAGGCAAGGGGGCGCACCTGCCAACGCGCCCGGGAGGAAAGAGGGAGCGCGACTAGTGGGGGCGGGGAGAGGTGTGAGGGAAAGACAGAGAGAGGGAGAGAACAGAGCGGCCGGCTCAGGACTGGGGACTCGGATTCCACATTGTTTCTGGCACTGTCAACAAATAAAACTCTTCGCGCTGGTTTCCTTTCCAGGTCGGTCGTGCAAAGCAGAATTAGGGCTTCAAATACAAAGACTTAGGGAGGGGGCTGCAAAGGGAGTGAGCTGAGAGCGCGTGTTGATAAATAGGACAGCCTCGCCAGGAAATGCAAGGACAGCACTTTCCCCGTTGTCAAAGATCCTCGGAAAAGAAAAAGAATATATCAAACTCAGGTTAAAAAGCGAAATAAACTTTTCTAACCATACCCTTGGGGTCCTTTGGCTGCGTTCTCACGGGTGTCCCTCCGCCTCCGCCTGCACCCCTGCCCCAGCACGCAGCGCCTGGGCGAAGCGCTGGCTCCTGGGCTGGCACAGCGGTGCGTTCTAACCCTTTGCTGGGAGGCCTCCCGTCTCGCAGTGCAGTTTTAAAATGCTTGGAACAGCCCGGCGACCCTCTCTTCACTTTTGTGGAGAGGCCGGGAATAGGGTTTCCATCATGATTCCTATGTACGATATCATTATTTAGTGTTTTCAGACCTACAATTTTCCCCCCACATTTGTCCAAACCGGAAGGACAGCCTGGAGGCTGGGCCTGCTCCCGGCGGGGCGTGGGGGCTTTGCCCTTGCCCCTTCTGCAGAGGCCCTAGAATAGAGTCTCAGGTTGTATCCGCACCCAGGGTCGATTTGTCCCTGGGCACCTCTTCCACCCAGCGAGAATTCAAGACTCGTTTCTTGCGTCAGATGAGCATTCTTCGGGTAAAGAGGACGAAATAACCCGCGGAGCCAACCTGCGTGCCTGTTTCCTTTGAATAATTGCCTGCCCAATGTGAAATGCCCTTGGGGGAAATATTTATTAAATGGAAACCATTGTCCCAGGCCCAGCAGGACCTGCGTGTGTTCCAGGCTTATTGGCTTTTGCACCAGCCTCTCTCGGGAGGACCGACCAGAAACAGCGCACAGCTCCGCAGGCTTGGAGGGTTTGGGGGTGGGGGAGGTAAGCAGAAATTGAGTAGGTAGAGAGAGAGAGGGGCTTTCTTTAGCGGGTAGTGCATCAAGTTTGAGGCGAAGGCTTTATGTCTCCTTCCTACAATTAGATCCGTGGTATTTCTCATCCTGAGCGCACTCTTCAGAGAGGTGGGCACTATGCCCCTTTTGCAGATTAGGCAACTGAGGTTGAGAAGGGCTGAGTGATATGCCAAATGACTCCAGTAGGGAGTGGTGATGCTGGGTGTATGGGATTTGAAGCCCCCTAATTTGTTTTCCACCCCACATGGGGCCAGGTCTAAGAATGAGATGGTAGAGCGAGCCAAGGTGCACCCCTCCACTAGACTGTGGGAGTCATCGGAATTTGCCATGCAGATAAACCTCACTGGAGGTTTATCTTTCCGCCTGGGCTTGTTCCCCTTAGTATCTGGTCTGAGACCTGGCTTCCCTGACAATAGACCTCGCGCCAAGTGCGCCACCTCTGCCACCTCCGCCTGGACTTGTGAGCAGGTGCACGGTCTTTAAAGTCCTCTCAGCACAGCCCCAGGCCTCCATCCTGCTCTCTAACCCTGTTTTCCCTGCAAGAAGTTTCACTTAGCTTGGCGTACCAGGAAGTAGAGGCGCTTTTCAGCCCAGTCGCAGGAGGGTTTCCAAGGGTCTCAGGCAGCCCCTACTCAGGTCAGACTAGCCTGTGGACTAAGCGCTGCACGCCGAGCTTGCCAGGGATGGGAGGTCTAAGAGCCAGGCAATTCGCGTCCCACTGGGCGATCTCACCAGTTTGAGGAAAGAATGACAGAAGTGCTCCTATCTGCAGAGAGCTATGGCGTCTGGCCGAGACCTACCAACTCACTCTGGAACCCTCGGGGGACACCAAACCCACACACAGAGCTAATGGGCTCATGCAAACCAGCCTCTAGGAAACTGCTCCTGGAAGGGGTCCAGGAACAAGGTCGTAGACTCTTTTTTCAGCCTCCAGGCCAACTCATTCCTGTTGCTCCGAGGTCACTCGGGGCAGGCACGCGCCCTCCTTCAGTTCCTCAAATTTCCTCCTCCGCCTCTGGTCTGTGCTACTTTCTAAACATCTCACACTCCGTTCTGGTTCGTAATCCAAAACTGCTGAGCGGATTAGCACAAAGGGCAAGCAACGGTGGGGTGGCAGTTTGTGGGCAGGGAGCCACAGGACTTCCCAGGGTTCGGGAGCCCCAGGCAGCCTGGGTCAGACTGCACTGACCCTGGAGGGAGCCAGTATGCCCCTGTGCGTCTTGGCTTTGAGACTTGAACTCCGTGCTGCTGGGAGGGAACTCAGGGTTGAGGGCCACGCTTTCCCCGCCCGGCATCCGAAGGTCTCCTAGGCGCACGGCAGAGTCGCTTACAACCCGTACACAGTGCTGGTTGGCTACGGGTTTATTCAAGACTCCTGAGTTCTGGGCCCTGCGCAGGAGTTCCCGTGATCCTGGAGCCTTTCACGGTGCTGTCTCCAGCCCATACCTCTGCCTTCTTCTGCGCCATCCCTCAAAGTTGTGCCTTCCCGCCAGGCCTAGACCACGGGCAGACGTCTTGGAGAGATGGCCCCTGGGGAGAGCCAGGGGCTTTGGTCACCTTTGGAACAGGTCTTAGGAAAAAAGACTCCTAAACACGCCCACTGCTTTGCCCGCAGCCTGAAGCTCGGGCCGCCAGGCCACTCCCCAAAGCTGGAGACCTCCCTGGGACGCGGCCTTTCCACTGCGGAGGTTACCTAGAGAATCCGCGCACGCACGTGAAGGTACGTACGCGTACCTTTTCGCAGCGCAGGTACTGAAAACGCGACGCGTGCCGGCCTAAGCCTGGTATCTGCACAGCTGAGCAGCTGGGATGCTGCCAGCGAACCGTCCCTGTTCGTGTGGAAGTGGAGAGGCCTCAGAGGTCACGACCCTATCCACTTTTAGCCCCGCTCCCTCTCGTCTGGCCTCCCCCCCCCACCCCGCCCCCCGCAAGGTTCTTCTTTGTAGGAACCATTTCCGCTCTCCTTTCTACCAACTCCTTTCCGTACTTCGGGTCTCTTTGAAGGCTTCATCTCCTCTGGGGAGACTTCTTTGATTCCCTTAATGGGCTAAGACACCTTCTATGCTCTCACTTTTACACCTGCTCTATCTCCCGCTCTCTTCCCCAGCCTCGCGTGGAGCCCTGTCACAGTCCGTGCAGTCCCCCCAGACTTCGAACTCCTCGAAGGCAGTGGCGGCGTGTTACTCATCTTTAAATGCCCAGTGTCCGCACAACTCGGAGCGCAAAGGAGACGCTTTATGGTTTCCTTCTGCTCCGACTTAAACTTTTACAACAGGCCTTTCCCCGCCTTGCAGCTGCGGGGAAGATCCCAGGTGCAGCCCGGTTGAGCCAAACACGGAAGTCCCGGGCTCCCAGGCCCGCACCCACCTGCCTGGCCTCCGCGCTCTGCCGCCCTCCAGCCCCCACCTCCTCCTCTCTGGTGGGCAGAAGGTCTCTGCTCCCAGACCGCCTCCTGGACTGAATGACAGCCGAGTGCGGAGAAGAATGCGCGCAAATGGTGACTTGGAGAACGCGGTCATGGGGTGGAGGACAAGAGGGAAGCTGGCCACGCGGCTCGCGCGGGGCCTGTTTGCTAAGAGGCCAAGAGAGTCATTTGCGTCCGGATCCGCGGAGGTGCGGGGCACTCACAGGACGCCAGCCCTGCCGGCTTACCGCGGCCCCTCCCGGATTCCAGAGAGTAACTGAGCGAAGTTCCAGGTTCCGGTTTCGGGGCCCTCCGTGCCGCCCCCGCTCGCTGCGCGGAGTATGAAGGCGAGGACACTCAGGTGTTTACGGGTGCTATAATCCAGCCCACCCGTGAGCGTTGACAACCAAGAAGCCAACACTGAAGATAGTAAATTGATGTTGGGAGATAATGCACCTTGGTTAAATCATAAACTTCAAATTTTTCTTACTACCAAAAATATTGTAATATTTGGCATCCCTGCGTTTTACCTTTTTCCCGGTTTCAGAGACCTATCCCATATCTCTACAGTGCCCGAAAAGACCCGGGGCTCTGGTCCTATTAAGACATTTTCTGGTAACTGCGCTAGGGTCTTCCCTCCAGAAACCAGCCCAGCCCACTCGTCTTGAAGTTTTTTAAAACTCCAAGTGTCCAAGTGTGCCAAGATGGCACAGGAGGGCGCGGCTTCCACCAAGAAACAATGAGAAAGCGAACTTAACCGGGTTCCAGATGCATGGAGCGTCTGCAACCTCGCGTTTGCAACGCCCAGCTGGCAGTGTGCTTGACTGGGCTGAAGGACCCTTCTGTCTCAGCACCATGAGCGCACCCAGGTAAGGAGACTTTTTGATACTTCAAACCGCCTTGCCTTAGCTGGGGGTCTGGTCGAAGCAAAGATCACGTGACTCACCGACTTGGGGCAAATTAATAGAGGATTGCCTAACATGTACACCCTTATCCCAGAAAATGGAAGGGTGGGAGCACGGTAAGCGCTTTGAAATCTTATTCATTCATTCATTAAAAGGTTATTTATTGAGCACCTACTGTGCGCTAGGCACTGTGCTGGGATACCGCAGTGAACGAGACCTGCGGAGGTCCTTCTCCCATAGAGCTTAAGCCCAGCGAAGGACGGACAAAAAACAAGAAACAAATTCTTGGGCTGATTCCCAGTTCCACCACCAAGTAGTTGCATCACCTCAGGCAAGGCTCTTAACCTGCGTCCTGGCTTCCTCACCTGTAGTGGCCATAATGGATTTTTTACTGGGACTAAATGAGTTAATACAGTGAAAGCCCTTGAACAGCGCTTGGCATGTAGGAACTGTTCAATAAATGGTCAGATGGTATGATTGTATAATTAAATAAATGTTATTTTCTGATAGTGTTAAGTGACAAAAAGTGAATCGAGGTGATGAGATGGGCTGAGGGGAGGAAGTCTCCTTTACACTGGGTGGTTAGGAACCTGAACACAAGAAGGAGCCAGCCTGATAAAGGGGTGATAAAGTAGGGGAAGCAGGAAATACCACCAACTGGAGGAGTGACTAACCAAGGGTACTTGAAGGATGTAAGGACCCTGGGAGAGTATAAGGAAAAGACTGCATGAGGTTGGCAGTGCCTATTATTCAGGGCCTTCTAGGCTCCGTAAGGAGTTTAGGTTTTATTCTAAGTGTACTGGGAAGTCATTGGAATGAGACACACCAAAATTATTTTAATAAGCCTAGAACCACAAACAAAAAATACTGCTTATGAGACACTCTATTTATGGAGGAATCTCACCTTAAATTATGGGCCAGAAACTTTATAAACGGGCAAACTTTTATTGGCCCTGGGGTCAGCTCTTGGCAATGCCTTTGAGAATAAGGCTACTCCTGAATATTTTGGATTCCTCTTAGCTCTCCTCTCCCCTCAGGAAGCTGAGGGAAAAAACAAGGGATGGTCATAGGTTGTTAAGATTCCAAAACCTTGTCCGTTGATATTCAGTAGATATTGACAACCTGATGAGTCCCTGACTTACTCTCCTTCCCCGTGGAGAATGCCAAGCCTCTGAGCTGGCCCTTTCTGGAGACACTGACGCTACATATAGGCATCTTGAATATCTCAGCTTGAGAAATAGAGGATTTGTATGTGAGCAAGTGATGGTTCTTAGAATTAAAAAAAAAAAAATCCCAGTGGTTATAAGAACAGAAAGTACATTTTGTGCTAAAATAAAAGTCAAAAGAACGTCAACGTTGTATGCTTCTGCCTTGGGTTTTATTGCATTCAGGTGTTTCACGTGCATTAGGGCTCCCCCACCTCCATTCTTCTGATGTAAGAATCCTTGGTCAGCTTTTATCATAAATAATACTCTTTAAGGCTCTGTTTGCCTAATGCAATCGGCCAAGTTATTGGAGCATACATTCTCTTGCCAATTTTATCACAAATTATGTGCTGCAGAGGATAAGACCAAACTCTGGCAACAAGCCCCAATCAAGGATCAGAGTAACAGTTCCTCTTTTTGTACCTACCTCTGCTCACAACCTAAATAGCAGGATATATTGGGGCACTGAGCAGTTGCAAAAGGTGCTACATTAAGCATGTTTATTTTCATGTCCTTGTTTCTTTAAAGCATCATTTTTACATGTTCTGAAGACCAACAATCCTTACTATTTTGATACTGAAGTCACTGAAATATTTGTTGAGTAAGTTGATGGTTAAGTTGATGGGAGTTCAAGACCTAGGTCTCCCAGTTATTGTGAGGCTTTGGACAAATTTCTTGACTTCTCTTGCCCTCTATTTTCTCATCTGAAAAATGGGGATAACAATTTCACCATGGCCGGCTGTCAAACCTGGTATTGCTTATCTATTGGTGTAACGATTACCCCCCAAACCCTAGTGGCTTAAAACAACAAATTATTATTATCTCCTATGTTTTTTGAGGGTCAGGAGTCCAGGATCAGCTTAGATGGATGGTTCTGACTCAGAGTCTCTTAAGGGAGTACAATGTAAAAACTGCTGGGTTTGCAGTCATGTGGAGGCTTGGTGGAATTGGAGGATCTGCTTCCAGGCTCACTCATGGGGCTGTTGGTGGGAGGCCTCAGTTTCTTACCACATGGGCCTCTTCCTAGGGACTGTTCATGACATGGCATCTTGATTCTCCCTGTGCAAATGATCTGACAGGGACCAAGACAGAAGCCTGGTACAGTGTGGGAAGAGACTACACAAAGATGCAAATACCAGGAAGTGGGATCACTGGGGGCTGTCGTGGGGGATAACCACTGCAGGCTCCAACTGGATAACTGAATGGGAAGAGCTTTACAGGAATAAAACGCTATAAACCTAAGTGACACACACTGATTGTGTCTTCCAGACGTGATCTCAGACGACTCTTGGCAGAATTGTGCAGAGGGCCCCCATTTTGTCTTGAATTCTATCACTTCTGTCTTACCAGTACACATTTGGCCTTGCTGGGGTTGGCTCTTGCTTTTTCCAGTTTCTTTAACACCATTTTGCTTGTCAGCATTTTCATCCCCAAACTGTGTCTTGTTCACTTCTGTCCTCTTCTTGGAGCTAACATGCTCACTAATTATCAAGGCGCCAATAAGGGCCTCAAAAAGCTGGATTTAAGGGGAGGGCTGCTGGAGGCCCAGGTCAGTGTGGCTGTCATGGGGCGATGTTACCAATACCGTTGAGGGAACCTCTGCAGCACCTCTGAAATGATACCACTTCACTCTCTGTTTGCTCTTTAGTTAGCCCTGATCCTGATCAATAAAGTGTGAAAATATCTGTAAGTAAAAAATGAATTAGTGCTCAGTTGATGAGGAACCAGTACGTTGAAAATTAGAGTATGCTGATCAATTTTTCTTTTTTTGTTAGTTAAATTTTATTTTACTGAAATAATATCATCACTTAATTTAAAAAGTCAGAAAAGGGGTGCCTGGGTGGCTCTGTGGGTTGAGCATCGGACTCTTGATTTGGGCTCAGGTCATGAGCCCAGGGTCCCCAGGTTATGCACACTGTGCTCTGTATTGTGGAGTCTGTTTAAGATTCTTTCTCTCCCTCCCCCCGCTCCTCCCCCACTAAATGCTCATTGGCATGTGGGCTCTCTCAATAAATAAATAAATAAATAAATAAATAAATAAATAAATAGTCAGAAAGTACTAAAAACCGGTAAGTCTCCTGCCTTAGGAAACTCCTGCTCTTCACAATCCCCAAAGAGCCTCTTTCCAAAGACAGTAATTTTCCATTGTTTGAGAACCTCTACACATCTCTGTGTTTCTAAAAAATGTGCAGACTGTTATTTACTGGCCTGATAGGAGAAGGTAGTTCTCTGGCCCCACCCCCATGCCATCTGCTTTCCCTCTACCTTCTCAGGGGAGTTCTGTTACAGCCTTTTTGGTTCAATTAACAGTATTTACATTATTACTATACAAATATTCACAGTTGAGCATTGTAGTGTATTATGACTAGTTTCATGTACTTGCCACAAATTGTCCTAGTCCCCCACTACTTGGTTTGCTTTGTAGCTGTTACTGATTCTCCGTAATTGTCCCCCAGACCCTCACACGATTGCACACTAAGTCAGCCATGTTGCGAAGTCTGTCATTCTAGTCTCTTGGAGACATCCTTTCTGGAGGTCCTTTCCTTCTAGGTTGACTTTCCTAGCTTCTGTCTCTCACATCTTTCCTGTTCTCATTTACTTTAAGGTTTAGTTGGAGTGTACCTTCCAGTGTTTTCATCAGGTTGAAGAGATGGCATGATAGCAGCATTGCTTAACATGAGTCTGTTTAAGTCCTACTGCTGCAGTCTGGAACAGGTGCTTCTCTGCCTGGTGCCTGGGGTCTCCCTTCACTTTCCCAGTTTTGGAGTTCCAGTTTTTGTGTCCCATCTTAGCCTCTAGGGTTTATCCTTCATGTTTTTGGGTTGCAGGGATGTCCTGTATTCACTTTTGCTCTTCCCCTTGGCACAGAGCCTGACATGGGGCTGAATCTCACGAACCAGGAGATCATGACCTGAGCCAAAATCAAGAGTCTGACGCTTAAACTACTCAGCCACCCAGGCGCGCCCTGATGCAAAAACTCCTTATCTGCATTATTTTATTTAATACTCAGTAAGCCTAGGTGGAGAAATCTGTTATTATCCTCATTTTAAAGATGAGGAAACTGAGACCTAAAAATGTCAGACAGGATTTGCCCATAGTCACAGAGCTAGTAAGTGGTGGATCCAAGATTTGAACTCAGGTATTGTCTGACTCAAGAGTCCTCCTTTTGCTATCCTAATCCTCTCAGCACAAGCATGGTATGAGGCAGAAGGGAGACTGTGTGGATCCTTGAGGGCTATATCTTAATAGAAGGCTCCTTGAACGGGGGCCTTGACTGTCTTCCTTCAGGAAAGGATGGGAAGGATTGCATAGACTGAGGGGAGGGAAGGAGGTAGGTCAGGTGGGGAGGTTTGTGCACTGGGGCAGGTGTGGGGATGGGATGCAGGACTCCATATAAACTGGGTAAAGGTCAAGGGTTAGGTGGACCAATTCATGGTATCACTGGATGTTAGAATGAGGGGCTGGCAATCTATCAGATGGGCAATGAAAATGGTAGGCTTTGGAGGTGAGGAGTGAGAGGTTAAAAATGGGACTTCATGAAGTTCAGTATGAGAATGTTATGTAGATGGATGGGAAGACATTGGAAGTTACTCTGTACTTATTTACTGTATTTATTCTGGGTAAACATTTGCAATGTCTCTGCTAATGCAACATTCACGTCAATAAATTCCCCTAAACTCGTACTTTTATCAGAAAGCAGTGTGTCTAGTCTGCTGATGAGGACTTATTTTGGTTTGTTATTATGGTTTTAACCAAATATATCTTGCAGCAGTTCTTTGCTAAAAATATTTTTAGGTTTGTACTTACTATGCTGTGGAGTGGATTGATTCCCTTATCAACCTAGGTTTAAGAGCTAAATTCAGTAGGATAATTTTAGCAATGATTAGTCTTCAAATAAATCAGGACAGTCCATTTATAATCCTAGGATTATAATTTAAAAGGTAATCTCAATCCTTGTATTCTGTGGTACTTATCACACGCTGAGATTCTTTGTTTATTAATCTCCACAATAGACACAAGATTATGAGAGAAAGAAGCCACCTTGGAATGGCACGGCAAACGTCACTTATGTACATGCACGTCATGGGGACAGGATTGGTACATAGGTCTGTCTAATCCTAGTCTACCATACTGCCTTGCTGAAATACTTGTTTAAAGATGTTGAAACATAGGGCATACTTATTAGATATATGAAGATGGATTTGAGCTAAGTAACTAGGTCAGATATCTTGAAGTTCTTCTGTGGCCCTGATTGGTGTTACCGACCCTGTCCTCATTGTAGACTATCCCATCATTTATTCTCTGATTTGCAACATAAAATCTGTGACAGAAAATGCTAACTGGTTAGCCAACAGTCATTCCCCCTTTTCTTCCTTGTTAATCAGACCTTGATTTTTTTTTTTTTTTAACCCAGTGCTCAGGGGTTGCTTGATTAAACCAATAATACACTCTCTATCTGCTTGCCAGGGATGGGTTTAAAGGTGGGCATGTGACCCAGTGTGGCCAATGAATTGAAGTCTGCTCTGGGGTGGGATTCTGGGAAAAGTTTTCCTTGATTTTCAAAAGAGTTGCACAGGAGGAAATGGTGCCCAATTTTTCTGTTTTGGGTTGATGTTGTTGGCATGGTACCACTTCACACCTGGGACTAGGGCAGCCTCCTTGGGACCATGTAGGGGATGGGTGAAGAGAGAAAGTTAGTAAGATGAGGATGGGAGTGGGAAAAGGGAAGGAATCTGGTTCCTTTAGGGCTTTGTAGAGTTGCTGAATAACCAACTTTGAAACTCAACTTTGAAGCTTCTTGATATGTGAGAGAATTTCTTTTCCTTATTAAGTCCTTTCTGGTTAGTTTCTCTGTTGGTATAGTCAAAGCTCCCTATGTGATAGCAAAGTCTCCCTTGCTTACTTACCATTTCAGGTTTTGTCTAGAATTGGACTTAGCTGACTTTCTATAACCATAGCTAAGCTTTTACATGCAGAAGCTCAAGTTCTTTTGGTATGCACATCTGAACCTTCTTTTTATGGATTCTATTCAACTATACTCTATTTTCATACACTTTAATTTAGTAAAATTGTGATTATTTTTACTGACCAGTTCCTTTGAGTTGGCATTCGCTTGCTGTATAAAATAACCTTTCAGTTTTTCAGTCTAGGAGGACTAGGATGAGCTGGGCTGAATTTCTCCCTGTAATGATCTTGAAACAGTAAATACTGCTCTTCTTCAACAGCTGTTGGGAAATACAGTGTTGGCCCCAATGGGACTCGGGGTCTGGAGTCACACACACATTGTGGATTCTCAGGTCCTATCCTGAGTCCTGTGGTTCTGCTGATCTTGCCAGCCCTCTTAGAGCTGCATAGCTGAGAATTTCCTTTATTCATCTATGGTTAAGAGTATGGTTTCTTTTTTTTTTAATAAAAGATCTTAATGTTTATTTATTTTAAGAGAGAGAGAGAGAGAGAGAGAGAGAGAGAGAGAGAGAGAGAGAGAGAATGAGAATGTGGGGGACGGACACAGAGAGAGGGAGACACAGAATCTAAAGCAGGCTCCAGGCTCTGAGCTGTTAGCACAGAGCCCAACACAGGGCTAGGACTTACAAACTGTGAGATCATTACCTGAGCCAAAGTCGATGCCTAACCAACTGAGCCACCCAGGCACCCTGAGAACATACTTTCTTAAGGTGTGCTGCGCTAAAGCTCCATCTCACCTGTGAAGTCTCTGAGCATCTCTCCATGTCCAAACTTGGTTGGTTCTTCCCATCTTTTCCACTGCTCTCTTGGCTCATAGGGAACTATTCAATTGGTTTTTTTGAGTACATCTTTGAATAGGGGAGGGGCTTCCCTTCTGGCCATCTGCCACCTGGAGGGGTTGAAATTGTTAGATGGTTGGTTTGGTTTTGTTTTGAGAGAGAGAGAGAGAGAGAGAGAGAGAGAGTGAGCAAGCAGGGGAGGGGGAGAGGGGAAAGGGTGAAGAGAGAGAGAGAGAGAGAGAGAGAGAGAGAGAGAGAGGATCTTAAGCAGTCTCCACACCCAGCATGGAGCCTGACATGGGGCTCAATGTCATGACTGTGAGATCATGGCCTGAGCTGAAATCAAGAGTTCATTGCTTAACCAACTGAGCCACCCAGGGGCCCCTAGATGGTTGGTTTCATGAAGATGGTGAGCCAGTTGAGGCAGGGAGGACCTGGGAGTGCTCTCAGATTAGTGACACTGAGCAGGATTCAGCTTACTCTCAGTTCCCTGGTCACTGAGGTAGAAAAACCCCACCAATCCCCTCTCCAGGTAGGACTAAATTTCCCCTCCTTTCCCATGTGTCTCACTTGTCCCATGCTTCCTCTTCCTCCTCTTTCTCCTGTGGGGTCTAACTTTGTTTCCATTACAGAAAAATCTCCTTGGGAAAAAATCCTCAGTCTTTTGCTTTGAGGTACTTGGTCTTTGTAGTTGCTTTCCTAGGGAGTGGCTCTTACTACTGTGGGAGTGGGTAGGGGAAAGGAAAGACCTGGGGACACCACTGAGAGAGGAGGGTTGAGGGAAGTGTGCTGAAACACAGGGAAGTTGCTAAGGGAAATAACCTTGCCACTCTTACATGACTCTGTCTTTAAAGTAAATTTCAAATGTCTATTTGAGCTTCAGTTTTCTAAACTGTAAAACAGAGATAATACTACTTTCCCCATAGGTTGATGTGAGGATCAAAAATGAAATCTAGGCAACAGACCCAGCATGGAACCAAATAGAAGCAGAACAAAGTGTTATCATTTCTCCATTATTCCTCTTCCTCACTATGGCTCCAAATAGCCTCTTATTCTGAAGTTAAACACATTACATCTGCTCCATTGCATTGTGTACACCTGAGTCACATGACCAACCTGGCTGTCAAGGAGGCTGGGAATGACAGTCATTGTTTTGAGCAGATATGTGTTGTCCCAAATATTCTGTTACTGTGGGAGATGAGA
Source organism: Felis catus (assembly GCF_018350175.1). Taxonomy (NCBI): domain Eukaryota; kingdom Metazoa; phylum Chordata; class Mammalia; order Carnivora; family Felidae; genus Felis; species Felis catus. The sequence continues at coordinate 125,185,180 of NC_058376.1, forward strand.
TGCTGGGGACAGCCACTGGTCTCTGCTGTTAACATTCTGGTGGCTTTCTCTTTTTTTTGTTCCTCTTTCTTTTCCTTGGGCACAGAATTTTAACAAGGAGTTAATAAGAACACCTTCACTAATCAGGAATATATATCCCACCCTCTTGCTGGCAAAACCTACCTTTTACTCTAGAGGATAAAAATGACAAATATACACATTCATAGCCTCCTTTGCATTTATAGGTAGGCATTTGTAGGTAGGTAGAGGGTGTCTGCTGAGAACTTCAGGAAATGATTTTCTTCACTAAATGAAAAATAAACTGTATTGGACATTGCTTGTGTACCGTTTCAAAATCCTCTCAGCCCCTCTGCTGGGGTGACCAGCTCTGTGTAAGTCAGTGCCCATCTTTGCAGTTGATAGGGTCTCATCTGGGCCCAGGCAGTATAGTCCTTACTTCCTGTTTTAGAGCTCCTCTGATGCTGCAGCCCTGGAAATCCATGGAAACTCTGTTCTCTGCCCTCATATAAGCATAACCTGGTGGTGTCAGGGGAACTTAATACCTGTGGGGCAGACCTTGGCCACTAGGAGGTCAGAGGTGATAAAGTCTTTCTCCTTTTGTCTCCTGAATGGACAATTATGAGATGTAGTTCATAAGGCTTCTTAGTCCCAATAGGTTTGAGTACCAGTTTCTTACGGAGGTGACCACATCAGTAATACATCTGCATTGGCTTTCTTTCCGTTCCTGTTTCACTGCCCTTATCTGCGACTCCTATTCTTTATTAGGGAATCACATATCCTAACCAAATACCTGCACACAAGTCTTTGCCTCAAGCTCTGAATTAAGAAAAGTCTAGACTAAGAGAATTCTTTGAAGAGAGATGCTCTCCCTATCTCCCTCTGTTCCTCCCCTCCCCTTCCCTCTCTTCTCTTTCCTTCCTTATCTTCGAGGGGTTAGGTATATGGAACAACAACAAGCAGGGGAGGGGGAGACGGGAAAGGGGGGAAAGTCACTTTGTGACTATGAGGAGAAAGCCAAGGGAATCATTGAGTAGCTGGTCCAGAGTGCTCACATTGGTGAGCCACTGAACCAATCCTGGAATGATCTACCTTAGAGAAAAGTATGTGAGAAAAGTAAACTACAATTACTTAAACTATTTCTACTTGAATATTATGGCACTTGCCCTGAAAGAATTTTGGCAGAGTCCGTACAGCCATTCACTTATAGATGAATATATCACACTACCACACATATATTCACTCTTATTTTTCAAATGCACGTTAGTGAACTACAAATTCGCTTAAAAGAAAGAGGCAGGTACTATTGTTTGCTTGCCTGACATGTATTCTTCCCTTCATAACGGAACCCTGATTTCCTCCCCTCCCCAGGCACCTACCCTGTTTCCATGCAGCCAAAAGCCTGAGAGAAACGAACCTCACTCCCAGCTCTAAGAGTGAGCCTGATCTGTTTCAGTCTAGTCCTATTCTCGGCTCATTATTGGTCCACCAATGGGCATATGCACATATTTAGGCCAATGAAACTTGAGGGAAAGGTTTCCAAGAGGCTTCTGGGAACACTTTCCCTTCCATAAAAGAGAACTACAGGAAGAGATAGATTTTCTTAACTTTCAGATGTGTGTCTTAGTGTGGCAGCTGTAGTGCCACAGCTGTTGTGCTGCCAGTCTGGGGATGAAAGCCACAGTAAGAAGACAGAGTTGCATGATAGGAAGGCCCTGGGGTCACAATGACAATACTGATTTGGTGAATCAGCTCTCTCTGCAGTCCTTCCTCTGACCCTTTTTGTTGTATGAGATAAGAAATATATGTATCCTTCTTGTTAAAGCCAGGTTGAATCTAGATTTCTGTGTCTTGCCAGGGGAAGCATCCTAACTGTTTTAAATCATTACTGAATTTAGTTAACTTTTTGTTCCACGTTTTCCCAGTTATCAGGTACTCAAAACATATCCTCAATCATGCTGAGGTCTGTGAAATATTTTGATGTTAGAAGGGGCCTGTATCTTCTCAAGAATTGGGAATAGCTGTTCTAGAGTATCTTTCAAGCCTTATCGCACACCTTTCCTCCACCAGGTCTTGGAGGACTTTCAGGGTGAGGAATCGAGAAAGAATTAGCAAGGGTACTGCCAGGCTACCTTTGCCAATGCGAGGAAGAGGGTTTATCCAGAGGAGGGCAGAGTGGACACTGCATGGGGCAGAGCTTGGCTCTTGATGGTCACTCAGTAATTGGCTTATTTTAATGAGCTTTTATTCGCAAGACAAGAGGTAGCCTTTGTAATTGCTCAGTAGCAAACTAGCCCCAAATATGAGCAATAGCCTGTTCATGGTAGAACATTTAAGTCAGTTACACCCAGTTCAATGAATTTACTCTGAGACCTAATATGGTCAATGCTGCATGAGCTGCCATGGTTTGTTCATACACCTGCCATCAAAGCCCTAGAGCCGTTATGTCATGTACAAGATGCAACCTGATGCTATGTGACATGTGCTACCATGCTGGTTGAGGAGTGAAATTGCAACATCTGAGAAACAAAAAACTACTGGCTCTTCAGACTATACTGAGCACTTACAATCCTAGCTGGAGGAAATTTTGCTCTGGTGTCACTATGTGGACTGACTGATAGAACATCTCTACGTGGGTTGAAAATGGAACAAAGTGTGCAGACACTGGTTCCACCAGATGTTAATAAATGTTGTGAGAAATAAGATTCCTGAAGTCCAATTCTTTTAGGAAACTCTAGTTTAAACATAGGTGTAAGTTTTCTTTACTGCAGGTTTTCTGAGCCTTTAATATGCCAGTGGGCATTGTGAATCTTTTTTTTTCCATTTAATTTAATTTATTTTTTAAATTTACTTCCAAGTTAGCATATAGTGCAACAATGATTTCAGGAGTAGATTCCTTAATGCCCCTTACCCATTTAGCCCATCCCCCCCCAACACCTCCAGTAACCCTCTGTTTGTTCTCCATATTTAAGAGTCTCTTATGTTTTGTCCCCCTCCCTGTTTTTATATTATTTTTGCTTCCCTTCCCTTGTGTTAATCTGTTTTGTATCTTAAAGTCCTCATATGAGTGAAGTCATATGATATTTGTCTTTCTCTAATTTCGCTTAGTATAATACCCTCTAGTTCCATCCACGTAGTTGCAAATGGCAAGATTTCATTCTTTTTGATTGCCAAGTAATACCCCATTTTGTGTGTGTGTGTGTGTGTGTGTGTGTGTGTGTGTATACATACATACATACCACATCTTTATCCATTCATCCACTGATGGACATTTGGGCTCTTTGATTCTTTGCTATTGTTGATAGTGCTGGTATAAACATTGGGGTGCATGTGCCCCTTTGAAAAAGCATACCTGTATCCATTGGATAAATACCCAGTAGTGCAATTGCCAGGTCGTAGGATAGTTCTACTTTTACTTTTTTGAGGAACCTCTATACTGTTTTCCAGAGTGGCTGCACCAGTTTGCATTGACACCAACAAAAGAGATGCTCTTTCTCTGTATCCTCTCTGACATCTGTTGTTGCCCGAGTTAGCCATTCTGACAAGTGTGAGGTGGTATCTCATTGTGGTTTTGATTTCTATTTCCCTGATGATGAGTGATGTCGAGCATTTTTTCACGTGTCAGTTGGCCATCTGGATGTCTTCTTTGAAGAAGTGTCTATTCATGGCTTTTGCCCATTTATTCACTGGATTATTTGTGTTTTGGGTTGAGTTTGATAAGTTCTTTATAGATTTTGGATACTAACCCTTTATCTGATATGTCATTTGCAAATATTTTCTCCCATTCTTTCAGTTGCCTTTTAGTTTTGCTGATTGTTTCCTTCGCTGTGCAGAAGCTTTTTATTTTGATGAGGTCCCAATAGTTCATTTTTGCTTTTCTTTCCCTTACCTCTGGAGACGTGTTGAATAAGAAGGTGCTGCAGCCAAGATCAAAGAGGTTTTTGTCTGCTTTCTCTTCAAGGATTTTGATGGCTTCCTGTCTCACATTAGGTCTTTCATCCATTTTGAGTTTATTTTTGTGTATGGTGTAAGAAAGTGGTCTAGGTTCATTCTTCTGCATGTCGCTGTCCAGTTTTTCCAGCACCACTTGCTGAAGAGACTGTCTTTATTCCATTGGATATTCTTTCCTGCTTTGTCAAAGATTAGTTGGCCATATGTTTGTGGGTCCATTTCTGGGTTCTGTATTCTGTTCCATTGATCTGAGAGTCTGTTTTTGTGTCAGTACCATAATGTCTTAATGATTATAGCTTTGTAATACAGCTTGAAGTCCAGGATTGTGATGCCTCCTGGTTTGGTTTTGTTTTTCAAGATTGCTTTGACTATTCGGGTCTTTTGTGGTTCCATACGAATTTTGGGAGTGTTTGTTCCAGCTCTGTGAAGAATGCTGGTGTTTTGTTTTTTTTTTATAGGGATTGCGTTAAATATGTACATTGCTTTGGGTAGTATTGATATTTTAACAATATTTATTCTTCCAGGAGCATGGAATATTTTTCCATTTTGTGTGTGTGTGTGTGTTTTCTTCAATTTCTGTCATAAACTTTTTATAGTTTTCAGTGTATAGATTTTTCACCTCGTCGGTTACATTTATTCCTAGGTATTTATGGTTTTTGGTGCAGTTGTAAATGGGACCGATTCCTTGATTTCTCTTTCTGTTGCTTCATTGCTGGTGTATAGGAATGCAACCGATTTCTGTGCATTGATTTTATATCCTGCAACTTTGCTGAACTAATGGATCAGTTCTAGCAGTTTTTTTGGTGGAATCTTTTGGGTTTTCCATACAGGGTATCATGTCATCTGTGAAGAGTGAAAGTTTGACCTCTTCCTGGCCAGTTTGGATGCTTTTTATTTCTTTGTGTCGTATGATTTCTGAGGCTAAGATTTCCAATACTATGTTGAATAACAGTGGCGAGAGTGGGCATCCCTGTCTTGTTCCTGACCTTAGGGGGAAAACTCTCAGTTTTCCCTGTTGAGGATGGTATTAATGTTGGATCTTTCATATATGGCTTTTATGATCTCAAGGTATGATCCTTCTATCCCTACTTTCTTGAGGGTTTTAATCAAGAAAGGATGCTGTATTTTGTCAAATGCTTTCTCTGCATCTATTGAGAGGATCATATGGTTCTTGTCCTTTCTTTTATTGATGCGATGAATCACATTGATTGTTTTGTGGATATTGAACCAACCCTGCATCCCAGGTATAAATCCCACTTGGTCATGGTGAATAATTTTTGTAATGTATTATTGGATCCGGTTGGCTAATATCTTGTTGAGGATTTTTGCATCCATGTTCATCAGAGAAATTGGTCTATAGTTCTCCTTTTTAAAGGGGTCTTTGTGTGGTTTTGGAATCAAGGTAATGCTGGCTTCCTAGAAGAGTTTGGAAGTTTTCCTCCCATTTCTATTTTTTGGAACAGTTTCAAGAGAACATGTGTTAACTCTTCCTTAAATGTTTGGTAGAATTTCCCTGGAAAGCCATCTGGCCCTGGACTCTTGTTTTTTGGGAGATTTTTTTTTATTACTAATTCAATTTCTTTACTGGTTATGGGTGTGTTCAAATTTTCTGTTTCTTCTTGTTTCAGTTTTGGTAGTTTATATGTTTCTAGGAATTTGTCCATTTCTTCCAGATTGCCCATTTTATTGGTGTATAATCGCTCATAGTATTATTCTTATTATTTGTATTTCTGCTGTATTGGTTATGATCTCTCCCCTTTTATTCTTGATTTTATTTATTTAGGTCATTTCCTTTTTCTTTTTGATCAAACTGGCTAGTGTTTTATCAATTTTGTTAATTCTTTCAAAGAACCAGCTCCTGGTCTTATTGATCTGTTCTGTTTTTTGTGGGTTTTTTTTGTTGTTGTTGTTTAGATAGCATTGATTTCTGTTCTAATCTTTATTATTTCCTGTATTCTGCTGTTATTGGGTTTTATTTGCTTTTCTTTTTCCAGCTTTTGGAGGTGTTAGGTTAGGTTGTGTATCTGAGACCTTTCTTCCTTCTTTAGGAAGGCCTGGATTGCTATATACTTCCCTCTTGTGACCGCCTTTGCTGCATACCAGAGGTTTTGGGTTGTGGTATTATTTTCATTGGCTTCCATGTGCTTTTTAATTTCCTCTTTAACTTGTTGGTTAGCCCTTTCATTATTTAGTAGGATGTTCTTTAGTCTCCAAGTATTTGTTACCTTTTCAATTTTTTTCTTGTGGTTAATTTCGAGTCATAGTGTTGTGGTCTGAAAATATGAATGGTATGATCTTGATCTTTCTGTACTTGTTGAGGGCTGGGCATTGTGAATCTTTAAGAAAAGAATGCTGTATGAATCTTCCCAAATTTAGTTGGTCAAGCAATTATTTTCTTTTTTCTTTTCCTTCCATCCATCCATCCATCCATCCATCCAAAGAATTCTTTCTTCAGGGGTCTGATCTAGTGGACTATGTTTGGGGAACACTGGCACAGTCTGATGGAATCTAACAGTAGGATCCAGTAAAAATGAAGCGTGTGCAACTAGAATTGGCAGATTCTTTGTTGAGAATATAAAACTCACATAAATGAAATTATAATCAACCTACTCTGTCCTCCTACATTTTTGATACTGTGCCATGTTTAGAATTGACCTTTCTCTTTTGGAATAATAGGTAACAATGGGATCAGTTTACTTTTGGAATAACACTTAAGTCAACACTCTCTCGAAGGATGGCCAGTGTGCTTTCTCCAATAGCATCTTACAATTGGAAAACTATCTGTGGTTTTCCTAGAACGGTATCTGACACCAAGCAGGAATGAATACTTCTGTTGAGAAGGTTGAAACTCCTGTCTTTTGACCATTGTCTTCTTCCCATTGTGGGTTAAAGAAAACATTCTCTCCATATTCCCAGAGATTCTTATGCTTCAAAATGTGAGAACACTTTGGATGTTCTATGAATAGTGATGAAACCTCTACCTATGTGAATGAGAAGCACACGTGAAGGCTGTATACCCTAACCAAAAAGTCTTTGGGTTAAATTAGATTGTTGATCACACAATATAGCTGTCCAAGTAATGAAACTACCTAAATTTATTGAAGTCTAGGCAGGCAGAATTTTGTGCAGTTACTTATGACTAACATGGATCTCTTCCCCACGTTTCATGGGTGAGTGGAAGAAGCAATGTATTGCCTCGTGATCAAAGATGACCTGCAGGCAATCACTGTAGGTGACAGTGGGTGACATCACACTGGAGCAAGAGAAGAGAAGAAACCATTATTCATATTACATAGAACAAGGGTTCCCAAACACAAGCCAGTTTTTCTCTTGTGGGGATTGAAAGAACTAAGAAAAAAAAAAGTCATATGGTGATCTTTTCATGTTTAAAATTTAAAGTATGAGATTATGTTTTTCCTAATATTTAAAAGCATACATTTCCTTAGTTAGGAAATGGCAGCAAGTAGTAGCCATTTTTAAAAAAATTTTAACATACTTGACTAAAATGTTATTAATTGTCATGGCTTTAAATTTTTGTGTGTTATATTTTTCTTGTGCTTTGTTTGTAATTATGCTGCTCCACATGTGGGAATCACTACTATGGAGCACATTGAGAACTTGGTCAAGAGTTTCGTGTTAGGTTGAAAGATAATTAGAATGGGAGATAAAGAGAAATAGAAATGACTTAGAGGATGTAAAAGTGAAGAAGAGCTCAAAGAGGATTCTCAACGCAAATTTGAAATAGAGTTTGTATTAAGACACTATGTTTTAGATAAACTAGTTATCAAAAAATAATGGTGATAGAGCTATTGTGCCTATTTCAGGGCAGCTGTGGTGGTTGAGCTCCCTCAGGGTTGGTTCTGGTTTACTATCCTGAGCAGATCCATGCTCACCAGCTTGAGGGAAAGAAGCCAGCTCCTATGAGTGACTAGGAACTTCTGAAAAATATCCAGAAACATTTGTAAGAGGAGGGTTACAAAGTTAGTTGTTCTTGTTTTAAGCACACAGTTTTAGATTTACTGTAAAATATTATTTTGAAAATTAGCCATGATTCTGCTACCTAATAAGTGCCAGTTACTTCTAAATTCATATTTTTTTCTAGTAAATAATTTGTTATGGGAAGTGATGAGATATAGCTTTTGAAATCATAGGATAAGAAGCTGCTGGATTCAAGTTATTAAGGTTCATAAACTGTATCTACTGATGATACTAAAATGCTTCATATATGAGGTTTGATTACATGAGAATAGTATTGATTTAAATGTGTGGTTGATTAAATCTGTCTCATTTCTCTATAGTAATATTTTGGACATGAACAGGAACTTTTAAGAGAGAGGGAATATAGTAACTTTGGAATCAAACTAGTTTCAGTTTCTCAAGCATAGGCAGATCACTTAACCTTTCTGATGCTCACATTCTTGAACTATAAAATGGGGACAATAAAAATTCCAACCTGAGGAAACTATGTTCAAAAGATGAGTTGAGAAAATGCTAAAATCTTCCACTCATACAGTGAATCACCAGAATGATAATAAATATGTACCCAAGCTTGAAGACAATAAAGTGGACTATCTGTGTACTATAAACAGAGAGTCCTTAATGGATAAAGTAGAACAGGAACCAGATCAGTAAGCAGAGACCACCATACTGCTGTTGAGGACCCAGGGGGTCTCTGGGCTTTTGAATCATATTCTCTGTGAGTCTGAAGCTGCGACTGTCATAAAAGTGCCCTACCAAGAGGGTATAGGCTATGTAAGTGATCCACAACAAAACTTACCAGTAACTCAGGAAGGGACAAAAAAGAGGGACACTGTGACAGATTATATTTTCTTAATTGACTATAATAATGTCTCCCATTTTGCATTCTCTTCTCATAATGTTACTTTGACATACCTTCCATTGAGAGATGGAATCTAGGTTCCCATTTCTTAAATTTTGGCAGGTTTATGGCTATGGCAGAAGTAGTTATGGGACTTCCAAGACTAAGTCATAAAAAGTAATACAGCTTTCACCTGGGTCTTTGGGGACATTTGCTCTGGGAACTAAACTACTCCATACAGAAACCCAAGCACTCAATTTTGGAGGCTCAGAGGAAGAGAAACCAAGGCCCCTGATTCTCAGTCTGAGCTGAGCTCTAACTAACACCAATTAGCCAATCACATGAGGCTGTCTAATCTATCTACTTATAGCCAAGGGACAAAAAAGAATCCTCAATTTTGGTTTGAATAGCACATTGAACTGGCTGAGAATGAATCAGTGAGCTGAGAAATTCTTCCAGAATGTTATAAAAAGAGATTAAGAGATGAGAAATAAGGAATGATAATGAAAGAAATGATAAGCTTAACTGTGCAGATAGATAGATAGATATAGCTTAACTGAAGTAAAGAAACCAACAGAAGGACAGCAGCAGTCCTTACCCACAGATGAGCATCCCCACAAGAATTCCATGGGTGAAATCACAATATTTTGTGGAAAATCCATACAACTATGACTATCCATACTTCTATACATGATTACTATGTCATTGTGCTCCAGTGTACTCATTTTTAGCCAAACTGATACTAGGAACATAAAAGTAAGTTTCACTTTCCCAAAAAATGTGTCTATTTTTTCTTTTATAAACTTTGTTTCACTTTTGTTCTCTGGCAATCAATCTATATATGTCTGGTCTTCCTCTTGGTCAAGTAGATTTCAGCTGTGCTTTAACTAAACTGCTTATTCTTTGACAAAAATATGAAAAAAGTAAAGAAAAAATGGAAATAGGTAAGGAAATTGAAATATTCTAATAAAAGTCCCAGGAAGAAAAAGTGAAGAGAATGGAAGAGAGGCAATATTTTAAAAAATATTTGAAAATTTACCAACACCTGAGATGGTCATAAGTTTTCAGATTTATAGAGTCCATCAGATGCTGAGAAAGATGAATAAAAATAAACTCATACTTACATGCATTTTATTAAATTTCAGAATATGAAGGAAAAGCAGGAAATTTATAACAATTTTGGATTAACTACAATGGAGTAATAATCTGAATGAAACCAGACTTTTATTTAACATTGAATTCAATAAGTTAGTGGAGAAATATCTTTGAAACACTATGGAAAATAATATCAAACTTATTTTTATACCCAGACCAACTGTAATTCAACTGTATACGCTATGTAAGTATATTTTTAGACAACATGGACTTAGAAGTTTTACGGCCACAAATCCTCATTAAAAGAACTTCTAAAAGATGTATTCCAAAAAGAAGACCATTAAATGAGATAATGCCTAAGAAACATTTAATATGTTAAATCTGCCTTTTCTGCATTATGAAAAGGGACAGAAATGCTGAGCACCATTCTTCTTCTTTTCCCATTATTCATATCTTTAATGTGGATGTGATATGTGGAGCTTCCCAAGCATCTTGTGACCATGAAGTCAGAAGAAGAAAAGAAGGACCGAAAGAACAGCAGAAATGTAGATCCTGAGATTTTTAGCCTATTGTATCATGTCCAGTAATTCTCCTACCTTCTTGTTATGTGAGGAAAAATAGACTCCTATTTATTTAGGTCTTTGTCAATTGGATTTACTGATACTTTGCCCAGTGCATTCTTAAGTGACTTGCTTTCCACTTTTCTTATCTTTAAAGTATGAACTATTAGGATTAAATGGGAGGTTAGGTTAAAATTTTCCAGTACCTAATATAGTCTTCAATAAATATTAAGCCTCTCTTTAATCCCCAGATTGTAAGCTCAAGAGACTATACTATCTTCATTATGTTTGCATTCTCACTGCTTAAGCAATTCAGTCCAGTTCATGGGATAGTTATTGAATGCCAATTTATGGGCGTCTTTGATAATTGCTAACTCATAGTAGGATATCAATGAATGTATACTGAATGGATAGGTAAATAAAGGGGCAGATAGGTCACTATAAATTAATACTGTTATTGCCTTAAAAATAGTCAAATGAACCATCTACCTTTTCTGTTTTTTCCTGTTTGCCAACACAGCTTCTGTAGGGTTCAAAAGAGTGCTTCTTACCATCTTTTGCCATCTTCCTAGCTTCTTTGACTCTTAAGATTCAGCACATAATTTTTAGTTCATTCTGAAGAGAGCTATAAGTGGAGGGGAAGAGTGACTTTATTATCCTTTCTCTACTGACCCAGATTTTGTCATTTTAAACTTATTTCAAGAGTTGTGAACCCCTTGAATTCTCAAACAGGTAACCAAAAGACAGCATATACAGAATGGAGGGTTTTTTTTTGTTGTTGTTGTTGTTGTTGAAATAATTCATACACAGGGACACAAAATGTTCTGAGTGTTAGTCTTTGAAAAGGAAGTGTCAGGGAAGAGGCAAAAGAAAGGAGGAAGGCTGAAGACCTAAAACATTTTCAAGAACATTGTACACAAAAAAGTGTCAAATGAGAGCCATACCCATAAAATAGAATTTGATGGATGAGTAGATAAGGTTATGAAAAAGGATTTTTAGAGGCTGCAGGAAATAGAATAATTTGGTCAAGTAGAGAATTCTTATAGAATTACACATTACAAACATCCAGAAAAAATAGAACTAGCATCAGGTTTCATAAAAGAAAAGTACCATGTATCTAAAGCAAGGACATAGGGAAGAGAAAATATGTCAACATTCAGTCTCTGACTGGCAAAAAGCAGGAGATTTGGAAAGTTGGCTGCTCAATAATATGGAAACAAAATTCAAGGGCTTTTTTGGCAGGGGGAGGAAATAGCAAGAGTAGAAGTTTTTGATTCCACTGACAGGCTGACTGCCTGGTAGAGCAGACAAACCAAAACACATACATAGTAAAGACTCAGGTGAGAAATGACTGGAAGCATCTGATGTGTATGCAGACCTATGGTCAGACCTAGGCCTGAACCACCTAGGTCTTCTTACAACTGTATGACCTTGGAAAAGTCACTTACTCTCTAATTATGTTCTTTAAATTGGGAATAAAACTGGGTTATTGTGAGGCTCCAGAAAGAATGGCTATAAAAGAGAATATTAAAATTTTAAAGGAGACTGTGAAAAAGAAAAGGTAGGAGTAAATAAAAATGAAAATTGATTTTGTTCATAAGATAATGACAATACTTAGGTGTTTGTTAGAGATAATTTTCTTGGTGTCAGGAAAAAACTCTACATACCAAAAACATTTCAAGAAACTTCTCTGAGTGCTTACTGTGTATTAGGTACTAAATGATTCTAGTATAAAAGACATTCCCTTGGAATTTCATGTTTGTCATGGAAATACCATGTAGATGGAAGTAAAGGATAATTTAGTAAAGAATGTGTGAAGTCCTATCCTATATTATGTGTGTGTGTGTGTGTGGGGGGGGTATATGGTGTAAAGACAGGTAACTATAAGTCATTTGGATTAGAGATTGGGAAGGGAGTTAGATATATCAGTCAGCTACTGTTGAAATAATGTTGCATAACAAACCTTTTCAAAAAGTCAGTGGCTTACAACTATTGGCATATAATTTCCTCACTTATATGTCTGTAATTGGCAGGGCCAGTGCTGGGCTCAGCTGAGATTAGCTGGGTTTAGCTTCAGAGGCTGTGGATTGGATTCAGGTCTTTACTATGTGTCTTTGCATTTAGGAAACAGAAGGTAGCTTGGGGAATATTCTTCTCATGGCATATGGCAGAAACTCAAGGGGGATGAGTAGATGCTTGTCGTGCCATGTAACACTTTATGTTGGAATTGACATACTGTCACTTCTGCTGATAATCCATTGGTCAAAACAATTCATATGGCCAAGCCCAACATAAATGAGGAGGGAGTTATACTCTGCTCACAATGGGAGACACTTTAAGTTTACATGGCAAAGGATGTGGAAGTATTATCTTAGTGTAGGAGGATGAAAATTTGGGAGCAGTAATTTCAACCTGTCATATGTCCACAAAAAGATATGTATGCAGCATTATTCACAGTAGCCAAACCTGGAAACAACCAGAGGTCTGTCAACCAGAGAAAAGGTAAACAAAATGTAGTGTATCTATAGCATGGAATCCCATTCAGTTAGAATGAGGAAGAGATTTCTGATACATTCTGCCATATGGGTAAAACTCAAAAACATGCTAAGTGAAAGAAACCAGACACAAAAGATCACATATCCAGAAAGCAAAATCTGTAGAGATAGAAAATAGATTAGTGGGATAGGGCTGGGAATAGGAAGGGACAGCAAATAGGCATGAAGATCTTTTACTGAGGTGGTGGAAATGTTCTAAAATTATATTGTAGTGATGATGGCTGAGCTTTGTAAATTTATTAAAAGTCATTGGATTGCATACTTAAAATGAGTAAATTTTATAGTATATAAATTATGCTTTCCTAAATGTATAAAGAAAGAAAATGGATTCATCCTTGGGTGACAAAAAAAAGTCCGTTTTTCTATCTCAAGGGTTCTTCTGAGGATCAAGTGAGATAATGTTGATAGAGTGGCTGCTGACATAGGGATTGGTATGTAACAGGTACCCAATAAATGGGGGAATTACTGTTATCTTTTCAGGTATATGGACCAGCCATGTGTAAAGACTTAGGAGTGAGAGAAGGCAAGGTACGTTCAGGAATGCAGTGATTTGGAGCAGCTGCAAGGGAGATCTGTGTGAGAGTGACTGTGCAGGAACCTGCCCCAGGTGTCTGAGCTGGGAGATGGTGGAGCCTTTAATGGGGACTTGGCTCAGTCTGATTACAAAGTAAATGTTTGCCTCCTGGAGCATGTGTGATATGAAGCACAGTCTGAAGAGGGCCCTAGCTTGTAAACTTTAATTATCGATTACTTAGGGCAAACAAAAGAAGCCTATTTGTGGGTGTTTTCATTTGCTTACAAACAACAAGGAAACACTGTTTAATTCAGTAGGGAAATTTTAATATCCTTACAATGTATCAGAGAGAGGGAGATGGAAGGATGAGCACAGATTAGACACCCTGTGTTGTCTGGCTAGAAATATGAATGTGGACTTGCTTGAATGTGGCCAAAAGATAGTCTAAGGTACCATAGTTATGCAGGTAGTGACTGGCTGCTATGGGCTAGGGACTGAGGACAGAGGGGGTCCTTCCTGTTGCTACGTGCCTCCCCAGGGACAAATAAAGGCTGGGATAAGGAAGATACAGACATGGGATCTAGAAGTGGCTTATGATGTCACCGGAGTTCAAACTAGAGCCAAGAAATGATGTGTAGTGTGGAAGTGGGGGTCTGAGCCTTCTGCCAGAAAAGGGCATAAGAGGGAGGATAAGGCTGCCTCTGCATGCTACTCAAGGTCCCCTTGGAAGTAAAAAGACATATCAGATAGATCAATATGTATTGATGCAGAAAGACACCCTTAAAATACAATAGAGTGAAAACAAGTTACAAAATCATATGTATGGTATGATATCATTTATGGACTGAAGTGTGTGTGTGTGTGTATACATACATACGTATATATATATATATGTATATGTATATATGTATACACACACACACACTTTCCTGTATGTCTGTGTTTATTATTTATTCCTTTATTGTGAGTTCTCCAATAAGAATGCATACTCCAAGAAAGCAGAGATTGTGTTTTCTATTTCGAACATTGCCTGGCACATGGTGGGCACTTAAAATTTGCTGATTGAGCTAATAATAGCAAGAAAAACATATGACAAAAATATGTTCTTTCTGGGGAGTTATACACATTATGCTTATGCACAAATGTTTGTGTATGTGTTGGGGAAGACATTTGGGGTCATCTTGTAAAGATTATTGGGAAAAAAAGTGCCAGACATCTCTCTCAACATTGAGAACTCAGGGATTAAAAAGAATGAAGGCAGCAGAGGCAATACAGCAATCATGAGTTGGGCACTTAGGAGACAGTGGGACAAGGGAATTGCATTTGGGAGGAATCAGAATAAAGAAAACTTGCCCTGTACATTAAACATATGAGGAAATGAAAAAGAAGAATGAGATGAAGGAAAAAAATTAAGTATATGAGAAAATATGACTTAGTAATACAAGTTCTGTGATTTTTCTCTGCCCACTCCTGCCTCTAGACCCTGGCAATACTGTTTTATTTCCCAGGGCATAATTCATCCAGCCAAAATCTGCTCTTCCTTCTGCTTTCAGCTTAGATGTTTGCTCCAGAAAGCTTCTTCGAATTCTGCCTCCTTCTGAAGACTTCAACCTGACTTGCTCCTCCTCTGTGTTCTTATATCATCTCCCACTTCTCTGGTATTGTTCCTGTCACTGGGGATCATCATTGCCAGGTTTACTTGTCTGTCTTGTCCACTATACTGTGAGATCCTTGAAAGCAGGAACATGTCTTGTTAATCTTGGTTTTCCAGGACCTGCACAGTGTGGCTCATGGTAGTACTTAATAAATGTTCATCAATAAGTGAATGAATGAATGAGTGGTATGAATTTGTGACTTAGTTTTAAAAATTCTAGTACTTTATTATTCTTGATGAACTCTTTAGAGCATCTGGAATTTGTTTTGCACCAAGTTGTGTTATCTCAGTTTTATATTCCAAAATTGTTCACGATTAATTAAATATTTAATTTTTTCTAATTTTCAGTACTACTTTAAAAAAATTTTAACTCCAGTAAACAGTGTCATATTAGTTTCAGGTGTACAGTATAGTGATTCAGCAATTCCATATATCACCTGGTGCTCATCACAAGTGCACTCCTTGATCCCCATAATCTGTTACACCCATCCACCCACCCACTCCTCTCCTCTGATAACTATCAGTTTGCTCTTTATAGCTAAGAGTCTGATGAAGAAGGGCATTATATCATAATTAAGGGGTCTTCTTCCATCAAGAAGAGCTAACAATTGTAAATGTTTATGCCCCCAATGTGAAGCACCCAAATATATAGTTAAGAGTCTATTTTTTTGTCTCTCTTTTTTCCCCTCATTTATTTTGTTTCTCAAATTCCACATGTAAGTGAAATAATTTGGTATTTGTCTTTCTCTGACTTATTTTGCTTAGCATTATACTCTCTAGCTCCATCCATGTTGTTGCAAATGGCAAGATTTCATTCTTTATTATGACTGAATAATATTCCATTTTATGTGCATATACACAACATCTTCTTTATCTGTTCATCCATCAATAGACACCTGGGCTGCTTCCATAATTTGACTATTGTAAATAATGCTGCTATAAACATAGGGGTGCATGTATCCCTTTGAATTAGTATTTTTGTAGTTTTTGGGTAAATACCCAGTAGTGCAATTAGTGTATCATGGGATAGTTCTGCTTTTAACTTTTTGAGGAACCCCAAACCCCCATCCTATTTTCCATTGTGGCAGCACCACTTTGCATTTCCACCAACAGGGCAAGAGCATTCCTTTTTCTTCACATTTTCACCAACACTTGTGTTGTTGATTTTAGCCATTTTGGCAGGTGTGAGGTGATATCTCATTGTAGTTTTGATTTGCATTTCCCTGATGATGGGTGATGTTGAGCATCTGTGCATGTGTCTGTTGGCCATCTGGATGTCTACTTTGGAGAAATGTATGTTTATGTCTTCTGCCCATTTTAAATGGGATTATTCAGTTTATTGGATATTGAGTTGTATAAGCTCTTTATATATTTTGGATACCAACACTTTCTCAGATATGTTATTCACAAATATCTTCTATTCAGTAGGATACCTTTTAATTTTGTTGATTGTTTCCTTAGCTGTGCAGAAGTTTTATATTTTGATGTAGCTGCAGTAGTTTATTTTGCTTTTATTTCCTTTGCCTCAGGAGACGTATTTAGAAAAATGTTGCTATGGCCAATGTCAAAGAAATTACTGCCTGTATTTTCTTCTAGTGTTTTTATGGTTTCCGGTCTCACATTTATGTCTTTAATCCATTTTGAATTTCTTTTTGTGTATAGTGTAAGAAAGTGGTCCAGTTTCATTCTTTTGCATGTAGCTGACCAGATTTCCTAACCATTTGTTGAAAAGACCGTCTTTTTCCCATTGGATATTCTTTCCTCTTTGTTGGAGATTAATTGGCCATATAATCATGGATTTATCTCTGGGCTTTCTATTCTGTTCATTAATCTATGTGTCTATTTTTGTGCCTGTACCATACTGTTTGATTACCACAGCTTCATAATATAACTTGAAGTCTGAAATACTTCCAGCTTTTGCTTTTCTTTTTCAAGACTGCTTTGGTTATTCAGAGTCTTTTGTGATTCCATACAAATTTCAGAATTGTTTGTTCTAGTTCTGTGAAAATTGCTGTTGATATTTTGATAGCAATTGTGTTAATGTATACTGCAGTATAGACATTTTAACAATATTTGTCCTTCCAATCCATGAACATGTAATATCTTTCCATTACTTTGTTTCTAGGTATTTTATTATTTTTGGTGCAATTGTAAATGGGATTGTTTTATTAATTTCTCTATCTGCTACTTCATTATTAGTGTATACAAATACAACAGAGTTCTGCATATTGACCTTATATCCTATGACTTTAATGACTTCATTCATCAGTTCTAGCAGTTTTGGATGGAGTCTTTCAGGTTTTTTTTTTTTTTAAACGTCTATTTATTTTTGGGACAGAGAGAGACAGAGCATGAACGGGGGAGGGGCAGAGAGAGAGGGAGACACAGAATCGGAAGCAGGCTCCAGGCTCTGAGTCATCAGCCCAGAGCCCGACGCGGGGCTCGAACTCACGAACCGTGAGATCGTGACCTGAGCCGAAGTCGGACGCTCAACCGACTGAGCCACCCAGGCGCCCCTCTTTCAGGTTTTTAAATACAGTATCATGTCATCTGCAAATAGTGGAAGTTTTACTTCCTTATTGATTTGGATGCTTGCTTGCTTTATGTATGTATGTATGTATGTATGTATGTATGTATGTTGTCAGATTGTTGTAGCTAACACTTCCAGTACTATGTTGAATAAAAGTGGTGAGAGTGGACCTTCTTGTTTTGTGCCCATCCTTAGAGGAAAAGCTGTCAGTTTTTCCCCATTGAGTATGATGTTTGCTGTGGGTTTTTTACATATGGTCTTTATTATGTTGAGGTATATTCCCTCTTCATCTAGTTTGTTGAGAGCTTTTATCATGAATGGATGTTGTGCTTTGTCAAATCCTTTTTCTGCATCTATTGGAATGATCACATGGTTTTTATCCTTCCTCTTATTGATGTAATGTATCATGTTTGATTGATTTAATGAATAATCAACTAGGTTTGCATCCTGGGAATAAATCCTACTTGGTTGTGCAAGAGTTTTTAAAAGGTATTGTTGGATTCTGTTTGCTAGTGTTTTGTTGAGGATTTTTACATCTGTGTTCA
This sequence comes from Felis catus, assembly GCF_018350175.1. Lineage (NCBI taxonomy): Eukaryota > Metazoa > Chordata > Mammalia > Carnivora > Felidae > Felis > Felis catus. The sequence goes on from NC_058376.1 coordinate 125,203,400, forward strand.
TCAGGCGTATTGACCTGTACTTCTCTTTTCTTTGTGGTGTCTTTATCAGGTTTTGGTATCAGGGTGATACTGGCCTGATAGAATGAATTTGGAAGTTTTCCTTCTCATATTTTTTGGAATAGTTTGAGAAGAATATGTATTAACTCTTCTTTCAATGTTTGGCAGAATTTGCTTGTGAAGCCACCTGGTCCTGAACTTTTGTGTGTTGGGAGTTTTTTGATTACTGATTCAAAATTGGTCTGTTAAAATTTTCTATTTTTTCCTGCTTCAGTTTTGGTAGGTTGTATGTTTCTAGGAATTTATTCGTTTCTTGCGGGTTGTCTAATTTGTTGGCATATAGTTTTTCATAATATTCTCTGACAATTGTTTGTATTTCTGTGGTGTTGGTTATTATTTCTCCTCTTTCATTTGTGATTTTGTTTTAATTTTCTGTCTGTCTTTTTTATAAATCTGGCTAGAGCTTTTTCAGTTTTGTTGATCTTTTCAAATAACCAACTCCTGGTTTCATTGATCTGTTCTTTTTTTTGGTTTCTGTATCATTTATTTCTGCTCTAATCTTCATAGTTTCCTTCCTTCTGCTAATTTTGGGTTTTGTTTGTTGTTCTTTTTCTAGATCCATTAGATGTAAGGTTAGGTTGTCTGAGGTTTTTGTTTGTTTTTTTGTTTGTTTGTTTGTTTTTTGCCCTTCTTAACGTAGGGCTGTATTGCTATAAAATTCCCTCTTGGAACCAATTTTGCTGCACCCCAAACATTTTGTACTATCGTGTTTTCATTTTCATTCACTTCCATGTACTTTTTAATTTCTTTTTTTAAAAAGTTTATTTATTTTGAGAGAGAGAGAGCCTGTGCACACAAGTGGGGGAGAGGCAGAGAGAAAGGGAGAGAGAGAGAGAGAATCCCAAGTAGGCTCTGCACTATCAGTGGGAAGGTTGATGTGGGGCTCCAACTTACCAACTGTGAGATCATGACCTTAACCAAAATCAAGAGTTGGATGCTTAACTGAGCCACCCAGGAACCCCAACTTTTTGATTTCTTATTTGATTTCTTGGTTGATCCGTTTATTATTTAGTAGCATGTTATTTAACCCTTATGTATTTGTGGCCTTTCCAAAGTTTTTCTTGTGGTTGATTTCTAGTTTAAAGCACTGTGGTCAGAAGAGATGCATGATATGACTTTGAATTTGTGATTTATTAAACTGAGATTTAGATTTGGAATTAGAAAACCTTTGCTTAAACTTGACCCTTCCCACTTCTAGCTCTGTGACTATAGACTGATAATATAACCTCTTTGGGGCTTAGTTTTCTCGATTGTGAAATGGGGTAATGCTATTTTTTCGGCAGGTCATATCACCCTAAACATACCTAATCTTCTCTGACCATAGGTTCATTTGGGGATAAAACAATATTATTGGTGGGTAAGTTCTTTGTGAATAAAAATTATTTTCAAGTAAATTATTATTAGAGTTTAGAATGTGTGTGTATACATGTCTGTGTGTGTGTGTATAGTTGATTAAGGAAGAAATTTTAACGTGTCAAAACATTTATAATAAACCATGGTAGCACTACTGCTTCTGAATATTTATAGTATTTTTGATGGTTGGAATAATGCTTTCCAATAGAACTTTCAAGAATAAAAATGTTCTGCATTTGTACTGTCCAGTTAATTAGCCACTCACCTCATGTGCCCATTGAGCACTGGAAATGTAGCTAGTGCAACTGAGGAACTGAATTTTTTATTTAGTTTTAAGTAATTTAAATTGTCACATATGGCAAGTGGCTAATCAGACAACATAGAATGTTTTCATCATGACACATAGTTCTATTAGGGCTAATTTAGAGATTAAATTGGTGAAAAAACTCAACTGACTTCATGGGTCTGGTAGGTATTGTAAATGTCAGAAAGTTGGGTATATGACTGAAGGGAATGATGTGTATCCTACTTAAGGCATTCCCATTTATTTGTAAAATTTTGGTTTTGGATAGCAGTTGCCAGTTTTAATTTCTGAGTTAATACCTGGAGATATTTGCCAATATGGAAAGAGCTGACTTGCTTCAAAGCCTCAAATCCATTTTGAAACTCAAGGTGGTAAACATCATTCATCTACCTACTTGTATACCTAAGTAATTTACCCATCTACATCAGTAATAAGATAAAGGACTTGGGCTATCTTGGCAGTCCCTCTTGTATTCATGATTTACTTATTGTGTTCCTAAAAAGATTGGTAAAAATTATACCCAAGTCAGTGATGTGATAATCTGCATATATGATGAAACAATAACTTGGAATATGTTAATAATAATGTTTAAGTGTTGCTAGGAAGACTGGCAGTGCTCACTTCAGTACCTGCTGGCCAGTCCCCGCCCCCTCCCATATTTTGTTACTTCTCTATTTCTTGGCCTTTATTTTCCTCCCATCTCCTTCAAACTGTTTTATCTATGGCTTCCATACTGGCTACTACTATATTTATTATTGTTTTCAGTCTTACCATGGTGGTCTTACAATAATAAATATAGTAGTAGTAGCCAGGAGCTCGTTTGTTTTCTTTCTTTCTTTCTTTCTTTCTTTCTTTCTTTCTTTCTTTCTTTCTTTCTTTCTTTCTTTTCTTTTCTTTTCTTTTCTTTTCTTTTCTTTTCTTTTCTTTTCTTTTCTTTTCTTTTCTTTCTTCCCCCATCTCTCTCCCTCCCTCCCCCTCCTTTCCTCCTTCCCTCTCTTCATTCCTTCCTTCCTTCCTTCCTTCCTTTTCTTTCCTTCATCCCTTTTCTTTCCTTCCTCCCTTGGAGAAGAATGACTTGAATGGCACCTCAAATTATCCATTTATTCAACAACAACTTATGGAATTCCTGCATGTACCAAGCCCTGTGCTAGGCACTGTGATTACAAGAGTGAATGAGACTAGAGGTAACCTTTATGGTCAGAGAGAGATACAAAAGTAAATAAATAAAATAATTATAATCATAATTTTTAAAAATGAGCACAGGGTTGTGATAGGTAGGTGAGTGAGGCCACTGTAGATGGTATGGTCAATAAACCCTTACTGAGAAGGAGATGAGATTTAAGCTGAGAAAGAGTCATCCATGTGAAGAGCATTTCAGGAAAAAAAAATACATTGTGATGTTCTGGGATGGAGAAAAGGTAGATATTTTAGGAACTGACCCATGCCTGATGAGGCTGGAGTTCAGTGAGTAGAGTGGAAGACAAGGCACAATGTTGTGAAGTGAGATAGGAAGACAGGGCCAGATAAATCAGCACGAGACCGTATTTATATGCCTACGGTGTACATAGTTATACCTGTTACATTAGTAGCATATCACACAAGAACATCTAACAGTTAATAATAGTAAGCAGCAATGGGGCACTTCATGATGTGTATGATGCTTTCCTAAGTGCTTTTCATCTATAAATTATCTTCAAAACATCCTATAAGGCAGGTATAGGCATCATTGCAATTTTGCAGATGAGGAAACTGAGGCAGAGAGAGGCTAAATAACTTCCCCAAGGTCTTATCACTAGTAAGATTAACCAGTGTAATTCAGACGTAGGCAGTCCAGCTCCTGGGTCTGCTTACACTCTTAATTGCTATGTTCTACACTACAGTTTTGAAGGTCCAGTTGGCCAAGCCCAAGTAGTTAAGAGTGACTTTGGCTGAATCAATTGCAGATGGGCAGCCTGGGACTGGAAGTTAGATTTAAAACCTTGATGATTCAAGTTAAAGAATTTTGGCTAGAACATATCATAGGTGATACATTCATAGGGAAAAGCTCCTTGACATTGGTCTTGGCGATGAATTTTTAGACATGACACCAAAAGCAAAGGCAATACAAACAAAAACATACAAATGGGACTGCATGAATTTAAAAAGCTTCTGCACAGCAAAGAAAAAAAATTAACACAATACAAAGGCAAGCTACAGAATAGGAGAAAAACTGGAAACCATATATCTGATAAGGGGTTAATATCCAAAATATATAAGAAGTTGTATAACTCATTAGCCAAAATCCAAATAACCGTATTAAAAATAGACAAAAGATCTGAATGGACATTCTTCCAAAGAAGACATACAGATGGCCAACACGTACATGAGAAGGTGCTCAATGTTACTAATCAGGGAAATGCAAATCAAAACCACAATGAAATATCACCTCACACCTGTTAACATGGCTTTTCTCAAAAAGATAAGAGAGGGATGCCCGGGTGGCTCAGTTGGTTTGCGTCTGACTCTTGATTTCGGCTCAGGTCATAATCTCACCATTCATAGGATCAAGCCTGCATTGGGCTCTGTCCTGATGGCACAGGGCCTGCTAGGGATTCTCCCTCTCCTTTGCTCTCTGCCCTTCCTCAGCTAGCACAAGCACACGTGTGTACTCTCTCTCTCTCTCAAACTACATAAATAGGGACACCTGGGTGGCTTAGTTGCTTTGGCGTCTGGCTTCAGCTCAGGTCATGATCTCATGGTTTGTGAGTTTGAGCCCCACATTGGGCTCTGTGCTGACAGCTCAGAGCCTGGTCCCTGCTTTGGATTCTGTGTCCCCCTCTCTCTCTACCCCTCTCCCACTTGCACTCTGTCTCTCTCTCTCTCAAAATAAATAAACATTAAAAAAGTAAAAATAAAAATAAATAAACATTTTAAAAAATACAAGAAATAGTAAGTATTGATGAGGTTATGGAGAAGAAGGTACTCTTGTACACTATTGGTGGGAATTTCAATTGGTACAGCCATTATGGAGAACATTATAGAGGTTCCTTAAAAAATTAAAAGAAGCACTTCTTGGCATATATCTGAAAGAATCCAAATCAGGGTTTTGAAGACATATCTGCACTCCCACGTTTGTTGTGGCATTAGTCACAATAGTCAAGATAGGGAAACAACTTAAGTGTCTCTCAATGGATTAATGGATAAAGAACATGTGATATCTATCCAGATCTCTCTCTCTCTCTCTCTCTCCATATATACATATACATATACACACACATATACACATATATACACACACACACCATGAAATATTTTTTGATGCTCTATGTATAACTTACATATTACATTAGTTAAGGTGGATAATATAATTTGATATTTGTATGTTTTGTGAAATGATCACCATAATAAATCCAGTTAACGTTCATCACCACACAGTTATAATTTTGTTTTCTTGTGATGAGAACTTTTTAAATTAAATATCTATTCAATTCCAGTACAGTTAATATATAGTGTTATATTAGTTTCAGATGTGCAATATAGAGATTCAACAATTCTGTATATCACCCAGTGCTCATCATGACAAGTGCACTCCATAATCCCCATTACCTATTTCCGCCATCCCCCACCCATCCCTCTGGTAACCATAGTGATGAGGACTTCTAAAAGCTACTCTGTTAGTTGTTTTAAAATATACAATATTATCCCTACCTGTAGTCACCATGCTGTACTACCATGGAATACTATTCAGCCATTAAAGAGAAGAAAGTCCTACCATTTGCAACAACATGGGTGATACTGGAGGGTATTATGCCACGAGAAATAAGTCAGAGAAAGATAAATACTGTCTAGTATCACTTATATGTGGAATCTAAAGGGGAAAAAAGGCTACCCTCAAATTGTAGAATGGTTGTTGCCAAGGACTGGGGATTGGAGAAAGGAGGAGATATTGGTCAAAGGATAAAAAGTTTGAGTTATCAGATGACTAGGTTGTGAGAATCTAATGTACAGCATGATGACTTAGTTCACAATACTATATTGTATACTTGAAATTTGCTGAGAGTAGATCTTAAGCACTCTCACCAAAATAAATAAATAAATAAATAAATAAATAAATAAATAAATAATAAAAATTTAAAAAGTGTGAGGTGATAGATGTGTTAATTAACGATTTTGGTAAATATGCATATCAGATCATCACATTGTACATTTTAAATAAATATAATTTGGCAATTATATCTCAATAAATCTTGGGGGATAATCTCTGTCCTTAGATAGCCTCGGTTTTTTGTAAAAGCTGCGAGTCTCTTTAAAACTCCATCTAGGGGCGCCTGGGTGGCGCAGTCGGTTAAGCATCCGACTTCAGCCAGGTCACGATCTCGCGGTCCGTGAGTTCGAGCCCCGCGTCAGGCTCTGGGCTGATGGCTCAGAGCCTGGAGCCTGTTTCCAATTCTGTGTCTCCCTCTCTCTCTGCCCCTCCCCCGTTCATGCTCTGTCTCTCTCTGTCCCAAAAATGAATAAAAACGTGGAAAAAAAAATTAAAACTCCATCTAGTGTCAACTATACTCAAAAGAAAAAAAAAAAGCAAAACCCTTCATCTGGTTCCTGTTTCCTTCCCTGCACCATCATCTCCAGGCTCTCCTTCTCCATCCTTTTCCTAACACCTCTTTTGTTCCTACTTCAAAATTTATTGTCTCCAGTTCAGGATTATTCATATATTTACCTAAAGCCTCCTCTTTTATTGTAACTTATGACTGCATCTTCTGAAATTTAAGAAAGATAATATGGCTCAACATTTAACCTTTCACTGTTATCTAGTAATTCATGTTTTCTCTTAGAAAACACATCTCTTTTCAGTGTGGAGATTTACGTAATTTGTAATTACTGGCATAAGTGAATTCTGAATCCTTAAAGGGCATTTGTATAAATTCATACTCAGTCCGCTTTTTATCTTCCCTCTTTAAATGTGCTTCCCATTTTTTTTGTTTGTTTTGTGTATGTACATGTATGTGTTTCTTAGGCGAGCGACATCCCTCCATTTTCTGGTTCCTGAGAACTGCAGGGAATTCTGTTGGTTAATCCTTTCCAAGATATACTATCTCTTTTTTCCTGGGCCCGGGGCAGCGGGGCCCTCTGGTGAAGGCTATTAAGGGAAGTCCATAGAGAATTATATTGAAGGAGCCTCTGGCTAATGAGCTTGACCCTGAGACTCTGTGAGTCTTCATCGCCAGTGGCTCATGGGTGACATTTGATGGATGGGGTAAAGTTGCCAGGGGACTGTTTTGCTAAGCTTAAAGAAATGCAATTGATTTACAACTGGACAGAAGTCTCTAGCAGGACTGTATAGCACTTGTGGGGATAATGTACCTATTAGGAATTTTCTAATTAATTAGTAAGGGCAGAGGTCTGACATACAGTCTGAATTAGGAATGTGTTACAGGGGTCAATAATAGTTATGGAAAAAGATGTAGGTGAGGCCAGACTTTGTCAAGATTATAGTGAGATAGGTGTCTGTAGTGGGAGACCACTACTCCCTGTAGTACTATGATTACCTTCACTGTATCTGTTACCATCGACTATTCTTTCTTCTTCTGTCAATCACCTTTTGGGCTTATGCCTTAAATGTCTGAATGCCCTAGTTGTTGTTCTCAGACCACCTCTTTTCTCAGTCTCTACATTCCAGGGGCTCTTACTCACACACCAAGTTACCAGAGCACGCTGGTAGCTGTTAGTATATTCAGCTACCTTCTAGACTTCTCCTTCTCTTCTGATTCGTCTCAGCATCTTGACCTCAGCATATCAAAAGCTAAACATGTTATCTGCCCTTTTCCCCACCTACAACCTTGGTTCCTCCTGTATTTCCTATTTTGGATAAATGGCACTGTCCTCCACCTGGTTGCCTAAGCAATGGTCTTTAGAGGTCATCCTGGACTCCTCCCTCTCTTGTATCCCAAGCTCTGTCTTTTTTGATGCCTGTTTTACCTTTCAATGCTGTTCAATTACTTCCTGGACCCTGGCATCATTGTCTTTCACTTAGACTACCCTAAACTTAACATAGCTTAAAACCATTCAATGACTCATTATTATCACTAGAAATCAAGTATTTACCCCTTAGCTTGGTGTACAGGCTGTTTATGATTCACACTCTGCTTATATTCCCTAATGTCTTAAGCTCCAGCTATATCAAAGGGTCTGTCATTCTTAGAAGATGTCAGAGTATTTATATACCTCTAATTCTGGCACATCCCTCTATCTGCAATGTCTTCTTTCTACCTTCAACTGTAAATTACTGTCTTTCAAAACCCAACCGAGAAGTCACCTCTTCTGTGAAGTCTTCCTACATTAATGGTTGCTCCCAGAGTTAATTGCTTTCTGCTTTGCATTACTTGTATGCCTTGTGTGTATTTTTATTATAGAATTAGTTACATTATATTGATATTTCCTACTTGTTTTTCTTGTTTTTTTTTTTAAATGTTTTATTTTATTTTTGAGAGAGAGAGAGAGAGAGCAAGAACGGAAGGGCAGAAAGAGGGAGAGAGAGAGAATACAAAGCAGGCTCCATGCTGTGAGCACAGAATCCAACGTGGGCCCCGAACTCATGAACCATGAGATCATGACCTGAGCTGAAGTCAAGAGTCAGCCACTTAACTGACTGAGTCACCCAGGTGCCCCTCCTACTTGTTTATCTTAATAAACTTTGAGTTTGTGATTTATCTCTGATACTCTGAATTACACAGCTTCAGAGGAGGTCCCAGAGGAGCCAGACTAAAAAAGCATTAGCAGGAAGCCATAAAAACTGAGCAGAGATGTATCAACTGTAGCACACAATAGGGGATACAAAGTTTATAGTTTGAGTTGGTGCATGTTAACTGACTAATGAAAAAAGATCTAACAGTTTCCAAACTCAACTAAATCTAGAGATGCTACAATATACTACAATGTCCAGTTTTTAACCAAAGCTATGGAAATGCAAAGAAATAGGAAAAATGTGGTCCATACTGAGGAAAAACTCAGTAAATAAAAAAACCGTATCTAAGAAGGACCAAATATTAGATTTAGCAGATAGATACCAAAGCAGCTATAAATATGTTCAAATAATCAAAGAAAAATATTTTTTAAAAGTTTTAATGAATGAAAATATAGGGATCTCATCCAATAAATGTAATATATATTAAAAATCCAGGAGCTGAAAATACAGTCACTGAAATGAAAAGTTCACCAGATGGGCTCAACAGAAAATTGGAGATGGCAAAAACAAACAAAGGAACAAACAAAAACAGCAAAACAAAATCCTAAAACCAACTAACCAACCAAAAAAAAAAAAAAAAAAACCCTAAAAACCAAAGCCAACCACCCAACCAGTGAAAACTAAAACCCGAAACAAAAGAATCCATGAATTTGAAGGTGGATAAATAGAAATTACTCAATCCAAAGATGGAAGAAAAAGGATTCAAAGAAAGTGAATAGAACTTCCAACATTTGTGGGATAATATGAAGTGGTGCAATATGGGCATTGCTTCCCCAGAAGGACAGGTGAGAAAGAGATAAAATATTTAAAAAAACAGTGGTTGAAAACCTACCAGATTTGATGGAAAATACTTCTTTAAGATGCAGGAAATTTAACAAACTATTAGCAGGATGAATACAAAGAAAACTACTTTTAGGTACATTGTACTTAAACTGCAAAGATAATTTTTTCATGCTAGAGAAAATAATACATATATAAAGGGGAATAATGATATAACAAAGGGCTGACTTGTCATCAGAAGCAGTGGAGGCCAGAAGATGTTAGAACAACATTTTCAAAGTACTGAGGAAAAAAAAAAAAAAAAACAACTATCACCTAAGAATTTCATATCCAGTGAATATATTCTTTAAAATAAAGGCAAAATAAGGACATTTTCATACAAAAACTGGGAGAAATTATTGCCAGCAGACCAGTGCTATAAGAAATGCTAAAAGAAGTTCTTCAAGATAAAAGGAAATAACACTAAATCTATAGGAAGTGATAAGGAAATGAAGAATATATGTTATATAACACATTTAAAAAGATATGTAACTTAAAGCGAACATTATTTTCTAAATTTATTTTTGTAAAATTCAAGCATAACAGTGTTATATTCGTTTCAGGTGTACAATATAGTGACTCAGCAATTCTATACATTAGTGCTCATCATGATGAGTATACTCTTAATCCCACCCACTCTCCTCTCTCTGGCAACCGCCAGTTTGTTCTTTATATTTAAAAGTCTTTTTCTGTTTGTCTTTTTTTTTCCCCTTAGTTCATTTGTTTTGTTTCTTAAATTCTATATATTAGTGAAATCATATGGTATTTGTCTTTCTCTGACCTACTTCACTTAGCATTATACTCTTCAGGTCCATCTGTGTTTTTGCAAATGGCAAGATTTCATTCTTTTTTAAGGCTGATTGTTACTCCATTGTGTGTGTGTGCGTGGGGCGGGTATTGGTTTCAGGAGTAGAATTTAGTGATTCATTGCTTACATATAACAACCTGTGCTCATCATAACAAATGCCCTCCTTAATACACATCACCCATTTAGCCCATCCCCACCCCCCACATCCCTCTATCAACCTTCAATTTGTTCTCTATCATTAAGAGTCTTTTATGGTTTGCTTCCCTCTCTCTTTTTATCCTTTACCATATGTTCATCTGTTTTGTTTTTTAAATTCCACATGTGAGTGAAATCATATGGTATTTCTCTTTCTCTGACTGGCTTATTTCACTTAGTATAATACACTATAGCTCCATCCAAGTCATTGCATATGGCAAGATGTCATTCTTTGTGATGACTGAGTAATATTCATACAATATACAAGATATTGTATATATATTCCACCTCTTCTTTATTCATTCATCTGTGGATGGACATTTAGGTTGCTTCCATATCTTGGTTATTGTAAGTAATGCTGCAATAAACACAGGGGTGGATGTCTTTTCAAATTAATGTTTTCATGTGTTGGTGTTATAGTGGTGAGCATAGCTGCCTTCCAAATTAATGTTTTCGTTTTCTTTGGTAAATACTCAGTGGTAGAATTACTGGATCATGTGATATTTCTATTTTTAATTTTTGAGGAACCTCCATGATGTTTTCCACAATGGCTGCACCAGTCTGCATTTCTACTGACAGTGCATGAGGGTTCCTTTTTCTCCACATCCTCACCAACACTTGTTATTTCTTGTGTTTTTTATTTTAGCCATTCTGATTGATGTGAGGTGATACAGTGTTCTGATTATAGTTTTGATTTGCAGCTCCTTGATAATGAATGATGTTGAACATCTTTTCATGTGTCTATTGGCCATCTGTTTGTTTTCTGTGGATAAATGTCTATTTATGTCCTCTGCCCAATTTTTAATTGGATTATTTAGGGGGTTTTGCTGTTTGCAAAAATTATTATACTGCATTATTCTGTTTATAATGTATATAGTTATATCTGATGACCATAGCCCTAAAGAGGGGGGAGGTAAGTAGAAATACACTGTTGCAAAGTTTCTATATTATATGAAGTAATTCAATATTACTTTAAAATATATTGGGTTAAAATTTAAGTTCAACCACCATAAAATAATGCAAATTAATATAGCTTTAAAGTCAATAAAAAATGAATGCAATGTTAGAAAACATTTGATTAACATAAAAGAATGCAGGAAAGGAGGACCAGGAAGAAAAAATAAACAAGACAAATAGAAAATAGCAAAATGACAGACCTAGATACAACTATAGCAATAGTTATATTAGGTATAAATGGGCTAAATATTCCAATCAAAAGACAGAGATTGTTAGACTAGATTAAAATAAGCAAAAGCCAAGTATATTCTATGAAAAAGACATGTTTTATTTATTTGTTGTTATATTATTTTTTGAATAAAAGACACATTTTAAATACAAAGATGACACAAATGGGTTAACAGAAAAAACATGGAAGAAGATATACTAGGCAGGCCCTAAAAAATAAAGTTGGAGTGGTATTTGTATCAGACGAAATTCCCTCAGGACAGGGAATATTACAGAGACAAGAGGGACACTTCCTGATAATAGAGTTAATACTTCAGGAATTTTTAACAACATTAAATGTGTATAAACTTAGTGAAAAACAGTAGTAGGTAATAATAATTATTAGGACCTTAACCTTTTCAAAATTAACAAACTTTTTTCAAAAGTATTTGAAGAGTATGTCAAAAGTAACAAATAGTTAACAAATATTGTAGTGACAAAAGGGATGTATATTATCTGGGCACAGACTCATTTCATCATTTCAATATACAAATGTTCAAATCATCCTTCTAATGATTTTCAGTAAAGAAAATTCCTACACCATTCTTATTGATGAATTGGTCACATTTAACGCACTTTTTCAATGTTTTTACACATTTTATTTTTTCCTTAAACCTCACTATTTATAGGTATTTGAAACCCAGGAAAATAAAGTTCATTTCCTTCATCTTTATGATGTTCTTTCATGTTTTGGTACAACCAGCCAACTCTTACTCAAGACAAGATTATTCTTTCCTTTTTCTTGATGAACAGAAATACATCCAAATAATTCACACATATCTCCTTACTAGCACATTCATTCTTTTATATTTCTTCAAAAGTGGAATATGCATGTTAATAAAACTCAAGGATATGTGTGAATTCTTTTTAATATATTAATTGATACCTACTTTATGATGTAGAAAAAGAATACAGGTAAATGAAAATTATATTGTTCAGGAATTCAGATGTTATTTATCAATTTAAAAAGTAATATCAATTTGAGATCTTAAAGTTAAACAAGGATATGAAAATTACAGGTTTGAGTTACACATTAAGTTATTACAATTTGTAACATTAAAAAGTTTTAGTAGCATAACGTTTTTAAAAGTGTTAACACTACTACTGCAACTTTATTTAACAAATTTTTATAGTCTTAAACAATTTGTAATAATTTTCACTCACAAAATCAATATAGGAAATTTAGAAAATTTTAATCATGAGGAAATTGTACCTTGTGCAAACTAGAATATTGTACTTACTTTTTTTTTTTAATTTTTTTCAACGTTTTTTATTTATTTTTGGGACAGAGAGAGACAGAGCATGAACGGGGGAGGGGCAGAGAGAGAGGGAGACACAGAATCGGAAACAGGCTCCAGGCTCGGAGCCATCAGCCCTGAGCCTGACGCGGGGCTCGAACTCACGGACCGCGAGATCGTGACCTGGCTGAAGTCGGACGCTTAACCGACTGCGCCACCCAGGCGCCCCACATTTTATTTTATTTTTTGAGAGACAGTATGAGACACAGCATCAGCAGGGGAGGGGCAGAGAGAGAGGGAGATACAGAATCCAAAGCAGGCTCCAGCTCTGAGCTGTCAACACAGAGCTCAATGTGGGGCTTGAACCCATGGACTGTGAGATCATGACCTGAACTGAAGTCAGATGCTCAACTGACTGAGCCGCCCAGGTGCCTCATAAAGATTTTTTAAATCATGTTTAGAAGCTCTGATTATCTCTCTTATCTTATAAACTAGTAACCAAGGCCATCAACTTAATTTATAGGTAAACTTTTTTTCCAGTTTGTTTCTTTTTGAGAGAGAGAAACAGAGTGTGAGCTGGGGAGAAGCAGAGAGAGAGGCAGACAGAATCTGAAGCAGGCTCCAAGCTCTGAGCTGTCAGCACAGAGCCTGATGTGGTGCTTAAACCCACAAACTGTGAGGTCGTGACCTGAGCCGAAGTTGGAAGCTTAACCTACTGAGCCACCCAGGCACCCCATAAACTTTTTATTATTTATTAGAGCTACAAGAGAAATAGAAAATTTTTCCTTGGAAGAGACAAAATAAACAAAATATTAGATTTAAATTTTTTTCTTTAGGAAACCCTTGAGTTTCTTTTTCAAATTTATATTAGTATTTAATTTATCATTTCCCCTCTTTAAAAGTCAATAAGAAGAGAAGTTACCACATTAGATTTTAAGAGACCTTGTAATCTGATTTATTCCTATTTTATATTAGATATGTTTATCTGGATTAGATGTTCTTAGAGTTGAACAGAACAATTTCTAAAAGACTCTTTGATCTTCAAAGTTTCTCAAGGAAGCACGAAAAAGAATTAAAAAAAGGAAGTGAAAGGGACTGGTTATAAACTGATATGGAAAATACTACAGGTTACTAAAGGAGGCTTAGATACAGGAAAATATATTTTCATACACACACACACACACACACACACACACACACACACACACACACACTATAAGGCAATGGGGGAGAGAGCCAGGGAAGGAAGAAGGGACGGAGGGATTGAGACTATGGCTGGTTTAAACAATTTAGGACCTTGATAATTCCATGAAGGCCATATGAATAAAAGCTATTACTTATTAATTCCCTAAGGAGGGTGATTTTTATATTGAATTGATATGTCTTTTTGTCAGGCAAAGAAGGGAATTTCCTCATAGGGTTTCTTCCCTTCTTGTTCCAAGGCACCCATTTCATTCTGGGTCTTCTGAGAAGCAGATAGCAAAACTGAAATTCCTCCAAAGGTAAAGGGAGAGCAGGAGATAGGGAGAGCCTTCAGACTGCTGTGTAAGTTTGATACCTGTGAAAGGAGGGAGGAGGAGTGGAAAATTTTGGGTATAAGGAGCCTCAGCCCACAGTGCAGCTCTGAGAAAATGTCAGCCAAGCTGTGGAGGAGTCCCAGAGCAAAGATTGCCTGTTAGAGGAGTCCTATCCTGGACAGGAATGTCCCACATTTAGTAACCCTACATTGGTAAGTATTGGCTAGAACCTACCTGGGGAATGTGGTAGATCTTGAAAATGGGGCAGATAAATTGACTGCATTCCCTTCAGAGGTTCTCTCTCAAAGGGAGATCTGAGCCACTCTTGTGGCTGTACCACAGAACCTCTCTAGTGAATAGTTTGAGTTGCTGCTGCAACTGCAAATTATCCTCGGTGAAGTTATGACATGTAGAAAGATAGATGCAAGAATGAGAATACATAAGACAAAGTTCTTCAAGGAAGTAGCACAGTTTGCTGACAGACATGGCTGATCATTGGTTTGACACTAGGTCAAGCTGATCCTGACTTCTAACTCAAGAAGTCATCAGCCCTTTGCAGGGTAAAGTGTATGGAAGGAAGAGCTCTCTCAAAGCCAAATTCTCATACTCAGAGTAGACTGAGAAATATTCTTAATAGTTTTTGATGGTGATCCAAGGCAAATTTTGTCTTTAAAAGAATGCCAGTCTATTGAGACCTTTATTCAGTGGCTTTCCAGGCCACATTGAAAGACACAATTGTGAAACCTATATCCATCTTCTACTCTCTAGACTTCTTATAGATAAAAGAAGATAGATAAAAGACAGACATACAGATCTAGACTTCTTATAGACAGACATACATCTAGACTTCTTATAGATAAAAGAAGATAGATAAAAGACAGACATACAGATGATTAGTGACAAATCATGGCTGTACCTTCATCAACTAAAAAGGAAGTCAAACATTTTCCCTATACTTTTTCTAAAAGTTTTAAAGTTTTTCATCATTAATTTACTTTGAGTTTTATGTGTGTGTAGATAGGGATTGAATTTACTAAGTAGTCCTTCCTTTCCCTAGTGGTTGTCCCTAATATACCAAGTTTTAAGGTATGCATTGCTCTGTTTTTGAGTTCTCTCTTTTACTCTGTTTGTATATTTGGCCGTATTTACACCAATGTCCTATTCTTTTAATAATTCTAATGTTAATTGTATTAATTGGGTAATTTGTATCTCATATACTTACAGATGTTTTAATCTGCTGGACTTGTCTTTATTTTATGTGACAAAATCTGTAACTGTGATAGTGTATTTGTCAATTTCTTTTTATAGTTTTACCACTTTTTGATTTATATAATTTGAGCATATTTTTCTAGGAAGATGTATGATTAGAATTGTTATATCTTCCTGCTAAATCAAACCTTTCATTATTATGTGGTGATATATGATCCTCATAATTTTTTTTTGTGTTAACATCTATTTCATTTGGTATTGTTATAACTACTCTGACTTTTGTTTTGAATTTTCTCGTAATGCTCTTTCCCATCTTTTTACTTTCAGTCTTGTGAGTCATATGTATTATGATTCTTCTCTTGTAAATTATACTGGTAAGTTTTTTTTTCTGGTTAGTGTGATAATCTCTGTATTTAATTGAGAAATATGTTTTGTGATTACTAATATATTTGGACTTATTTCTGCTTGGAGAAAATTCTAAGTCAATTTCTTCTGTTTCTACATATATTTCAAAAGAGGCATTGAGTGCTTTTTGTTCCAAATTATCTTTTCAAGGATATTTGTGTAGTGAACAACCTCAGAAGATAGAGAGTGTTTCCCTTTAGAACAAAGGACAGTTTTACTTACATCTTTGGAGGACGGAAATGGTTTCTCTCTCCAGAATAAAAAGCAAGAATGATTAATATCAATCATAAAACACTCAGGTTTCATAGTCTCAGGGTTCCCGTCCTGTGACACAACCTACTTCATGTGCAAGTGTCACTTGACATCTTCCTGTCATGCTGTGGGAGTTCTGGTTTTGGGAATAGGCACAAAATTGCTGATACACTGGCTACTGCTACTGCTCTGGGTAGTAAGTCATCTCTTGTCTTTGACTCAGGAGTCACATGTCTTCTACTGGAATCCAAGAAAACTGTGGCAGGCTAACTTACCAGTTTGTAAGTAGGATACAATTTCAGACTTCATGATCCTTGACAATTTCTCCAATACTATTTAGTGTTTTTTTTTTTCCATTTGTCTTTCCCATCCTATTTCCTTCCTTCTTTTCTTGTTTGCCTTCTTTTGGTTCAATGAAGGTATCCCTCCCACATTCTTTTCCTCTCCATTGGTTTGAAAGCTAAAAGTACTCCATTTATATTTTATACTATTCTCCTAGTACTTAGAAGAATAACTCTGATCACCCATTCCTGACATGTAGGCTGTTTATGTTCAATATTTAACTATGTTTCATGCTTTTTCTCAACCTTACAAATTAAACATCATCATTGCCATCATTATTGCATAGATTCAGTACTTGTTTAGGTTTATTTACATATTAACTAATTTATTTACTCAACATCTCTTCTTATATGTCAGGTCTTTCTTCCTCTTTCACTTGCTAGTTAAATTACAAAACATCAAAGATAAAGAGAACATTTTAAAAGTAGCCACAGAAAAATGGGAGATCAGCCTCAAGTGAATAAAAATTAGATATGAATCTACAGATATAGGAAACCCAACATATAATAAGCCATAAAAACAAAAAGAAAGCCATGCTTAGGCATGAATTTGAAAATGTTTTTTCAAAATGTTTTTATTTTAAAATGTCTTTATTTGGTTCTCATTGTGGAAGTGGTTTTTCTGGGTATTCATTTCTAGATTGATAAATGGTTTTTTTGAACATATTGAAGTATCATTCTACTGCTGTGTTAATTGTTGATGTTTAAGCGTCTTCTGTTCATCTAACAGTCATTCTTTTGAAGGAGATCTGTCTTTTTCTGTTGCTGCTTTTAATATGTCCTCTTTATCTTTGCTGTTTTTAGAAGTTTACTATAATGTATCTAAATGTGAACTTTTTATTTATATGCCTTGGTATATGTTGGGCTTCCTGTGTCTATAGATTCATGTTTTATAGGTGGTCTGGGAAATTTATGTCTTTGATTTTTACCTTTTTACCATTCTGTTTTCTTATTCTGAAACTCTGGTTACATATGTTCTCTCCTCCATATTGCTTAACCTCTCTTTTATAAGTTCTACTTCCTTTGTTTCTCTGTGCTGCAATCTGGGTAATTTTTTTTACATCTATCTTCCAATTCATTTTCTTTTTTTAATGTTTTTTTTTTTGAGAGAGTGTGAGTGGGTAAGGGGCAGTGGGGGGATGTAAGCAGGGAAGGGGCAGAGAGAGAGGGAGGGACAGAGGATCTGAAGTAGGCTCTGGGCTGATAGCAGTGAGCAGCTTGATGTGGGGCTTGAACTCACAAACTGTGAGATCATGACATGAGCTGAAGCTGGACGCTTAACTGACTAAGCCACCCAGACACCCCCAATTCACTTTCTTTTCAGCCCTGTATAACTGCTTTACAATCTATCCAGTGAGTTTTCAAATTGATTATATTTAAATATTAAGGTTTTATTCAATTCCTTTATCAAATCATTTTTATAGTTTCTTTTCTTTGATAATTTAACATTTCTATCTCCTTTTTATTTATTTATTTATTTATTTATTTATTTATTTATTTATTTATTTATTTATTATATGTAATTTATTCTCAGATTGGTTTCCATACAACACCCAGTGCTCATCCCAACAGGTGCCCTCCTCAGTGCCCATCACCCACGTTCTCCTCTCCCCCACCCCCATCAACCCTCAGTTTGTTCTCAGTATTTAAGAGTCTCTCATGGTTTGCCTCCTTCCCTCTCTGTAACTTCCCCCCTCCTTCCCCGCCCCACTGGTCTTTTGTTAAGTTTCTCAGGATCCACATATGAGTGAAAACATATGGTATCTGTCTTTCTCTGCCTGACTTATTTCACTTAGCAGTTCCATCCACATTGCTACAAATGGCCAGATTTCATTCTTTCTCATTGCCAAGTAGTATTCTATCCCCTTTTTAAAAAGCACTTTGAGGCATCTGGGTGGCTCAGTCAGTTCAGCATCCAGCTGTTGATTTCGGCTCAGATCAAGATCCCAGGGTTGTGGGATTGAGCCCTACATAGGGCTCCACACTGAGTGTAGAGCAAGCTTAAGTCTTTGTCCTTTGTCCTTTGTCCTTCTACTCTGCTGGCACTCTCTCTTTCTATTTAAAGTAAAAAATAAAACAAAAGCAAAAATGCTTCATACAGAGTTACTTTATAAGCTGTAACCGAAATTTCAATAACTGAAGTACTTGTGTGGAGGGATGTCTAAATTTATGGTTTGTTATTTTTTGCTGAATCTCCCTCATGGTGACTCATTTCTTTGTGTGATTTTTTTTTTCATTTTTAATTGTCAGTTCATGTTTGGTCCAACTTAATCTGTGTGAATCCTGAGGAATTAAAGAATGTTTCCTTTATTTTTACCAGGTGCAACAGAGTTTTATAAATGTTGACACTTTAATTTCTAGACTGAGAGGGTTGCTGACCTATAGATACTATACATTTGAACTCCAGATCTGATTGTGAGAGCCTAGGGTAGCAACTTTTCTGGAGAGACTAGTATAATTATCATGATTGTTGTTATTGTTGCTGCTATTGTTATTATCTACATGGAACCATCAGAGCAGAGTTCTTCCAGGCTTCCTTTGGTTGGCAGGTAGGTAATTTTACCCCTTATTTCATCAGTGATGTCACTCTTTTCAAGGGTTTTGGCATCATGTGAGAGACTTGGGCATATTTCCCACATTTTCTTGAGCCAAAGGTTTATTCTTTCATTTCCCTGCACAGTAGTTAATCCCCAAGGCATTGGTTTCTGAATTGGCAATTTTCCTTAGGGCTTCACAAAATTTTCCTTCTGGTCATCACTTATGGGTTGTTTTTGTTTTTAAATTTCAGCTTATGCTGTTTTATATTGACTTTAGATAGATTTTTTTCTTATTTGGAGTGCATTTATATGTTTATGTGCTTGTTGTAACATATTCAGGACCTAGTCAAGTTAAAATGGGAAGGCATTTTGGAATTTCTGGTTTTCCGGGCTGTTAGAAGGGAAGTCTCTTGCCTTAAACTTTTTCATTTAATAAACCATTTCTTCTTTATTAGTTTATTTTCAAGCTAAATATAAATTTAGAACTTTTGTGTGTGGATGAAAGCCAGGGAAAAATCATTTCAAAATCAATGATTTACAGTTTCCAGAATCTACCTTCTTAGTTGAAATTGAGACTATTTTGACCATCTCTAATATCTAGATAACTTTCCTGTTCTCCATGATACCATAAAAATTATCAATTGGTGAAATTGTTGGGCATTTGCTTTGCTTTTCTTAAGGTCTTCCTATGTATTTCATTTGGATCTTAAAGTTTTCTCATACTATCCCCATATCTCTTAGAATTCAGTTTTTCTTACCACTGGCTTGAAGATTATTCCTCTTAATAGAAAAGATAGAGGTCTTGTTAATACACAAATTGTGGAAGAGTTGGCAGATGAAACATTACTTTATAAATGGCTTATCTTGTCAATAAGAGAAATCCATAGAGTTTTTGGTCTTATGCTTCTATGGCTCTCAGTCATTCAATTTGGTATGTATCCTTCCTAACTTGACCTTCTGCATGATGTTGACATCTAGGTGGTTTTTCAGGGCAACTGCAGAAAGGGCCTCCCTTTCTGAGTGGTTCCTGCTACTTCTGGGTGAATTTCTCCTAAAGGAGAGTGTTCTCTATTCTCCTGATATCTGGTCCCCATTGTAAGCTCTCTGTTTTGATAGTGGAATCATGGGGGCTCTCATATCTGAGTTTTAAAAACTGGAGTTCCTCTTAAGTGTTACAAGATCCTGGTCTGGGGCACAACAATTGAAGCTTTAGGAATAAAATGCTGGTGTGTGTGGGCATGTTGGGCAGGTTCTGCAAAGTTGGGAAGCAGAGTAAGGACAAAGACATTCAGCCTGTGGCTCTGGACTCCAAGTTTGAGCTCTATCAGGTTTCAGGTAAAGCTAGGCACATAGGTGACTGGATACCATAGTAACACCCTGAAGCTTGAAGTAATAGTACAGTGTCCAAGGCAGGAGCCTCTTGGTTGCTTGAGACCTGCTGTTGTTTTTAAGGTAGCTAAAAGCTTTATGCCTCACCCTAGTGCCTGTAGTTTAAAGCAGTGGCCACACTGGTTTCCTCATGGTCATTACTCCTTAGTGGAGGCAGCCTACATGGATTAAAGGGAGGGTCAAGAAGATGTGGCCACTCCAGAGACCCTAGCTTCCTCTTTTCATTTTGTCATTATTTTTCACACAGAATTGGGCAGGGATCCTGCTCACAGGGTCCCCAAAGGACAAAGGTAGACCACATTTAGGTAATGGTAGGAGCATTTGCTTGAATTCTGTTGGGATGACATGATATCATTAAAGGAAAGGAAGAGATGAGGAAGTCTTTCATCTCACTGCATTTTTTTTTTTTTTTTTTTTTTTTTTTTTTTTTTTTTTTTGCAGCTGCAATGGTAGTTGTGTGCTAGTGTCTGAGTATGGCTTATTTGTCCAGGAGTAAATGACATGGTATCAAATTTTTCTGCGCGTGTCTCTATCTTCCTGCATTAGAACAAGAGTAGTTTTAGGGACACTGGTTTTTTTGTTTTTTTGGGTTTTTTTTGCCTTAAAATCATGACTTCCTCTCATCCCCTTAGTGGGTGGGGCCTTAGGCAGTTTCCTCAATCATTCCAAGTTTTGGTTTCCTCATCTGTAAAATGAGGACGATAACAATAGTACTTAGCTCATAATGTCATTTTGAAGATCAGTGCATGTTGAATGAATTCTGCAATGAATGAAGCATATTTTCCTTCTACTTTTATTTCCTTTCAAGAAGTTCAGGCTGGATGGTCTTAATGTTGTCAAACCATGTGGGATTGTGTGCAGTGTTCTGAGTTCTCCCATCAGGAGTGGTTGGAGAGAGAAGCCAGTGACTCACCCTTTCTTGACCTCCCCATTCTTCTCTCTCACACCTGGATCCTCACGTGTTGGAAGCTGGCTAGGGGTGGGGAAACCCCACGCTGCTGAAAAACTGCCTTTAAAGTCTTCAGAACCAAAGGCAAGGAGCCAGAATCAAAGATTACCTTGTTTTTTGGAGTGTATCACTGGCTATTGTCCCCATCAAACAAAGCCCTTTCATCAGAGGTTCTTTAAAACACTTTTTTTCCCTCCTTTATTTTGCTTTGAAATAAGCTGGGCAACAATTAATTTCAGAGAGAGAGAGAGAGAAAGATAATTCAACAAGGATCTATTACTACTCTCAGCTTCTATTGCTGTAATGAAAATCTATTTCCTTTCCCTTTTGTGTCCCATATAATTTAATGCCCATTTTATTAATGGTCTGAAATAATTACGGAACCCTTTGTGATTCTCAAGTATGTTTCATTTAATTGTGCAATAAATGCCTAATCTCTTCCTCCATCTGAAGCTATTATGGCGTTAAAATTAACAATTATGCAGCAATGCGCCGGGGTCCATAGAAATCACTCCAGATAACTAGACATATATAAATCATTCATGAGAACAATTTCTGAAAAGAGACGGAGGGGAAAAAAAATTGTGTTGAAAATGACATTGGGAAGCCAAGGGCCCAGCCTGTAAGAAGATAGTAACACCTTTAAAAAATCTTTTTTCTTTCCTTTTTTGTTATTATTATTTTATTAATTGTGTATGTGGCATAGCCCTCCCCCCCCACTTCTATTAGCCTGACAGATATTTTCAGAATTAATTAACTGTTAGCTCTGAGGATAAATTGTTCATTATCAATTTCCCCCCCTCTTTCTTTCTTTCCTTTTATAGTTTTTCTTTTTCTTTCAGGCCAGCAATTACACTCCCTGCCTTTCTCCAGCAGCTCCTGTTCTGCACAGCTATCCAAATGGGGAAAGTGCTTTTTCTTTCAGCCCTATTCACTTCTCCTCTTTTCCCTTTTGTGGGATTTAATAACCATGGCTGATAGGCTCATGCTGGACAGAGAGGTTAAGTTTGTTGTCTCAGCACTTTGCTGACAGGGGACAGTGCAGGAATTCTGTAACTTCTAGCCAGCCCTGTGGAGCTGCCTATAGCCTGGCCCACATACGCATAACCTCTAAATAGTGCTCAGGAACCCTGCTGCCCCAAACATCCTGCTTAAATAAGAATACCTCCATTGATGCTGCTAGAGCCACCTCTATATTCCTGAGTCTTAAGAGATTCCCAGCAAATATCTTCCAACTCACACCCTAGTTTAGCATAGGCATGTGTGTATACACACACACATGCACACACACATACACATGCATGCGTGCACATAGACATGTGCACGCATGCTATGGAGCAGTGGAGCAGGGACAGAAAACCAAGGGTCTGCAGGGCTATGCAGGAAATAAAGATGAGTGAAATGGGTGGGTTGGGGCTGTGGCAAACTGGAGATCCCATGCCCTGCCTGGAGGGGGCAGTTGTTACCCAGCTTCCAAAGATTTTTAGGCATGTGGGCCCAGTGTGGCCAACTCTTCTGATATTTCCAGAAAAGCCTGAAATTTTAATGTGTAACCTACCAACTAATTGTTGATAACCAATATAGAAAATTTTAAAACAGCATGGGCTAAACGGGCAGGAAGAATTCTGCATAAATCTAGAAGACTGATGTTTATTTCCAGAATTTGGTTCAGAAGAAGGTTTGTAGAAGGGACAGGCTAAGTATGCTGTCCCTTGGCTGTCCATGCTTTGCAGTTACCAGGCTTGAGTCTTTTGTGTCTAAGGAATGCCTGAGGTTGTTCTGAAGGTTGAGCTTTCTAAAGAAGATATGGGGCTGGGGAGAGGGGTGTCATATTGGATTTCCTGTCAAGTGTAACCAATTCTAAAGCATTAGTCTAAGCACCAAAGAGTCATTAGGGTTGTAGTTAAGAGTGACAGGTATGTCTGTGCTCATGTTCCTGATGATTTCACAAATTATTTGGCTAAATATTAATTGAGAGCTCATGGATTTAGAGTTCAAATGTATTTGGTGCAATAATGCTAGAAATCAGCTCTACTGGTACTAGTTAACATTTACTGAAAGCATACTAAATATTAGGCACTAATCCATGTAATTGATATTAAATTAACTCATTCAGTCTTCTTTATAACATTATGAGGTAGGTATTATCATCATTCCCATTTTGCAGGTGAAGAAATTAAGTTAAAAAACAGGCATCAAACAATTCAGCATAAATAGCAAAGGCAAGATTCAAACCCACGGCCACTTGACCCCGGAGCTTGAGCTCTTTAAAACATTTTTAAAAAATTTTTATTGGGGCGCCTGGGTGGCGCAGTCGGTTAAGCGTCCGACTTCAGCCAGGTCACGATCTCGCGGTCCGTGAGTTCGAGCCCCGCGTCGGGCTCTGGGCTGATGGCTCAGAGCCTGGAACCTGTTTCCGATTCTGTGCCTCCCTCTCTCTCTGCCCCTCCCCCGTTCATGCTTTGTCTCTCTCTGTCCCAAAAATAAATAAACGTTGAAAAAAAAAATTAAAAAAAATTTTTTTTTATTTATTTTGAGAGAGAAAGAGAAAGAACAGGGGAGGGGCAGAGAGAAAGGAAGAGAAAGAATCCAAAGGAAGAGAGAGAATCCCAAGGTCAAATCCCAAGTGGAGCTTGAACTCACAAACTGTGAGATCACCACCTGAGCCAAAATAGAGTGTTGGACACTTAACTGACTGGGCCACCCAGGCGCCCTCCTCAGAGCTTGGGCTCTTAACCATTGTGTTAAAATGCCTCCATGCCTAGCGATTGGTAGAAATGAGCAAGAACAAACACAAGGTAGGACATGACTGGAGAAAATTCAGTAAATAATAGCAATAAAAGTACATCTATGCACAGCTAAGCAGTTCCTAAAATGTTTTAATATTCATTACCTAATTGGGAGACAAATTTTAACTATTATGAACAACACACTGATAATGTGTGTTAATATCATGGTACTTCTCTCTTCACACACCGTCAGGATTATTTTCTTAAAATTAATAGACATGGAACTGTCCTATAAAAAGATCTAAAACTGTACAAAGAACTTAGATCTATGTTGTTGAATTGCCCTTCAGAAAATTTGCATGTGTCTTGCCCCACCACCAAGTCTGCATCAGTTTTACTGGATGCATAATATTCCCTCACAAAGTGCAGATAAGCTAACGTCGAAGTTCATGGTTTCATCTAGCTCTTACTTAAATCTGCCTTCTCAAATTAACCTGATTCTTTCTTTCGAGGTTAAGTTTCATACTGAAATGAAACTTCCCTGCCAGAATAACAACTCTCACAGGTTGGCACTTTGGGACACAGGGGAAGTCTGACATCCAAATCCTTTTGAAGAGCCTTTCTACTATTTCAATATTCTTTAGTTACCTTGTATGAATAAAAGGGCAGGAGTTAGGTTGCCTTCTTAGCATTTCTAGCTAGCTATTTTACTGTAGTCTTTGTCTCTTTTTATAAGTACTACCCCTGGTTTTCTCCTCTGGCAAAAAAAGAACCATCTTGCCCATGCATTTGCATGTATATAGCCTGGAGCCACCTTAGTAATGTTTTTTTTATTTAAAAAAATTTTGGGGGTTCCCGGGGTGGCTCAGTTAGTTAAGCGTCCGACTTCAGCTCATGTCATGATCTCCTGGTTGGTGAGTTCGAGCCCCGGGGTTCTGTGTCTCCCTCTCTCTCCGTCTCTCCCCCAGTCATGCTGTGACTCTCTCTCTCTCTCAAAAATAAACATTAAAAAAAATTATTTTTATTTTATTTTATTTTATTTTTTATTATTTTTATATTTTATATTTATTTTTATTATTTTATTATTTTATTTATTTTTGAGAGAGAAAGAAAGATAGAGCACAAGCAGGGGAATGGCAGAGAGAGAGGGAGACATAGAATCTGAAGCAGGCTCCAGGCTCTGAGCTGTCAGCACAGAGCCCAACACTGGGCTCCAACGCACCAACCGTGAGATCATGACCTGAGCTGAAGTCGGACGCTAAACCGACTGAGCCACCCAGGCGCCCTGCCTGTAGTAATGTTTTAATTCAGAATTTTGTGATTTTTCTAGTTGATGGGATCTAAACTATTCAACAAATGTGGTACTGAATTTTGTTATTAAGCTCCTGACTCAGATTTCTAACTGTACATTTTGCTTAAAGCTAAAATGCCTTTAAAGAAACACATTAACTGTTTCAACAGAATATACACTTCTAAACAATAAATCGCGCGGGACCTGCTTTAAGTTGTAGAATATCTATCTCACCCCTGAAGACCTTTAAAAAATAGGATAATAATAAAAGCTGACATTTATTGAGCACTTATGATCTGGGAGGCACTGGGCTTTGCAAGCATTAATTTATTTGCTTTCACAGTAATCCTACGAGGCAGAATTTTTTTTTTTTTTTAATTTTTTTTTTTATCCTATTTAACAGATAAGGAACCAAAGCTTAGAGTGTTTAAGTAATTTGCCCAAGGTCACACAGGTAGTAGATGGAAGAGCCTATATCCACCACAAGTCTGTCTCTTAATCACTGTGTTAGAGCACACAGTGTCTTGATTGGGGTGGAAACAGTCCTGGGGACAAAGACATTGCGACTCCAGGCCACGGTGAATTCTGAAGTGAGTGCAGAGGCCCTTACCTACATGTGCATTTTGAGGAGTAGATATGTGCTTTTGAGACCCACTTAACAGCCTGATGGGGTACCAGAGAATGGACACGAGAGGCACGGGGCCTGCCTTTCCCACCACTGCAAAGGCCTGGGGTCCAGAGGGGGTTCTCTAAGCCTGCCACGATCTTGGGAATGGTAATATATTCCTCTCAGAGGCAGAATTCAGGGGCGACACATTATTACCTTTCCTAGCAATTGTTTTGTTTAATTTCCATTTTAAAATGTATTTCCTGTGAGAATGAACTGACTGGAATTCATTTATGCCAGGGAGGGAAGGTGAATTTCTTATTAACTCTCCTAGGTAATGGGCAGCTGCAGCTTGGGCGGTGGGAAGGCCTGATTTACTCGTGGCTGGGGAGGGTGGGGGAACACTCAGAGAGCAGCCCAGGCAGCAAGCAGAGTGTTGTGGGCCCTGGCGATGGGGTGTGGAGGGCAGCACACTGGCTGAAGTTTTATACAAAAATCTTGTCAAGGCAACTCCTTGCAGTGTGAAGAGAGTCCTGTCTTTTCCCCCAGCTGGAACAGAGTCTGTCTTAAGGGAAAAAAAACAACAAAACACAATTTTAAGCCATTGGAAGAATCCTTTTTTTGAAACAAGGTTTATCTCCCTTCCTATGGCTGGCATATGCAAAGCTGGTGCCCACTGAAAGTTGAGAGTTGTATAAAGGGGTAGAGGTGGGGAAAAAGGATATCGTGCTCATCCCTCTGCCTGTGAACGTACTTCCGTGGGACCCTGGGCAGCTGGACCCTTATTCTGCTGTGGCCTTGCTACTCCTTCCCCTGATGTCCTCATTCTTGGACAAGCTGGATGGCTCAGACCGTATAGATTTAAAACCTCAGAGCCTACTCTCTCGGCACTGCCTTCCAGTGAGCGGCCAAGTGTCTTCTACCAAGTGTCTGTCACACGTACCTGGTGTCCATCCCTTCCTTTCTGCATCTAGTTTCAGTTCTCATTTCCTGTGCTTTGTTTCAAGTTCTCATTTCTTCCTTCAGGGGATCCCCATCATGACCCTCTTGCCTTTAGTCCATGGCCTTTGAGACTGTCTTATGCTGGCACCAGACTCACCTTCCTAAAGTGTGGCTTTGGTGGTGTCATGCTTCTTTAAAAGCTTTGGTGGCTTCCCATGGGATAAAACAGACTTCTTAGCTTGCTATCTAATGATGTTTCAGCAACATTTTCCCATAATCTAGACCCAGAGCAGGTGCTGCTCTTGCCAGTGTCCCTTCAAATGTCCCTGGCCTTCATCCCCCCAAGCCCAGAGGCAAGACTGAAATATGTTTAGGGGACAGGCAGACCTTATAATTGAAGGGAAAATGAAAAATGGTATCTAACACTTGTCTCAATTTAGGGGAGAAAAAAGAAAAGTTGTTGTAGACTTTGGAGAATTAGACAACACGCATCCCGAGGGGGTCACGGGAGCTCATCATATCCAGCTAGTGTTTCCATGCAGGTATTCTTTCCCAGCATTTCTTAGAAAATGTGCATGTCTCTCAAAACCCTGAATCCTAAGAAAAATCAATCAAGAAATAAGGAAAAAAAGAAAAAGTCTTATAATATTTCAGCAAGACATAAAGTTTAGTAGTCAACATGGAGACATCCTTGGTTCAAATGAATCCACTGATGTCAAGTTGAAAACAAAGCAAGAAACCCAGATATGCGAATTGAAGGTTATGTGTGTTTGTGTCCTGGTCTGCTGCTTTCAGTGAGTCAGTTTTGCAAATAAATATTACATTTATAGGAATAGTATACTTAATACAAGTCCTATGAATGGTGTTCTAAAAAAGAACAAGTTTGGAAGGAAAGTCAGTCCTTAAATTGACAATTTTGACATATGATTCTATGTAGTGTTAGCAACCTTGCTAGGAGATCTATTTGAATATCACCAGTGATATTCCCTGGTGTTTTCCAGTGTTTATTGTAGCCTACATTTAATTGTAAATACTGCTAAGCTTCATATTTAGTATTAAACAAAATGGTTTATAATATCCACAATAATAAGTTATGATTTTGAAGAATTTGGAAGATATTTTGAGAACACCTTATGATTTGGAGGAATTTCAAAGAACTTTCAGGAATTCTAATTTCTTATGTGTCTAAATCCCAAAGATTAATGTCTATGGGGAATTTTGAAACCTAGACTCAGCTTCTAGTTGTCAGATGAAATGCAGGGTGGTCTTAGTGCTCTTGGATCTCCTGACTTACAAAAGAAGTTAGGAATATGGACATTTATGTAAAAATCTCCCCAGTTATAAATTGGGTATTTTATAATGCTCAATTTTTATGCTATAAGTTGTTGTTATCAGGGGTACTTGGGTGGCTCAGTTGGTTAAGTGGCCGACTTTGGCTCAGGTCATGATCTCATGGTCTGTGAGTTCGAGCCCCATGTTGGGCACTGTGCTGACAGCTCAGAGCCTGGAGCCTGCTTCAGATTCTGTGTCTCCCTCTCTCTCGGCCCCTCCCATACTCATGCTCTGTCTCTGTCTCTCTCTGTCTCTCTCTTTCAAGAATAAACATTAAAAATCTTTTTTTAAGTTGTTGATATCTACTTTTTTTTTTTTTTTAGAAAATCTTTCCTCTCTTTATACTTTAAACCTACTGACAAAAATCCCTCCCACTTTTTTCAATCCATCCCCTCTCAGACATCTCTTCCTAAAGGGAAGGCTCCCTGCTACCCCTCAGCCTTTAAAGATACCTGGGCCATTTCTGTGGTCCCACTTGGGCATCCCTAATATTTGGGTCCACATCTAACAGAATTTAGAGTCTTACCTCCCTGGGACTGTGCTATATTCCTATTTGGATAACCCACAGATCCAAACACTGCAGAGACTCAATAAATATTTGAGTAAATGTGTGAAAGAAGGTACCAGGCTTCTGGGTTATAAATCCACAAATCCTGGATTTTGACCCCCCCAGAACTCATCATCAGAGGACATGTAACATTTCAATCAGTGGCCACTTTCAGGGAATGAAGATTGGCCAAAGGCCAAACAGGGAATTGGAATTAGCAAATTCATGAATATCTTGTTTACATTTCAAACAAGCTCATGGCTTGGTTTCTGTATCTAAAGGATTGTGCTTTATTTATAGACCACTAATTACCATTAATAAGTGGACTTGTGGTTGAATTTCACAAATGTCACAATTGGGGAACAAACTCAATCCACCCCCTTGTATGGAAATTACTCTGATTAGAGCATAATGACTAACTAAAGAGTTATTTGTCTATTCAATTGCAGGGCAGAGAAGGGTAATGAGTTTACTGGCTCAAGCTCCATTCTTTTAGGAGTCAGTAGGAGGGAACTTTGGTCTTTAGATACAACATTCCAGTTCTTAAGAAGTCTCAGCTAACTTTTTAGGAATCCACTCCTCTGGATCATCTCCCTGTAAGAACATGAGTTTAACTATCTGTGTGTTTCCCTTACCTCTATTATAGAGCTTTGAATTTAGGGGGTGTTAAGGAAATGTTGGAAAGAATCCCTCCAACTTATATTCTTACCCTCATTTATTTAAAAAGATGAACACATGGTGATATATAACTCAGTATAGTAAATGTTATAACCACCAAGGACCCCATGATATTGGGCATTCTCCACTATACCTTCTATGAAACTTTAATAAGGCCTTCAACTGCTCTATAGTGGAGTTTATTGTTTTTTCACTAATTTCCCCCACTACACTGTGAGCAACTTGAGAACAGAGAAGGTGCCTTATACACTAGGCTTTCCATAGGGTTAAATGAATGAATAAATGAGCAGGAGTGTCATGGGTCTCTGACACTGTAAGTTCATGCAAAGAGCAGAGTAGCCTGCTCTTAAGAGAATGCAAAGAGCAGAGTAGCCTGCCTGGAAGTCTGCCAGTAATTGGGAGTCAGGGGAATGTCTATAGGGGAAGTTATGCTCACACTTACAGGAGAGCATTAGGGACCACTGCTCAGTCAGAGGGGTGGACATGACCTATAGCTTATGTGCAACACAAGTGCCTCCAGACTGGCATAATTGACTTCCCTGAAGCTCATCAACTCCTGGTTCTGGTCAAATTAAGTATCTAAAATGGCAAAGATGAGGACCAGGTTTTGGATCATGTGAACCAGAGCTGCTTGTATTTTGTCTTCCATTGCTACCTGAAAAAAGCCATTTGCAGTAGAAAAGAATGAGGCCAACAGAGAAAAGCAGAGTCAAGGGTTGGCTCCCCAATAACATTGTTTGAAGCCCTGGATGTCACTGGCTCCTGAAAATAACTATCCTTTGCATTATCCAGGTATGGGGACCAATCCATTCCTCCCCTCCTTTCTGTAGTTTGAGTCATTATCACTCGCATCCAAAAGAGCCCTGAATAATACGCTCTTCTATTTCTACTTCTAAGAACTTTTCAGCTTCATTGAAATACCCTTATAGGTTAAGGACCTGTGCTTTGGAGTGAGATAAATCTGGCTCCAAACTCTGATCACTGAATTGTTGAGTCTCTCTATTACAGCAACTCAGCTCCTTATCCTGACTAATACACCAAGTAAAGAATGATTCAGGCCTGGAATGAGCTATTGACAGAACAGAAAGGAGCCAGATTTGAGTACTTTTAAGGAGCTAGAATTGGCAGAATGTAGTAGTTTATTATATGTGTGAGAGTTAAGGGCATGGGGAGGGCAGAGGGAAGAGTTGAGAAATCTTAATTTCTGGTGTGAGTGATTGGTGGATAGAGGTTCCCAGGACTGGCTGCATGGGCATGCTTCATGTCCCATTAACAGGGCCCTGTCCCAGCAAACATCCAGGTGGATTGTACTGCTCCTTCTGTTCTCCAAAGGCAGAGTGACCTTGAAGTGTCAAGTGACATTCTTTTTGCTCTTTTTTTCATTAATTCAACCCTTATCGAAAGCCTATGGGCCTAGTACCAGGACACAAAATTAAGGCACATTCTCTTCTCTCAAGTTATTCACAGTGAAGAGGGAGTAATGCATAGCAAGGCAATAAACACCAGTAACAGGGCAGTTGAAGATCTTAATTAAAGTCACACAGGGCCTCACACTTTGTTTAATGCTCTGTTATTGCTGTCATGAAATTCTTAATGGTTTGTGAACAAGGCATCCTATATTTTCATTTTGCACAAGGCCCCACAAGTTATGTAGCCAGTTTTGGGATACCATTCATATAGAAAGGGCATGATGGCAGAAGAACACTTTGGGGTGAAAGATATTGGACTTGGTTTGGAAGGATAAGTATGAGGCTGACCAGAGTGGTCTGGGATGTCTGGATGAGGAGAAAGAGCTGTAGTTGGAGTGGTCAGACTCCTAGAGCTTGGGGAGAAGATGTGTGAATTTCTTGTGGGCCCCCTGAGCTGCTGTAATGGAAACATAGGAGTCACAATCCCTTTGTGTCCTTGGAGTGCCTCCTCTAGTTTCTAAAGACCCCACTGACATGTAACCACACTTGTTCATGGGAGGCAGAGCAAGAGAGTGAGGACAAACACGAGGCAACTTTCTGGATGGAGGCTTATAGAATGAAGGTTAATATTCTCAATATCTTACTTATACAGATGCTGTGAAAAGAACAGAAATGATTGCCCTTAATCTGCTGCTGTATTACTTGGCAGATAATATTTTGCTTGTTTGTTTTTGTTCCAACAATTTGACAGTATGACTGTGGATACTATATCTCTCTGGCAACAGGACTCAAAGCAGTCCTGTGCAGCTCATTGGAGGGGTGTCCAATATTTTATTTTGAAAATGAAAAAAAAAAGCTTTTTTATTGATTTAGTTTGTGAGCCAGAACATCTTGAAGCATAGTGTAAAAGGTATCAGTTCTACAGTCAGGCATCTCAGGTTCAAATCAAAGCTCCATCAGTTGCAAGTTGAGTGGTCTTGGGAAAGTCTCTGAACATGTTTCCTTACCTATAAAAGATGTGTATTTTGCAGGGTGTGGTAAGGATAGGAAATGAGACTGGCAGGGTGACCTTTTTGGTTGACAAAGCTGGGAAAAATGGCGCATATATATATATATAGATATATCTATACACACACACATACATATATATAAATTTTTTTAATTGTTTAAGTGTAGTTGACATATGGGTAATCTATTTTAAGAGGTCTGAAAAGGCTTTCCAGGTGGTGGCCAAAGTGATCTGGTAACCATCTCCTCCAACAGCCTATATAATAGAAGCTTAGAAAGTACACTAAGGAAGAATCATGGAATTTGTAGGCAGAGAGGATGCAGAAGAGAGGGTTAGGAGTGCTTGTTCCTTCCTCAACCCAGTGAGGAGCAACTCAAAAGAATGACTTAGGGAGATTAGGTTCTGAAGAGGAGAGACCTTCTTTTCACTCCCTTTGCTTTTGGCAGAGTGTGGCTTGAGAGGATTCTTGGAAGACCCTCATATGTCACCCGAAGGTCAAGGGGCCTGGAAACCGCTTTCCAGAAAAAAGAAAGGGAAGACTACCTAGAGAGAGAGAGAGAGAGAGAGAGCAAGAGAACAGTTGAGGGAGTTGAAACCACTTCACTCACTGGTGGCCAAGGCTTAGTGAAGTTCCTTATGGGCTGCAAGGATGCCTTGGGAAATGACCAGGCAAGAGTAATCTTGAAAAGACTACTAAAAGAGAGCTATATTCTGAAAAAGGAGTTTGTTGAACACCTTAGGGGCTGTATCATTGAAGCAAGAGCTTTGGATATTTGCATGAGGTCAGCTAAAGAGTACGTCATCTTCATTAGGAGATGAAATAGCACACAAGACCTCACTTGTGTAATTGAACACTCTGTGAATCTTATTGAGTTGTATTCATGAATCCACCCTTTGGCAAAATAATGAAATAGGAAAGTTAGAGAAGTTTACCTCTCTTACTTCCCCATCTTCCTTCCTTCCCCTCCCTTCCTCCTTCTAATATCTTTTGTAATTCCTGACATTTTGGCCAGGACCTGAAGTTCCTTGTGGAAGTAGACTTGCACCATTGGACCAGTACTCTCACCTTTACTCCATCATAATCAGTGTGAGTGCTCTTGTATAGATTCAGGTAACTCTTTATCTTTGTCCTCATCTGCAAAATGACAGTAGCATAATTTCCATTCTAAAAATTAAATGTATCCTGCCTTATAAGAAAGGTTATAACAGATCCTTGCCCTGAATGGGCCCCATGGTAGACTAGGAAATTTGGATAGTCACCTTAGCATGTACCACCCTTTCCCCCATTGAAATCTGGGACATCCCCATGCTTGGCACTTCTCTACCCTTGTTCTAGGATGGCTCAGATCTCTACTTGTGGTTGTTAGTGACACAAAGACCCAAGAAGAGGAACAGGTAATAACCCACATTATGATCTAGTGTGAATGCTGAAAAGTGGCTTCTAAAGCCTTTTATTTAAGTTAACTTAACAAACACCTATATAGCATTTATTTTCTTCCAAGCATAGTTCAAAGTACTTTGTAAGTACTAATTTCTTTTTTTTTAATTGAAGTATAATTAACACACCATGTTACATTAGCTTCAGGTGCACAGTATAATGATTCAA
Organism: Felis catus; assembly: GCF_018350175.1. Taxonomy (NCBI): domain Eukaryota; kingdom Metazoa; phylum Chordata; class Mammalia; order Carnivora; family Felidae; genus Felis; species Felis catus. The sequence continues at coordinate 125,236,871 of NC_058376.1, forward strand.
CAATTCTTTTTTTAAGTTTATTTTTATTTATTTTGGGAGGGTGGGTAGAGACAGAGGGAGAGAGAGAATCCCAAGCAGGCTCCATGTGTCAGCACAGAGCCTGATGGGCTTCTCCTCATCAAGTGTGAGATCATGACGTGAGCTGAAATCAAGTCAGATGATTAGCCACCTGAGCCACCCAGTGCCCCAACCCAGTGATTCAACAGTTCTATACAATACTCAGTGCTGGTCATAATAAGTGTACTCTTAATCCCCTTCACCTATTTCACCTATCCCCCCCAGTACCCACCCCCTAAATCATCAGTTCTCTGTATTTAAGAGTTTGGTTTTTTGTTTGTCTCTTTTTTCCTTTGTTCATTTGTTTTGTTCCTTAAGTCCCACATATGAGTTAAATCATATGGTATTTGTCTTTATCTGACTGACTTATTTCACTTAGCATTGTACTCTCTAGATGCATCCATGTTGTTGCAAATGGCAAGATCTCATTCTTTTTTATGGCTAAGTAATATTCCATTGTGTGCATATGCATACACATTACAACTTCTTTACCCATTCATCTATGGATGAACACTTGAGTTGCTTCCATATCTTGGCTATTATAACTAATTTTGTAGTAAACATAGGGGTGTATATATCTTTTCAAATTAGTGTTCTCATTTTCTTTGGGTAAGTAACCAATAGTGGAATTACTGGATCATATGGTGTTTCTATTTTTAATTTTTTGAGGAACCTCCATACTGTTTTCCATTGATTGCACCAATTTACCTTCCCACCAATAATGCACAAAGGTTCCCTTTCCTCCACATCCTTAGCAATACTTGTTATTTCTTGTCTTTTTGGTACTAGCCATTCTAATATCCCATTGTGGTTTTGACTTGCATTTCCCTGATTATGAGTGATGTTGAACATCTTTTCATGTGTCTGTTGGCCGTCTGTATGTCTTCTTTGGAAAATGTCTGTTCAGGTCCTCCCATTTCTTAATTGGAATGTATTGCGTTTTTGGTCTTATATGAATTCTTTTTATATTTTGGATATAATCCCTTATCAGAAATATCATTTACAAATATCTTCTTCCATTCAGTATGCTATCTTTTTGTTTTGTTGATGGTTTAATTTGCTGTGCAAAACCTTTTTATTTTGATGGAGTTCCAATAGTTTAATTTTCCTTTATTTTCTTAATATTAACCAATTTAATTTTTATAATTACCCTCTGAGGTACGTACTAATATTATTTTAATTTTATAGATATGGAAACTGAGACCCATAGATTTAACATATCTAAAGTTACACAGTTAAGGTCAAAATATATATGAAAAAAAATACTTAAAACATCTCATATAAAGATAAAGTAGATATATATCAAAATTTGACTCATTAATGAGGGGACTAACAGGATAGTTAAGGCAGTTCAAAGAGCATTTGGAGAAGAGATATTTATATTATCAGTCGGGAAAGACATACTGAGGTAGGTTTGCTAAATTGGAGACAAAACTGGTTAATGTCTTATAGGGCAATAAAACTACAACCTTTGGAGTTATCTTTCCTATAGTACAGAAACTGTTTACATCTCTTGACAACAATTTATAAATTAACAGATAACCAGAGAGATTCTGGGTCTTTAATACATTTAAAAAAAAAACAACAAATTAAATAGTCCTCCAGGGGTGCCTGGGTGGTTAAGCATCTGACTTTGGCTTTGGTTATGATCTCACAGTTTGGTTAGTGGGTTTGAACCCTGCATTGGGCTCTGTGCTGAGATCGCAGAGCCTGCTTCAGATCCTCTGTCTCCCTCTCTCTCTGCCCCTCTCTTGCTCTCTCTCTCTCTCTCAAAAATAAATAATCATTAAAAAAAATAGCCCTCCAATGGGCCTGTTAGATGATGCTCCAGTGCCATATAAAAAACAGATATAATTATCCTTTTGTCTCATTTCCAAGTTTTGGATTCAAACCCAGTGGTTTGGTTATTAGAACTGGAATGTGACCACATTATGCTGCATCTGTATATGACAGAATTCTTTTCACCAGTTATGTCCTAGTCAATAAGAATTTGTATGGGGTTAAAAAAAAAAAGGAACACTACTTTGCTTTTATAATATTTAGATAATATTAAATAATTAAATATAATATAACTTAATTATTTATTTAAAATTATAAAATTATATATTATATATATTTATATAATATATATAATATATAACATAAAATATGATTATAAATTATAAAAATTTAGATATTTAATATAATTATTATAATTAATATATAGTTATAAAATTATATTTATAATGTAAATTTTATAAAAGCACATCCACTTCCAAATACCTGCATTTAAAACTAGCTTTTTAAATGTTTATTTATTTTTAAGAGAGAGAGACAGAGAGTGTGAGAGGGGGAGGGGCAGAGAGAGAGGGAGACAAAGAATTTGAAGAAGGCTCCAGTCTCTGAGCTGTCAGCACAGAGCCTGATGCGGGGCTGGAACTAACAAACTGTGAGATCACAATCTGAGCCGAAGTTGGACACTTACCTGAGTGAGCCACTCAGGCACCCCCAAATGCTTGCATTTTTAAGAAAACTTATTTTTCCTGTGATTCTCTCTTCTGTTCCATTGGATAGGGAAAGATGGGAGGGAGGTGGGAAAAATCTGTTCCTGGGAAGATTAAACTTTCTGCAAATTCATGTGGACCTCTGACTGGGGTCGAGGCTGATTTTCTTGGAAGAGGACCTGGGGACAGAGACTTTGCCTGTCTTCACCTATTAGAGTCATTTTTTTCCATCTAGAGGAAGGGGCACTCACCTTTAGTTTCTCAAACATATTTGTTGTGCTTGTCTAAAAACATTGCATAAACAAGACATTGATAAGTACCATATAAAAAGTATCTTGTTGACTGAGACCTGACTGATAGGAGTAGGGGTAGTGGATGTGGTATATTGAAAGTTGTATACTACATACAGTGAAGTTCTAGGAAAACAGATTCACTGAGTACTTTCAGTAGGCTACATTCCCTAGAGATTTTTTTTAAAAACCCGGACTCCTTGATGATCTGTCCTTTATCAGGTCAGTTGTTTAATTCCTGCTGCCCTTTTATTGATTCTGGGCATGTGTTATCTTAGTAAGAGTTGTCTGTCAATTTCCTCTCACTCATTGTTGCTGGGACTATATTTAAGATCTTCCATTTCTGTGGCCTTGTTTCGCACCTACCACCAAATTCATGGAATAATGATCTCTTTTGTGACTTGTCTGTTGCTAACCCCCTAACATAAAAAAGGAGGTGTTCTCTATCTCAAAAGGTGGGTAAATCACCACTGTTCATTACTGCATCTTTTGGGGACCCTTGATTTCATATTATAATTTAATCTTGAAAATGTTTCCTGACAGAAGTTGATAGGCAGAAGGATGATGCTATTTATCTATTTGTAGAGACCTTGAAAGGAAGAATACGAAAGGAATGAAAGTTAAGAGAGGAAAAAAATAAATGGTGGGTAAGGAAAGGGTGTGAAAAAAAATGTATAAAAGATGAAATACTATATTCATTGGCATGAGCTAAGTTTATAAGACCCTAAGCTAAAATACATAAAGGGTTCTCCATCCCTTGGTAGATAGGTATTGATGGTAGAGCTGTACTATTTGTAAAGAACAAGCAAGAAGTGAATGTGAGCCATTCTTCTTGCCTTGACTTGGGCTCACTCCTTTATTTATTTCTCACTTTCTTCATGCTTCATTTATTAATTCATCATATATTGGACATCTGGGTATAGTGCTAAATTCAGAATACAGCAGTGAAAAAGACACATGGCTTCTGCCCTCAAATTGCTCAGAGTTCACTACTTTTTATTGCAATTTCCAGTTTGTCAATGCATGGCAGAAAAAAAATTAAGAATTGTTCAACAAAATCTTACCATCAAGCTAGGTAATTTAGCTGAAGTATTTTACATATATAGGTATAGATATACATATGTACATATATATGTACATATGTACATACATATAGTTATGATGTAGAAATATATATTTATAAGTATATATAGTACTTTATGAAGTTACAACTCTACATAATTGTCATTTAGTGAGTTCTTATCTCCATTTGCTCCCTATTGATTCATTATATTAATCTCCTGTGATATGACCACTGAAAGATCATGGATAATCTCCCAGTTGTCAGATGAATGACCTCTTCTACTTCTCTATTGTGCTTAGCTCCTTAGAGCATATGACAGTGTTGGACACCCTCTTCTTCCTAATCCTCCTTCTCTCTTCCTTGAATTCCTATCTTGGTTAGGATCATGAGCTTCAGCGCTTGAATTCCTATCTTGGTTAGGATCATGAGCTTCAGCGTCAGCCCAAATTACTTTGGATTCTTGTTCTGCCACTTTCTGACTTTTGACCTAGGAAGAAGTCACTTTTGCTTTGTGCCTTAATTTGCTCATCTATAAAGAAGGAATATATAACATTACTCCTTATCTCACAGGGCTTCATCTTGTGAGGATTAGATGAGGCAACATAGGTGAGACAGTGTAGTTAGGCTTCCTCTCAACCCCATTATCTTCTCTCCAAGTGTGTCCTGTGTCCAAGTGTCTGAATTTGAGCCTCTGTCATCGCAACTGACACCCTGTCTTCTGGATCTCATCCTTTTCTGTAGCTTCATTTCACCCCGCTAGGTGAATGAGCCTGGCTCTCCAATTATTATCTCTAATCCTGACCTCTAACCCAAGTGTCAGGCCCACCTTGGTACTTCAAGTGCTCAGTATCAAAGACAAGGATAGAAACAATCTAGTGTAGTGCTAGTGGTTCACTCCCCAGTGCGCAGTGACACAGGAGGGAGAACCAGGCTGGATGAGATAGGCTAAGGCTGAGTTGCCCATCTGTTCCCAGTTACTGAGACCAGTCCTAGACAACACATGTTGTTCCAGTGTCCTTTCACTTTCTGTGGGGTCACAGTTGGGATAATATTATTTGACACCTTAGTTAGGACTATTTGAGCATAGATAGCTGGTTGAATTACTCCATTTACTTGCTTGTTCATTTGGTCTTTTACTTGGTAAGTACTGACCTTTCTCTCTGGATCAGGACCTAGGGCCAGAGAACTGAACGACAAGTAATCTCCACTCAAGAAATGCACAGTCCAACAGAAGGAATGTATAGTAAGCTAATGATAGAAGAATGTGGTCAGGGCTGTGACAGGGATTAACCCAAGATGCCACAGGAAAGCAAAGGACAGAGAGATGAGAGAGGAACAGCCTGAAGGATATGGGTGGGGATTGAAGGGATGCAGGTGGATCTGGGGAACGGACAAAGGAATTTCCAGAATAGGTGCCAGGAAAACACTGGCATTATGATGTTAATGTATTAGGGAAACAATTTAGGGAAAGGAGAGGGGGAAAGAATTGGGGCATTTACACAGAATGGAGTTTTGAGGACATCACATCCCAGGCTGCAGAAGATCCCTTAGCAAAAGAAAAAAAAAATTGTCAGGACTCTAAGGTATTTCCTTCCCTTCACAAGGTCCTTTGCTTCCTCCTGCTTGTTATCAATGCCCCAAACTCCTCCCTCATAAAGAAGCTTAAAAATGGCCTTCCAATTAAGACATAATTTCCACACCATTTGGAATTTTCTGTTAATTTTTAAATGTAGTTAATAATTTAAGGAATTTTATTTTGCTAATTTCTTCTTCAGGAAGAATAGGTACAGCAAAATGTCTGCAGCAATCCCTGGCAATGTTTAGGGGAAGGGATAAAGAATTAGGGTTTTGCGTTCCAAATTAACTGCTGTCTTACATGCAGATAGAACCCCTTAAACTGGTGCTTCCAAGGCCATTTGCCAGTAATGCCCCAATGGTATTCACACCCGCCAGCTCATGGACAGGCTTCCCATTACCTGTCCCCACTCACAGAGAACCTCAGGGAAATGTTTGAGAAAAGCTTTAATCACAGTTGGTGAGGATATGTATAATTCTTTAGCTTCTAGGGGCCTGTAGTTTTCTTGGCAAGCCATCTTGTGGAGTTTTTTTCATTTGCTTTTACCAGGTTGAGTTTTTGTTTGCACGTAAAACCTGAGCTAAGTTGAGCAGAAAAGGGAATTTATTGAAAGGACATGGGGTAGATCCTAAAATGTACTGGCGGTGTAGAAAACTACACTTGAAAAACTGGCAACCAAGGCCTCCTATGGAGAGTCTGCTAAGGACACCGTTTTGGCACCATTGCTAACAGCTGGCTAGCTCTGTGCCACTGGATTGAGCTGACCTCTGTGTTTCTGGGCTCTTGGCTTACTCAGGGTCCCAGGAAACTCTCTCTGATTCTCCCTGTGTTTTGTGGCACTCACTGTCAGTTCAGCTCCCTGGCAAGCTCATAGGACTGCCTGAGCCACTTGGTAGCTGTAAGCAAGCAGTAAGAAAAGACATCATTCCCTCAGAGTCTAGCTCCCACTTGTCTTGGGATTCCCCTTCATACCACCCCAAAAGAGGACTGTTTGGATTCAGTAAAGAGGAAAAATGTGGTGGGATGATAATTCAGGTATATTATATACCCAAATGTGAAAGGTTAAGACAATAAGCCCTCTAGAAGACAATTTGTCAAAGTATCTTCATGAGCTTGGAGTAGATAGATTCCAAAGTAGGACACAACAAATAATAATAACAAAAATAGGTTGGTAAGTTGGGCTCCAATAAAATTAAGGACTTCTGTTCAACTAAAGACATTATAGTGTGATGGAAAAGATAAACCATGAAGCAGAAAAATTAGGGGAAGGTATTTGAAATATTTGATATATATCATATATATAAAGAATAAGTAAAAGACAGACAAACAATTAAAAAAAAATGGGCAAAGATCTGGACAGGTGCTTTACAAAAGAGGATATCCACGTATCCAGTGACATCTGAAAATACATGCAACATGGGGCGCCTGGGTGGCTCAGTCGGTTGGGCATCCGACTTCGGCTCAGGTCATGATCTCCCGGTCCTTGAGTTCGAGCCCCGCATCGGGCTCTGTGCTGACAGCTCAGAGCCTGGAGCCTGTTTCAGATTCTGTGTCTCCCTCTTTCTGCCCCTCCCCTGTTCATGCTCTGTCTCTCTCTGTCTCAAAAATAAACATTAAAAAAAAAATTAAAAAAAAAAAGAAAATACATGCAACCTTATTAATCATCAGAGAAATGCCAATTCAGACCATGATGAGATGCCTCTGTGCATCAGGATGGCTAAAATGAAAAATAATGATAGTAGTAAGTGTTGGTGAAGATGTTCAGTGACTGGAACACTCCTATATTGCTGATGGGATTGATATAGCCATGTTGAAAACAGTTTAGCAGTATGTAGCATACAACTACCTTATAAGTTAGCAAATTTACTCTTAGGTCTATAGCCAATGTGTGCAGATAATCCATCAGAACACAAGTGTGCAAGTCATCATAGTATCTTCAGCAGTATCCATAGTAGCTTCAAACTAGAAACAATCCAATAGCCACCAACAAAGCATAAAAAGAAATTGCTATATTCATACTGCTTGACAGCAGTTAACACACAACATGAGTTAATCTTAGACATGATATTGAGCAAGAAAAAAGAAAAGCTAAGAGTATATACTGTATAATTTCAGTAATATGATTTTCAAAAGCAAGTGACTCTGACCTATAATGATGGAGGTCAGAATATGGTTGTTTGGGGGTACATGGGAGAGGCCAAAGGGAACTTTCTAGGGCTTGGAGGCATCAGAAGTTTCTATGTCTTGTACTTAAGCTGTGCACTTGCACTTTATGTTTGTTTCATTTCAATACAAATGTTTTTGCCCACAAAAAATGGCATGTACTCTATTTGGTTTTCATTAAATAAATATATCCACATGGTAATAATTGAAATAGGATAGAAAAAGTATGTGACAAAAATGGACAGTCTTGTTTCACCTGTCCTTGTATCTTTATATTTTTATTATTTTATTCTTTATTTTTTAAATATTTATTTTTGAGAGAGAGTACAGGCTGGGAAGGAGTGGGGGGGTGGGGACAGAAGATCAGAAGCAGGCTCTGTGCTGACGGTAGTGAGCCTGATGCTAGGCTTGAACTCATGAACCGTGAGATCATGACCTGAGCCAAAATTGAATGCTCAACTGACTGTGTCACCCAGGCACCCCTAACTTTTTTAAAAAAATTTCTCTTTATATTTTTAAACAAGTGTTTATTTTGTTAATTTTGAGAGAGAGGGATAGGGAGAGAGAGAGAGAGGGAGGGAGAATGTGAGTGGGGGAGGGGCATAGAGAGAGGAGGCAGAGGATCCAAAGTGGGCTCTGCACTGATAGCAGGCTTGAACTCATGAACCATGAGATCATAACCTGAGCCAAAGTTGGACACTCAACCAACTGAGCCACCCTCTCTTGTCACCTGAGCCTGTCACCTCTCCTTATTTCTAGTACTAATTGCCAGATTTAATTTTTTTAATGTTTATTTCTCTATTTTGAGAGAGAGAGTGAGAGAGTGAGAGAGCAAGCATACACATAGGTAAGAAGGAGGGGCAGAGAGAATCCCAAGCAGGCTTCACCCTGTCAGCACACAGCCTGACTCAGGGCTTGATCTCATGAACTGTGAGATCATGACCTGAGCTGAGATCAAGAGTCATACAGTTAACTGACTGAGCCACCCAGGTGCCCCAGATTTAATTTTAAAAACAATTTTTTCTTTTAATTATTTTGCCATAACCCGAAATAGTATATTGTTTATACTTTAATTTCTTTTATAATATATATTAAGTAAGATATATGGAGTTTTCACTATGAATAAAAGATTTGGTCACATACATAATTTCCCCCTTCACATTCTCCAATATTTCATAATTTTGTTAACTGTTTTTGTATTATAACTTTAAGTTATATACTAAACTGTCATATCTTGCCCTGTCAACATTCAACAGTATCTTTCTACTACTAACTTTATAAGATAAGGGTAATGCAGCCTTAGACTTTCTTTCACACTTTCTCTCTAAGCCTACCTCCTTCGATAAGCTCACTTTTTCATTGTCATGGTTGCTAAAATTTACATTTTGTCCTGAAGTCACAAGCAAGTCTTCTGTGCTTAGTCCACATTAAGCAATAATTGGTATTATTACTACATACATATTGAACATTGACGGGCCAAGTAGTAGGCTAGGATTCTATTTCCTTCTCTTCCCATTCAATGCAGTGATCACTGAGTTATTACATGAAGGATGCTTCTAGCATTGTGGTAAAAACAAATGATTATACCCTGTCAACTGTGAGCTAAGACAAGACAATATGTCCTCTCCTACTCTCAATTAACAATGGCAGAACACAAATAGGATAATCAAAATACGAACTCCTGTTCAGTAAGGGGGAAATTGGGAGACATAGCATACAGTACAAAGTCTGTAGCAATCCTGAAATCCTGTTGGTGGCTGCTGCCTGGGAGCAGACTCCTGGCGGTGAGGAATATTCCTGATTCTGTGCTTAGGGAGAAGCTCCCCATCCATTGTTCTCCCAGGTTCTTTCTTTTCCCCTGTTCTTGACCATATTTGAAATGGGCATTGGAGAATATATCCTTCTTAGCATATTAGCAGCTTTCTAAGCCCACCTCCTTCCCATAGAATATTAGAAGCCCAAAGACTGATTTAAGTTTTTAGCAATCCTTGATATTTTGACCCAGGCACATTTTGAGGAAGGGGAAATAAGCATAGCTCTAGAACTCGGTCAGTTTTTCTTTTTAATATTTTCTCTTTTATTGTCTTAATGTTTATTGTGTTTTATATTAAATATAATTTATTGTCAAATTGGTTTCCATACAACACCCAGTGCTCATCCCAACAGGTTCCCTCCTCAATGCCCATCACCCACTTTCCCCTCTCCCCCACCCTCCATCAACTCTCAGTTTGTTCTCAGTATTTAAGAGTCTCTTATGGTTTGCCTCCCTCCCTCCATAACTTTTTTTCCTCCTTCCCCACCCCCATGGTCTTCTGTTAAGTTTCTCAGGATGCACATATGAGTGAAAACATACAGTATCTGTCTTTCTCTGCCCAACTTATTTACTTAGCATAATACCCTCCAGTTCCATCCACGTTGCTACAAATGGCCAGATTTCATTCTTTCTCGTTGCCAAGTAGTATTCCATTGTATATATAAACCACATCTTCTTTATCCATTCGTCAGTTGATGGACATTAAGTCTCTTTCCATAATTTGGCTATTGTTGAAAGAAGTGCCCCTATGCATCAGCGCTCCTGTATCCCTTGGGTGAATTCCTAGCAGTGCTATTTCTGGGTCATAGGGTAGATCTATTTTGAATTTTTTGAGGAAACAACCTCCACACTGTTTTCCAGAGTGGCTGCACCAGTTTGCATTCCCACCAACAGTGCAAGAGGGTTCCTGTTTCTCCACATTGTCTCCAGCATCTAACAGTCTCCTGATTTGTTCATTTTAGTCACTCTGACTGGTGTGAGGTGGTTTTGTTTTGTATTTCCCTGATGAGAAGTGACGTTGAGCATCTTTTCATGTGTCTATTGGCCATCTGGATATCTTCTTTAGAAAAGTGTCTGTTAATGTCTTCTGCCCATTTCTTCACTGGATTATTTGTTTTTTGGGTGTGGAGTTTGGTGAGTTCTTTATAGATTTTGGATACTAGCCCTTTATCCAATGTGTCATTTGCAAATATTTTTTCCCATTCCGTTGGTTGCCTTTTAGTTTTGTTAATTGTTTCCTTTGCAGTGCAGAAGCTTTTTACCTTGATGAGGTCCCAATAGTTCATTTTTGCTTCTAATTCCCTTGCCTTTGGAGATGTGTCAAGTAAGATATTGCTGCAGCTGAGGTCAAAGAGGTTTTTTTCCTGCTTTCCCCTCTGGGGTTTTGATGGTTTCCTGTCTCACATTCAGGTCCTTCATCCATTTTGAGTTTATTTTGTGAATGGTGTAAGAAGGTAGTCTATTTTATTTTTGAGAGAGAGAGAGAGAGAGAGCAGGGGAGGGGCAGAGAGAGAGACACACACAGAGAATCTGAAGCAGGCTCCAGGCTAAGGGCCTGAACCCACAAACTGTGAGATCATGACCTGAGCTGAAGTGGGATGCTTAACTGACTGAGCTGCACAGGTGCCCCAAACTTGGTCAGTTTCTTACATATTTGACTCTAACCAGTATTGTATGTCAATACATATACCCACAGGTTTTTTTTTTTTTTTTAAACATGTTTTCCCCCCACCAACTGCTTCTTTGAACTTAAATATAGGTATCTTGAATCTGTCAGGCTTACGTGGAAAAGCCACACCCTTATCCTCTTCTCTCTGAGTTATTTTGACTAACTGAAAGGATTTACTGGTCTCAAAGTCTTGACTGGGTATTTGTTCTGAGACATAATCCATTCAGAGGTTAACAATGGGTGTGACAACCATATTTTTCAATTTGCTTTTCTCTTTTATGCTGCTTGTTCTTTGCCTGGGGATCCTTGTCTGTCTTTCTGTTTGCATCAATAGGAATCCTGACAAGGAATCTCTGAATGTGGTGAATCATGGTGGGTCATTCCTACTTCACTTTAGGGAATTCCTTGTCACTCACAAAGGAATTTATAAGTCAATAAATTTAATAGAACGTTATTTAAAAATATTTGAAATTCTGTACCTAGAGCAGTAAAGACCATGGGGAAACATGAGATTCATGTTTATGGTCATAGTAACAGTAACACTGCCACCTCTGATGAAGTCCCAGTTTTGGGTGTTTTAGCAGGAGCCCTGGCTGCCCACTGACCTCTGGTTTGGGGTAGACAAGTGGGCAGAAGAGAAAAAGATACATCAGTACATTGAATGATGGCTTGATACTCTGGTAGTTGAACACAACATTGCAAGAGAGAAAAGGCATTGTGTTACAAGGTTCTGTACCAGGAGTAATAGATCAGAGATAACTATAGGATCTGTACACTGAAAAGAGACCCACTACTGGGGATAGGTTAGGTTCTGTGCTAGTTTATGAGACAGGCAGAGATTGGATGGGATGATGGGGGGGGGGGTCCCTCAGGGTAAGGTGGTACGTCACAGGAATCTCTCCATTCAGGAACTGGTGGGAAGAAAACCACCCTCCTGTGGGACATGGCCTTTGAAACCCAAGACAGAATTTATAGGCAGGATCCAAATGGGACCAAAACAAGCCCATAGCCAGACACGGGAGAGATGGGTAGAGAGGGGAGGGCAGTGATGGGACTGGTCACTCTTTGAGGTAGAGGAGGCAGTGAATTTTTGAGCTGAGTGGAAGGCAGGCTTCCTTCTGTGGTCCAGAGGGAGTAGTATTTGAGCCCATGGCACATGGCCATCACTTCCCCAAGAGGGAGAAGGGTATTGTTGAGGAACAGATGATAGTTATGTCTAAGTAGGGGTTAGTCCATCTCCTAAGGGAGAAGAACAAGTGTCAGCTACCCACTGAAGATGCCCAGAAATCCACCCAGTACCTTAAGAGTGTGTGATGGCATGGTGCCTGGTGGAGGCACTCTCCCAGAGCCATCAGCTGCCTGGTGTGTGGAAACAGTGGGACAGACTCAGACATGCCATCTGTCTTTACCCACCTATGGTTGAAGAGGGCATGTACTAGCCCTTTATGAGCACTCAAGAGTGTGGTTGGATGGGCTTGTCTTGTCAGGGCAGCAGAGAGGAAAAGAGGGAGGGATTTGAGGCCAAAAGGCCTGGGTTCCAACTCCAGCTCCAGGACTTTCTAGTTCCGTGGCTCTGGCCAGGTAACTTAGGTCCTTTTGGCTTCCTTTTATCCACCAATGAAAAGCAGATAATAATATTAGTACCTAAATAATTTCACAGTATATACATGTGTCAAATCATCCCATTGTATACTTTAACCTACAGAATGTTGTATGTCAATTAAGTGTCAATAAAGCTGAAAAACAAATATCAGTACCTATATCCTAAGGATGTTGTCAAGGTTAAATGAGGCAGTCAATGTGAAGTTCTTGGTGCAGTGCCTAGCACATAGTAAACATGAATTAAATGTCCATTGTTATTAATATCATCCACCCCCATCTCCTGGAGCTGTGTGTGTCCTAGGCTAAAGCAGTGAAAAGAGGCCTTTGTAATTCAACCCAGGGCTGAGAAGGAGACAGTTACTCTCTTAGTATATGGTTTTTCAGAGGTGCCACTGGCTCACTAATATGGCCTCCCTCCTTGCCTCTCTCCCACACTCCCCCTACGTGGTGGAGGAACCAAGGGAGGCAGAGATGGCTGACAGCCCTTTCTGGGGGATGTGACACAGCTGGACGTGGGAATTGGGTGGGGGTCAGAGAAGGGATTAAGGATGGTGGGACTATGGGAAAGGGGAATGACCTGAGGACAGCATTGGTGATTATTCATTGACATCTGTAGAGGTGGCCTGGGTGCCGTAGAGAGGCTGTGAGCCTGTGACTAGCACTCTGAGGCAGGCTGCCTCTGCCAGGGCCAGTACTCAGAGGAACGGTATCCAGGGGAACTGTACAAAGAGGCAGCTGACCTCTACCAGGATGTTCCCCAGGTTCTGTCACCCTGGAGTCTCAGAATTCAGGGAGCTGTAGAGCCTGTACCTGAAGCAGATCACTGATGGGGCATTATTGTGGCTGTCATAGGACATGTTGGTATAGAGTGGGGACCAAGAGGGTAAGGTAAGAGTCTCTTAGGAGGGGATGAAGGGGAGAGAGCAAGGCAAAGAGGAGTGAGATGATGGGTACGTTGGGGAGTGTCCCCATCTTCATGGGAGTGTAGGGATCCTATCTCTGTGCATTTTCTGCCGGTTGTGATTGGGCAAACCCGTTAGCTTCAGCGCCTCATTTCTGCAGCAGCTGAGCTGCCTGGAGCCACTGCTGCTATTTATTTTCTCCAAGCCCTGTGTTTAAGGAGTGATGAAAAACAACCTGACGGCTCAAGCACAACTGCCCCATATGAGAGACCATTAAGATAAAGTCCCACATAAGTGGCCCTAATAAAAGAAATTTATCACAAGACATGGAGAGGAAGGTGTCTTTATTCACTAGGTGAATAACACCAGGCATTGTCAATGTAGCTTTTCAAGGCTCAGAAATTATCATTCATTCTCCAAATTACTGAGCGCACAAAAATTACTAAATGGTGCGTTATCACTCCCTCTCAGCGAGAGAATGTCTTTGTTTAACGTTTGATTACAAATGGCTTTCCTATGATTATCATCAATAAATCACAGGTAAGTGTGTCCGTGGCTGGGACCAATGCAGAAAGACTTCGAACCCACTGGGAAAAGGAAGAACAAATGTGTGTGAGAGCAGACGCTTGAGGGAGGGCTGGACTTTCAGGACTGACTTTGTTGGGGGCCTGGTGGGGATACCTCAGAAGCAGAGCATCCACTCTGGCCATTCAAAGTAGGTGGGAGTCTGGAGTGATTTGACGATGTGCCTTCAGCCCTGTTTCCCACAACATCTGGAGACAGAGTTTCACATCCCTGAGGAGAGGAATTGTCTGAGAGAGGACACAAGAGGGGGGAGGAAGGTTTCGTGTGTGCAAGAAAATGGGGCCTTGGAGGGGTGACACAAGAAGTGGGAGCAAGAGGAGGAGAAGGGAGAAAAGGAGAGGGGATGCAGGAGGAGGGGAGGCTAGAGAATGACAGAGGAGGACAAAGCCGGGGAAGACAGCGAAGAGGAGTGTGGCCCAGCCCAGGCTGGCCTCTGCACCTGCCCAGCTGTCCTCTGGCCCTCCTGCCCACTCTTCCTGCCTACTGCCTCAGCTTCCTTTTGCTTGTCTCCTTGGGTCACCGACTCCCATCACTAGACCCAGGCTTTGGGATCTGCTTATGTCTCCTCCACTTTTAGACTCTTTGTCTTTTTTCTTCTTTTTCAGTGATTATAACCCCTCCCTCCTTCAGCCCCCTCCTCCCCACACATTTTTTTTTTTTTTACTTCAGACATCTCTAAAGCTTTGTATAAGACATTCTCTCCTTCTCTCCTACTCTCTGGCTCTAAGAAACCCCCTAAGTCTGGGTTTCTAATGCAGAGGGGTTTTTAGGGGAACTGGTTCCAAGGTTGAGTAGGTTGTAAGTTCAATTCCATGATAGCTGTAGTTCCCATATGTGGGTAGACGGCATTCTTGTCTGAAGTCTGTTATCATACAGGTGGAGAGTCAACTCTAAAGAATCAAGCAAGCAGTGGTTACAATAGCCAAACCACAGAGGTTTTGGAAAGTCTGCTGTGAGTTTAGGGGCACAGAGAAGGATGACGCATGGCTTTCTCTCAGCATCCTGATGTCCTAGGAGAGAATGGTTTTAGCAAAGCTGAGGATATGCATGGCATGTAGCAGAGAGCATGAGTCTGAATAAAGAGCTCGTCAGGGGAAATTTTGAGAAATGCATCAACAGGATTAGAGAAATTGGGACAAAATTTTAGGATGCTTCAAAGGAGAAACTCAGAAGTCTGGATTTGGCCACTAAGAATTTTTGAGAGGAGAGAAAACGAAAGCAATGGAATTGTGATCACTGTTGTCAGGAAGGAGAGCATCATTCTTTGTTCCATCATTTCATTCATTTCTTCATTATCCGTTCTTTCATCCAGCAAATAGTTACTGAGGACCTCCTATGTGCCAGGCAATGTAATGGAGGTATCGTGGAGAAGGGAAGAGGCAGTCCTTGCCTTCATGAAGCTTATGTTTCTGGAGAGAAATAAATCAGATAAGTACAGTTTGTTGAGTGCTGTGGAGAAAACAAATGGGTTAAGGATAGGGAATCACTGGTGTGTGGAGAGCTACTAATACTGTGGTTAGAGCAGTCAGGGTTTCTCCTCTCTGAAGAAGTATAATATTTGCAGTGAGACTCTAAAGTTGAGAAAAACAAATCTTCTGAACGAACATTTCCAAGAAGGACTTTGAAGGACAGAGAAAGATGAATGTTTCTAGTAATAATCCAGAGGACGTGATGAGCTTTGGACTCAGGCCCAACAGTGTGACTCAAATATCAACAGGCTATTTTGAAGGCAAAATGGAAAATTTAATGAAATGTAATGAGTCCTTGACCTCCTGGCTTGGATCTGCTTGTAGTACCTCGAACTGGAGTGCCCACTGGGCCACTCTTTTTAACCCAGGACTCTCCAGACCTTTCTGGAAGTGGGTCGTTACCCATGTGGGCTGCCAGCACAGGTATTTACCAGAAGGACTTCATCCTGATTCAGTGGTGTCTGCTGTGTGCTTTGCTTTGTTGTGAACGTGTGGCTTCTAGGTTCAGAGTGGGCTGCAGATACTACCAACTAGGACACTAGCTAAGGTGAGACAGTTGTTTTGCCAAATTAACAAAATAGAGGCACCAAGAAAAAAAAGTCACTCTGTTTCCATTTGTCACAAACCTTTATCTTAACTCTCTGCTTCTATTTGTGAAAGTTTGCCAAGGTATAATTTTACTTTCTTAATGATCTCAGAGATTGTGGACATTGAATTATGAACTACCCACAGAGTAAAATTAAATGTGGCCTCGTGGCACCTGGGTGACTTAGTCAATTAAGCATCCAACTCTTAATTTCAGTTCAGGTCATGGTCGCACAGTTCATCGGGTTCGAGCCTCGCATCAGGCTCTGTGATGACAGCAAGCAGCCTGCTTGGGATTCTCTGTCTCCCTCTCTCTCTCTGCCCCTCCCCGGCTCACATGCATATGCATGTTCTCTCTCTCAAAATAAACATTAAAAAAAATAAATGTGGACTAAACTTCCTGGGGACTCTTGAGGATTTAGATTTAATGGGTGTTTATGGGAGAGACAAAGGAACAATAGAGACAGAAGGATGAGAGGGAGATCCAGGATCATACGAAGAGTTCAGGAAGGAAAGAGAGACAAAGGGAGGTGGCAACACAGTACAAACATGGTACAGGAAGGGGTGAGGTGGAGGGAAGAGATTGAGACAGAGAGAGCCAAGAATGGGGAGGGAGAGGGAGGCAGTGGGCCTGCTGCCATGTGAAGGGGACAGTGTGGAGATTAAGATCTCTATCGGAGCTGTGGCTGGAGCGATTACAGTGTGTTAGGGTCCTGTCAGTGTTGACAAACACTGCCCCAATTAGGAATTAGTTCCACAAGGCATCAGATAGGGAGGCTGCTGTTGACCTGTAAATGGACAGGTCTTCCCTTCCTTCTCTCTTATTCAAATAAGTGCAGCTGTTTCCTAGAACAGTCCGGAAAGGCCAGCCCTTCAAGGCTCCTCCTAGAACAGTCACCTGGGAATGGAAATGAATACCAATCACCTGGTGTCCACATTTTTTTTTTAAACACTAATATTCTGGCAAGTACTTTCCCTAAGAATGCATGTTCGACAACCCTAAGAATTTATTCTCCCCGCCCCCCCCACCCCACTTCATCCAGCATCAATATCAAGACCCGTCTTTTACCATTGCATAAAGGACACTGTCGAGGGTAGATGCCCATTTCGTGACCAACATTCAGTAAACAATTTAAGATTAATTATCAGAGACTAGATCAAGAGGGCAGAGCACACACTGTGGACTCATCTCCCTCACCCCAAATCTTTAGAAATGATAGAAAAATGGTATAGTTCTTGGGAGGAAAAACCCACAACCAGAGTGGAAAATAAGAGATGTCACTGATGCATCCCATCCTCTAGGGAATCCTAGAGACTAAAAAGGCAGATGAAATGAGACAGAAAGGAGGAAATGTCTGCACAAGAGCTTTGCTGCAAAGGAGGGTGGGACTGCTGGGGGGCATGACCTCCAGGGGCCAGATCCTCGGAACAGAAGGGGCTGCTGGGGTTCAGAGTGAGAGCCTCCCCTGGTGGTAGAAATGCCTTCAACTCCTCACCCTTCTCTTGTCAAGGCAGGCAATAAGCCATAGATGGGTAGGGTAGACTTTTGCTCAGGAGGACAGTGCCTTGGGAGATTGGTGCTCCAACAGAGGCTCCAATATTCAGGAATTCAGCTGCTTGCTCACACTGCCCAGTATGCATTCCATGCCTCTGCTACAACCTTTGGAGGCAGGCTTTCACTTATAGGCTAAAGGGAATCACAAATACAAACATGAGCACCCAACCAGTATTCATTAAACATCTGAGGAAAGCCGAAACTATGAAAGTGAGCCACCAAACTCAACAAGTGGATGTACTGATAGCAGGAAATTGGGCTAATTAGAAGCCAAAAAAAAAAAAAAAAAAAAGAATAAGATATTAGAATAGGCATAATTAAAATCATTACAGAGCCACAGAGGATTTTGGCATCCTAATAAGCAAAGATTTGGATATTAAATTTGGATAGAAAATTTGGAAAATTTGCTCAGAAAATAGAACAATAATCAGAGAAGACACTGGAAGAAAAATAAGACAATTACCTCTAAAAAGGGCAATAGGTCCAGAGAATCTTAAGGATGAGTTTTACAAACCTTCAAGGAACAGATAGTTTTCACGTCATACAAACTGTCCCAAAAGAAAAAAAGTTTTGAGAGAAGCTACTCATTTTATAAAGTTAGCAAACCCAGTAACATAACCTACAAGAACAATGCAAGAAAACTATTGGCTAATCTCATATATGAATTTAGATGCAAAATTCTATGACAAATACTTTTCCAGTAAAACTTTGATATATTACATCCACTCTTATGGGCAGAGGTCCAAGATACTGTTCAAAAAAATTGCAGAAAAATGTGCATGATATTTTCCAACTTTGTGTATCCTCGGAAATTTGTAAATTGCATTCCAATTGCTAAAAGGCCACTCAAGAAACTCTTAATAGGAAGTTACATTCAGGCAGTGGATGTGGAATATTGGTGGGGTGGAGTAGATGGGAATATTTACTTGTCACTTTATACTTTGTATTCTGTTCGAACTTTCTTCTTTTTACCTATAAATGTGTTTATATTTACATTTTAAAAAGAAAAAAAGAGGGAAATACAATTGTTTTGATTGTTCACTGAGCTGGGGTCTAAAATCCAGAACCCTCTCCAGGATTTAACGATTCTCTCATTTGTGAGGTTAAACATCCCTGAGTTGGAGAAAGAGATTTGTTTTCTGGGATCCCAAGGAGCAGAGCTAGGAAGAATGAGTGATGATTCCCAGGAGACAGATGTCAGCTCCTGTGAGGAAAAATTTGTTCAAATTAGAAACACCTAAAGGTGAAATGGAGTTCCTTGTTGGTTGTTAAAAGTTTTTACTGTTCAGGCAGAAGTTGGAATGGGGCCAGTGGGGAGTATATAGTTTAACCCTGAGGTTCTTGCTTCCTTCTTACACCTGATCATTAATATCTGAAAAAGTGTGTTAATCCTTGTTTTGCTAATTCTGTGAGCTTCAAATTCATCTCTATAAATTCTCCTGTGTGACTACTTTTAGTGAAATTTAAAGTGCTACAAACCAAAGGCATAGTGTTTGAGCATATTCATCAGTAAGTGCTTAAATTTTTCACATTATTAGTACTTAACATTACATAATTAGTAAGTTCTGAAAAACTTACAAGTTTTTTTTTTTTTTATCATTACTTTAAAATCCTTACAATGATCTCGTTAGGCAGACAGAGGGAATAATATCTCTATTTCAGAGTCCAATAGCTAAGCTGCTCACTCATGTTCACACAGTCCAGTTCCGGCTAGTTTGGGAAAGGTGATGTCACTCTCACTATACTATACCCAAGGTTCACGTGAATTGCATCTTTAGGTCATAGCACAAAAGTTCTGTTAACAAAATCACTGCCCCTTACAAACGTAATGAGTTGGTGGGTCAAAGAAAATCTCTTTGGTTTGTTTGTTTGTCCTTCTTCGTGAATGATTTTCCTGGGTGAATAGGGAGGGTTGACGCCTAAATATTCCTGACATGTGTTTTTGAAACAACTGTTTACTTTGTACTGTGTAGACCTGGCTTGGCAAAGCCACATTTCCAAGAGGCACGTGAGTCTCCCTGTCTGCAGAAAGCCAGGCTGTTCTCACGTACTCAGTAGCCCTGGAGGATTCAGACAATTCCCGGGCCAGGCTTTGTCACCAGTGGATGAATCGTTCATTGGAAGTTGCTAATAGTCTGCGAATCTGCAGTCGGATGTGGGTAAACGGCTGAGTGGTCTTATTCGCGAGTTGTTTACACTAGCCTGTGGAATAACTCAAGGGCCAACTGGACTTAAGTGAATTACTGACACAACCAGCGCTAGGCCTGAGGGAGCTGCAATTAATGCATTAATCACACGGAGCCCCGCGTGTTAACACAGGGGATTTAGTAGCACTCCACTAAGTTGTTGATGAGGCCTGTGGCAGGATGAAAACCCTTAGAATACAAATGTGACATCCCATGCCCCTTTATTTGTTAGTCAATAATCTGAATAACCCCAGTTTCACAGCTTCTGTGTTGGATTTGCTGTTCCTTTCTCTCCTCCGCTAATCGCCAGCGAGGCGCGATAGGGTAGAGACTTTAACTTTGATTTGAAACCCCCTACCCCTCCCCCTAAATAAAAGCACAGGTTTTTATCCACATGCGTATATTGCATAGACATCAAAGAAAAAAAAAAAGCCTCATGCATTTCCATTAAAGCCGTGCGGACCAGGGGGAGGCACCAAGCTGGGTGCGGGCTTTTGAGGCGGTGGAAATTGATAAGGTTCATCTGCATACAAAAGGCTGAATGGAGAGGCAGCGGGGTGAGCGAGGTCGGACACCCAGATGGATTTTTTAATTCTGGGGAAAATAACACCACGCTCACAAGTGATAACTGAGCCTTTCTTCCCAACTCAGACCAAAATATGATTTCCATTTGTGCATTGGAGGAGAAGAAAATTATACAGAATTTCATTCTGCAGCATAATAAGGCTTCACACTGAATAATGCTACCATAAGGCAGTGTAATTACTGAAGGGCAGAAAATACACTTTCAGTTTATATCTAATCACAATACCACATTGTCTGCTTTGGGAAAAAAAATCTGGGGTGGGGGTGCAGCATGTTGCTAGACTGTGAGCGGGACCCTGGGGCGTTTGTTGGTCCGCAGCTTATCAGAGTCCTGAGAAAGGGTGTTGATGTGGGTGAGTTGGTGGCCACATCTAAAACTGGGTGCATCGGGAAGCTCTTTCCTCTGAGGATCTCAGATGTTTCTACTCTCCTAAAATGGCTTGTCCTGCTCTGTACTGACCTATTAAGATCATGGCTACGACACAGTGATCAAATAAAGAGCTGGCCTGCAGGGACGAAAAGAGAAAGAGTCTGACAAATTATTATTGATTGATTGGCCTGACTCTTGAAATGGCTACAGAGGATTTTAGTATGTGTTTCTTGTTGGTACTCATTGCACTACAAATTGTTCCTTCCATGTTGTGATCCATTTCTTATCTGCTATAATATAATGTATGTTTATTATAAAATATTTGGAAACAGAAAAGTTCAGTGGGAAAAACCAGTTACTCTACTGCCCAGAAAAAAAAAAAAAAAGCAACTGTTAATATTTTGGTGAATTTTTCTTTGTGGTGTGTGTACTTTGTTCCATTTCTTCCTGGATAATAGAATAGGGTTTCCACAATACCAGAATTTGTTCATACAGTGGATATTAAAAATATTTCTGGTTTGAAAGCAATCTATTTTAGAGATATATTAAAAAAAATTTTTTTTGAGGGAGAGAGAGAGGGAGAGTATGCACATAAGTGTGTGCACAAGTCCAGGAGGGGCAGAGGGAGAGGAGGGAGAGTATCCTAAGCAGGCTCCATGCCCAGTACTGAGCCCAATGTGGCTCCTAGCAGGCTCGATGTCACCACTGGGAGATCATGACCTGAGCTGGAATGAGAGTCAGCGCGCTTAACCAACTGAGCCACCCAGACCCTAGAATTTATATTTTAGATACAGTATAAGACGCCTCTAAGCTTAATAGTTCCTAGCTCAATGGTTCTCAAACATGTGCATACACCAGAATCACCTGGAGAGCTTGTTAAAACAGACTGCAAGGCCCCAAGTCCAGTTTCTGAATGTGTAGCTATGGGGTGGGGCTGAGATTTGACATTGATAACAAGTTCCTAGGTGATGCTGATGCTAGTTTGGATACTACACTTTTTAAGAACCACTACCTTAGAGTTGTGAGGGGTGTAGTTGAGATAACCAAAAGAAATGCAAGCTCCCAGGGCAAGAGAAATGCCCAGATTTTAGGGAGGTCTTGAAAATACTATTATGTAACTATAAAGCAAATTTATTGAAATAATCTTATTAGTAGTGTGGTAGCCAGAATAATAGTCCCTCAAGTAAGTTCACACCCTACTGCCCAGAACTTGTGATTGGCAAGAATTAGGTTGCAAGTGGAATTAAAGTTGCTAATCAACTGACCTCTGGATGGGGAGATTGTCTTTGGATGGATCTTGTATAATCACAAGAGTCCTTATAAGTGAAAGAGACAGGACAGTCAGTGTCAGAGTCAGAAAGAGTTATGAAGATGCTGTGATGCTGGCTTTGAGGGTAGGAGGAACCACAAGCCTACAAAGGCAGGTGGTGTCTTGAGATTGGACACCTCTTTTTTTTTCCCCCCTAGCTAGACTCCACGCCCAGAGTGGGGCTTGAATTCACGACCTCAAGATTAAGAGTTCATGCTCTACCAACTGAGCCAACCAGGTGCCCATCTGACACTTTGGTTTTAGCCTAGTGAGACTAATTTAAGACTTCTGACATCCAGAACTATAACATAATAAATTGGTGGGTTTTTTTTAATGTTTGTTTATTTTTGAGAGAGAAATAGAGCACAAGTGGGGGAGGGGCAGAGAGAGAGGGAGACACAGAATCGAAGCAGGCTCCATGCTCAGAGCTGTCAGCACAGAGCCTGACATGAGGCTCAAACCCATGAACCATGAGATCATGACCTGAGCAGAAGTTGGGTGTTTAATCAACTGAGCCACCCAGGTGCCCTTAAATTTGTGTTGTTTTAAGCCACTAGTTTATGATAATTTGCTACAGCAGCAACAGGAAACTTACACAAATAGCTAACCACTCACACACATATACACAATGTGCTATGACACACAGTTCCCACCATTATTTGCTGAGCAACTTTCTTCATCAGTGTGTATTGTTTCATTCACCTACCACCTGGACCCAACAGACTTGGGGAATCACTATTGTCTGTTGCCAGTTAGAAGGGAGGCTCAGAAGGCATAGGCCAAGGCAGAGACCCTCCTTGAGACCTTCTGTTCTTGGCCTGGTCCCTTGCCAGGTCAGGCTGATGGACACAAAGGCTGGAGGCTCCTCTGTTACCACCAGGGGTGAGAAAGTTGTTCATAAACATTTTCTTAATTAAGGGACACAGAGGTCAGTGGCAGGAGATTTCTTAAAGCCTAGTGATTGTAGAGCATATGGTACATTAAGAAACGTGGGCCCCAAGTGTGCAGTTTGCTAAGGATTTGGGGAAGGATAAGGTATCATTTATTTTAGTCTCAGATTCCCCTAGAGACCTTCTCCAGCTTTGGTTATAGCACGTAGACTTAGAAGATTCCATTGAACTATGTGTTTCTCCTTCTGCCAATCCTAATCTTGATTACTGTAACTCTATAATAAGTCTTGAAATTGGATAGATTGGTTCTTCCCACTTTCTTTTTCTTTTTCAAAACTGTTTTAACTAATCTAGTTCCTTTTCTTTTCCATATGAATTTTAGAATAGTCTTGTCTATATCTACAAAATATCTGGCTAATAACTTAATGGGAATTGCATTGAAACTGTATATCATTTGGGGAGAATTGACATCCTTACTATGTTGAATCTTCCAGTCTATCAACAGGGTTTGTCGTGCCATTTATTTAAATCTTTCATCAACGTATAAGCCATTTACATATTTTGTTACATTTGCATTTAAGGATTTTCTTTTATTTTGAGTGGTTATAAATGATACTATATTTTAAATTTTGGTTTCCACATGTTCATTGCTGGCATATGGAAATACAATTGATTTTTGTATCCTGTAACCTTTATGAACTCACACTTACAGATCTAAGATTTTTGGGTAACTTTCTATGTAGACATTTGTGTCATCTGTAAATAGAGAGTTTTAGTTCTTCTTGTCCTGTTCTTTATTGCACTCTCCAGGTGTTCCATGTTGAATAGCTGCAGTGAGAACAGATATCTTTGTCTTGTTCCTGATTTGGGGGAAAAGGATTCTGTCATTCATCTCTAAGTATTAAGTTAGGTGCAGGTTTTTTGTGGGTCCTCCTGGTCCTTGGCTAGAGACAGCAGCCTTTTGTTGTTGTTGCTTTGTGTTTGTGCACAAAGGGAGGGAGAGAGAGAATATTCAGTGGGCTCCACACTCAGCGTGGAGTCTGGTGTGGGGCTCAATCCCATGACATTGGGATCATGACCTGAGCTGAAATCAAGAGTTGGATGTTCAGCCAACTGAGTCACCCAAACCTAGGATTTTATAAATGAGTTTAAGGAATCAATTTTCTGAGCTCTTTATGATCTCCCTGGTACTTTCTGGCTCTCCTATTTTGATCCTTTTTTCAAAAATTTGTGGCTTCATTATCTGGCTCAGGTGTCCACTTCCATTGATGGTGCCACATCTCAGGCCAAGTGGTACAATGATCGGGAGAGGAAAAAAGTATTAGGAGTTTTCCTCTTTTAGGAATATTCGAATTGGAGAGGGAGGTTACCTCAGAATTTTTGCTAGTCATTGTTCCCCTTGATGCCACTGCTGCTGCCACTAAGGTTGGTGGCTGGGGCACAAAAGAACCTAGAAAAGAAAAAATGGAGTTTCTCCTATTCTCTCCGAATTTTAGGAATCCTTAATTTTGTTCTTTGAGTCAGAAATAAAGGTTTTCTTCCTGGAGCTTTCTCTATCTGTACCCTGGTGCCCATATCCAGGTTTTGGGCTGTGTGAAGGTTAGGCTGAAAACAAAAACAAAAATGAAAACCAGTGTTGTATTTTTTCTTCTGAAAACATTTAATGTGCTAATGTAAATTATGTATCTCCCAGAGGAAAAACTTTAGTGTGCAGCATTGCCCTAAGATGGCTATTTCACTGGGTCCCCTTTCAGAGGGGGAAGAAATCCCCAAAATCAAGGGTGTTTGCCCACCCACAGCCCACCCCTCTTTCTAGACACTGCTGCAGATACCAGGAACCCTAGAATGCACCACTCAGTTGGCCCAAGCCTTCTTCTAGAACTAGAATCTGCAGCAACTGCTACAAATCCTTCCTCCAGAGAGCAGTTTTCCCACCAGTATGCCTGAAGCAAAGCCCATCTGTTTGGAGGGGAGAAGGGTATGAATGGGATATGGATACATAAGTCAGAGTGTCTATAGGCTTCTTGGCCTGGTAGGATGAGAATGGGGGGTAAGAGTATAGACTGGGGACCAGAGACTAGGGACTGCCTCTCTTCACCAAACATATTCTGGCGTAAACACTCTATACTCCAAAATTTCTAAATGTGAACCTGGCCTTCCATGTCATTTTGAGGTATCTTTGTCAGGGTGAACAATAGAAAATACTTTATTTACGGTGCATTAGCTTGATTATAATCTCTATATTTAGATGTACAACATATGTCATGAATTGGGGTGCCCAACTGTCCAGGTTTGCTGAGGACTTTCTCACTTTAGCACTGAATGTCCCATGTCCCAGGAAATAGTTGATCACCTACCCCAGTTTTTGAAAATGTTAGAAGTGGATTTAGTTGTATAAAGCACTTCCCAAACTTATCTGATCTTGAAATCCTTCCCTCTGAACTCCCATCCCAACCTTAGAAGCATCTGAAATAAACTAGTGTAGAGACAAGTTAAATGTGTCATAGAGAAGCACATCTTAAGGAGAATCATCCTTTTAGTCCATGTATTCCATTGATTAAACATTGGCAACACCTTCCTAGTCAGAATGTTTAAGGCTGTTGTAATCATTCTTTTCAGTTAATAGGTTCATTTTTATAACTACATTATAACTAATAATAGCAAAAATAATCTAACATTTTTACTGACTCCTACTAAGTGCTAAATCCTGTACTAGATGTATTACATGCAGAGCTTTTAATCCTTATCATAACTCTAGGGGGAGGTGTTATAGTCCACATTTTATAGATGAAGAAACTAAGTGACAAAGTGGCAAAGATGGATTTTAACTCAGCTCTGTCTTTCTCTTAAACCTATTCCCTTTTTATTGGGAAAAGAATCTTGGGATAAAAAAATAGAAGAAAAGTGAGATTCTTACATTGGGTCTTGATATCTAAAGATTCCACGTTGACTATGATAGTACCAATGTATACTTGGAAAAATATCAGATCTGACTTTCCAGGAGCTAAACCAAGATGAGGAGGAGAAAGTTTTTGTTACGTATTTCCAGTTACTCAAAATTGCTTCTGCAGTTGTTTCTGTGAAGGTAGTATACCCCTGTCTCTTTTAAAATTTCTTAGTTAAGCTAAAAAAAAGTGTCAAATCTTTGAATTTAAGAACAAAATCTAGTTTCTTTTAAACAAATGGTGTCATAATATAAGAGGCTTGTTATTCAGGCCTTCCTTTCTATCTGTCAGTAAAATTATTCAGTTTTGTTATATGGTTCTTAAACAGATTCTTTTTTTTTGTAGTTATTTCATTGTTGTTGTTACTATAAGAAGGATTCCTGTTATATTTTAAAAAGCAGTGGATTTTAGGGCACCTGGGTGGCTCAGTTGGTTAAGTGTCTGACTTTGGCTCAGGCCATGATCTCACGGTTCATGGGTTCGAGCTCCACGTTGGGCTCTGTGCTGACAGTTCAGAGCCTGGAGCCTGCTTCAGATTCTGTGTCTCCCTCTGTCTCTGCCCCTCTCCTGCTTGTGTTTTGTCTCTCTCTGTCTCTCAAAAATAAATAAATATTAAAAAAAATTTAAAAGCAGTGGGTTTTAAATCATACTCCCTGGATCCCTATTGCTTTTAGGAATCCCTTGGAGGAAGGAACAGGGCAGGGACAAGCAGGCTGGACTCTAGGATCCACATCCCTGTTTCAACCAAGCAGTACCATGTTTGTTTGCTTTGAGATTCCATATAAACTTTTGTTAAAGTTTTTGTTAAAACCACTGTAAGCAAAATATAGCTTTAATTAGTTATAATTACTTACTACATTATACCAGAAAGCTGTTGCATTTGAAGTATTCTTTTTTCAACAGCTTTATTGAGACATAGTTCATATGCCATACAGCTCACCCATTTACAGTGTATAATTCAGTGGCTTTTAGTGTATTCATAGAGCTTTACATTCATCAGCATTAGAAGATTTTCATTACCCAAAAGAAACCCCAAATTTTTTAGCCATTACCCTCCAATGATCACATTGTCCTCAGCCCTGGGCAATCACTAATCTACCCTCTATCTCTAGATTTGCCTGTTTGGGACATTTAATATAAACAGAATCAAACAATATATGATCTTTTGTCACTGGCTTCTTTTACTTAGCATAATGTTTTCAAAGTTCATGTTGTAACATGCATCAGTAGTACTTCATTCCTTTTATTACTAAATAATATTCTATTTATGGATATATCACATTTTATTTATCAGTTTATCAGTGGGCATTTGGGTTATTTCTATTTTTTATTATGAATAATTCATGTTTAACTTATTGTGTGGACATATGTTTTCTTTTGGGGGGTATATGTCTGTAAGTGGAATTGTTGGATCATATGATAACTCTATGTTCAGTCATTTAAGGAACTGCCAGACTGTTTTGAAAAGCCAGGTGTACCATTTACATTCCTACTAATAGTATATAAGTTCCAATTTCTGTAATTCTTGTATCTGACTACTTATATAAGCCATCATACTAATTTTAATAGTTTATCAGTTATTTTTGCTTTTATAGTTGACAGTGATATCAGCTCTAAATAGTTTTAAATATTCATGTCTTATTGCATTGGACACAAATTTTATATTAATTTAAAATAATGCTTCTAGAACACCTCTTAATCTTGTTCCTGATTTTGCTGGGATTGCCACCAGTGCACTGGTCCTCAAACTTGGGAACTTATTGGAATCATCTAAGGAGTTAAAAGTAAAGAACACTAATGATTAGATCTCAGCCTCAGAGAGACTAATTAGTGTGGCTTGGGCATTGGAACTTTTTAAAACCCTCCAGGTGATTCATTGCTTCACTATATTCTAACTAATTTGGATGTAAATTTTAAAAAATAAAAAATAAAGTTAAAAAGAAACCTCCAGGTGATTCAAATGGGAGGTAAAATTTTAGAACCACTGTTGTAGTGCTCACAGACGTCTGTCATATAATTTGTCACATTAAACCATAATTATTGATTTCTTTTGTGTATTTAGGGTCCTTAGGAACAGGATTTATGTTCTATTTAACTTTTAGGTTTATTTTCACTTGATTTTTTCCTCTATCACTGATTTTTAAATTACTACTCATATCTTATTTGACATTGTATCCTCAATGTCAGCATGGTGCCTAAGAAATAGTAACAACTTAATAAAAGGTTCTAAATGAAGACAGGGGTCAAATAAGATCCTTAGTCTTAAATAGTAATCATTTATTTTTGATTGAAATCATTTGAAATCATTTATTTTTAGCGCAAGTCTTAGGGTACAGAGCAGAGAGTAGTTTGGGGGAGAGAATCAGAGATGAAAAAGTTTGGCTTTAAATGTCCTTGGCCTGATGTGTTTGCTTAGAAAATCATAGCCTTTCCACTGTGTTCCTACCAAAAGTTTATGTCTCTAGTCAGGTATATGCAATTTCTGCCATCTTTAGGTAGGTAGGACTTGATGTTCTTTCCTCTCCATTTCTTCCCCTTGTCAGAAAACAAAGAAAACTCTCCCTTTGGTCCAGTGTCTATGGGCAATGCACATTTAGTTAAAAGAGACTAAGTTTTGGATATTTTGAAGCAAAACTAAAAAAAAATTAGTTTTCCCTTTCATTATCAAAGAAAATCAGATGAAAACAGAGGAGGATTGTTTTTTGTTTTGTTCTCTGGTATTCTTTCATTCTTTATAATTAACTTGGAAATACATAGAAAAAGTATTTCACAATTACATAGACTTTATTTTTTCTAATTTCCCAAAATAATTACAATTATATTTATAGTGGAGAAACTATTTTAAGATTATGTTTAAGACAGAAATTTTGTTAATTAGAAATGTGTTCAATTGCAAGTATAGAAAGGTTCATTATAGTGGCTAGAACAAAAATAACTTTAATGTACTCATCTAACAATAAATTTGGATGTGATTGGCTGTTAGCATTTATTGTGCTACTAAATAATCCCACTGGGAACATAACCAAACCTTCCTGGTTTTAGCAAGTTGACTTTTATTTCCATGCATATTACCTACCTCATAGTAGCAAGATGGTTGCTGTAGATCAGAGAGCACTAGTCTATCTTCAGTGCACAGAAGGACAAAGAACAACACAAGCAGCATCTAAAGCCCCCTTCCCTCTCTTAAAAAAATCAGAATATAAAAGCTTTTCAAAAAACTTACAGGAGACTTTATTGTCTTTGGCCAGAACTGTGGTACATGGCTTCTCCCACAAACAAGGAAGATTGAGAAAGTGAGTATATCACTTCGGAATGGGAACATGGCTATCCCAAACCAAGCTGAGCTTTGTTAGCAGGGAATATCAGGGAATAGGTATTGAGAAAGCAAATAACAGTGTCTAACTCAGGCATTCTATTTAGTTGAAATATATTTTAAAAGTTTTCTCTTCTCTGACTGGTTCTTCTTAGCTTCCAATTTATAGAGAAGACTCTATCAGAGTTATAAAAGTTAATATTCCTTTAATCTTGGTCCTAGCCCCTTGCCCCCCCCCTTATTTTTCATTTGAAAATGAAAGTAATATCCACTAATAGCATCCACTCCCATAACTCTGATTACCTATAACTTAATGATTACCAAATTTATGTCCTCATCCAAGAACCTTCCTGTAAGATCCAGAATCAAAAATACATATATATTATGAAAAATGAGTTGAATAATTACTTGTTTGTTTCTGTCTCTTCTACTGAAAGGGTGGTACCATGTCTCTTTTAATCACTCTTCTACCCTAGTATCTAGCCCAGTAACTTCTACATCATGGGTAATTATGAAATATTTCATAAATTGATGAGGCTATTTTCTAAGCTACTGACCATGGAATGCATCCATAGCTACCTGCTGGCATGGGCGGCATGGTAAGCAGTGCCAGTTGATTTCTGCAAGAGCCAGTAGAGTTCTCCTGAGAACTTCAGTCATGCCACTAGAGAATAACTTTTATGAGTCTTTGGATGACCACTCCCCACCACATGGCAAAGAAACTCCTGGAGAAGCAGCCGTCACCATGCTTTTTATAGCCAATTGTTCAAGTGCTACTTTTTATTTTATTTATTTTTGTTTCTTCAAGTGTTATAATGAAAGTGCAGAAAATAAAAATGTTTATAATATCTGAGACTGCAATAACGGGAACAAGTCATTCTGGAGCCATGACAGAGCCCATCTGAACTCAAAATACTGGACAAACAAAAACCTTCCTTCCCTATGATAATGGGCAAACAAAATGTCACTAAAGTTATGACAAGACCTATAATCAACAGAGAAAGGGGACAAGGGCAGAAGTACAATTTGATATTGATTAGCACTGAGATATAGGAGTAAATATAAGAAAATCTTTACTTCATTTTATTTGTTAAAATTTATTTTTGAGAGAGAGAGAGAACATGTGTGCAAGTGGGGGAGGGGCAGAGAGAGAGAGGGTGACAGAGAATCTGAAGTGGGCTCTGTGCTGACAGCAGAGAGACCGATGTGGGGCTCAAACTCACATACTGTGAGATCAGACCTGAGCCAGAATCAGGAGCCAGATGCTTACCTGACTGAGCTGCCTAGGAGCCCCAGAAAATCTTTATTTTAAATTATGAAATTATAGAGAGCATTATATTTATAAAAAAGGAATAATTTGAAGTCTTTTTTATAGTTGAAATCCAAAAGTTCTGGTGAAATTTTTAATTTTCAAAAATGAAAGTGTGCCTGGGTGGCTCAGTTGGTTAAGTGTATGACCCTTGATTTTGAGTCAGGTCATGATCTCACATTTAGTGAGATTGAGCCCCTCCTTGGTTTCCTTGCTGACAGCGTGGAGCCTGTTTGGGATTATCTCTGTCCCTTCCTCTCAAAATAAATAAACTTAAAAAAAATTCAAGAATGAAAACCCACCCTCAAATATAAGGTCAGAAGAAAATACATAAAAAGGAAAATAAAATCCCTAGGCTTTTCATCTGAAATACTAAAATACCAGAAAATGATTGAGCAGTATCTAAAAATTTTGGCAGAATTTGTGTCCCAACGATTTTCTATACCCTTCAAATTAGGAGGCAACAGAAAAAGAACTTTTTTTTTTTTTTAGAGAGTGAGAGAGCACAAGCAGGGGAGAGAGCCAGAGGGAGAGAGAAAGAGAGTGAGACAGAGACAGAGAGACAGACTCTTAAGAAGACTCCATGCTCAGCACAGAGCCTGACACACAGGGCTCCATCCCACAACCCTGGATCATGACCTGAGCTGAAATCAAGAGTCGGACTCTCAACTGACTGAGACAGCCTGGTGCCCAGGAAAAGATTCTTACACCAATTCATGAAGATTGTCAAACCAGACACTTAGATAGCCTGAAAAGAAGTGTTTCCATGGAATAAAAAGTGATTCAAAATCAAGATCTTGAGTATAGCCAAAACTGTTACTTATTTGGCATAAATTGAGAGAGAAATTTCTGTATTTTTCTCCCTTTCTTCTTGCCCATCTCCTATTCCTCATTGCCATTCCTCTTCTAAACAAGTATCCATGATGTTTTAATTTTAACCGTTACAATTTTTCAAGCATTTTCTAACTTTTCTTTCTTTCTTTTTTTTTGTGAGGAGTTTTCTACTTTATTTATTTATTTATTTTAATATATGAAATTTTTTGTCAAATTGGTTTCCATACAACACCCAGTGCTCATCCCAAAAGGTGTCCTCCTCAATACCCATCACCCACCCTCCCCTCACACCCACCCCCACCAACCCTCAGTTTGTTCTCAGTTTTTAACAGTCTCTTATGCTTTGGCTCTCTCCCACTCTAACCTGTTTGTTTTTTTCCTTCCCCTCCCCCATGGGTTCCTGTTAAGTTTCTCAGGATCCACATAAGAGTGAAACCATATGGTATCTGTCTTTCTCTGTATGGCTTATTTCACTTAGCATCACACTCTCCAGTTCCATCCATGTTGCTACACAGGGCCATATTTCATTCTTTCTCATTGCCATGTAGTACTCCATTGTGTATATAAACCACAATTTCTTTATCCATTCGTCAGTTGATGGACATTTAGGCTCTTTCCATAATTTGGCTATTGTTGAGAGTGCTGCTATAAACATTGGGGTACAAGTGCCCCTATGCATCAGCACTCCTGTATCCCTTGGGTAAATTCCTAGCAGTGCTATTGCTGGGTCATAGGGTAGGTCTATTTTTAATTTTTTGAGGAACCTCCACACTGTTTTCCAGAGTGGCTGCACCAATTTGCATTCCCACCAACAGTGCAAGAGGATTCCCGTTTCTCCACATCCTCTCCAGCATCTATAGTCTCCTGATTTGTTCATTTTGGCCACTCTGACTGGCGTGAGGTGATATCTGAGTGTGGTTTTCATTTGTATTTCCCTGATAAGGAGCAATGTTGAACATCTTTTCATGTGCCTGTTGGCCATCTGGATGTCTTCTTTAGAGAAGTGTCTATTCATGTTTTCTGCCCATTTCTTCACTGGGTTATTTGTTTTTCGGGTGTGGAGTTTGGTGAGCTCTTTATAGATTTTGGATACTAGCCCTTTGTCCGATATGTCATTTGCAAATATCTTTTCCCATTCCGTTGGTTGCCTTTTAGTTTTGTTGGTTGTTTCCTTTGCTGTGCAGAAGCTTTTTCTAACTTTTCTGATGTTAGTTCTGTGTAGTCTGTTGAGTAATTAACCACCAAGAGAATATGATAAATTAAAATCTATGGAAATTGGCTAAATCTGAATTTATAGCAAATCCACAGACCTAAATAGAACTAGAAATGCTTTAGAACATGAGAAAGTTTGAAAATAATATCAGTTTTAAATTATAGAAATTAGAAAAAGGGCTGAAAGCTTAACTGGAAAAAATGAGAAGAAAAATGAGGGCAAAAATCAGTGAGAGATTTAAAAAATAAACCATTAAGAATAGAAAAAAAAGAAAAACATAGAAAATGGTGTTGGAAAAACTGGACAACTACATGGAAAAGAATGAAACTGGACCACTTTTTTATACCATACAAAAAGTAAACTCAAAATGGATTAAAGATATAAATGTGAGACCTGCAACCATAAAACTTCCGGAAGAAAACATAGGCAGTAATCTCTCAGACATTGGCCTTGGCAATGTATGTATGAATGTATCTCCTGAGGCAAGAGAAACAAAGACAAAAATAAACTGTTGGGACTACATCAAAATAAAAAGCTTTTTCATAGCAAAGAAAACCATCAATAAAACAAAAAGGCAGTCTAACTTAATAGAAGATATTTGCAAAAATGAATGCTTGGTTAATATCCAAGATGTATAAAGAACTACAACTCAACATCAAAAACCCCTCAAACAATCCAGTTAAAAAATGGGCAGAGGACCTGAATAGACATTTTTCCAAAAGACATACAGAAGGCCAACAGACACATGAAAAGATGCTTAGCATCACTAATCATCAGAGAAATACAAATCAAAACGATAATAAGATAACACCTTACATTAGTCAGATGGCTAGTCCCAAAAAGACAAGAAATGACAAGTGTTGGCGATGATGTGGAGAAAAGGGAACTGCCATGCACTGTTGGTGGGGATGTAAATTGGTGCAACCACTGTGGAAAACAGTGTGGAGGTTCCTCAAAAATTAAAAATAGAAATACCATATGATTAAGTAATCCCACTACTAGGTATTCACCCAAGTGAAAATAAAAAGATATATACACCACTACATTTATTGCAGCATTATTTACAGTAGCCAAGATGTGAAAACAACCCAAATGTTCAACCATAGATGAATGGATAAAGAAGATTGTGTGTGTGCGTGTATGTGTATTTATATATATGCATGTGTGTGTGTGTATGTATGTGTGTGCATATAATGTGTGTGTGTGTATACACACACACACACACACAAAATGGAATATTAGTCTTAAAAAGGAAGGAACTCTTGCTATTTGTAACAATATGGATGGACCTAGAGGATATTATGCTAAGTGAAATAAGTCAGACAGAAAAAAAAATGCCATGCGATGTCACTTATTATATGTGGAATCTAAAAGACAAAACAAAAGAACAAACAAGAAAAAAAGAAATAGACTCTTACAGAGAACAAACTGGTGGTTGTCAGAGGGGAGGTGTGTAGGGGAAAAGGTGAAATGGGTGAAGGTGATTAAGAGGTACAAACTCACAGAGGTAGAAAGCATAGCATAGGGAATATAGTAAATAATATTGTTATAACACTGTATTGTGACAGATGATGACTACACTTAACGTGGTGAGCATTGATTGAGTAATGTATAGAATTGTTGAATCACTATGTCATACATATGCAACTAATATAAAATTTTATGTCAACTGCACTTCAGATTGCCCCCCCAAGGTAGAAAAAGAGGGCAAAATTAATTTTACTGAAAATATTAGTTTATATAAACTCAACCAGTTATACAAATTTAACCAGATACACAAACATATAGTAAGTGTGGTAGAGAGAAAAGAAAGTTCATATAAATATACAATGTTAAAGAATATCACCATGTAAAAAGATGAGACTAGAGAATTTTAAAGAAAAAACCATGTACAACATGATCCTAATAAACCTTCTGGATAAAATGGATGATTTTCTGTGGAAATATAAAAAATGACCAAAATTGATTAAAAAAAGATGAAAATCTGAGTGGAAAAATAACTATGGAAGAAATAATAATTTTAAAAATTGTGACAGAGTTGTTCAAAATAATTTTCAAAATGTTCAAGTGATTTTTAGAGAAAATTTCAGCATACTTGCAAGAAACATATACTACTTCCTTTGTTATTTAAACTGCCCTAAGCATACAAAAAAAGAATGAAATTCCCAATTAATTTTACAAAGTTGACATGAACCTAGTGTTAAAGCTTAATGGTAAAAGTGGCTTAATGGTAAAAAAAAAATGGTACAGAACAATACGGTTAACAGAGTATAAATAAACCAGTGGCAAATAAATTCAGGAATGTATTAAAAAGTCAGTATACCTCATATTAGCCAAGGTTCTTCAGAGAAAGAGAACCAATAGGATACACACACATACACATTTATCAAAAGGGTTTGGCTCATACAGTCATGGAGGTTGACAAGTCCCAAAAACTGTAATTAGCAAGCTGACTCAGGAGAGCTGATGGTGTAGATCCAGTCTGAGTCTGAGGGCCGAAAACAAGGACAGCCAAGTTCCAAAAGCTGTTATATTTGACCCAAGAACCAATATTTTAGTTAGAGTCTGATGGTGGAAAGAGACTGATATCCCAGCTCAAGGACAGGCAGGAGGACTTCTTAGCCAGGGCTGCCTTAACAAAATTTCAGAGACTGGGTGGCTTAAAGAACAAAATTTCTTTTTCTCACAGTTTTGGAGGCTCAGAGTTCAAGATCAAATGCCAGCATGATCTGTTTCTGGTGAGAACTCTCTTCCTGTCTTATAAATGACCACCTTCTTCCAATGTCTTCACATAGCAAGGAGAGGAGAGCAAGTTCTCTGGTGTTTCTTCTTTTAAGGATGCAGTAATCCCATTGTGAGGGTCCCACCATCAGGACCTCATCTAAACCTAGTTAGCTCCCCAAGGGCCCCATTTCCAAATACAATCACAATGGAGGTTAAGGAGTCAATTTAGGAATTTGGGGAGGGCATAATTGAATCTATAACATTCCTTAACTAAGTAGGATTTATACCAGCAATGTAAAGGCGGTTCTGTAGTTGAAATATTTTGATTAAATTCAATTAATGCCAAAGATATGTTAAACTTGCTCCATTTCTTCTATGAGATAATAGAGACTCTTTCCGAAACCCAAAGCACTTTTTAAGAATGCAATGCTACAGGTAAAAATTAGGGACAAGGGTACTCACTATAATTGCTATTATTACATTTTTTGGAATTTTCCAGCCAGAGTAATAAGAAAAAAAAAAAAAGAAACAAGAGGCCTAAGAAGGACAAAATTATCATTGTTTGCTGATTATGTAATTAGCTAACAGGATAATCTGTTAGATCTATTAGATTTTTAGTTGAATCTGTAGTGTTCAGATTCAACTAAAAAATTATTGAAATAATATGAATTTAGTAAGTGACAGTGTATGGTTAATTGAAAACAAAAATCACTAGCTTTCTTACAACACTGGTAACCAGAAATTATGAGGAAAAAGTCAATTTATAATGTAAATAACAATACAAGTATAAGCCACCTAGGAATAAAGTTAGCAGGAAATATGCAAGACATACAGGAGAACACTTCAGGACCAATGGGGGCATAAAAGGAGATCGTGTTTTTAGAGACTCTGAGTTATATATTGAAGGGGCTATCCAGGAAAACACATTTTAAAGTAAACAACTTTACACAGCTTTTAAGATCTTTGCTTTCTCTTGGTGTTCTGAAATTTCACAAGGAAGGGTCTAGGTGGGATTCTACTTCTCATTCATCTTGCTCAGGACTGAGTGGGCTCTTTGAATTTAAAGATAGTTGCCTCTTGAACTTTTAGAAATGTTATTATTTGATAATTTCCTCCCCCTTGTTTTCATTTTTGGAGACTCCTATTATTTGGTTGCTAAACCATGTGCATTATGTTTCACCATTTATAACAGCACCACGATGTATAAGTTACTCGTGAATAAATCTAACAAAAGATGGATGTAAGATGTTAACATTAGGGGAAACCATGTGAGGGGTAAATCTAGATCTTTTGTATTATTTTTTGCTGCTTTTCTATGAATCTAAAATTATTCCAAAGTAAAAATCTCACTGAAAAAAGATATAGGAGAAAACATATTACTGAAAAATATTAAAAGCTGAAATACAAGGGAGAGATACATCATATTTGTGGATTGGAGTACCTAATAATGTAAAGATGTCAGTTTCTCCCCAATTTTCCATTGATTCAGTATAATTTCAATTAAAATATCAACAAGATTTTTAAAGGAATTTGGCAAGCTAATGTGAAAATTTATATAGATGATAAAAGCCCTGAGAGTAGCCAAAATACTCTAAAAGGAGGAGAAGGAAGGGAAAGAGGAGAGGAGAAGGGGTGGGGGAGGACCTGTTTTTTAAATATCAATAATTAGTATAAAAGTATTAAAATATGTGCAATTAAGACAGTGTGGTTTTGGTTAAAGGATGGAAAAACAGGTGAATGGAACAGAAGAAAGGGCCCAGAACTAGATACTGCATTATATCGGATCTTGATACTGACTCATTGGAGGATGTTGACTAGTGTACCCCTCAAAACTAATGTCTACCCAAAACCTTTGCAGATGTAATTAAGGATCTAGAGAGTAAATCATTCTGGGCCCTAAATCCAATACTGGTGTCCTTTAAAGAAGAGGTAAGGACAGTGTGAGATGGAGGCAGAGATTGGAGTGATACATCTATAAGCCAAGAAACACTAAGGATTGTGGGTAACCACTAAACACTAGGAGAGAGGCAAAGGATGATTTGTGCTTCAGAGTCTCTAGGAACCAACCCTGTGGACACCTTGATTTCTGACTTCTAGCTTCCAGAAATATAAAACAGTAGATTGCTGTCATTTTAAAACCACCAAGTGATTAATTTATTATAGCAGCCCTAAGAGTATCAATGGAGAGAGGGGACATAAATATAATATAAAGGATGTGTGTGTGTGTGTGTGTGTGTGTGTGTGTGTAAATAGAATGAGATTTCTAAATTACACTATATATATATATGCATACACACACACACACATATATATAGTGTAATTTTTTTAAACTCTCTGATGGATTAGACTTAAATATGGTGGTGAAACTTTGAAACTTTTATCAGAAATATGGGAGATATGTTTTTACTTCAAAATAGAGAAAATGCTAACTAAAAAATTGATAAAGTTGATCATTTTAACTTTGAGAGCCTCTGTTCATCAAAACACATTATCAATAAAGTGAAAAGATTAGCCCCAAACTTGGAAAAGATAGTCACATAGCAAACTATTGACAAAGTGTCATTTTCGAGAATATATAAAGAACTCTTACAGATCAATAAGATTAGTAAACCAAAACCTAATAGACAAATGAGCAAATAATATCAGCAGGATTTTATAGAATAGGAGATATAAGGGATGAGTATATTGAAAGTATTCAACCTCATTCAAAGGTATGGCAATGTAAATTAAGATAGTGAAGTATCATCTTACTCTATTGAAGAAGAAAAAATTAGGAAGTCTGACCGTACCAGGAGTCTGTAACTCAATGGACACTTTTATATCCTGCAAAGTGTTTATCATTTTAGAAAACAACTTGGTGATTTGGTCTTATGTGAAGTTGCATGTTCTCATGTGCTATGTATAGCCTAGCAGTTCTACTCATGGGCATAAGAATGTATATTCTAGAGAGATTTTTCATCCAGGCACCAGGAAACAGGTATAAGAATGTTTATAGCATTACAGATTTTATTAGCAAAAAAGTAAAACAACCCAAATGTAGATTGACAAGAGAATGAGAAGTTAAAATATAGCATGTTTCAATGATAAAATGTTAGGCAGTAGAAGAAAATAATGAACTATAGCTATATGCAACAAAATTGATAAATCTTTAAACATAAAATAAAGTGGGAAAAAAGTCACAGAAAACAAAGTACAGTACAATAATGAAAGTGGTAAATACTTACATAGCAGCTTTTCTGTGCCAAGCTCATTCTAAGCATTGTATGTGTATTACTTGATTCAGTTGTCGTGACAACCCTCTGAAGGTGATATTATTATCTCTGTTTTGCAGATGAGGAAGCTGAGGCTCTAAGAAGTAAGCAATTTGTGTAGTAACTTTACCAGTCTGGGAGTGGCAGAGCCAGGGTGTGAAATGGCAGTCTTACATTTAATCACCGTGCTTTCCTGCCTCTCAGTCTAGCCTTATGTCCTTTTATCCCTCCATACCAACCTGTTGGTATGATGCCATTTTTATTAAGTTTAAAAACAAATAAAACTATTGTTTAAGGGTACATTCATATGCACAAAAAACGAAATTTCGAAAACAAGGTCATAACACAAAATTCATAATTGCAATTAACTCTGGTTAGAAGGCAGGCAGTGGGAACAGGGAAGGAGTAAGCAGGTTGGTGATGCTCTGCTTGAGCTGGACTCCGTGGTGTTCATGTGATTATCATAAGTTACATATATGTTACATGTATTTTCCTATTTGTCAGATATTATACAATATAAATTATAAAAATAATTTTTCTTAACTTTTTCCTCGTGCTTTCAGTTTTTGTCTTTTGGTCTACTTTGCAGATTTCTTGTTATTTCAACTGTTTGAAGCACTTTTAATTTTCACAACCATATTTTTAATTTCCAAGATTTCTTTCTTGTTTCCTAGTTGCTCCTTCCTCATAGCAGCCTAAACTTGTTTTGCAGCTGCAGCATCTTCTCAAGTCTCTCTAAAGAAGTTCACTGGGATTTTTTAAAGCCCTCTACTGTTCTCTGAGTAGTTTCTGCTTCCCCTACACCAGTTGTTTGATTTGCTATCTTGGTCCTTTTTCATGCGTGCTGTTGTTTTCCTCATTGGTCTGCTGGATTTTGGTTACGAGTGAAAAATTACGTGATGAATGAGAGCTATTGTGGGCCATTCTTCTTAGGGGCCTCTTGCTTAGGACAAAATCCTGGGATCATGGGAAGAACATCTTTGCTCAAGGACAGGAAAGTTCTTTTCTGAGGCCGTGGGTCTAATCTCTCTTGCCCATGCAAGCCCAGATCCCAGACCCAAATATGAGCATGGGCTCCAATTTTTGTCTCATTTATGATTTGTAGAAATTTCCACTTATTTCTTTGTTTCAAACTTGGCTGTGTATTTTAAAGTTATTTTTAACAAAAAAAAAATTACCTATACGTCTGTCTGTAGTTGTGGTGGTTCTCTTACATAAGCTTAGTAGACTATCTTGGCAGGAAATCTGCACTGTGATTTCTGTAATCCTTTTAAAAAACACCTCTGCTTGTATGGTATTTCATCTATCTCCATGCACAAGGAATTTTAGCATACATTTTTTGAGAACACATCAGAAAAAAGCACGATCCCTACCAGATCCTCTAGTTATAAGACATAGAGTTATCTACTTAACCAGAGCTAGTTTCCTCTCTTCTTAAAACAGCAGCCCCTTACTGTCTGGAGGTGGCTTATCTTCCTTTTACTGGCTCCTGGCTCACATCTATATGTTAGTATACAGGTTTATACAAATAATGCTGTAGTCTAAACTTAGGGACTTTTGTGCAACCCTTTACCATGGGCTCAGATCCAACCTGCACTTTGCTCCACAGGCAAATGGAGAGTAGATGTAGCTGTGCTAGCCTAACTCCTATCTGGTGATGCTGGGGGCAGATGCTAACATGGCTGTAGTCATTCTCTAATGTCCAGTCTACCCACAGGTCTAAGCATATGGTCTTGATTCCTGGCCTCTCTACTTGAATTCTCTCTCTCATAACACTTGATCCGCGTTTTCTAACCTCTTCCTGGGGCTAAATTGTACTTCATATCCTTAGCTCCTTGACTGGCTAGTGTTGAAAACTTGTGAGCTTTTATCTTCACTTATTCAAAGATGACTCCCATGGTGGTATCTCTAGCCCAGCCTATTGGATCTCTCCACTAGAATATGCAAGAGGCCATTAAAATAAACAAAAATAGGATAATATTTTCCCAAGCACTTCTCTTTTCTAGTGTCTCTTTGTAATCATCAAATTCTCCCAAGCCAGAAATGTATAAAGTATCACAGATCATTCTCTTATTCCATCTTCATATCTAAGCAACCAAGTCCTACTGAGCATAACTCCTAAATATTTGTCTGTCTCCATCTTTACTATTATAGCCCTTTCTAAAGCAGCTTAATAGAATACAAATCTGCATCTTTTCTTGTGTCAAGTCTGAGGGCCTCCCCATTACCTACAAGTCAATGCCTGAGCTCCTTGTAGTGGGATGAATGGTGACCCCCCCCCCCAAAAGAAATGTCCACCTGGAACTTGTGAATGTGACCTTATTTGGAAGAAAGGGTCTTTCTGGATATAATTAAGTTGAAGATCTTGAGATAAGTTGAAGATCTGGATTTGGGTGGGTCCTGAATCCAACAATGAGTGTCCTTAGACAAGAAGAGAATGGAGGAAGACACAGAGGGAAAGTTGATGTGAAGATGAAGGTAGAGATTAATGTGATGCATCTGCAAGCCAAGGAGCACGAAGGGTTGCCTGCAGCCACCAGAAATGAGGAGGCTGGCAAGGAATGGACTCTTTTTCAGAGCTTCCAGAAGGAGTTAAATCTGATTTCAAACTAGTACTCTCCAAATTATGAGAAAATGAGTTTGTTGTTCCTAGTTAGTGATAATTTGTACAGTAGCCCTAAAAAACAAATACACTCCCC
This sequence comes from Felis catus, assembly GCF_018350175.1. Taxonomy (NCBI): domain Eukaryota; kingdom Metazoa; phylum Chordata; class Mammalia; order Carnivora; family Felidae; genus Felis; species Felis catus. The sequence goes on from NC_058376.1 coordinate 125,278,311, forward strand.
AATATGTTGAACAAGGCTTTCCAGTCTTCAATTTCTGCCTACTTTCAAGGCTCAGTATTCCTTATTCATATTTGAATTAACTGCATGGTCCATGCTGTTCCTCTGCACAGACTATATTCTTGCTTGTTTCCATGACTTTACCCACTTCTTCACTTCTTCCTGAAACCTTGCTGCCCTGACACCTGCACCCATTTTCCCGCCTCACATTCTTCCTTCAGGGTTTGGCTTGGACACTTTGTCCATAAAGCCTGCTGGGACCCCTTTAGCTGAGTCAGGGGCTCCCTCTACTCACTGTGTGGGTCACTCTCCTATGTGGAACAAAAAGCTTGAGGTACTAGAAGAAGCCATTGTTGGTACACCTGTCCCTTTCCCTTATGCATGTTTGGAACGAATTCTCATTTGAAAACTAAAAATGAGAATTCATGAGACAAAGGTGCCTTAGTTTTTTCCCTTTTGAAATGGATTGTATGAAAGGCTGAAGTACATTTCTGAAAAGAAGAAAAAGTAGTAGCCTTTTGGAAATTACTCCAGTGGCTGAAAAGGGAGAGATCAAGTCTGCAGACAGCCATCACTCTGAAGACAATTCCAAAAACAAGCTTCCCAAGTGAAAAATAACCATAAGTTGGTGAGAAAAAGATTCAAAGATTTGCTTCACTTGGTTAAGAAAGGGAAGGAACAAAGAAATAGGTAGAGCACTGATTGACACTGGATACTTAATGTCTTTAAATGTTACTCCCAATTGTGTATTATCTACATCTACCATTTGTAGAATACTGTACTAATAGAAATCTATGCTTGTCCGTCACATGTGTTCTTATTTCTATAAGAAAGACACAGTTGAGAAGAAAAGGATGCTCTTCTTTTAACTCAGTTTGCCACCCTTATGGGAAGAATGGTTGTCTAAAAAGATACAGTGCCCACCTGCCACCATATTTCCAAATAGAAATATGTTTAGAAGGGAACAAATTGATTTCTGAGTGTTTTCTTTCTAATCAATAGTCATTTGAGTTGTGGCAGATATCACAATGTCATACTTACAAAACCAAAGCTGGGAAATATAGAAATGACCAATACTTTTGTTTATTAAAGGTAGCCATGTGATGGTATAACTTTGGTATGCTGTCACTTGGTACTCAAAAAACACCAGTAACTATATTAAATGTCTTAATTATTTCGGAGTTTCTATATTTTAATTGTTCCTTGTGTGAAATTACCTTAAAGCCATATCCTAAAAGAGGAGTGCCCTTTATGTCATGAATTTATGAGACCTGAAATTAAACCATTATGTATCTTGGGGCATCAATTTTCTTCATTTATTCATGTCACAAATATGTTTCAAAGTAGAACAAACAGAATTTTCTGAAAAGTTCTATGTGGACTGTGAACAAAAGAGTGGAATCAAGGAGAAATCCAATCAGGGAATAATATTACTTCCTGAAATTGGGAATGTTTTTGGGAGGGGTTGTTAAGAAGTCAAGGGCTTATTTTCTGCATCTTAAATGTGAGTTGCCTATTAACACATCCTAGCAAAACCATCAGATAGGCTGGTGGATCTGTAAGTCTGGGGTTTAAGGAAGCAGTTGGACTGGAGATATATACTTGGGAGTCATTGGCATAGAGCTGGTTGTTAAAGTCAGGAAATTACCTTTGCAGGATGTGAGAATAGATAATGATGAGAACTGAGCTCACAACATCCCATAATTTTGAGTAAAGGGGAAGGACCTAGCAAAGGAGAAAAAAGGGCCAGTGAGAAGAGAGGAAAAACAGGAGATGTGGTGTCTCTGAAGCCAAGAGGCAAAAGTGTGAAATGCTGCTAAGAGGTAGAGACCTAAACTTTATTTGGCCAGGTAGAGACTACTGGTGGCATTGACAGGAGCAATTTCAGTGGAGTGATAAAATAAAAGCCTATTAGGGTGCATGGGTAGCTCGGTCAGTTAAGCATCAGACTCTTGATTTTGTCTGGGGTGATGATCTCATGGCCATGATCTCGAGCCCAGCATCAGGCTCTATGCTCAGCACCACTGAGATTCTCTCTCTCCCTCTCTCTCTGCCCCTTCCCTGCTTTCTCTCTCAATATAAATAAAATATTTAAAAATAAAGTAAAATAAAAGCCTGATTGAAATGGGTTCGAGAAAATCTTTGCAAAGAACCAATGGAGATAGTGATATAGACAACTTTTTGCAGAATTTACTTTTAAGGAGAAGTAACAAACAGGGCAGAAGAGAAGCAGAATGTGGGATTAAGGAACATAACAGAGCATGTTTGTTCATTGATAGGCATTTTGAAGCTACTGACAGTAAAAACAAGTAAAGTCTTAAAACATCAAAGCAAGAATTCCAAAGCAATTCAAAGCATAAAAATATGGTTTATTTTGAAAAGTTAGGCAATGGCACAAAAACAGACACATAGACCAATGGAATAGAATAGAAACCCCAGAACTAGACCCACAAACGTATGGCCAACTCATCTTTGACAAAGCACGAAAGAACATCCAATGGAAAAAAGACAGCCTCTTTAACAAATGGTGCTGGGAGAACTGGACAGCAACATGCAGAAGGTTGAAACTAGACCACTTTCTCACACCATTCACAAAAATAAACTCAAAATGGATAAAGGACCTAAATGTGAGACAGGAAACCATCAAAACCTTAGAGGAGAAAGCAGGAAAAGACCTCTCTGACCTCAGCCGTAGCAATCTCTTACTCGACACATCCCCAAAGGCAAGGGAATTAAAAGCAAAAGTGAATTACTGGGACCTTATGAAGATAAAAAGCTTCTGCACAGCAAAGGAAACAACCAACAAAACTAAAAGGCAACCAACAGAATGGGAAAAGATATTCGCAAATGACATATCGGACAAAGGGCTAGTATCCAAAATCTATAAAGAGCTCACCAAACTCCACACCCGAAAAACAAATAACCCAGTGAAGAAATGGGCAGAAAACATGAATAGACACTTCTCTAAAGAAGACATCCGGATGGCCAACAGGCACATGAAAAGATGTTCAGCGTCACTCCTTATCAGGGAAATACAAATCAAAACCACACTCAGGTATCACCTCACGCCAGTCAGAGTGGCCAAAATGAACAAATCAGGAGACTATAGATGCTGGAGAGGATGTGGAGAAACGGGAAGCCTCTTGCACTGTTGGTGGGAATGCAAATTGGTGCAGCCGCTCTGGAAAGCAGCGTGGAGGTTCCTCAGAAAATTAAAAAAAAACCTACCTTATGACCCAGCAATAGCACTGCTAGGAATTTATCCAAGGGATACAGGAGTACTGATGCATAGGGGCACTTGTACCCCAATGTTCATAGCAGCACTCTCAACAATAGACAAATTATGGAAAGAGCCTAAATGTCCATCAACTGATGAATGGATAAAGAAATTGTGGTTTATATACACAATGGAATATTACGTGGCAATGAGAAAAAATGAAATATGGCCTTTTGTAGCAACGTGGATGGAACTGGAGAGTGTGATGCTAAGTGAAATAAGCCATACAGATAAAGACAGATACCATATGGTTTCACTCTTATGTGGATCCTGAGAAACTTAACAGGAACCCATGGGGGAGGGGAAGGAAAAAAACAAACAGGTTAGAGTGGGAGAGAGCCAAAGCATAAGAGACTGTTAAAAACTGAGAACAAACTGAGGGTTGATGGGGGGTGGGAGGGGGGAGAGGGTGGGTGATGGGTATTGAGGAGGGCACCTTTTAGGATGAGCACTGGGTGTTGTATGGAAACCAATTTGTCAATAAATTTCATATATATATAAAAAAAGAAAAGTTAGGCAAATTTCCCTTAAATATGCAAATATGCTTGTATTCCACAGTATAATGGGTCTTTGCAGGCAGTATGACTATCTGCATTCAAAATCTATAAACTTGCAAAATTTTTGACTTGAAAGTTTAGTAAAGTTGTTGGATATATGTGGTTTATACTTATATAATTATCAATGTAATTATATTTCTCTTGAATATGACAATATATAATATACAACACATTTGATTATATTAACATTCAATAGAGGAATTATAGAGAGAGAGAATAATAAAGCAAATGTGACAAAATGTTGACAATTGGTGAATCTAGGTGAAAAGTAACTTATAACATCTCTGTATTTGAATTACTTGAAAATGAAATGTTAAAGTAAATACAGGAAAATATCATACTTATGAATCCACATATCAAATGCACAAATCATAAAGAGAAAGATTTATAAATTTCACTACACTAAAATTTTCTAAAAGTGTCAGTGTAAGGAAGAAAGACAAGTCACACATTGAGGGAGAGTTGTAAAATTATAATCAGGATCCAAAATATATTTAAAATCCCAATAAATTAGCAAGAGAAAACCAACAAGCTTAAGTATGTAAATAGGCTATTCACAGAAAAAGAAAGCTTAATGGCTACTAGATATACATCATTATTCAACCATTTAGGAATCAGGAATGTGAAAATTAAAGCAATAAACAATTTTACACCAACCATATAGACAAAAAATTTAAAAGAGACCATACCAAATATTCGCAAGGGTGTTAAGTATGAATTCAAGGATAGAGCTGGTGGGTGTTTAATTTGTTATTACTGGTTTTGGTGAGCAATTTGGCAATACATTCTAAAGACTGAAGATAGATGCACAGGGGAGGGGCCAAGATAGTAAGCAGCATGGGAGTTCTTAGCTTTTCTCATCCCTGAAATGCAGCTAGATCAGAACCATACCATTTTGCACACCTAGAAAATTGATCTGATGACTAACACAACAATCTGCATGAGCTACAGAACTCAGCAGGTACATGGTGCAGAGAGGTGAACTGGAGGCAAGAGAAGTCATGGAGGGTAGGGAGCTGTTGTTGTGGACAGAGACAGAGAAAGGGTGGAGAGTACAGGAAAAGCATTCCCCCTGAATGTAGCTGGAGAGAAAGAGAAAGAGTGGAAATACCCATAAGTTACTGAACAAGAAAGGGAGAAAGGAGAAAGGAGAGGGTTTCAATATCATTAGGACTATATAAACAGGGGAGAGCAGAGTTGGAAATTCTGCACCTCAATACCTGGTGGGGATCTGGTGGAAAGGGTGAATCCCTGGGAGCAGGCAGTGAGGTTAGAGGGGTCTGTGGGCCACATGGGGAGAAGCTGTTCCTCTGCTAGGAGGGCATTTGGTAGAGGCTGTACAGCTTTCCCACAGGCGAAGGTCCCATGGACCCCAGAGAATAGCCACGTTTGCAGGTATTGGAACAAAGATGCCAGGGTGTGGTGAAACATGGCACCTGCTATGTATTGTGTTTTGCTATATGACCTCTGAATCTCTGCTGCTGCATGATTGCACGAACTTTTCTGGGACAAGCAGGCACCTAGCCATAAACTCTGAACCTCTGCAACAGCATGACTATAAGAATGTCCCTGGGGGAAGCCCAGCACCCGGCCATTGCCCTGTGAGACCCTCTCCCAGAGAGTTGGAGTGGGTCCAAGCTGCAGGGCTCTCAGAAGTGAGGGGTTTAGAAACACAGCCTATATGAGATATAATTCAGAAGGGAGGTGCCACGGGCAGGATGACAGCTTGGACATGGACAGTGTAGAAGTAGGGAGTGGATGGAAGCCAGAGACAAAGGAGGGGTGCTTGACTGCAGGTAGGTGAGAGCACAGAGTTCTGGTGCCAAAGACTGGGAAGCTGGGTGAGGCCACTTTCTCCTTTCCTGTGTATGCACATACACACATAAATGTGCCACACCAATCTACCCCAGTGAACTAAGCACTGCCATCTAGTGGAGAATGGAGCCATTACACCAAGACCCGTCCAACTGCCCCAACCAGGCCCAGGTCCTAGAGGACCACCACAAGTCTCTCTGCCTGCTTAGTGTACAGACTATAAAGTGTTTCATAGTTAGACTTTCAGTTTGTTCACTGGTCCACTATTCTTTTTTTTTCTTTCTTTTTTTTCTTTTTCTTATTCTTGGATACAGAAAGAGAAAAAAATATTTTTATTTTCTGTTTTTAAAAAGCATTAAAAAAATTTTTTTTCAATATATGAAGTTTATTGTCATATTGGTTTCCATACAACACCCAGTGCTCATCCCAAAAGGTGCCCTCCTCAATACCCATCACCCACCCTCCCCTCACACCCACCCCCCCACCAACCCTCAGTTTGTTCTCAGTTTTGTTTTTTTTTTTAATTTTTTTGTTTCAACGTTTTATTTATTTTTGGGACAGAGAGAGACAGAGCATGAACGGGGGAGGGGCAGAGAGAGAGGGAGACACAGAATTGGAAACAGGCTCCAGGCTCCGAGCCATCAGCCCAGAGCCTGATGCGGGGCTCGAACTCCCAGACCGCGAGATTGTGACCTGGCTGAAGTCGGACGCTTAACCGACTGCGCCACCCAGGCGCCCCTGTTCTCAGTTTTTAAGAGTCTCTTATGCTTTGGCTCTCTTCCACTCTAACCTCTTTTTTTTTTCCTTCCGCTCCCCCATGGGTTTCTGTTAAGCTTCTCAGGATCCACATAAGAGTGAAACCATACGGTATCTGTCTTTCTCTGTATGGCTTATTTCACTTAGCATCACACTCTCCAGTTCCGTCCATGTTGCTACAAAGGGCCATATTTCATTCTTTCTCATTGCCACGTGGTACTCCATTGTGTATATAAACCACAATTTCTTTATCCATTCATCAGTTGATGGACATTTCGGCTCTTTCCATAATTTGGCTATTGTTGAGAGTGCTGCTATGAACATTGGGGTACAAGTGCCCCTATGCATCAGCACTCCTGTATCCCTTGGGTAAATTCCTAGCAGTGCTATTGCTGGGTCATAGGGTAGGTCTATTTTTAATTTTTTGAGGAACCTCCACACTGTTTTCCAGAGTGGCTGCACCAGTTTGCATTCCCACCAACAGTGCAAGAGGCTTCCCATTTCTCCACATCCTCTCCAGCATCTATAGTCTCCTGATTTGTTCATTTTGGCCACTCTGACTGGCGTGAGGTGATATCTGAGTGTGGTTTCGATTTGTATTTCCCTGATGAGGAGCGACGTTGAGCATCTTTTCATGTGCCTGTTGGCCATCCGGATGTCTTCTTTAGAGAAGTGTCTATTCATGTTTTCTGCCCATTTCTTCACTGGGTTATTTGTTTTTCAGGTGTGGAGTTAAAAAAATTTTAATGTATTTTTAATTTTTAAATTTTTTTATTCTATTTTACTTTTTTTCATTTCATTTTCTATTTTATTGTATATACTTTTTCAAATTTTTAAACGTTTTCTTATTTTTTTCCCCTTTTTTCTCTATTCTATCAAGCTTCTTTCAACAACCAGATCAAAACACACCTAGAATATAGCTTCCTTTATTTGATTTTTTGTGTTGTTTTTAATTCTTTAATTTTCATTTCTTATTTTATTTCATTCCTTTTCTGCCTCCAAAATGACAAAACAAAGGAATTCACCCCAAAAGAAAGAACAGGAAGAAATGACAGCCAGGAACTTAATCAACACAGATATAAGCAAGATGTCTAGAGTTTAGAATCACGATAATAAGAATACAAGCTGGGGTTGGAAAAAGCAGAGAATCCCTTTCTGCAGAGATAAAAGAAGTAAAAGCTAGTCAGGAAAAAATTAAAAATGTTATAAATGAGATGCAATCTCGAATGGATGCTGTAGCGGTAAGGATGGATGAAACAGAGCAGTGAATCAGTGATATAGGAGACAAAATTATGGACAGTAATGAGGCAGAAAAAAAAAAGAGGAAAGCTAAGGCAAAAGAGCACAATATAAGAAATAGAGAACTCAGTGACTTATTAAAAGTAAATAACATCCAAATCATAGGAGTACCAGAAAATGAATGAAAGGAAAACGGGTAGAAGTTTTATGTGAGCAAATCATAATGGAAAACTTTCCTAGCCTGGAGGAAGACACACATCAAAATACAAGAAAAACAGAGACTCCCATTAGGTTCAACAAAAACCGACCATCAATAAGGCATATCATAGTCATATGCACAAAATACACAGACAAGGAAAGAATTATGAAAGCAGCAAGGGGAAAAAAAGTCCCTAACTATAAGGGAAGGTGGATCACATTTATATCAGACCTATTGACAGAAACTTGGCAGGCCACAAAAGAGTGGTAGGATATATTCAATGTACCAAATTGGAAAAATATGCAGCCAAAAATTCTTTATCCAGCCAGGCTGTCATTCAAAATAGAAGGAGAGATAAAAAGTTTCCCAGACAAACAAAAATTAAGGAGTTTGTGACCACTAAACCAGCCCTGCAAGAAATTTAAGGGGGACTCTCTGAGGAAGAAAAGATGAAACAAAACAAAAAAGACCAAAAGCAACAAAGACTAAGAAGGACCAGAGAATACTACCAGAAACTCCAACTCTATAGGCAATACAATGGCAATAAATTCATACCTTTCAATACTCACTCTAAACGTCAATGGACTAAATCTCTAATCAAAAGACATAGGGTAACAGAATGGATAAGAAAACGAGCCATCTCTATGCTGTTTACAAGAGACCCATTTTAGACCTGAAGAGCCTTGAGATTGAAAGTAAGGAGATGGAGAACCATCTATCATGCTAATGGTCCACAAAAGAAAGCCAGAGTAGCCATACTTATATCAGACAATCTAGATTTTAAAATAAAGACTATAACAAGAGATAAAGAAGGCCATTATCATAACTAAGGGGTCTATCCACCAAGAAGACCTAACAATTGTAAACATTTATGCCTCCAAAGTGGTACCGCCCAAATATATAAATCAATTAATCACAAACATAAAGAAACTCATGATAATAATACCATAATAGTAGGGGACTTCAACACCCCACTTACAACAATGGACAGATCATCTAAGCAGAAAATCAACAAGGCAACAATGGCTTTGAATGACACACTGAATGACCGGATGAACTTAACAGATATATTCAGAACATTTCATCCTAAAGCAGCAGAATGCACATTCTTCACAAGTACACATAAAATATTCTCTAGAGAAGAGCACATACTGGGACACAAATCAGCCCTCAACAAGTACAAAAAGATGGAGATCATACCGTGCATATTTTCAGATCACAATGAGATGAAAGTCAAAATTAACAAGAAAAAATTTGGTAAGACCACGAATACTTGGAGATTAAAGAACATTCCAGTAAAGAATGAATGGATTAAACAAGAAATTGAAGAAGAAATTAACAGTTACATGCAAGCCAATGAAAATATTAACACCATAGCCCAAAACCTCTGGGATGCAGCAAAGATGGTCATAAGAGGGAAGTATATAGCAATCCAGGCCTTCCTAAAGATGGAAGAAAGGTCTCATATATATAACCTAACCTTATACCTTAAAGAGCTGGAAAAATAACAGCAAATAAAACTCTAAACCAGCAGAAGACAAGAAATGATAAAGATTAGACCAGAAATCAATGCTATCAAAATAAAAACAAACAGTAGAACAGATCAATGAAACCAGGATCTGGTTCATTGAAAGAATTAACAAGATTGATAAATCCCTTGCCTATTGGACCAAAAAGAAAGGAAAAGGAAAGGACCTAAATAAATCAAGAATTAAAGAGGAATGATCACAACCAACACTGCAGAAACACAAACAATAATAAGATAATATGAGCAATTATATGGAAATAAATTGGGCAATCTGGAAGAAATGGAGAAATTCTTAGAAACATATAAACTACCAAAACTGAAACAGGAAGAAATAGAAAATTTGAACAGACCCATAATTAATAAAAAAAAAAATAGTAATAAAAAAATCTCTCAAAAAACAGGAGTGCAGAGCCAGATGGTTTTCCAGGGAAATTCTATCAAACATTTAAAGAAGAGTTAACACCTATTCTCTTGAAGCTGTTCCAAAAAAATGGAAATGGAAAGAAAACTTCCAAACTCATTCTATGAAGTCAGCATTACCTTGATTCAAAACCACACAAAGACCCCACTAAAAAGGAGAACTATAGACCAATTTCCCTGATGAACATAGATGCACAAATTCTCAAGAAGATATTAGCCAACTGGATCCAACAATACATTAAAAGAATTATTCGCCATGACCAAGTGGGATTTATACCTGGGATGCAGGGCTGATTCAGTATCCTCAAAGCAATCAATGTGATACATTGCATCAATAAAGGAAAGGATGAGAACCACATGATCCTCTCAATAGATACAGAGAAAGCATTTGACAAAATACAGCATCCTTTCTTGATAAAAACTCTCAAGGAAGCAGGGATAGAAGGAACACACTTCAAGATCATAAAAACCATATATGAAAGACTCACCGCTAATATCGTCAATGGGGAAAAACTGAGAGCTTTCCTTCTAAGGTCAAGAATAAGATAGGAATGTCCACTCTCAACACTGTTATTCAACATAGTATTGGAAGTCCTAGCCTCAGCAATCACATAACACAAGGAAAAAAAAAAGCATCCAAATTGGATGAGGAGGAGGTCAAACTTTCACTCTTTGCAGACAACATGATACTCTATATGGAAAACCCAAAAGATTCCACCAAAAAACTGCTAGGACTGATCCATGAATTCAGCAAAGGGTACAAGATAAATCACAGAAATAGGTTGCATTTCATACACCAAGAATGAAACAAAGTCCCATTTACAATTGTACCAACCCCATAAAATACCTAGGAATAAGCTTAACCAAAGAGGTGAGAAATCTATACACTGAAAGCTATAAAAGCTTATGAAAAAAATTGAAGACACACAAAAAAGTGGAAAAACATTGCAGTATCATGGATTGGAAGAACAAATATTAAAATATCAGTAGTACCCAAAGCAGTCTACATATTCAATTCAATCCCCAACAAAATAACACCAGAATTCTTCATAGAGCTAGAACAATCCTCAAAATTGTATGGAACCTGAAAAGACCCCAAATAGCCAAAGCAGTCCTGAAAAAGAAAACCAAAGCTGGAGGCATTACAATTCCATACTTCAAGCTGTATTACAAAGCTGTAATCATCAAGACATTATGGTACTGGCACAAAAACAGAAACTTAGATCAATGGAACAGAATAGTGAACCCAGAAATGGACCCACAAATGTATGGCCAACTAAATTTGACAAAGCAGGAAAGAATATTTAATGGAATAAAGACAGTTTCTTCAGCAAATGATGTTGGGAAAACTGGATAGTGACATGCAGAAGAATGAAACTGGACCACTTTCTTATACCATACACAAAGATAAACTCAAAAATAATTAAAGACCTAAACGTAAGACAGGAAGCCATCAAAATCCTTGAGGAGAAAGCAGGCAAAAACCACTTTGATCTTGGCTGCAGCAACTTCATACTCAACACGTCTCTGGAGGCAAGGGAAACAAAAGCAAAATGAACTACTGGAACCTCATCAAGGTAAAAAGCTTCTGCACAGTGAAGGAAACAAATAGCAAAACTAAAAGGCAAATGATGGAATGGGAGAAGACATTTGGAAATGACATATCAGATAAAGGGTTAGTATCCAAAACCTATAAAGAACTTATCAAACTCAACACCCAAAAAACTAATAATCCAGTGAAGAAATGGGTAAAAGACATGAATAGGCACTTTTCCAAAGATGACATCCAGATAGCTATTAGACACATGAAAAAATGCTCAGATGCTTAACATCTCTCATTCTCAGGGAAATACAAATCAAAATCACAATGAGAATATCACCTCATACCTATCAGAAAGTCTAAAATTAACAACTCAGGCAATGACAGATGTTGGCAAGGATGCAGAGAAAGAGGAACACTTTTGCACTGCTGGTGGGAATGCAAACTGGTATAGTCACTCTGGAAAACAGTATGGAGGTTCCTCAAAAAATTAAAAATAGAACTAGTCTACAACCTAGCAATTGCCTAGTAGGTGTTTATCCAAAGGATACAGGTGTGCTGTTTTGAGGAGGCATGTACATCCCAATGTTTATAGCAGTGCTGTCAACAATAGCCAAAGTATGGAAAGAGCCCAAATGTTGATTGATGGATGAATGGATAAAGAAGATGTGGTGTGTGTATGTGTATGTGTGTGTGTATATATGTATATATATATGTATATATATATATACACATATATATGTATATATATATACATATATATATACACACACATATATATATATATATATATTGCAACAATGTGGACGGAACTAGAATGTATTCTCTTAAGCGAAGTCAGAGGAAGCAAATATTTAACTTCACTCATATGTGGAGTTTAATATACAAAACATGAGCATAAGGGAAGGGAAGCAAAAATAATATAAAAACAGGGAGAGGGACAAAACATAAGAGACTCTTAAATATAGAGAACAAACTGAAGGTTGCTGGAGGGGTTGCGGTTGGACACTTGTTGGGATGAACACTAAGTGTTATATGCAGGGGCTGAATCACTGGGTTCTACTCCTGAAATCATTATTGCACTATATGCTAACTACTCGTATGTAAATTTTAAAAATAACAATAATAAAAAATGAAAGGAATAAAAATAAAATGAAAAAATAAAGACCAAAGATGCCCAAATCCTACAAACCTAGTCCCCAGTCCTGGACCTTAGACTAGGTACCTTACACAAACATTCACACAGGTGCACAAGCAACATATATATAAAAGTTTATTGTAGAACCTTTTGTGATCATGAAATAACGTAAGCAACAAAAATGCCCATAAAAAGGGAATGGATAATTAATTGTGGTATGTTCATACAAAAATGTAGTACTATTCCATACTTCTGTTAAAATGAACAAACTATAGTTGCAGGTACTGAGATAGATTAATCTCAGAGTTGTAAGTAAAAAACAAACAAACAAAACACCAGTTGCAGAATGATATTGATGTAAGTTTTAAAACAATCAATTCCAGGTACTGTTTATGATATGGAGAACAAAGGCCAAAAAATAAATAAATATGTTTTCTTACAACTTGCAGTCAACTGACAAGTCCTTGAGACAGGCAGAGTCACCTTCCTCTAGGAACTCAACTGCCTCAATGTTAATGCTTTAGGTTAACATTAGCCCAACCATCAGGATCCTGTAAGTCTCCTTTAACACTAAAAATTCCTTTGGAAACTTTCTTTATCTCTACTCCCCAAGATATATGTTAGCAATCATCCTCCAAGCATATGGCCCACTGATATACATCTGAAGGGTCTCATGATTAAGGTTTTACTAGACAGTAGTAAATGACCTTTTCCTAACAACAGTTAGCCCCTCAAGGTCCTGGAAACCTTACTTCTAAATTCCGTAGAGATTTGTGCTCTTAACCCCCTCCCAACTAGAAGGTATATAACCAGCCACTCCTCACAATCCCAGTGTGGCTCTTTCTGCCCATGGGTCCTGTCCCTGTGCTTTAATAAAACCACCCTTTTTGTACCAAATATGCCTTAAGAATTCTTTCTTGACCATTCACTCACAAACCCCAACATACTCATATCAGTTTGTAGATATTGTTATGAGTTGAATTGTGTCTCCCAGAAAGATTTATTGAAATCCTAGCTTATAGTACTCAGAATATGACTTTATTTGTAAATGGGATTTTTGCAGATATAATTAGTTAAGATCATTAGGGTGAGCCCTAATCCAATAAGACTGGTGTCTTTTATAAGAAAAAAACAGACACCAGAAAGAATGCCACATGACAATGAAGACAGAGATGAAAGATAAGCTGGCACGAAGGAACACCTGGGACTACCAGAAGCTGGAAGAGTCCAGGAAAGATCTTTTTGTAAAGGGATTGGAGGGAGTGTGGTCCTGCCAACACCTTTGGTTTTGGACTTCAAGCCTCCAGAACTGTGGGGGGAAAAAATCTGTTATTTTAAGCCACCAACTTTATGACACAGGTTTCCTCAGCCATCAGATATTAGAGCATTCCTGTGAAACCTTTTGGAAGCCAAAATGGCATAAAGTGAAGACTACCATTAATTGAAATAGAAAACATTTTGAGCATTTGCAGACCCCCTAAATAATCTCTCTTAAGCTTTTCTTATCCTTAGGATACATCTTGCTGACTGATACACAAAATACAGGGAGATGAAACACAGATGCTCACAGACACAGTTCAAAGCTGTATCAGCTTGATGCTGAGATGCTGAGTGTAGTTCCTAAGAAAGGAGCTTGGTGGTACCACTCTGGCTGCTTGGGGTTCATGTTGCCTCTGTAATGGCTCCTTGCAAAACAAACACTGAACACTATTTTTGCTGTAGAAGCAAAGTACGTAAAAAAGTGGGAGATACCTGTATTTTGTTACAGCAGCACTCAGAATATAATACAGATATATTCATGTTTATGAATATAAAGTGACAGATGTATATGTATAGTTACATATGCAAGGGGATAGTGAATACCAAGTTCAGGATCGTGTCTAACCTTGGGAAGAGGGAAAAAGGAGAGGTTTACAGAAGGCTTTACCTGTATCTATAATTTGTGTTCTTTTAAAATACATCACAATAAGATTAGACAAATGTTGGTAGAGGGTCTAAGAGAGTTTGTAATAATTTTCTGCATGTATAAAGTAATTGGTAATACAAAAAGAAAAATGTAAATACCAAGACATATCTGGGGTATGTGGGAGAGTATAGTTGGAGCACAGTTTCGTCTCATTTACCAGGGCTGATGCCCATTTGGATGGGGACAACTGTTTGGAGAATGTAGGGCAAAGCAGTTATTGGTTGCAGTGGTTTAGCACCTAACAGTGGAAGCTGGGCAGTGACAGAAATTAATTGATGTTTGTTACTTTCCAAGACTGGCATCGCTTTAAGACCTTGCAGCCCAAGGGTGTGTAGGTAAATCTTTCTCAAAAGAATGATCAAATATTAATTTTTATTATCTCAGGAGAGAGCCTGCCTCATTGTTGAGGAGTTATTGTTAATAATAACTGTTAATTGCATGATTCTTTAAAGTTTAAAATGCAATTAGAAACCAGTTAAAATATATTGAGCTGAAATTTTCTTGCCTGCAACTTCACCTGTCCATCCAGATTCTGTCTGTATAAGCGGCATGGAAGAAATCCTTATTTGCCACCAGTTAGTCTCCCAAATTTTTCTCTCCCCCTGCCTCAATGTTCCTACTCACCCATTCCTTACCATGCATCTCTCATTACCCTGGGCTGCTGCCCCCACCGCCTCCTTCTTTTTCTTTCTTTCCTTTCCTTTCCTTTCCTTTCCTTTCCTTTCCTTTCCTTTCCTTTCCTTTCCTTTCCTTTCCTTTCCTTTCTTTCTTTCTTTCTTTCTTTCTTTCTTTCTTTCTTTCTTTCTTTCTTTCTTTCTTTCTCTTTCTTTCTTTCTTTTCTTTCTTTTCTTTCTTTCTTTCTTTCTTTCTTTCTTTCTTTCTTTCTTTCTTTCTTTCTTTCTTTCTTTCTTTCTCTTCTTTTTCTATTCTCCTCCTTCTCCTCCTCCTCCTTCTTCCTCTCCCTCTTCTTCTTCCTCTTCTTTCTTCAGAACAGCCTGTCATCAAGAAGACAAGAGATAATGGGGACTGGTGAGGATGTGGTGAGAAGGAACACTTATACATTGTTGGTAGGAATGTAAATTGGTCCAGCCACTAAGGAAAACAATATGGAGGTTCCTCAAAAATTCTAAATACATCAACCATATGACCCGGCAATTGCACTACTGGGTGCATACCCAGAGAAAAGGAAAACAGTATTTCAAAGAGATAGATGCATCCTTAGGTTTATTGCAACATTATTCACAATAGCCAAGATATGGAAGCAACCTAAAATGCCATCAGTGGGTAAGTGGATAAAGGTGTGGTAAATATATCAATGGAATATTTTCTTTTTTTCTCTTTTTAAAAAAATATTAATGTTTTTTAATTTATTTTTGACACAGAGAGAGAGCATGAGCAGGGGAGGGGCGGAGAGAGAGGGAGACACAGAATATGAAGCAGGCTCCAGGCTCTGAGCTGTCAGCACAGAGCCCGACGCGGGCTTGAACTCACAGACTGTGAGATCATGACCTGAGCTGAAGTCAGATGCTTAACTGAGCCACCCAGGCATCCCTCAATGGAATATTTTCCAGCCAGGAGAAAGGAGGACACCCTGCCATTTGTGACAATATGAATGGACCTTGTACGCATTATGCTAGGTGAGAAAAGTCAAAGAAAGACAAGTACTATATGGTATCACTTGCATGTGGAATCTAAAAAAGCCAAACTTGTAAAAACTGAGTAAAATAGTGTTACCAGGGGATGGGAAGTGGGAAGATAAGATAGATGTTGTTTAAGGGTACAAACTTGCAGTGAGTAGTAAACAAGCCATAGAGATCTAATGCACAGTATAATGAATACAGACAACAATATTGTGCTATAATCCAATTTTCTAAGAGACTAGAACCTAATTATTCCAACCACTTAAGAGAATAAGTAATTGGATACTTATGTATTGTGATGGAGGTGCTAAATAAATATCACTATAATGGAAATCATTTTATAATATATATGTATACCAAGTTAACATATTGTACACCTTAAATTTACACTGTATGTCAAACATATTCAAGAAAAAACTTAAAAACATCCTGGTAATAAATAGTGGTGATCTTAAAAAAAAAAGTCTCTAACTTGTAGATCCATTTTCAAAGTACTAAGGCTATAGGTGTATTTGAACCTTTTTAGCCTGTAACTCAGAAGCACAAGGCTTTTCAACTCACTTTTTGACTTATGGTTCTTTGCTGAGGTGAGGACCCAGGACTCTGAAATGGCAGCCCATTGTGAAAAGCACTGGCCCTCAAGTCACACACACTCTGTGGTCTTGGGCAAGTTAGCTCCTGACATAAATGTCTTCATTTATGAAGCGGAGTAATCATTAGCTAATAGAGTTGCTGTGTGGGTTAAATGAGACGTTGTACTAAACTGTCTGGTGTCTAAGAAGACTTCAGTAAATGTTACCTGCTGTTATTTTATTGGCCCCTAGTTCCACAGAAGAAAATGTTCCTGTAATTTTGGCAAGGTCCCCATTAACCCAAGTGGACAGTTCTGGGAAAGTTATCACAGAGAATCTTGGTCTTTGCAAATGTATTTATTGCTTAATTTCAAAATGAAATTAACACTTTAATTTTCATTTTGAATGTCAAATAATTCAAAATGCCTTGACAGCCCCCAAATTTCTTTACCCTCCAGCTTTTTTGGGAGATAATTGACACATAACATTGCATACATTTAAGGTATACAATGTGTTGGTTTGATACACTTATATATTGCAAAATGATGAGCTTCATAGTGTTAGCTAACACCTTCATTAGCACAAAATTTTCTTATATTGAAGAGAATACTGAAATAACATGATTTAGTTCTTGTTTCTGTTTCTTTCTTCTGAATTATCTCACCAGGTATCTGTTCTATACACAGATAACAGAGAAGATATGAACAGTGGGAGAAAGGGCCTGCATCTTTTTCTTTCTGAGACTTTCCTTAGGGCCCTATCTTCCTCTCACCAATGTTGAAAAATTTGAAAAGGTCCAAGATCTTGGGGAAAACTGCTCCATTTTACTTTAAGTTTAGTTTTAAATTATTTTTTATAATGAGAAAAATCCAATGTCAGCTGGGTGGCATTGAAATGAGATAGTCTCCTATATCGCTGGTGAGAATATGAATTGGAAGAATCTTTTTGGAGAGCAATTTAATAACATGTGCCAAATACCTCAAAAATGTTTTTACCATTTAGCCTACCAATTTTATTTCCAGAAATTCTTCCTAAGGAAAGATAAGAAAGCACTGGGAAAGATCAGTGAACAAATATATTTAAAATAGCATAGTTTATAACTGGGAAATCTAAAAAAAAAAGTCTGAAAATATGGCAGTAGTTAAAGTAGGTTATATCATCAGATGGACTATTATGTAGTTAATAAAAATGTTTATGAAGAATATTTAAATGTATAAAATTTCTGATTATAAAGTATCAGGCTAAAAAAGATATAAATTGTATTCAGATAATTGTTTCTGTTGTGTAAAATAATACACATTGGGATAAAAAAATGGTTAGGAATATAGATTCCAGATTATGAAAAAAGAATGAATAGTTTTTAATTTTATTCTCTAAATTATTTTCTCCTAAGTCTTCTTCAATGAGCCAGCATTGATTTTGTATTATGAAAAAGCCAATATAAAAGCGAGTAAAAAAAAGAGATTATCATCCAAACCTAACTTTTATGTTTATCAGTATTTTAATTTTTTAAATGTGTATTTATTTTTGAGAGAGAGAGAGCATGAGCAGAGGAGGGGCAGAGAAAGAGGGAGGCACAGAATCCAAAGCAGGCTCCAGGATCTGAGCTGTCAGCACAGAGCCTCAGTTGGAGCTCGCACTTGGGAACTGTGAAATCATGACCTGAGCTGAAGTAGGATGCTTAAACGACTGAGCCACCCAGGCACCCCTAATGTGTATCAGTATTTTAAATTAAATAGTCAAATAGTGCTAAAAGTCTTTTTTTGAATATGAATACTGTATATTTCTTTTTTAGTTTTTATTTTATTTTTATTTTATTTATTTTGAGAGAGAGAGAAAATCCCAAGCAGGCTCCTGCTTAGGGATGCTTAACTGACTGAGCCACCCAGGCCCCCCTGTATATTTCTTTATTTGGATGCTCACAAGGATGACACAGTAGCACTGTGATAAAGAATACATACATCTGATGTACATTGTGGCAAGAAACAGGGGTAGGGCTCTTAGAATTGGTACCAAGTGTCCACTGAAGACACCTCCATTCAACAGAGAGGATGTTTCTACTGTAGCTTCCAGTTGGGTCTGCATAACTTGCCAGACTTCTTTATTCCAGCATCAGGTGACGCTCTTTTCTTGCCACTCTGGATTCCCTTAAGGCCTAGTTCAACTGCCCCATGTCTAACTTGCCCAGGCAGCCTCTGGAATTCTGCAGCAGACATCTTTTGTATGCTGCTGCCCTGCCACCCTCAGGAACACGGTTGGAAGTTTGGGAAGAAGGAGAATAATACCACATTACCAAAGCTAATAACAGGGGTATGTTGGCAAATGACACTGGACCATACACCTAACAACCTCTTAGGATACATGCTTTGTCCCCAAATGATACATAATCTCCTAGAGACCAAACACGTATGGAATGATTTTATACACCAGGCACAAGAGATGCAAAGTGAATGCTGTTTGCTTCCTTCATGCTGTATACACAACAGGAAGTCACCGCCTGAAAGCTGGAACCAGTTCTCTCTCCTGCTTTTGAATGGTGTCACCACTCTGCTTCTGTCTGTTCCTGACATTAGCTCATTTTTTGAAAGGGAGGATAAGATTGCAGAGAGAGAGAGAGTAGCATGAGAGATTGGGGGTGTGGAGGGAGTAGTATAGAGATAACAACCTGTCAAGCAATAAAAACACGTTATCCACTTCTATTTAAGACTGAGGTTCTAAAAACTTTATAGAAAAAAATCTGTGTGTATGGTTGAGGACTTGCCTTGGGGTCGTTTACTTTCTACAGAGAAGAGTCTTTCAGTCTTTTGCCTCCATGTATGAGCCTGGCTAATAGCATTCTGAAACTGGGTGGGTGAAATGTCCAGGAGGGTTTCTCTATTCAGTTTTCACTTAATCCTCCCTTTCCATTTTCAGTTTGGCATCTCACTTTCTACCTCCTCTGTTTTAGCTGATTCAAGTCTACAGTTTCCTTGTTTAATTTTTCCAAAGAATATACTTCAAGTACTGTGGGAATAGGGGACTGATCGCTTGACTCGGCTTCTGTGAAGTGATATGAACTTGGAGAGTCAAATTGTTTCTTATATAGGGTAAAGAATCTCTCTGTTTTCAGTTACTTCCACTCTGTCTTCTGAAGTACATGTTGCTTAACTGAGCCTTTCTGGGGTTCTGTGGTTGAATTGGCTTTCTTCTCACTAGATACTTTTTGCAAATAATTACATTTATGTTTCTGTTCCTCTCAGTAATTTATTTTACTTACCCACCTGCTTTTCCACTCTCTATATACGCTACTTCAAGTATAAACAAATGTGAAATTTGTTTGCTTATTTATTTTTTCTCCTTGGTATTTGGAAGTGATTTTCAAGCAAAGAGAGAGGGGAAAACACCTAATATCACTTATAAATGTAAGAAAATGTATCCTTAAAATGGACACCATGCTGTCTTAAGTAGCCACAGTTAGCCTCTTTTTATCATGTCTCCTGCGTTTTAATGGGGGCAGTAAAGGACCAGCAAGTTCAGAGCATAAAGAACAGAGACAAGTTCTGTGTTCCTAAACATAGTGGCAGCATGTATCCACCATTGGACAAAACCTCTCTTTCTCCCTCTCATTTTCTAAGTCCTCAAAATCAGAGGAACTTGTATCCCAGGTTTATATGCACTCTGCAACATGTAACTGATTCTGTTTCAAATGATTCTTGTAAATAAAGAGAATAGGACAAGCAAAGTGATTTTTGTACATGAATTACATTTTTAGATGCCCAACGGAGCTTGCTTTAAGAGTAGTAAATCCTTGTACAATGTGTAGGTGGAATTTTTAGAAGGATTTTCCAAAAATATGCCATGTTCTTGCAGGCACAGAAGCAACACCCAGTAGACATTCTCTTTCATAACAAAATCCAAGCTAGGATTTCTTGTTGGTTCTAGAGAAAAGAGTGTTCATTAATAGAATGTGTGTTTGTGCCACTCAAGAGAAGATCTCCCTCAGGCAGAAACTTCCCAGTGACTGTCCTGTGTGGATGCTGGAGTACAGGTATCCCACATGAATTTCTCATATAAATACTGAACAGTGGTCTCATGTCTGTGTTGGGGGTTGAAATTCTTTATTCTGAATAATAGTGAAACCATTTATGAGACCAGAACATACTACAGTCACTAAGTACTTTTCTTTTTATCTAGAACTCAAAATATGTAGTTAAAACAGACCTCACTGTCTTAATTTACTTATTTCTATACATGTGGTTCTTTCTTTTTTCTTTTTTTTTGTTTTTTGTTTATTTATTTTGAGAGAGAAAGCATACAAGTGTCCACAAACAGGGGAGGGACAGAAAGAGAGGGAGACAGAGAATCCCAAATTCTGAGTGGTCTTCACAGAGCCCGACATGGGGCTTGATCTCACAAACTTTGAGATCATGACGTGAGCCAACATCAGGAGTCCGATGCTTAACTGACTGAGCCACCCTCAGGTGTACAGGCACCCCTCTGTACACGTGATTCTTAGCTCATGTCTCATACTTGAAAAGCCACCTAGATACTTTGAAAACTATGAGTTAAGAGAAGGGGTTAGGGATCTTAAATATCTCTAAGTAAAGGGCATCTGGGTGGCCCAGTTGGTTAAGCGCTGACTCCTGATTTTGGCTCAGGTCATGATCCCAGGGTCATGGGATCCCCACGTCAAGCTCCAAGCTGAGTGTGGAGGCTGCTTAAGATTCTCTGTCTCCCTCTGCACCCCACCCCCATCCTGCTCGCACTCTATCTCTCTCAAATAGAAAAAATCTCTAAAATATTTTCATTAATATATATAAACAGAATCCCACATTTCAGCAGCCAAAAGCAAAGAGGATGGGGACAGGAAAGAATCAGGAAAGGGAGGAGAGAAATCCCTTTCTTGGGGAAGAAGTTGTTTTGTGCATGGGGGCGGAGGATGAAGAAGGAATAGATGTTTGGCTCATTCCCACCTGGGGCAAGCATTCCTCTCTTCACTTTATTGCATTAGGTTAAATCATTAAATCTACACAGGAGTCTTGCAAAGCAGGTAGGTATTGGTATCCCCAAATTGTAGATGAGAAAACTGAGGCTAACAATTTTAAGTAAATTGCCTATAGTAATTCAAGTAGTAAATAAACCTTCTCTGTAAGTAGCAAAACCAAACAATAATAGCAACAACAACAGTAAAACTACTCAAGTGTCTCTAAGACTAATTACCAGGGTTTGGAGGAGCAACAATGGGTAAATTAAGCCATATCACTCCATGAATTGTTTGTGCAAGTACTATCTATATATGCTCCCAAGTACATAGGAAAATGGAGATGTTAATGTCACTGAGGTTGATAATGAATGTTTTCTTCACTAAATGTCCACTAAATCACTGGGCACAACTTTTTAAAAAGTCTCAAACCCATATGGAGATTTTTTTTAATTTAATTTATTTTTTTATGTTTACAGTCTTATAACATTAGGATCTTGTGGTCACGGAACAAACTTGAAAGCTGACCAGACCTAATTATCCATGAATTCCTATTACAGAAAAGTGAGAAAAATTACTGGACCATAGTCAGGATATTTGGATATAACCCTGGCTTTTATCTTTGATAACTACATGATTATTATAAAGTTGTTTGACTTCCTTGAGCCCTGGCTTTTTTTTTTTTAATTTTTTTTCAACATTTATTTATTTTTGGGACAGAGAGAGACAGAGCATGAACAGGGGAGGGGCAGAGAGAGAGGGAGACACAGAATCGGAAACAGGCTCCAGGCTCTGAGCCATCAGTCCAGAGCCTGACGCGGGGCTCGAACTCACGGACCGCGAGATCGTGACCTGGCTGAAGTCGGACGCTTAACTGACTGCACCACCCAGGCACCCCGAGTCCTGGCTTTCTTATCAGTATGATGGAGCCCCTGAAATATGAAATCTGTTCCAACTCCTATACTATTAGAATACATCCTTCCTGCTGGAGAACTTTCCATCAGAAAGAGTCTGTGGGTGGTAAATTTGGAGAGTCTTAACTTTCTGAAGATGTCTTTATTTTGCCTTCATACTTGAATGATAGTTTGGATGGGTATAATACTCTATATTCAAAAATATTTTTCTTCATAACTTTGAAGATACTGATTTATTATTTCCCTCCATGCAGTATTACTGAAAAGTCTGATTTCAATTTTATGTAACAAGCAGTTACATAGAATATGTAGTATGTCAGATGTTGTTCTATGTGCTTTCCAAATATTTATACCTTTAACCATCCTGTGAGGGAGGTATTACTCTTATCCTATTTTACAAATGGGGAAAATGAAGAACCAAGAGGATAAATAGCATATCTGAAGTCACGTGGTTTGCAAATGGTAGAAGCAAGATTCAAATATATGCACTACAGCTCTTAACTAGTGTGCTCATCTGGCTCTTGTATTCTTGTTGCTTTGTGCATAATGTGTTTTATTTTTGCAAGAAAGCTTTTAGGATCTTCTCTTTTCCTGTGGCATTCTGAAATTTTTCATGATATGAGTAAGTGTGTATAGGGGTTTATTCTACTTGACATTTACTAAGACCTTCCATCAGGTGGCTTATGTTATTTTGTTTTCAATTTTTGGAAATTTTATATATATATTCATGTATTTACTCTCCTACATTCTCTTTATTTTCTTTTCCTGAATTTATTTTAATCTGATGATGGGACTTCTGGATCTTTTGGCTTTGCCTTTTCGTTTTGTTGTCATATTCTTACATCTTTATTCACTGTTGTGTTCTAGTAAGATTCCTCCACTTAAGCTTCCAGCTCATTAATCATGCTCTGCCGACCACATTTTTCTCTGTAGACCATCTTTTGAATTTCTTTAACAATCCCATTTTCAATACCTATGACCCTAATTGATTATTTCATGTGCATTGTGTGTGTACATATAGACATTCACAAACATTATATTTTCTTCACTTATTTTTGAGGAAATTTATGATATGAATCTGTCCTGCTCTACTAATTCTATTAATTATGCTTTCTTAGGTAACATTTCCTCTATTTCTTGAGGTTACTTCCTCTCATGGTTTCATCAAGTGTTTCCAGTGTTTGGAAATTCTTGTTGAGAACACATTTTTGTATTGAAATCATGTGTTTATGGAGTTCTTCTAATCACCATGCTAGAAAAAGTAAGATAACATTAGAAACTGTGGGAGATTTCCTGAAAGATGCAGAGCCCACAGGATTATACTGAAAATGAAACCACATTTCCAAAAATATATACAGAAGAAAACAGCTGTAAAAGGCAGGAGTGGTAGACTCTAGGAGGGCCCCTCCTGCAGTGGGAAAAAGAGGGATTGCAGGATAAATAGGAAGTGATTTTCTCATACTTCCTGGAATCTTTTTTTTTTTCAATTTACATCCAAATTAGTTAGCATATAGTGCAACAGTGATTTCAGGAGTAGATTCCTTAATGTCACCCATTTAGCCCATCCACCCTCCCAAAACCCCTCCAGCAATCCTCAGTTTGTTCTCCATATTTATGAGTCTATTCTGTTTTGTCCCCCTCCCTGTTTTTATATTATTTTTGTTTCCCTTCCCTTATGTTCATCTGTTTTGTCCCTTAAAGTCCTCATATGAATGAAGTCATATGATTTGTGTCTTTCTCTGATTAATTTTGTTTAACATAATACCCTCCAGTTCCATCCACGTAGTTGCAAATGGCAAGATTCCATTCTTTTTGATTGCCGAGTAATATTCCATTGTATATATATACCACATTTTCTTTATCCATTCATCCATTGATGGACATTTGGGCTCTTTCCATACTTTGGCTATTGTTGATAGTGCTGCTATAAACATGGTACATGTGTCCCTTTGAAACAGCACACCTGTATCTCATGGATAAATACCTAGTACTGCAATTGCTGAGTCATAGGATAGCTCTACTTTTAGTTTTTTGAGGACCTCCATACTGTTTTCCAGAGTGGCTGCACCAGCATGCATTGCCACCAACAATGCAAAAGAGATCCTCTTTCTCCGCATCCTAGCCAACATCTGTTGTTGCCTGAGTTGTTACTGTTAGCCATTCTGACAGGTGTAAGGTGGTATCTCGTGGTAGTTTGGATTTGTATTTCCCTGATGATGAGTGATGTTGAACATTTTTTCATGTGTTGGTTGACCATCTGTATGTCTTCTTTGGAGAAGTGTCTATTCATGTCTTTTGCCCATTTCTTCACTGAGTTATTTGTTTTTTGGGTGTTGAGTTTGATAAGTTCTTTATAGATTTTGGATACTAACCCTTTGTCTGATATGTCATTTGCAAATATCTTCTCTCATTCTGTCGGTTGCCTTTTAGTTTTCCTGACTGTTTCCTTCGCTGTGCAGAAGGTTTTTATTTTGATGAGGTCCCAGTAGTTCATTTTTGCTTTTGTTTCCCTTGCCTCCAGAGACGTGTTGAGTAAGAAGTTGCTGTGGGCGAGAGTTTGAGTTTATTTTTGTGTATGGTGTAAGAAAGTGGTCCAGGTTCATTCTTCTGCATGTCGCTATCCAGTTTTCCCAGCACCACTTGCTGAAGAGACTGTATTCCATTGGATATTCTTTCCTACTTTGTCAAAGATTAGTTGGCCATACATTTGTAGGTCCATTTCTGGGTTCTCTATTCTGTTCCATTGATCTGAGTGTTTGTTCTTGTGCCAGTACCATACTGTCTTGATGATTACAGCTTTGTATTATACCTTGAAGTCTGGGATTGTGATGCTTCTTGCTTTGGTTTTCTTTTTCAAGATTGCTTGGGCTATTTGGGGTCTTTTCTGGTTCCATACAAATTTTAGGATTATTTGTTCTAGCTCTGTGAAGAATGCTGGTGTTACTTTGATAGGGATTGCACTGAATATGTAGATTGCTTTGGGTAGTATCAACATTTTAACAATATTTGTTCTTCCTGTCCAGGAGCATGGAATCTCTTTCCATTTTTTTTGTGTCTTCTTCAATTTCTTTCATAAGCTTTCTATAGTTTTCAGTGTATAGATTTTTCACCTCTTTGGTTAGATTTATTCCTAGGCGTTTTATGGTTTTTGGTGCAACTGTAAATGGGACCGATTCCTTGATTTATCTTTCTGTCACTTCATTGTTGGTGTATAGGAATGCAATCGATTTCTGTGCATTGATTTTATATCCCGCCACTTTGCTGAATTCATGAATCAATTCTAGTAGTTTTTTGGTGGAATCTTTTGGGTTTTCCATGTAGAGTATCATGTCATCTGCGAAGAGTGAAAGGTTGACCTCCTCCTGGCTGATTTGGATGCCTTTTATTTCTTTGTGTTGTCTGATTGCAGAGGCTAAGACTTCCAATACTGTGTTGAAAAACAGTGGCGAGAGTGGACATCCCTGTCTTGTTCCTGACCTTAGGGGGAAAGCTCTCAGTTTTTCCCCATTGAGGATCATATTAGCGTTGGGTCGTTCATGTATGGTTTTTATCATCTCAAGGTATGCTCCTTCTATCCCTACTTTCTTGAGGGTTTTTATCAAGAAAGGATGCTGTATTTTGTCATATGCTTTCTCTGAATCTATTGAGAGGATCATATAGTTCTTGTTTTTGATTTTATTGATGTGATCAATCACATTAATTGTTTTGCAGATATTGAACCAGCCCTGTGTCCCAGGTATAAATCCCACTTGGTTGTGGTGAATAATTTTTTAATGTATTGTTAAATCTGGTTGGCTAATATCTTGTTGAGGATTTTTGCATCCATATTCATCAGGGAAATTGGTCTATAGTTCTCTTTTTTAGTGGGGTCTCTGTCTGGTTTTGGAATCAAGGTAATACTGGCTTCATAGAAAGAGTGTGGAAGTTTTCTTTCCATTTCTATTTTTTGGAACAGTTTCAAGAGAATAGGTGTTAACTCTTCCTTAAATGTTTGGTAGAATTTCCCTTGGAAAGCCATCTGGCCCTGGACTCTTGTTCTTTGGCAGATTTTTGATTACTAATTCAATTTCCTTACTGGTTATGGGTCTGTTCAAATTTTCTATTTCTTCCTGTTTCAGTTTTGGTTGTGTATATATTGCTAGGAATTGATCCATTTCTTCCAGATTACCCATTTTATTGGCATATAATTGCTCATAATATTCTCTTATTATTGTTTTTATTTCTGTTGTGTTGGTTGTGATCTCTCCTCTTTCATTCTTGATTTTATTTATTTGGGTTCTTTCCTTTTTCTTCTTGATCAAACTGGCTAGTGGTTTACCAATTTTGTTAATTCTTTCAAAGAACCAGCTTCTGGTTTCATTGATCTGTTCTGGTGTTTTTGGTTTCAATAGCATTAATTTCTGCTCTGATCCTTATTATTTCCGTCTTCTGCTGGTTTTGGGTTTTATTTGCTGTTCTTTTTCCAGCTTCTTAAGGAGTAAGGTTAGGTTGTGTATCTGAGATCTTTCTTCCTTCTTTAGGAAGGCCTGGATTGCTATATACTTTCCTCTTATGATCGTCTTTGCTGCGTCCCAGAGGTTTTGGGTTGTGGTGTTACCATTTTCATTGACTTCCATATACTTTTTAATTTCCTCTTTAACTGCTTGGTTAGCCTATTTATTCTTTAGTAGGATGTTCTTCAGTCTCCAAGTATTTGTTACCTTTCCAAATTTTTTCTTGTGGTTGATTTCGAGTTTCATAGCATTGTGGTCTGAAAATATGCATGGTATGATCTCGATCTTTTTGTACCTACTTAGGGCTGATTTGTGTCCTAGTAAATGGTCTATTCTGGAGAACGTTCCACGTGTACTGGAGAAGAATGTATATTCTGCTTTAGGATGAAATGTTCTGAATATATCTGTTAAGTCCATCTGGTACAGTGTGTCTTTCAAAGACATTGTTACCTTGTTGATTTTTTTGATTAGATGATCTGTCCATTGTTGTGAGGGGGGTGTTGAAGTCTCCTACTATTATGGTATTACTATTGATGAGTTTCTTTATGTTTGTGATTAATTGATTTATAAATTTGGGTGCTGCCACATTTGGCGCATAAATGTTTACAATTGTTAGGTCCTCTTGGTGGCTAGTCCCCTTGATTATGATATAACGCCCTTCTGCGTCTCTTGATACAGTCTTTATTTTAAAGTCTAGATTGTCTGATATAAATATGGCTGCTCTGGCTTTCTTTTGTTGACCATTAGCATGATAGATGGTTCTCCATCCCCTTATTTTCATTCTGAAGGTGTCTTTAGGTCTAAAGTGGGTCTCTTGTAAACAGCGTATAGATGGATCTTATTTTCTTACTCATTCTGTTACCCTATGTCTTTTGATTGGAGCATTGAGTCCATTGACATTTAGAGTGAGTACTGAAAGATATTAATTTATTGCCATTATGATGCTTGTAGAGTTAGAGTTTCTGGTGGTATTCTCTGGTCCTTCTAACTTTTGTTGCTTTTGGTATTTATTTATTTTATATATATTTTTTCATCTTTTCTCCCTTTAGAGAGTCCCCCTTAAAATTTCTTGCAGGGCTGTTTTAGTGGTCACAAATGCCTTTAATTTTTGTTTGTCTGGGAAACTTTTTATCTCTCCTTCTATTTTGAATGACAGTCTTGCTGGATTAAGAATTCTTGGGTGCATATTTTTCTGATTTCACACACTGAATATATCCCGCCACTCCTTTCTGGCCTGCCAAGTTTCTGAGGATAGGTCTGCTGCAAACCCAATCTGTCTTCCCTTGTATGTTAGGGACTTTTTTTCCCCCCTTGCTGCTTTCATTATTCTCTCCTTGCCTGAGTGTTTTGTGAATTTGACTGTAATATGCCTTGTTGATGGTCGGTTTTTGTTGAATCTAATGGGGGTCCTCTGTGCTTCCTAGATTTTGATGTCTGTGTCTTTCCCCAGGTTAGGAAAGTTTTCCTCTATGATTTGCTCACATAACCCTTTTACCCCTATTTCTTTCTCTTCTTCTTCTTCTTCTCTTCTTCTCTTCTTCTTCTTCTTCCTCTTCTCTTCTTCTTCTTCTTTCTCTTCTTCTTCTGGTAGAATCATCTACCCCTATGATTCTGATGTTTTTCCTTTTTTATGAGTCACTGATTTCTCTAATTCTTAAATCGTGCTCTTTTGCCTTAATCTCCCTCTTTTTTTCTGTTTCATTATTCTCTATAATTTTGTCCTCTATATCACTGATTCTCTGTTCTGCCTCA